>NC_088386.1:58334500-58967500 GCF_037993035.2 Macaca fascicularis
GAACGCTTTGCTGCTTAGAAATTTCTTCTGCCAGATATCCTAAATCATCTCTCTCAAGTTCAAAGTTCCACAGATCTCTAGGGCAGGGGCAGAATGCCACCAGTCTCTTTGCTAAAGCATAGCCAGAGTGACCTTTGCTCCAGTTCCCGATAAGTTCCTCATTTCCATCTGAGAGACCTCAGCCTGGACTTTGTTGTTTATATCACTCCATGCTTTCCCACATCTTCATGTCTTCTACTGAGCCCTCCAAACTGTTCCAACCTCTGCCTGATACCCAGTTCCAACATTGCTTCCACATTTTCAAGTATCTTTATTGCAGTGCCCCACTCCTGGTACCAATTTACTGTATTAGAATGTTCTCACACTGCTATAAAGATACTACCTGAGACTGAGTAACTTATTAAGAAAAAAGGTGTAAGTTTCCTGAGGCCTTCCCAGTTCCATGTGGCAGAAGGTGAAGAGGCAGCAAGGACCTTCACAAGGTGGTAGGGGAGAAAATAATGAGGAGCGAAGGGGGAAGAGCCCCTTACAAAACCACCAGATCTTGTGACAACTCACTATTATGAAGGCAGCATAGGAATAACAATCCCCATGATCCAATCACCTCCTACCAGGTCTCTCTCTAGACATGTGGGGATTATGGGGATTACAATTCAAGATGAGATTTGGGTGGGGATACAGTCAAGTCATATCAAACGTGTAGACCAGATTTCAGTAAGGATATAGAAAATTTAACAAAAAATTAAAGCTATTTTACATTTATAGAACACTCCACCAAAGGATAACAGAAATCACTTTGTTTTAAGTAGTTATGGAAAAATTACCAAGATAAAAAATCAGTAAGATAAGCTCTATAAATATAAAAAAGAACCATAGAAATTATGTTCTCCTGCTAAATGGAATTAAATTAGAAACAAAAGGAAAGATACATATAAATCCCCAAATATTGAGAAATTTTAAAATATACTTCTATTTTACCACTGAGTCAATGTGATGACCAGTGGTTTGAATGTTTGTGTCCCTTCCAAAATTCATGATGGAATTTAATTCTCAACGTGAGGTGAGGCCTTGAGGAGGTGATTAAGCCATGAGGGCCCTGCCATTAGGGATTTGATTAGAACCTTATAAAAGGGTGGAGGGAAACTAGGCAGTCCTTTTGTGCTTGCTTTCCTTCCACCATGTCAGAACACAGCATTCAAGGTAGCATCTTGAAAACAGAGATGAGGCCATCACCAGACATCGAACATGCTGGCACCTTGATCTTGGAGTTCCCAGCCTTATAATTGTGAGCAATAAATCTATACTCTTTATAAATTATTGTCTGTGGTATTTTGTTATAGCAGCATAAATGGACTAAGGCAGCCTGTTTGTGTATTAACTTGGCTAGGCTATAGTTCCAGGTTATTCAATCAAACACTAATCAAGGTATTGCTGTGAAGATATTTGGCAGCTGTAATTAAAGTCTATAGTCAGTTTAAGTAAGGAAAATTATTCTGTATAACAAAGATGGACCTGATTCAGTCAGTTGAAAATCTCTCAAAGCAGAATTAGGCTTCTCTGGAAAAAAAAAAAAAAATCATTTTGTGGACTACAGCTTCAGCTTGTGCTTAAGAGTTCCAACCAATCTTCTTGACTGCCTGCCCTACAGAAGTAGGAGTTGCTAAGCCAGCCATCACAATCATGTAAGCCAATTCCTTTTTCTTGCAATAGATTTATATATATATATTGATATATAAATCTCTCTCTCTCTCTCTCTCTGTATTTCTGTATCTCTGGTAGAAATAACAAGTAAAATTAGAAGATAATTTAAACTTTTTGAAAAAGAAAAATGTGACATATGAGAGTTGCTGAGATGAAAATAAAACAGGACTAAACAGGACACTTATGGCATTCAATGCTTAAAAAAAAACCCAAATCTGTCAAATCAATAATCTAAGCTTCCCATTTAGGGAACTTAAAAAAAAAGAACAGCAAAACAAAATCCCCAAAATTGTGCACAAAGAGGAATATATCAAATAATAAAGATAAGAGCAGAAATATCAAACAAAAGCTATAGAGAAAGTCAGTGAAAACAATAAGTGGCTCATTAAAAGAATCAATATGATCAATAAACCTCTAGCCAGATAGATTAGGGAGAAAAAGAGAATAAACACAAATTAACTATACCAGCAGTAAAACAGGCATCAATGGTTCAGATCCTACAGTCAATTGAAAAATAATCTTAAAATTTATGAAAAACTTACGCCAACAAATTTGTCAAATTAGATAAAGTACACATGTCCTTGAAATACATAAATTAAAACAATTTTCTCAAGAAGTAGGTAGCCTGAGTAGCCCTCTAATTATTGCAGAAGTATAACTTGTCATTAAAACATTCCTAAAAATAAATTCTAGTTGCAGATGTCTTTATTCCATAAATTTAAAGAATAATACTAATTCTAAGCAAACTAATTCTAAGATGGAAAATATACAATCACAAGAATAGTAATCAGACACTAAAACCAGATAAATAAATTACAAGAAAATAAATCTTACAGTAATATTTTTATAAACATAGATGCATCCCTCTTCCCCCTAAAATTTAGAAAACTAAATGGAGTTTGAAGAATGTAAAAATGGTTTAACATTTAAAAATCAATGTAATTCACCATATTGACAGAAAAAGATGTATATATATACATACACACCACACACACACATCTATATTCACACATACATTTATAAATATATATACACACACATATGATCTTCTTAATACATGCTAAAATAATAGTAATATTGAATACAAGTAATATTGAATACAAATTTATCATTTTAAAAATGCTCTCTTAAGCTAGGAGTGCCAGGGAATTTTCCTCAATGTGACAAAGGGCGCCTATGAAAAGCTGCTTTCAAAATCATACTTAACTATAAAAAAACTAAATTTTTCCTCTCTAAGCTCAGGAACAAAACAAAAATATCCACAGACAACTTTTATTCCATATTCTATTGGAGGTTGTTACCATTGTAATAAGGTAGGAAAAATAAATAAAATATACACATTGAATATTAAGAAGTAAAACTGTCTTTATTAACAGACTAAATGATTAAACGTTTTTACAGGAATTTCCAATGAATTCACACAAAATAATATTATGACTAATAATTAGCTTTTTCAACCTTTTACAAGGAGAATTTTAAAAATCGGTTGTATTTTTATATGCTAGCAATTAATATTTAGAAATACAAATTTAAATACAACACCATTTAAAGTAGTTCAAAATTGTAGAAATCCACAGGGATGCATATAAAAAATAATAAAGCTTATACACCAAATGTTACTAAACATTGCTGAGGGAAATTAGAGACGTAAACAAATAGAAAGATATATAATGTTCATAGATCTCAAGACTTAATATTGTTAAAATTTCAATTATCCCTATAATTGGTCTATGGATTCAATATAATTATCATGAAAATCCAAACAGATTTATTAAGGAAATTAACAGGCCAATTACAAATTTATATAAAATTTATACAAAATTTATATAAAATTAAATGGTCCAAACAATTAATGTACACTTAACAATGAATGTTAAAAGAGAAGTGAGAGGACTTATATTATCTGATTTCAATACTCAGCATACTACATTAATCAAGACCATGTGGCATGTGTAATAATATAAACATAGATGATGGAAGCAAAGGAAGGGTTCAAAAGTAGACTCAGACATATATGAGTAATAAATAATGATTTTCAATGAATCAGCCTAGGTAATTCAATGGAGAAGTAATACTCTTTAGTAATAACTGATGCTAGAACAATTGGAAGTCATATGAAATAAAATGAGATACCTCAACCCTTACGTTACCACCATATACAAATTTATCTCAAAATACATGATACCCGTAAATATCAGAACTAAAAATATAAAATTTCTAGAAGAAAGCATAATCCAATCAAAAAACTATACAAAAAAATCCCATATTACAAAAGAAAAAAATGATGATTTGGAATTCAATATAATTAAATCTTTTATTCTGTTAAGAAAATACAATGGCAAGGCAAAGATTGTGGGAAACTATTTGCAAAGCATCTTCCCAATAAAGAACCTGTATTCAGAAAATTAAGCCTGCTTGAAAGTCAATAATAAGACAACAAAAATTAATTACAATGAGTGATATATTGGAATAGACACTATATTAAAGAAGATTTGCTAAGAGGATAGCTCTTAAGAGTTCTCAGGAAAGAAGGATGGAAGGAAAGAGGGAAGAAGTGATGGATATATCAACTGGCTTGCTTGTGCTAATCATATGACAATGTAAACATATGTCAAAACATCAAACTGTAGACTTTAAATCTATACAATTCCTATTCATCAATTATACCTTAATAAATCCAAAAAATAATTAAAAAGATATAAGAATGGTAATAAGTACTTGAAAATATGGTCAACATTTTTTCTCACTAGGAAAACACGAATCAAAACCACAAAGCAGTACCACTTTACCAACAATAGAATGACTAATTAAAAATATGTTTGACAATACCAAATGTTGATGACGATGTGGAACAGCTGAACTTTTAATAAATTGCTGGTAGCAATAAAAAATGGTACAGCCACTATTGAAAGAAGTTTCTTACAATATTTATAAAGTTTCTTACAAAGTTTTTTTTTTTTTTTTTTTTTTGAGACGGAGTCTCGCTCTGTCGCCCAGGCTGGAGTGCAGTGGCGCGATCTCGGCTCACTGCAAGCTCCGCCTCCCGGGTTCACGCCATTCTCCTGCCTCAGCCTCCTGAGTAGCTGGGACTACAGGCGCCCGCCACCGCGCCCGGCTAATTTTTTGTATTTTTAGTAGAGACGGGGTTTCACCGTGGTCTCGATCTCCTGACCTTGTGATCCGCCCGCCTCGGCCTCCCAAAGTGCTGGGATTACAGGCATGAGCCACCGCGCCCGGCCTCTTACAAAGATTTATAAGGTTAAGTATATATTTTGTCCTGTGACCCAGCATATGTCTATAGAAAGACTTGTATGTTAACCTTTATGGCAACTTTGTTCATAATAATCCCAAATTGGAAATTATCCAAATGTCCAATAACTAGCAAGTGAATAAAAGAATTGTGGTTTATTCACACAATTGAATAAAATGGAAAAACTATACTGATACACTTGATAATATGTGTGAACCTCTAAGGCGTTATGCTAAGTAGGTTAGTCACAAGAAAGTACAAACTGTGTGATTCCATTTAAATAATATTCCTCTTAAAAAGGCAAAAGTATACTAATAGAAAGTACGTTGGTGGTTGTTAACAGCTAGAGAATGAAGAAGTAAATTAAATACAGAAAAGACAGGAAATATTGGGAGATGATAGAACTGTTTCATGTCAGAATTGTGGTGGTTACATTTATCTGGGTGTAGAAATGAAATTTAAAACAGGAGATATATTGAAGCTTTGCAACTCATAAAATATCATCTTATATATAAAAATTTGCATGTTTCATAAACCTAAAACAGTATGTATTTTTCATTGGCTAAATGGTGAGCAGTCTGAAAAGAATTATGTAATAAATTTAGTAAAAGATAACAATGTATGTTTAATATATTGTCACTAATAATGAGTTCCTGAGGAAAAAAACATTAAAGTTGAGGAGAAATAATAATAGGTATAATAGAGCCTGTTAACTAACCATCAAATCAACACATACTCCTTTCATTAAAGAAAGCATCACCAGATCATATTGTTGTCATTCATTCAATAATGTGTTAGGTTAAATTATTCTACTAAATGACATATTTAGTTTATCTGCCTTCACTGTATGTTTTGGATCCAAACTTCAAGGTTTCAGAATTTTATTGCCTAATTTCTAGATCATCACAGTAGTCTCCTAAATTCTTTCCCCTTTTTCTAAAGAATATTATCACTCTAAAGCATCCTACTAATTAATATCATACTCATAATCTTGAAAACATCAAACTGTAATTGTATCCATATTGGAAACTATTTACAGTTTTTATTACTTTTTCAATAACATCTAAGTTCTACTTAGTCTACAATTGCATACTTCACCTATCCATCCTCATCTCCTACCACAACCATATATTAATAGATTCACTTCCTTATATAGTCCAGTGCCAAACATCCTCCCTTGTTATTCATGGTTTTTATTTCCCTTACCACCTCCTTTCTCCACATGTAACTCAAATCCTACCATCTTTATAATTCTGGGACTCCTTTAGTTATTGTTTTACTATCTTCTCATGAATCCCCAGGTATATTTGCTTTTTGCCAGCCATGAGGTCATTTTCTTTGCATTGCTATATAAAACTTTAAAAATCATTTAAGCTTTATAACTTATGAGGTAAGTGGTTTCATTTTCTCTATTTTACAGATGTGAAAACTAAAGTTGAAAAGGGTTAAGAAACTTAACCAAGATTGCATAGATAGCATGTGGCAGAACTATGGTAAGGTCTGCAAAAGCATGGATGTTGTTTTGTAATAACTTATTAGTTTCTGCAATTCCTGGCACAATGTTAGCATTAAAAAAGTATTTGATAAATACATTTTGAGTTGGTTGAGTAGGGGTTATTAAATTTATCTTTTATTTTGAAGGAGGCATTCTAGTTTGTGTCTAACTGGTTTTATTGCATGTTCAGGTACTTCTTACAAAATAACGGGGCTGCCTTACAAAAGACTATTTGTGAGAGGGACTGAGGAGCCTTGCTGGGGGAAACATTCAACCTAAGTGGAAAATCATGAAAAGTTGATTTACTAGTACAAAATCTTATCATGATGAGATACATAAATGTTTCAGACTACTATATAAAGGTCAAGGACTAGGCTCTCATAATAAAGTAATTTAGACCTTTTAAAAAAATCAATTATATTGAGGTATAATTCATATGAAATAAAATGCACTAATTTAAAGGGTACAATTAAAATAAATATTTAAAAAACGTTTTATCCTTTGGGTATATACACAGTAATGGTATTGCTGGGTCAAATGGTATTTCTAGTTCTTGATCCTTCAGGAATCGCCACACTGTCTTCCACAATGGTTGAACTAATTTACACTCCCACCAACAGTGGAAAAGTATTCCTCTTTCACCACATCCTCTCCAGCATCTGCTGTTTCCTGACTTTTTAATGATCGCCATTCTAACTGGTGTGAGATGTATCTCATTGTGGTTTTAATTTGCATTTCTCTGATGACCAGTGATGATGAGCATTTTTTCAAGTGTCTGTTGGCTGCATAAATCTTTTCTTTTGAGAAGTGTCTGTTCATATCTTTTGCCCACTTTGATGGTTGTTTGTTATTTTCTTGTAAATTTGTTTGAGTTCTTTACAGATTCTGGATATTAGCCCTTTGTCAGATACGTAGATTGCAAAAATTTTCTCCCATTCCGTAGGTTGCCTGTTCACTCTGATGGTAGTTTCTTTTCCTGCGCAGAAACACTTTAGTTTAATTAGATACCATTTGTCTATTTTGGCTTCTGTTGCCATTGCTTTTGGTGTTTTAATAATGAAGTTCCTGCCCATGCCTATGTCCTGAATGGTACTGCCTAGGTTTTCTTCTGGGTTTTTTATGGTTTTAGGTCTAACATTTAAGTCTTTAATCCATCTTGAATTGATTTCTGTATAAGGTGTAAGGAAGGGATCCATTTTCAGCTTCCTACATATGGCTAGCCAGTTTTCCCAGCAGCATTTATTAAATAGGGAATCCTTTCCCCATTTCTTGTTTTTGTCAGGTTTGTCAAAGATCAGATGGTTGTAGATGTGTGGTGTTATTTCTGAGGCCTCTGTTCTACTCACAATAGCAAAGACTTGGAACCAACCCAAATGTCCATCAATGATAGACTGGATTAAGAAAATGTGGCACATATACAACATGGAATACTATGCAGCCATAAAAAGGATGAGTTCATGTCCTTTGCAGGGACATGGATGAAGCTGGAAACCATCATTCTCAGCAAACTATCACAAGAACAGAAAACCAAACACCGCATGTTCTCACTCATAGGTGGGAATTGAACAATGAGAACACTTGGACACAGGAAGGGGCACATCACACACTGGGGCCTGTCGGGAGGTGGGGGACTGGAGGAGGGATAGCATTAGGAGAAATACCTAATGTAAATGATGTGTTGATGGGTGCAGCAAACCAACATGGCACATGTATACCTATGTATCAAACCTGAACGTTGTATACATGTACCCTAGAACTTAAAGTATAATAAAAAAATAAAAAATGTTTTATCTTGAGATCATTATCGGCCCACATGTAGTTATAAGAAACAATACATAGTGATCTTTTATACTTTCACTGGTTTCTCCCAATGGTATCATGTTCATAATTATAGTATAATGTGTGGTCTGTAGAAAGTACAGGAAAATGGGTAGGCATCTCTTGGTATGTTGGGGGTCCCTAATAACACCCTCAGGTGACTCACAGGACTCATAACATTGTTATCGTTTATTTCAGTGAAAAGAGTAAAGATTAATATCAGCAAAAGGAAAGGTACACAAGAGAAGTTCAGGAGAATCAGGTGTAAGATTCCAGATGTTATCTCCCAGTTGAAGCCACATTTAGACAGGATTGATTTTCCCAGAAATTATGTATTATCACACATGTGAAATGTTGCCTGCCAGGGAAACTTACTTGAGACTTGGTGCTTAAGGTTTTAATTGGAGATGAGTAAGAGAGGTGTGCAGTACCTGTGTGAATGATGTGAATGACCTCAGCTTTTCAGGCTCTAGATCCCCCCATGTCAAACTGATACAGAATAATCAAAGGCCTCAGGCACACACACAAAAAAACATTTTTATCAAGTAGGATGTTCCAAGGAGTCAGAAATCGATTCCCAGGATCCAAACCAAGGGCTAGTATCCTGATAATGGGCCTTTTTTTGGGGGGGGGGGGCGCAGTAGGGGGGAAGAGCAGGCATTGAGGAACCCAGGCAGATAATCTCTGGTGCTTGTCTAATCCAAGGATTCTTTGGAATGTATTTTCTTATGACATTATTATGG
This sequence comes from Macaca fascicularis, assembly GCF_037993035.2. NCBI lineage: Eukaryota > Metazoa > Chordata > Mammalia > Primates > Cercopithecidae > Macaca > Macaca fascicularis. Next base: position 58,343,508 of record NC_088386.1, read on the forward strand.
ATATTCTTGAAAGAAAAAACGGAGATGTGCTGACACACAGAGAGACAGCAGTTTTTAATGGTTGCGATAACTTCTATCACAATGTATCACTATGGAGGAGGGGGCTTATTGGCTGTACTAGATACCCGAAGTGGTCTGCAAAAGTTAGTCTAGAGGGTAGAAATTGAAGATTGTGCACAAACCTCATTAGCCCAAGCCATAGCTCTTTCTTCATAGTCCTCTGTATGATTTTACTAAGATGTTTTAGATTTTCTCTTTCTTTCTTTCTTTCTTTTAGACACACTTTCAGTTTCTTGGAGACCATATGTTATTTATTTCAGTATTCCTAATATTGAGTTGCCATCTGGCACACAGCAGGGTCCAATAAATGCTGTTTAATGAAAGAAGAAAGAAAAGCAAACCTGGTAAATATATGAATGGATGGATGGAAGGGAGGCAAGGTGGATTTAAAGAAGGAAGAAAACTAAGCAGGATGGATGATTGGAAGGCAGTTATGGCAGATGAGAGGGAAGGAAAAATAGGAGGCAATGGGGATGAATGAGAGAGAAAATGACAAGAGAGAAAAACAGAAAGAGGAAGGATGAAATGAAGGAAGCAAGGGAAGAAAGACGGAATGGAAGGAGGAAGAGAAGAAGGCAGAAATAAAGGAAAAGACAAGGATAAAGAAAAAAGTAAAGGAAGTTTGAATGAATGGAAAAAAGAAGAAATAGTGGAAAGAAGGAAAGATGAAAATGAAGGAAGTAGAAAGAAGGAAAGAGAAAAGAAGGAAGAAATTAAGGTAACCATGAGCCCACCATAACCTTTATGGAAGACGGCCATCCCTACTACTACACACTCTAATAGCCAATTAAAACAGCACCACCCCAAATCCACACCAACACCCCCATCTCACATGACATGAAAGAACTACCTAATTTCCAAGAACCATTAAAAAATACTATTTCTAAATAAACATAGATATGCTTCATTCAAGTTGATTACAATCACAGCATATGCTTGGTAGTATAAAGGAGTCTAGAAATAATTTCCTACAAACTGACATCCATTTTAATGACATTACAAAGAAGAATAAATATGTATATAGAGTAAAGCAGAATGCTTATTTGCAATACAAAACAAATCCCATCTTGAAACTGCTAAATGGAAATATGTATTTGCAATTAAATACCTTGTGCTTGACTATATATCAAAGATAATCATATTGGCAAGTGGTTGTTATTGATGCTAACAGCAAAACCCAGGACTTACACATGCAACTACATGTGCATTTCTATTTGTTTTTAGTGCCTTTTCCTCTTCAGTCTTCTCTGTATTGACTTTAAAGGGGACTTTGTGACGTTCACAGAGGGAGACAGGTGAGTGAACAACACTGTTGTCTCTCTCAGCTCACTTTTATAACTAAGAAAATTGAGATCCAGAGGAGATTTGCTTTAGGTCACAAAAATGAGTTCAGTTCAGTTCATTTCCCAGCCTTGTAACTAATACATAAATCTCATGCCCTTCCTAACTGCTAAAACATACTCCTTCTTCTAAATCTGTTAAATTTCTAAATTGGATCACTAATTTGAATGTTTCTTTTTAACCAACACTGCATATCTAAGCCATACTGCACTTTCAAGCACATTTTAGCAATGGTTTACAGCACTTGGATCTTGAAATTCTTTGAGATGTTTTTACCCAATGAGGACATATTTAATCTTTTCAAAGATAAATTTTCATTTATCTTTCTGTAATTCGTGCTAACTAAATATTCTGCCTCTTCTTGGTCAAAATATAATTATAAAATGCTGTCACCCTAATATTTTATTTCAAGCCTTCTGCATTAAATTCTTTTGCTGAATATTCTTAATGTGTTTTATAAATGGAATTAATCTGAATAACAAAACTGTGGTGTCTGCCCTCCCTTGAATTAGTCACTAACATTATTAGCTCTGGATAGAATTAAGCGTTAGAAATAATGCTGATCAACGACATACATACTTCCTATTGTACTTTTGAAGATTTAATTTCTTACCATGTTTTATCTGAATTAGTATTTCATAGCATAATGTCACATAGCAGCAAATAATACTGGATCATTTTCCCTGGCAGATCATTTGTCACTATCATTTCTTGTTATGCTATCAACTATAATCTAAAAAATGAATTCAGGTCAGAAATTCCTCTTTCAATTCTTTACAATTTTGTTTCATGACATTTTGTCATTCACTATTATGGCTCAAAATGGGGTTTCTTATACCTTTGCCTGGCAGACACTACATTATGAAACATGCTGAAAATAAGACTAGGAGAAAAGAGACATTATACCAATACAAATCCTTTGTTCTAAACTAAGCTGGTCCAACCAGTGGTTCACGGGCCACATGTGGCCCAGGAAAGCTTTGAATGTGGCCCAACACAAATTAAACATTAAATTAAAACATTATGAGACTTTTTGGCACTTTTTTAAGCTCTTCAGTTATCATTAGTGTTAGTGTATGTTATGTTTGGCCCAAGACAGTTCTTCCAGTGTGGCCCAGGGAAGCCAAAAGATTGAACACCCCTGTCTAAACAATTGCTTACATAGTGAAACAAACCACCTTGGGCATTGGGTTCATGTGTGGTATTTTTTGAATAAGTTTCTGTAATAATAATTCAGCATAGTTCTAGAATATGGCACCATTATAAAGACTTTCAACATTGGTGCCTGTATTAAGCAATTAATATTGGCATTGTCAGCTGAGATAACCTAGAAAACTTCAATTTCTCTCATTGACTTTGGCACTGATACAAGATTAAGTGGTAGAGGAGGGAGTTCCTTTCATGGTGTACTTGGAAGTGTATCTTTTAGTATTGTACTTGACTGCAAGCAACCCAAAATTCCATTCTAACATACTTGACTCAGAAAGTCTGTCAGTCTTAGGCCATAAGAGTCTTTGTTAGTCCTGGACCAGACAGCCCAAGCATATGCCATTAGAGACACAGAGTTGTTCCATCTTCTGCTTGACTCTCTTGCTCATGTTTGCTTCTTCCTGGCTGTAAAATAGCTACTGTATTTCCAGGCTTCCAATCAGTATTCCAGACAAGGTGACTTAAGGCAAGAAGAATAAAAAAGAAGGGCAAAAGGGCAGAAAAGGATATAAAAGTTGAATCTGTCTCCTTTTTTAAAATTCAGGAAAATCTTCATATTCTCAGAATTCTTACCCAGCAAACGTTCTTTTATGCCTCTTGGTCAGAACTATGCATCACAGCCGCCCTCAACTGGAAAGTGGCTAGTTACTTTAACAAGGTTTTCTTGATATCTGAAATTCTTTCACAGAGTTTTCTTCCTCTCTCAAATGCAAAGGTCTTAAGAAAACGCATACATGCTCAGGCAATAAAATATCCTCATTCCATACTCTTTCTCACATAACTCCTCCCCAAAATACTTTGACAGAAACAAAGATGTTTAGCGACCCAATATTCTGACCATTAGACTTCCAATGTTTAAATCAAAAACATGGCTGCTAAAAGCAAAATTTAAGAAATATACTAGGAAATCATTTGGAGGAAACTCTATTTTTCTAATGTCCCTCAAATCATACTACCCACAACATATACAAATAGGACTACTTCTTACCTAGATTATGATTTCCAAAGAGTTTCACTTTCTTTCATTCTTTTTATGTCATACCAGCATAGCATAATGACTCCCTACTATTCTCACCAAAATTCAGCATCAAAAGTTTATCAGTCAAGGGTCCATCACATGATGGCTCAGTTGATATGACCTATGTTTTGCTACTTTTTCAATCATGCTGAGTTGAACATAGGCCATGATTCTCTAATCAGAAAATATAACTATAACTTGGGAACAGAAATATATATATCATTATATATAATGCGATATAATTTTATTGTTGATACATATATACTGATGCAAATGTTTGACCATCTGTAATTGTAAATAAGCCTCTTTTGTTGTTTGGTTGTGTAGCATTAAGAGCCATTACTTTTTCAGTGATAAAGATTTCATTAAATTTATAAAACATTTGCATATCTCTATGGCAGATTGTTGGAAGAGAGTAACTCGGTAGCATATTACTATTTTTTTTAAATAATTTTTACAAAGCTGTTCATTCTCACAAATAGCTTGCTCTGCTTCAACTTCTTTGTTTTAATGGTTTATTTAGTAGAGTCATAACTTTTAACTACATTATTTGGGAACAAGTAGTTCATAAATGTGCACAAATTATTAATGGGAGACATTCTTGTATTAGGATATTTCACATGAAGCAGTATATTTTAAAATGTAAATAAAATTTTAAGTAACTTGTTATTTATATTTTCTGACATGCTTGAAGAAAGACTCCATTAAATAGAGTAATAGTGTTAAAATATTTGCTGCATGTAAACACATATTATAACATCTGTACAGTTTACAAATGTGCATCTAAATGAAAGGGGACTTCATTTAATAGACATTATTTAGCTTAATGTAGTACCTATGATTGATCATTAAAATTCACTTTATGCTTTTGGGTATTCAAGGGGTAAAGGAAAACGAAATTGTTATGTAATTTTATTGCTTGATATATAATTTAATATTTCAAGATAAACCAATATCATTTGGGTATTAAATTATAAAATTAATATATGGTGATTTGTCCCAGGACCATGCACAAATGGCTATAAAAATACAAAATAAGAAGAAGAAAATTTTGACATAAAGATAGAGAAATAAGTCCAAGAAGAATTAACAGAATTTTGATGAGTAGAGAGGGGCAAAAATTTTACAATTTTTTAAATAGTTGCTATTTCATATTTCATCAAACTCTTTATCAATTACATTTATTTATTTGAAATCATTCATCTTTTAAACTATGATCTTTTAAGAAGATTCAACTAAATGTAATTATTCTGGCTGCAAATGATATAAAAATGTTCAGATTCGGCCGGGCGCGGTGGCTCACGCCTGTAATCCCAGCACTTTGGGAGGCCGAGGCGGGCGGATCACGAGGTCAGGAGATCGAGACCATCCTGGCTAACACGGTGAAACCCCGTCTCTACTAAAAATGCAAAAAATTAGCCGGGCGAGGCGGCGGGCGCCTGTAGTCCCAGCTACTCGGGAGGCTGAGGCAGGAGAATGGCGTGAACCCGGGAGGCGGAGCTTGCAGTGAGCCGAGATCGCGCCATTGCACTCCAGCCTGGGCGACTAAGCGAGACTCTGTCTCAAAAAAAAAAAAAAAAAAAAAAAAAAAAAAAAAGTTCAGATTCAGTAGCAGCAAGTGGTTATGGAAATGTTCCTCAAAGTCTTTTGCTGATGGACAGAACCAAACATGTATTTGTCCACACAAAAATTTGGATGAGCAAAGGCCCCATACATTATAATATCTGCTTTTCTGTTGTGCTATTTTCTCCTCCTGAAATGTTATATCTCCCATCCTAGACAAAGAAACAAAAACAAACAAAACTTCATTCTATAGGGATCAGCTTAAATATTTGTTACTTCCCATTGAAACATTTCTTATTTATGTATGGTTGGTTATCTTCTTAAATTTCAATGTTTAGATGCCTCAGAATTTCATTTTGTCTTGAGTTGTAGTTATTTCACCTATGTTTCTTCTAGGATTGGATTAGAAACTTCTTAAGGACATTTTCCATTACCTGTATATCTCCTGGCTGCCCATAGTACACAACATAGTTCTATGTATGTATTTGATATATGATAATAATAAGTTATCTGAAAATAATTGATAATAAATGTCTGTGCCTGAGATCTTGTCCATTAAGATGCATTCTAAGCCCTTAAGTATCTTTTAATTCTGAATGTTTAATATTTTGAATAGTAACTATCTTCTGACCTTGGATATCTTGATGAAAAGGATTTAGGGAAACTTACAGGGAAATTGAGAGTTAATTAGGTTTGATAAAAGGAGCCTTTGGAGATACTCATTATGGCACCGAAAGTTAGTGCTTTGAAATGAGAATGAAATTAATGCACTTCTCATATTTAACACTTAAAAAATGTTACAATCCCTGTTAAAGCCTTTGGTCTGTCATGGAACTACCTAAAGAGTCTATGTTGAGTATTAAAATTGAAAGAGTTAGTACCTAATATTCCCAACCTTCCCCACCCCCAAAAAATATTTATTAATGATGTAATGCAGGGGCTAAACTAAGCTGGAAGTTCGCTGAAAACTGGAGTACCCTGCATCTTTGGAATTTATTTGCATGAAAATTCATTCACATTTATTTGGGCTCTATGGCCAAGGACTCTCATATTTAGACAGAAATCTATACATGTTCACCTACTATTAAGAAAACACAATGGATATTTAGACAAACATGAAACAACATTTTAAACAATTTGCTACATTTGTTTTTACATTAAACTTTTAAAATTCCATATACAACTTTTAAAGAAATTTATTTTTTTTCAAGTGACCTTTGTAAATTAATAAACATATAAGGGATTCTGTTATCAGATTTGAAATCGATTTAAATGAATCTTTCACATATAACACATTCTTTTACAGCTCTGTCATATATACTTGCTATATGACATGTGTAATCTTTGTGAAGCTGGGTTTTTTAAAAATGTTTGTATTGTTTACCACTATATCCTCAGGACTTGAATAAGCATGCTTATCACATGGTGGGTGGTAATAAATATTTATTTAATTAACTAACACAATCACATTGCTTCTTTTTAAATATTAAACTAAATATAATTACCAAGTATTTATAAAGTGGATGTTTATATAGTAGAAATATAATCCTGCCAGGACCTATCAGTGCTATGAATGATACTAAAGTCCTTACGCTGTTTGTCCCTATGAATCCATTATCCAATATTTTCCACCCTGTGCTTTGCCCTAGGAGGCTGAACCACATGGACTACATCAACAACATTCCTTTGCCCTATGATTCTGATTAAGTTTATCAATGAGTGTACCAACCAGAGAGTGACACCAAACTATTTATTCTCTTGCAAGATCAACTAGGGCTGACTGTATCTCTCCACCAATGGTCACTGCTCTTCTCAAAGTAGTTGATAAGCAGCTGTATTGGTCGATTCTCATGCTACTATTAAGAAATACCAGCCTGTATTTAAAAAGAAAAGAGGTTTAATTGACTCATAGTTCCACATGGCTGGGAAGACCTCAGGAAACTTACAATCATGGCAGAAGGGGAAGCAAACATGTCCTTCTTCACAGGGAAGCAGCAGTGACAAGTGCCATCAGGGGAAATGCCAGACACTTATAAAATCATCATATCCTGTGAGAGCTCATTCACTATGAGGAGAACAGGATGGAGGAAAACAACCCAATGGTTCAATTATCTCCATCTGGTCCGGCCCTTGACAAGTGGGGATTATTACAATTCAAGGTGAGATTTGAGTGGGGACACAGAGCCAAATCTTATCATTCCATCCTTGGCCACTCCCAAATCTCAAGTCTTTACATTTCAAAACACAATCATACCCTTCCAACAGTTCCCCAAAGCCTTAACTAATTCCAGTATTAACCCAAAAGTCCAAGTCCAAAGTCTCACCTGAGAGAAGGCAAGTGCCTTCTGCCCATGAGCCTGTAAAATCAAAAACAAATGAGTTACTTCCTAGATACAATGCAGGTACAGGCATTGGGTAAATATAGCCATTCCAAACGGGAGAAATTGACCAAAGCAAAGGGGCTACAGGCCCCATGCAAGTCTGAAATCCAATGGGGCAGTCATTAAACCTTAAAGTTCCAAAATGATCTCCTTTGACTCCATGTCTCATGTCTCACATCTAGGTCATGCTGATACAAGTGATGGGCTCCCATGACCTTGCGTAGCTCTGCCCCTGTGACTCTGCAGAGTATAGCCCCACTCCTGGCTGCTTTTATGAGCTGACATTGAATGTCCGTGGCTTTTCCAGGTACACAGTGCAAGCAGTCAGTGGATCTACTATTCTGGGGTCTGGAGGATGGTGGCCTTCTTCTCACAGCTCCACTAGGCAGTGCCCCAAAGGGGAGTCTGTGTGGGGGTTCTGACCCCATATTTCCCCTTTGCACTGCCCTAGCAGAGGTTGTCCAGGAGAACTTCTCCATGAGAATCTCTGCTCTGCCCCTGCAGCAAACATCTGCCTAGACATCCAGGCATTTCCTTACATCCTCTGAAATCTCGGCAAAGGTTCCCAAACCTCAATTCTTTGCTTCTGTGCACCTGTAGGACCAATGCCATGTGGAAGTTGCCAAGGCTTGGGGCTTGCTCCCTCTGATGCAATAGCCTGAGCTGTACCTTGGTCCCTTTTAGCCATGGCTGGAGTGGCTAGGACACAGTGCACCAAGTCCCAAGGCTGCACACAGCAGGGAGACCCTGGACCCAGCCCAGGAAGCCATTTTTCCCTTCTAGGTCTCCAGGCCTTTGATGAGAGGGGCTGCCATGAAGGTCTCTGACATACCCAGGAGACATTTTCACCATTGTCTTGGTGATTAGCATTTGGCTCCTCATTAATTATACAAATTTATGTAGCAGCTTGAATTTCTTCCCACAAAATGGGTTTTTCTTTTTTATCACATGGTCAGGCTGCAAATTTTCCAAACTTTTATGTTCTGTCACCTCTTGAATGTTTTGTTGCTTAGAAATTTCTTCTACAGATACCCTAAATCATCTCTCTCAAGTTCAAAGTTCCACAGATCTCTAGGGCAGGGGTTAAACACAGCCATTCTCATTGCTAAAACATAGCAAGAGTGACCTTTACTCCAGTTCCCAACAAGTTCTTCATCTTCATTTAAGTCCAGCTCAGCCTGGACATCATTGTCCATATCACTATTAGTATTTTGGTCAAAACGATTAAACAAGTCTCCAGGAAGTTCCAAACTTTCTCACATCTTCCTGTCTTCTTCCGAGCCCTTCAAACTGTTCCAACCTCTGCCTGTTACCCATTTCCAACGTTGTTGCTTCCACATTTTTGGGTATCTTTATCCCACTCTTTGTGGTACCAATTTACTGTATTAATCCATTCTCATGCTGCTATGAAGAAATACCCAAGACTGGATAATTTATAAATAAAAGAGGTTTAGTTGACTCACAGCTTCGCATGGCTGGGGAGGACTCAGGAAACTTACAATCATGGCCAAAGGGAATCAGGAATCAGGAGGCAAAAGAGAATCACAGGGAAGCAGGAAAGAGAATGAGTGCCAAGCAAAGGGGGAAAATCCTCTTATAAAATCATCAGATCTCATAAGAATTCACTATCATGAGAACAGCATGGGAGTAACCACCTCCATAATTCAATTACCTCCTGCTGGGTTGCTCCCATGAAATATGCGCATTATGGAAACTACAAGTAAAGTTGAGATTTGGGTAGGGATACAGCCAAATCATATCAAGTGGTATAAGGCATGATAGTCTGGGTCTCCTGCTAGTATAGTTTCTCTGCTTCTGTAAGGTTGTGAACCCAGAAAATCTGAGACAGGTCTCAGTTGATTTAGAAGATTTATTTTGCCAAGGTTGAGGACACACCCATGACACAGCCTCAGGAAATTCTGAAAACATGTGCCCAAGGTGGTTGGGCCATAACTTGGTTTTATACATTTTAGGGAGAAATGAGACACCAATCGATACATGTAAGAAATACATTAGCTCCATCCAGACAGGTGGAGACAACTCAAAGAAATTCCCCCCAACCCCCCCGGGGGCTTTCATGTCACAGGTAGGTGACAGACAGATAGTTGTATTCTTTCGAGTTTCTGATAAGTCTTTCCAAAAGAGGCAATCAGAATATGCATCTGTCTCTGTGAGCAGAGGGATGACTTTGAATAGAATGGGAGACCAATTTTTTCTGGGGTGGTTCCCAGCTTGAAGGGGCCCAAGATATTTTCCTTCCACAAGGCTCATGATGTGTAACTTCCACCTTATGATGAATTGATGCTGAGTGCACCTGATTTTATGACTTGATGTGTCTGACATGAGTTGGTTCAAGATGAGTTGCATGGTTGTTTGATGGCCCCTGGTCAGGCACTCCATCTCTATGAAAGCCCAGTATCTCATCAGGGGCTGTTTTTTAATTGATGTGTAGTTTTCAGAAACACATATCATTAACTTTTCTGCAGAATCTCAGGGGCCTATGTAATTATCCTACTGGAACTTGCCACAAACTCTACATAGTATTTTTTTCTCATCACAGATAGCTCTACTATCAGAGGATCTGCTAGGTCATATGTCTAAAAGGGCAGAACCTCATGTATTGTACCAAAGCCCCCAATGTATTTTTTACTATTTATTCATTTGATCTGAATAATCAATACTATTAATATGGTATACCAAATATCATGTGTAATATATAAGTAATTCAGGTCTCTTGGGACTATATTATGACAGAGATTGAGGGAATTAACATAATGCTTGTGTGAGATAATAAATATATACTTTATCCATTTTATGTGAATATGAAGTATTTCTGATTCTGATACACCACTGACATAAAAAAGAATGCATTAACCAGATCACTGGCTGTGTACCTAAAACTATGTTACTCTATTCTAGATAAGATACCACATAGGCCACCAGAGTTGCAAATACGCAACTAATTAGCCAAGTTGGAAGTAGCCTATCATATCACCTTGGATCTGTCTGGTTTTATGAGTCAGATTGATAAATTAAATGGGTAGAGGATGGGGGCCATTATCATTGCTTCCTTTAGATCTTTAAAAGTGACACTAGGAGGTAAAGAAAGATGTTGGAATAGAAGGCTCCACAGATTGTCTTCCCTGCTAGGATACCAATTTATCAGCTATCTAAAAAAAAAAAAAATCTTCATAAGCACCAAAAATTAGGTGAGTGCTCATAGTGCCCTGGTTTTAACTTCATATCACTTAAAGAGGTACTGAAGAGATATAAAAAAATATAGCCTTGACTCACTGACACCACTCCTCCCCCATCAATTGCAAGTGGTGGCTGTGGTGTGGAAAGCATCTCTGGGTGCTGAGGGAGGGAGAGAACAGTCATTGTGAGGCATTGATTTCAGTGCTGTACCGTTAGAGTAGAAAGGAAATCAGATCAAACTTAGCTGATGTCCACCCTAACCAGACAGGAATCGTCGATACCAGCAGTGGCAACTTGAGTTCCTATAAATCTCACCACTGAGGGATACAGTGCTATGGGTCTCTAAGTAAATTTGAAAGGCAGTCTAGGCTATAAGGACTGCAACTCTTAGGCAAGCCCTAGTGCTGAACTGGGCCAAAAGACAGTGGACGGTAGGGGCATGTGACCTACTGAGACATCAGCTTGGGTGGCTAATGGAGTGCTGGCATCCCTCCTTCCCTAACCGCAGGCTGAATATCTCAAGCCTCCAAAAGAGACCCCTTCCTTCCTCTTGAGAAAAGGAGAGGGAAGAGTGATGAGGACTTTGTCTTGCATTTTGGATACTAGCTCAGCCACAGCAGGATACACCAGTCAGAGCTGTGAGGCCCCTGTTACAGGCCTTAGCTCCCAGACAACATTTCTAGACACACCCTGGGCCAGATGGAAACTTGCTGCCTTTAAGAAAATGATCCAGTCTTGGCAGCATTCATCACCTGGTAACTGAAGAGCCCTTGGGTCCTGAATAACCAGCAGTTGATACCCAGGTACTACGTCAGGGGCCTCGGGTAAGCCTCTGAGACTTGCTGTCTTCAGGAGAGATTCAACACATTATCAACTTTTGTGGCTTGGAGGCAAAACTGATAATGCTTCAGAAAAGCACAGGGAAAAGTAAAGGATACTTTGTCTTGCATCTTAGGTAAAAACAAGGTCACAGGAGGGTAGAAGCCCAAGTGGGCTCTTGGGTCCCTTAATTCCAGAACTTGACTCTTGGATAGTATTTCTGGACCTTCCCTGGGTCAGAGGGGAGCCTATTGCCTGAAGGGTGAGTCTCAGGCTAGGCAGCATTTACCACAAGGTGACTTAAAAGCCCTCAGAACTTAAGAGAACATTGGTGGTAGTGTGGCAGTACTCCTCATGACCTGTGGTAATGGGAAGTATGGAGTGAGGCTGTTCTGTTTTTGTAAAGAGGAGGGAAGAGAGAGAAGGTTTGCATCCTGTGGTTTGAGTGCAGCCCAGCCACAGTACAATAGAACACCAGGTAGATTTCTAAGGTTTTTGCCTCTAGTCTGTGACTTCCGGATGGTGCCTCTGGACCCATCTGGGGCCTGGGAAGAACTTATTGCCTTGAAGGAAAGAACACAGTCTGGCTGGCCTTTCTATGAGCTGATTGTAGAGTCCCAGGACCTTGAGCAAACAGGCAGTAGCCAGGGAGTGAATACAGCAGGCCTTAGGTGAGACCAATGCTGTATCAGCTTCAAGTCTGACTCAGTACAGTCATAGTGGTGGTGGACACAGGGATACTTGTGTTACTTCACTCTCAGCTTTAGGTGGCTCAGAACAGAGGGAGAGATTCCATTTCATTGAGAGAAAGTAAGGGAATAGAACAAGAGTCTCTGCCTGGTAATCCTTCTCCCAGATCTTGTCCAAGACCGTCAAGGCAGTACTCAATGACTCTGCAAAAAATACAACATTACTGGGCTTGGGGTGCCCCTTAAATCAGATACAGCTTAGGTTACAACACTCAAGTCCTTTTAAATATCTGGAATGTCTTCCCAAGAAGGATGGTTACAAACAAGCGCAGACCATGAAGACTACAATAAATATCTCTCTCTTCAATGCCCAGACACTGAAGAACATCTACTAGCACCAGCAATATCCAGGAAAACATGACCTTAACAAATGAACTAAATAAGGCACCAGAAACCAACTCTCAGGAAACAGAGATATATGAACTTTCAGACAGAGAATTCAAAATAGCTGTGTTGAAGAAACTCAAAGAAATTCAAAATAACACAGAAAAGGAAATCAGAATTATATAAGGTAAATTTAATGAAGAGATGGAAATAATTAAAAAGGATTAAGCAGAAATTCTGGAGCTGAAAAATGTAATTGGCATACTGAAGACTCTATCAGAGTACTATAATAGCAGAATTGGCCAAGCAGAAGACAGAATTAGTGAGCTTGAAGACAGGTTATTTGAAAATACACAGTTAGAGGAGACAAGTGAAAAAAACAATGAACCACGGCTACAGTATCTAGAAAACAATCTTGAAAGGACAAATCTAAGAGTTATTGGCCCTGAAGAGGATGTAAATAAAGGGGTAAGGGTAGAAAGTTTATTCAAAGAGATAATAACAGAGAACTTCCCAAACCTAGAGAAAGATGTCAATATCCATGTACAAGAAGGTTATAGAACACCACACAGGTTTAACCCAAAAAAGACCACTTCAAGGCATTCAATAATCAAACTTCCAAAGATCAAGGAAAAGGAGAGGATTCTAAAAGCAGCAAGACAAAAGAAACAACATACAATGAAACTCCAATATGTCTGGCAGCAGACTTTTCAGTGGAAATCTTATAGGCCATGACAGAGGGGCATAACATATTGAAAGTGGTACAGGAAAAACTCTTTTACCTTAGAATTGCATATCTGATGAAAATATCCTTCAAAGATGAAGAAGAAATACTTTTCAAGACAAACAAAAGCTGAAGGATTTCAACACCAGACCTGTCCTACAAGAAATGCTAAAGAGAGTACTTAAATTAGAAAGAATAGGATGTTAGTCATTATATTAGTCCATTTTCACGCTGCTGATAAAGACATACCCGAGACTGGGAAGAGGAAAGGTTTAATTGAACTTAACAGTTCCACATGGCTGGGAAGGCCTCAAAATCATGGCAGGAGACAAAAGGCACATCTTACATGGCAGCAGCAAGAGAAAATGAGAAAGATGCAAAAGCAGAAACCCCTCATAAAACCATCAGTTTACCACAAGAACAGTATGGAGGAAACTGACCCCAGGATTCAAATTATCTCCCACCAGTTCCCTCCCACTACACGTGGAAATTATGCGAGTACGACTCAAGATGAGATGTGGGTGAGGATACAGTCAAACCATATCAGTGAGCAATAAGAAATCATCAGAAGGTATAAAACTGGTAATAGTATGTACACAGAAAAACACAAAATATAATAACACTGTAACTGTCATGTGTAACCTACTCTTATCCTAAATAGAAAGACTAAACAGAGAACTAATCAGAAATAATAACTACAACAACTTTTCAAGACATAGTATTATAAGCTATACGTAGAAGCAACAAAAAGTTAAGAAGAAGAGGGAAACATTTAAGGCATGGAGTGTTTATTAGTTTTCTTTTTGCTGGTTTCTTTGTTTATGCAGAGAGTGGTAAGTTGTTATCAGGTTAAAATAATGAGCTATAAGACAGTATTTGCAAGCTTCACAGTAACCTCAAACCAAAATTATACAACAAATATACAAAAAAATCAAAAGCAAGAAACTCAATAATATTAACAGAGAAAATCATCTTTACTAAAGGAAGACAGGAAGAAAGAAGGAAGAGAAGATCACAAGACAACCAGAAAACAAACAAATAAACAAACAAACAATGGCAGGAGTGAGTCCTTACTCATCAATAACAACCTTGAATGTCAATGAACCAAACTCTCCAGTCAAAAGACATAGAGTGACTGAATGGATGAAAAAAAATCAGACCTATTGATTTGTTCCCTACAAGAAACAGATTTCACCTATGAAGACACAAGTAAACTGAAAACAAGGAGATGATAAAAGCTATTCCATACTAAGGGAAACCAAAAAAGAGTAGGAATATCTATAATTACAGAAAATAGATTTCAAGACAAAAACTGTAAGAAGAGACAAAGAAGGTCACTATACAATGATAAAGGAGTCAATTAGGCAAAATTATATAGTTTTAAATATATATGCACCCAACACTGGAGCACCCAGAAATATAAAGCAAATATTATTAAAGAGAGAGAGACAGGCCCCAATACAATAATAGCTAGAGACTTCAACACCCCATTTTCAGCATTGGACAGGATCTTCCAGATTTAAAATCAACAACAAAAAAATCAGACTTGGCCGGGCGCGGTGGCTCAAGCCTGTAATCCCAGCACTTTGGGAGGCCGAGACGGGCGGATCACTAGGTCAGGAGATCGAGACCATCCTGGCTAACACGGTGAAACCCCGTCTCTACTAAAAAATACAAAAAACTAGCCGGGCGAGGTGGCGGGCGCCTGTAGTCCCAGCTACTCAGGAGGCTGAGACAGGAGAATGGCCCGAACCCGGGAGGCGGAGCTTGCAGTGAGCTGAGATCCGGCCACTGCACTCCAGCCTGGGCGACAGAGCGAGACTCCGTCTCAAAAAAAAAAAAAAAAAAAAAAAAAAAAAAAAAAAAAAAAAAAAATCAGACTTAATCTGCACTACAGGCCAAATGATCTAAAAGATATTTACAGAACATTTCGTTCAACAGCTGCAGAATACACATTTTTTTTCCTCAGCACATGAATAATTCTTAAGGATAGACTATATAGAACATATGTTAGGTCACAAGACAAGTCTTAACACATTCAAAATACTGAAATAATATCAAGTATCTTCTCTAACCACAATGGAATACAGCTAGAAATTAATAATAAGCAATTTTGGAAACTATACAAATACATGGAAAATAAACAATATGCTTCTGAATGTCCAGTAGCTCAAGGATGAAATTAAGAATTTAAAAATTTCTTGAAACATATGATAATGGAAACAAAATATACCAAAAACTGTGGGAAACAGTAAAAGCAGTACTGAAAGGGAATTTTATAACTATAAGTGCCTACATTGAAAGAGGAAAAACTTCAAATAAGCAATCTAAAGATGCATTCTAAAGAACTAGGAAAGCAAAAGCAAACAAACCCCAAAATTAATAGAAAAAAAGAAATAATAAAGTTCAGAGCAGAAATAATTGAAATTGAAATGAAGAAAACAATACAAAAGATCAATAAAACAAAAAGTTGATTTTTTGAAAAGATAAACAAAGTTGACAAACCTTTAGCCAGACTAAGAAAAAAAGAGAGAAGATACAAATAAATAAAATCAGAAATGAAAAAGGAGACATTACAACTCTACTGCAGAAATTCAAAGGATCATTAGTGACTGCTATGAACAATTATATGTCAATACGTTGGAAAATCTAGAAGAAATGAACAAATTCCTAGACACATACAATCTACCAAGTTTGAACCAGGAATGAATCCAAAATCTGAGCAGACCAGTAACAAGTAGCAAGATTAGAGCTGTAATAAATGTGTCCCAGAAAAAAAAAAAAAAAAAAAAAAAAAAAAGCCCAGGATGGTTTCACTCCTGAATTCTACCAAACATTTTTTTTTTTTTTGAGATGGAGTCTTGCTCTGTCGCCCAGGCTGGAGTGCAGTGGCCAGATCTCAGCTCACTGCAAGCTCCGCCTCCCAGGTCTACGCCATTCTCCTGCCTCAGCCTCCTGAGTAGCTGGGACTACAGGTGCCCGCCACCTCGCCCGGCTAGTATTTTATATTTTTTTTAGTACAGACAGGGTTTCACCATGTTAGCCAGGCTGGTCTCGATCTCCTGACCTCATGATCCACCCGTCTCGGCCTCCCAAAGTGCTGGGATTACAGGCTTGAGCCACCACGCCCAGCCCTCTACTAAACATTTAAAGAAGAGTTAATACCAATCCTACTCTAACTATTTCGAAAAATAGAGGAGGTAACACTTCCAAATTCATTCTACAAGGCCAGTATTACCCTGATACCAAAACCAGATAAGCACACATCAACAAAAGAAAACTACAGGCCAATATCTATTTTGAATATTGATGCAAAAATCCTCAACAAAATACTAGCAAACAAAATTCAACAATAGAATAGAAAGATCATTCATCACGAGCAGGTGGTATTTACCCCTGGGATGAAAGGATGATCCAACAGATACAAATCAATCAATGTGATACAACATATCAACAGAATGGAGGATAAAACTATATAACTTTTTCAATTGATGTTGAAAAGAACTTGATAAAATTCAACATCTCTTCATGACAAAAACCCTAAAAAAACTGGGTATAGAAGGAACATACTGCAACATGATAAAAGCCATATAAGACAGACCCACAGCTAGTATCATACTAAATGGGAAAAAACTAAGAGCCTTTCCTCTAAGATCTGAAATATGACAAGGATATCCACTGTCATCACTGTTATTCAACATAATGCTGGAAATCCGAGCTAGAGCAATCAGACAATAGAAAGAAATAAAGGGCATCCAAATTGGAATGGAAGAAGTCAAATTATCCTTCTTTGCAGATGAAATGATTTTATATTTGGAAAATCCTAAAGCCTTCACAAAAAGCTATTAGAACTGACAAACAAATTCAGCATAGTTGCAGGATACAAAATCAACATTCAAAAATTAGTAGCATTTCTAATGCCAATAGTGAAAAATGTGAAAAAGAGTAAAAAAGTAATCCCATCTACAATAGCCATAAATTAAATTAAATACTTAGAAATTAACCAAGAAGTGAAAGATCTCTATAATGAAAACTATAGAACACTGAAGAAAGAAATTGAAGAGGACACCAAAAAAAAGGAAAAGTATTCCACATTCATGGATTTAAAGAATCAATATTGTTAAAATGTTTATACTTCCCAAAACAATCTATAAATTTTATGCAATCTCTATGAAAATACCAATAACATTCTTCACTGAAATAGAAAATAACTGCCCCCAAATTTATATGGAACCACAAAAGACCCAGAATAGGCAAAGTTGTCTGTCCTAAGCAAAAAGAACAAAACTAGAAGAATTATATTATCTGACTTCAAATTATAATACAGAGCTATGGTCATCAAAACAGCATGGTACAGTAATAAAAACAGACACATAGATCAATGAAACTGAAGAGAGAACCCAGAAACAAATCCACACACCTACAATGAACTTATTTTGACAAAGGTGCCAAGAACATACACCAGGGACAAGGCAGTCTTCTCCATAAATGCTGCTGGGAAAACTGGATATCCATATGCAGAAGAATAAAACTAGACTCCTCTCACCATATACAAAAATCAAATCAAAATGGATTAAAGGCTTAAATCTAAGACCTAAAGACTTAAATCTAAGACCAAACTATGAAGCGACTACAAGAAAATCTTAGGGAAAAATCTCAGGACGTTGGTCTGGCAAAGATTTCTTGAGCAATACCCTACAAACACAGGCAACCAAAGCATAAATGGACAAATGGGACCACTTCATGTTAAAAAGCTTCTGCACAGCAAATGATACAATTAACAAAGTGAAGAGATAACCCACAAAATGGGAGAAAATATTTGCAAACTACCCATCTGACATTGAATTAATAACCAGAATATATTAGGAGCTCAAATAAATACAGATAAAAATCTAATAACTTGGTCAAAAATGGGCAAAAGATTTGAGTAGACATTTCTCAAAGGAAGACATACAAATGGCAAACAGACCTATGCAAAGGTGGTCAACATCATTGATCATCAGAGAAATGCAAATCACAACTACAATGAGATATCATCTCACTCCAGTTAAAGTGGCTTATGTCCAAAAGACAGCCAATAACAAATACTGGTGAGGATATGGAGAAATGGGAACTGTTGAACACCGTTGGTGGGAATGTAAATTAGTACAACACTATGGAGAACAGTTTGGAGCTTCTGCAAAAAACTAAAAATAGAGCTACCACATGATTCAGCAATCCCACTGCCAAGTGTATAACCAAAACAAAGTAAATCAGTATATTGAAGAGGTATCTGCACTCCCATGTTTGTTGCAGCACTGTTCACAATAGCTAAGATTTGGAAGCAGCCCAAGTGTCCATCAACAGATGATGGATTTAAAAAAATGTGGTACATACACACAATGGATTTAGCCATAAAAAGAAAGAGATCCTGTCATTTGCAACAACATGTATGGAACTGGAGATCATTCTGTTAAGTGAAATAAGCCAGGCACAGAAAGACAAACATCACATGTTCTCACTTAATTATGGGATCTAAAAATCAAAACAACTGAACTCATGGAAATGGAGTAGAATGATAGCTACCAGAGGCTGGGAAAGGTAGTCGGGGGCTGGCAGGCAGGTGGGGAAGATTAATGTGTACAAAAAATAGAAAGAATGAATAAGACCTAATATTTGATAGCACAGCAGGGTGACTGTAGTAAATAACAACTTAACGGTACATTATAAAATAACTTAAAAAGTATAATTTGATTGTCTGTAACACAAAAGGATAAATGCTTGAGGGGATGGATACCCCATTCTACATAATGTGATTATTTCCCATTGTATGTATGTATCAAAACATCTCATGTACCCCATAAATATATACACCTACTATGTACCCACAAAAATCAAAGAGAAAATTAAAAATATACAAATGAATGAAAAATAAAAAAAGGCGACACTAATCTCTGTCATTCCTTCTGGAATGGATGGTGTTTTGATTCATTATTTTAACAGGGAAGGGGTGTTGGTAGTTTCAGGAGCTTCTGCTTTGAATTCGCTACTTATAACCACTCTCATACTCCATAGGCCAAGAAGCTAGTGTTATGGCTCTGCCAATTATCATGTGATGTGGTTTATGATTATATACTCAGAAACCCAGGAAATGATCAGCAGTTCAGTCTCTGCACACAATTAAACCACTGTGAGCTGAGTCTGGGTTAGGACAGTACAGTCAGTCCTCCATAATCATGAGTTCCACATCCATGTATTCAATCAACTTCAGATTAAAAATATTCAGGGAGAAAAAAATGGCCAGGTGTGGTCGCATCTGCCTGTAATCCCAGCTACTCAAGAGGCTGAAGTGGAAGGATTGCTTGAGGTCAGTCTAGGAAACACAATGAGATTCTGGTCTCAAAAAATGGGTGTTTGAGTCTATACTGAACATGAACAGTACCAAACATGTACAGACTTTTTTGTGATTACTTCCTAAACAATACAGTATAACAACTATTTACATAGCATATACATTGTATTAGGTATTAAAAGTAGTCTAGAGATGATTTAAAATATACAGGAAGACATATATACATTATATACAAATACTACACCATTTTATATATGGGACTTGAGTATCCATGAATTTTGAAATCCACAGGGCATCCTAGGCCCAATCCCTTGGATACTGAGTGATGACTGTATTTATTAACTGCTCCATATAAACCTCTAATTAGTGGACCATGATGATACTTCAGGCCCCTGAGTACCAGTGTCAACTTTGAACCTGTGTCCAAAATTTCTCAAAATGTTTGAGAATGACTCTTTTTCCAACGGATGGCAACCTGAGTAAATTTATGTATATGTTCCTTTGAGAAAGGACTCAGATAATTTTTACTAAATATACTTGCCATTGTATTACTGGGGTCCATCTCATGAGGACCCAGCTTTTCTTCTGGCCAATGAATTTGGCTTCTGAGAACTAGCTGACATGCAGAAACTGGGTAAGAAATGAGGACTTCTTATTTATAGGAGTTTTCTCAGTCTCCTGGACATTCATTCTTATATAAATTGATATTTTTGTTAGCTGCTCATCAATTAGTCATCTTAATAGCTTCCTAAATGTCAGCCCCCTCAACTGGCACATCAACCTCCATTGGATGCTCTGAAAGTCATGTAAGGAACGTTCATAGGGGTCTTATTTATTATATTCTCAAACTAAACACAATCCAAATATGTATTAAGGGTAAAATAGATAAATAAATTGTGGCATATTACCAAAATGGAATCATATATACCATCAATACTAAATGAACTACACCGATAGGAAATCATGTGAATGAATCTCATAAACATAATGTAAAGTGAAAGAGACTAGACCTCAAAGAACACCTATTTTATAGTTTTACTTATATAAAATTTACATATACTTATAGAAATTATAAATATATAATAAATTTTATAAGTCAGACATAACTAATTTCAGTGTTTATGGATACATGCTTAATTAATTTATCTATAAAGAAAAGGATCATGTTTGCCTTTTGCAGGAGGGATGGGCAAAGATTAAGAAATGGCATGAAGGGGCTTTAGGTTCCGACAGTACTCTATTTTCTTGTCCTGTGATGAGGATAACATAGGTGTCGATGTTTCTTTGTTTATAAATCATGGGACTATATAAACTCACTTTCTATAAGGATTTCCCAAGAAAAAGTTAAAAATGTGTTTACAACCAAGTTAAAGGAATATCACTCTTGACCTAGTCAAACAAAAATATTTGTGCTCAATTTTCAAATTCCATTTTCTATTATTAAGGCTGAATCACATCCAAACCTGTTTGACATCAGCAATTGGGCATATTTAATGCTTTCTTTTAAATCCTAGATCATAATATACACTTGGGGTAGGCACTAATATGGTTTCTGTGTACATATGCTCCTTGACTACAGTGAAGTTTTATCCCAATAAACCCATTGTGAGTGGACAACATTGTAAGTTAAAAATGCCTTTAATACACCTAACCTCCTTAACATCACAGCTAAGCCTAGCCTACCTTAAGTGTGTGCAGATCACTTACCTTAACTTACAGTGGGGCAAAATCACCTATCATGAAGCCTTTTTTATAATAAGGTTGAATATATCATTTATTTAATTTAATTAATTCATTGAATACCATTCAATGAAAGTGAATAACAGAATGGTTTTATGGGTACTTGAAGTCTGGTTTCCACTAAATGCATATTGCTTTCACACCATCATAAAGTATGAACATTTTGAGTCGAATCATTGTAAGTTGGGGATTGTATTATAAAACCAACTTCCATGCATAAACATTGAAACTTTATTTGTTCCAAACTGTACTGTATTTTTTTTAAAATCACTGGATATTTCTCAATATCTTTCTTTGTTGAGAAAATTATTTATCAAAATAGTACACCATCTCCTTCAAAACTCAACTTGCTAAAAAGAAATGAGTATATCCCTTTATTCTTTATAGTTTTATTTCATCTTGTAACTTGTTATAAGTCAGTTTTCAAGGTATATAAAAATGGTAATTTCATTTTTTTATTTGTTTCCCTATCTGCCCTTCAGTTTAGTGTGCAAAAACATAACCACTGCTTAAGGAAATAAGAGAGGACACAAACAAACGGACAAACATTTCATGGGTAGGAAGAATTAATATCACGAAAATGGCCTTACTGCCCAAAGTAATTTATAGATTTAATGCTATCCCCATAAAGCTACCATTGACTTTCTTCACAGAATTGGAAAAAACTACTTTAAACTTTCATATGGAACCAAAAAAGAGCCCGCATAGCCAAGACAATCCTGGGCGAGAAGAAAAAACCTGGAGGCATCATGCTACCTGACTTCAAACTTTACTACAAGGCTGCAGTAACCATACAGCATGGTACTGGTGCCAAAACAGATATATAGACCAATGGAACAGAATGGAGGCCTCAGAAATAACGCCACACATCTGCCACCACCTGAACTTTGACAAGCCTGACACACACAAGCAACGGGAAAAAGATTCCCTATTAATAAATGGTGTTGGGAAAACTGGCTAGTCATATGCATAAAACTAAAACTGGACCCATTCCTTACACCTTATGCAAAAATCAACTCAAGATGGATCAAAGACTTAAATGTAAGACCTAGGACCATAAAAATCCTAGCAAAAAACCTGGGGACAATACCATCCAGGACATAGGCATGGCCAAAGACTTTATGTCTAAAACATCAAAAGCAATGGCAACAAAAGCCAAAATTGACAAATGGGATCCAATTAAAATAAGGAGCTTCTGCACAGCAAAATAAACTGTCACCAGAGTGAACAGGCAATCTACAGAACGGGAGAAAATTTTTGCAATCTATCCATCTGACAAAGTTCTAATATCCAGAATCTACAAAGAACTTAAACAAATTTACAAGAAAAAAGCCAAGAACCACATCAAAATGTGGACCAAGGGTATGAACAGGTACTTCTCAAAAGAAGACATTTATGCAGACAACAGACACATGAAAAAATGCTCATCATCATTGGTCATTACAGAAATGCAAATCAAAACCACAATGAGATACCATCTCATGCCAGTTAGAATGGCGATTATTAAAAAGTCAGGAAACAACAGATGCTGGAGAGCCTGTGGAAAAATAGGAACATTTTTACACTGTTGGTGGGAGTGTAAATTAGTTCAACCATTGTGGAATACAGTGTGACAATTCCTCAAGGATCTAGAATACCATTTGACCCAGCAATCCAATTACTAGGCATATATATACCCAAAGGATTATAAATCATTCTATGAAAAAGACACATGGACATGTATGTTTATTGCAGTGCTATTCACAATAGCAAAGACTTGGAACCAACCCAAATGTCCATCAGTGATAGACTGGATTAAGACAATGTGGCACATATACACCATGGAATACTATGCAGTCATAAAAAAGGATGAGTTCATGTACTTTGCATGGACATGGATGAAGCTGGAAACCATCATTCTCATCAAACTGTCACAAGATCAGAAGACCAAACACTGCATGTTCTCACTCATAAGTGGGAGTTGAACAATGAGAACACATGGTCACAGGGAGGAGATCATCACACACTGGGGCCTGTTAGGGGTTGGGGACTATGGGAGGGATAACATTAGGAGAAATAACTAATGTAGGTGACTGGTTGATGGGTGCGGCAAACCACCACATATACCTATGTAACATAACTGCACGTTCTGCACATGGAACCCAGAACTTAAAGTATATATATATAAAAAAAGAGGTGAGAAGGGTATAAAAAAATTTTAAATGAAAAACATTGCTTAGAATAGAATAAAATCCCATTGTGGATTCAGCAATATATCTTGCTCTTAAAAATTTGTTCTGCCATTTTTCTGTGACATTAGAATTTTCATCAGCAATAAACTTACATTTTTTCATATATTAAAAAAATTAGAGGTGATGACAAAGTTTAATGTTAAAGATAAGAAAGGCAATGGGTTGAAAGTCAAGGCAATTGTGACTAACAATGTCAGAGGAAGCCACTCTAATGCCAAATCATTCTGATATTCTCCTCTTTTCAACCGTTACCTGGAAAGCTCATATATAGTTTTTTAAGATTAAATGGTAAATTCCTTTTCTATTTTAGAATTGCCAATAAATGACTGATAAAAATGAGAAAAAAATCAGAAGAGAAGAATATGATGGAAAAAAAAAAGAAGAAAATCTAGTTATTTTGGTAAGTATTCAGGCAACCTGGTGAGTTACAGTTTGCTCATCCATTTCCAATGCCAGCCCCCTGGTCTCTGACAACTACAGCAAGCAGTAAAAAAAGGGGCTGTTCTTACTGTTGTTTAAAGCAGTGATTCTGAAACTCTGCTGTGAATTTTGAATAGCTAGGGAGCTCTAAAAATTCTTAATGTTTAGGCTGTGCCCCACAATAATTAAATCAGAATCTCTTGGAGTGGTCCAGAAGCATCTATACGTTTTAAAATATCATCGGTGATGCCAATCGGCATTCAGATTTCAGATACAAGTTTTGGTTTTAATATCATATTTAATATGACACAGAAGAAAATAGGTAAGTAAAATATCTATTTCATTCCTAGCCTCCCAAATTGATATTTTCAAGACTTTTAGAATCCTTTCCTTAGATGATAGGATTGCTAAATGAAGACATTCTCACATCTAATGATAATGGCAATTTTTATAATTATCCTCATGACTGTAGCAACACCCATCACACAGGCAACGTCTTGGGTGCTTTGTATACGTTAGCCCTGATCCAACCGTACTCTCACAAGGTATATGTTGTCTTTAATATATAATAAAAAACACTTTGATAATTTTTGAACTTTAAATAGAGCTATGTATGAGCAAATATTGAAATAGTACAAATTATTGTTAAGCAAACTTTGAAAAAGCTTTGTAGAATTAGAATGAGCTATGTATTAACTAGAGGTAGACTGTGTTCCATGTGTCAGGAAACCTGAAATAAAAGTGTGTGTGTGTGTGTGTGTGTGTGTGTGTGTGTGTGTTTTTCCTGAGTTGAAGTCCTAAGAGAGGCAATTCTGAAGTAATATGGCAGATCCTCTGTTTCAGGGACCCAGACTTCTAATTTGTGTTCCCTCTATTTTTACTGAATTGTCTCAGGATGGCTGCCAGCACTCCAATCATTACATTCAAATTTCAGGCAGCAGGAAGCAAAAAAGAACTGAATATTTGTAAGCGCTTTCTTTAATGGCATTTTCTAATGTTTCACATAGCACTCCCACTCATATCTCATTGGCCAACACCTATCCACATATTCTCACTGGCCACAATCAGCTGGGGAACAAAAAATTTTATCAGTATGGCAATGTCCTAATTAATATTAATGTTATTACTATTAAGGCAGAATAGCCAAAAAGTTCCTGGGATACATCTAAGACTTTTTGTCATAAAGAGAATTCTTACAGCTAGATGTACAGAAATACGTGACAAGACAAAAGTGTAGAGGCATCATGAACCCTTGTGAATTACTTTTTATGAGACATTTATTATTTTGAAACATTTGTTATAGTGTCCTATTCTTTCTCTTTGAGCATGGATAGGAAAAATAACCTAAGATGGCGGCTCTCTGTTGGGAAGATTTTGTTGGGAGGATCTTCCCCTTCTAGAAAATTTGACATTTTCTGGAGTCATTTTTGGTTGTCACGACGACGGAAGGTGCTTCTGGCATCCAGTGAGAAGAAGCCTGAGATGCTACTAATTATTATAAAAGGCATAGGACAATCCCTCAAATAAAGAATTATCTGTAACAAAATATCAATATCTTGGTGAAAACATAGGTATTTCTCTCCTTTTTACTCAAGATGAAATCAATTTCCAAAATGTCAACAACTACACAAAGAAAAGCAGCAGTTGCCAATGACATTGTTGAGAGTAGTATTAAACAAAATATAAAACTTGAAATGAAAAAATGAAAGTATTAATATGCAAATAGTAAAATATCACAAACTGAAAGTCTTACAGGGACCAAAGATATAATGTGAGTGAGGGAGATTCGCTGAGTGGCAGGAGACAAATGGCAAATGACATTTAGTCTTGATGACTAAGAAACCATAGGGGTGACAAAAAGGATCTTGAGCTCCCTGGACTGTAGATCACAAGCCCCTTCTAAAGGGGGCAGCCTACATTTATTTTTAGCCCATTGTTACTATGTTAGTATCCTAGGGCTGACCTAAAAAAGTATTATAAATTAGGTTGCTTAAGACAGTAGAAAATTGTTGTCTCACTGTTCTGGAGGCTGAAATTTCTAAATTGATGCGTTGGCAAGGCCATTTGCTCTTTGAAGGAGAAGGGAGCATCCTTTGCTACCTCTTCCTAGCTTCTGGTGGTCACCCACAATTCTTGGCATTCCTTGGCTTGTAGACACATCACTCCCATCCCTTCCACAATGATGACCTCATTTTGTCTGTGTATATTTACATGACATTCTGCTCCCTGTGTATCTATGTCTCTATGTCCACATTTTCCTCTTCTTATAAGGAGACCAGTAATTAGATTAAGACCCATCCTAATCCAATATTACCTTGTGTTAACTTGATTATATCTGCAAAGTGTCTGTTTCTAAATAAGGTTACATTTATAGCTACTGGGGGTCAAGACTTCAATGAATCCTTATAGGGAGCACCATGTAACCCACAATAGCTGGAAAAACTGGTGCTCTAGATCTGTTAGAAATTTTTTTTTTTTAAGGAAGCTGAAAACTCAGTTTTTAGGTTAAATCCTCAAATCATTATAAGTTGGCTGGTGAAAAATAAATCTGTGGGCTGGAGGCAGTTAGTGATTTTGCCAACTTGCCACCTCTGTGTTGATGGGTAAAGAACGTGAAGAGCTTAGGTATTCCCTGATTTTTTTCCAGGAGCTGGCACCACAAAGAAGGAAAAGGAAAGTGATGGTGGATATAAGAAACATAAGAAGGAAAGGCAATGTGGAATACCTGGGACATCTCAGAGGAAGGATTTTGTGACTGAGACAACAAAATAACTTCAACATATAGGATGTGCATAAAGAAAATGTAGATACAATTCAAGGAAGTTTTAACAAACAGTATGTAAACTTGAATTCAAGGACTTATTTGCATGGTTAAATGAGTTTAAGCATCACTTGAATTAATGCTCTCATTCTTAGGTTAGACTCCTGAGATAACCCTGCTGGATAGTTAGCAGACATCTTAGCATTGTTGTTATGTATGCTAAAGTTGTACTTAACTTCTAATATAACATATTTTTGGAAAACATGCATAAAATATTTTCTATCTCTGAGATATTTGAGCTTTCAAAGTGTCTGCATTCAGAATTGGCAGGCAAAGTTAATACTTATATTTTCAAAATCCATATGGCACTCTTGAAGCCAAGTGTGAAATTAACTCTACCTGAATCACATGTACTGAGTAGGAAAGGGTGGTTCCTAAGAAAACTACTACAAGAAGTTTGGATGGATGGATGGATGGATGGATGGATGGATGGATGGATGGATGGATGCTGGTCTGGCATAGTAACATATATGTTGATTCCTCCCTCCTTCCCTTCCTTTCTTTCTTTCTCTCCTTCTCCATTTTTTTCTTCTAACTTGACATTAGTGACTAATATCTAGCGCTGTTATAAATACTGAAGAATACATTAATTAAAAACATGGTTCATTACTGGAAGATGAGTCTAGTGCCAAAATACAGACCACAGCAAAACAGTACAATAAGTAACTATGGAGGCATACACAGGGTACAATGAAAGTAATGAAGAGGGGGAGGTTGGACTATCTGCATATGGTGTCTGGGTTGATTTTCTAAGGAGATAAGATTTAAAATATTTCATGAAATATGGGTAGGCGTTAGCTAGATAAAAGAGTGGAATAAGGACTTTACCAAAACATGGAATAGAATACTTAGCAAACAATTTGGTATGGCTTCTTATCTGTGGATGAGAGTCAGAGGAAGCTGGGGAGTCATTAACAGGACATATGATAGGAAGTTTGGGTTTATTCTAATGACTATTGTGAGGTTCTGATGAGGCAAGGGAGAATAAATGAGTGTTATTACAAAGTGTTAAGACAGGAAACAAAAAGAAAGAATTATTGAAAGTTCAGCAAGCCAGTGAAAGTGTAATTTTGAAATAATACGATAAGGTCGTGCATTAATGTCACACTGTGGGGATGAGAAAAAAGGATGGACTTGAGGCACTGGGAAGGAGAGACCAGAGAGGATGAAGGGAAACCAGAAAAGAATATTAAAGAGGCAGTGAATATGGCTAGGGTTAAAAACATAAAGGAGTAGTAAAATATTAGTGAGGCAGAGAATACAATAGCTAAAATTTATGCATTGTATTGGGGATGTTCCAGTTCAATGGAATACTGAGGACAGAAGAGGAAGATTGCAGTGATCTGAGATGCTAATGGGAAGTGAGGAAGTGGATTTTCAAAGCCATAATGATGAAGGTAAAGAGAGATATAATACAATAGCTGAACAGAGGCCTGAGGTGAACGGATGGATTTTTTTTTTTTTAAGATGGAAGGAATTATAGCTTGTTCATATACCTAGGGAAAAGAGCCAATGTACCAAGAGGTTAACGATCTATAAACCGGATGCAGAGCAAACAATGAAGAAATTAGTCTTGATTTTAAGCACTCCCTCAGTGTAAATGCTTGCCTCTCCTTCTTTTCATTGTACTATAAACCGCAGCCTTACAGCTAAGAAATAAATTTTCTGAATGCTTTCAGGGCCATACTACCAGTAAAATCTATTGCTTTCCAGGTTTGTTCTTTATCAAAGCACCCACTGTTGGATCGGAAGGGAAATATTTGTGGTAAGACTCCAAATTTGCATGTGTTTTTCTTTTTTTCTCTTTTTTCTAACAATCTTCTTCCACACTCCAGAATTAGGAGAAATGGCTCAATGAAGCTATGGTCCCCTATTTCTAAGGTAACTAGTAAAGGTAGCATTACTGGCATAAGGTTCCTCATCCAGCCATACCTTAGTACAGCAAGTCACAAGTGTCCTTTCCCCTAATAATCATAATGGAAAAGGCAAATGTAAATAACACCAGGGGAGATGGATCTACATATGGTGTGTGATTCGATTTTTCTTTAATTTATTTATGGAAAATGTAATTTGATAGCAACTGGTGAAATGAAGGTACAGATGGTGAGTTTTGGGGAGATCTTATTACCTGTAACGACAGAGTCCAGCTTGCCTTTGACAGCTGTAATTGGCCTCCTCCAGTCTCTTTGGAGTTGGGGTAAAATCATTACCTCTGCCCTTGGTGTTTTTGCAAAAAGAATGGAATGGTTTATTTTTTATTTATTACTTGTGACAGGAAACTGAAAGAGGAAATGCTGGTTTCAATTCAAGAGAGAGATCAATTCTGGAAGAAAGTCTCCTGATGTCCCAGGAGAATGAGCAGTCATAAAGGTGTGCATAATTCAAAGATCATTTTGTAGTCATGTCAAATGTTTGGCAGGAGTCAAGTGATAGAATTCTTTTAATTGGTCAGTTAATGTTCACACCAGCTGCAATTATTTCAAATGGTTCTGTGAATATAGAACAACTCCATGAACACATGGCACCTCTAAAGCCTGTTTTCCCCCAAAGCCTTCTTTCCTGGCATGGGGACTTAATTAAAATTAAATGTGCTGGCCGGTTCATTGCTGATTAAGGCTTGTGGCCAGCCCTTGCTATGAGCTCTGAGAGTTCTGACAGGTTTTCACTGATGACACAAGCTGCTCAAAAAAAGGTATGCACAAATAAGAATGGATTAGATTACATTTTTTTTATCCTTTACTCACATCTTGCTTTGTAAAAACCAAAATGGTCATTTTTATGCAAATATAAAAGGTTAAGTTTCCTTTTAGACTCCTTTCCCCCCCTGGATTCTAGGGAAGATGACATAAAGAGTACTACTTTAATAAGGGAAATTATTCTCTTTCAGTTTTTGTTTGGTTGGAGAGAATGCCTCACTGATAGTTCTCGACAGAACTCAAAATTTGGTATTTGAATCCCAAGAGTTCGTGCACCGTTCTGTAGGGAAACATTTATCCTCTTACACCAGAGATTTGACTACAACTTTTTCTATCCCAAAATTTAAAGTGTCCACTGCCCAAAGTCTTTCCTGTAATTGTATATATAATCCTTAAGGTACAAAACCTCGACCACTAAATGATGGCCTTGCTTCGTTTAATTTTGTGGAATCAGTTTAATGTTTAATTCCATTTATAATTGCTTTATATTAAATGAAGGACTAGGGAGGGTACATGACTTTCTCATGAGCCTCTCATCACAGCCACTTTTCAAATGTGGATCAAAATCAGGAGAATAAATAGATGCCAGCAGAAGACATTAAAGAAGCATATCATTTTTCTAAACAAGGCCTTTACCCATCAAGAATTTAAAAGATAAAATTATTTTAATGAGTTACTTAAATGCATCAGCATACCTAGTACCAGCCTCATAAGTCTGGGAAGAGAATGT
Organism: Macaca fascicularis; assembly: GCF_037993035.2. Classification (NCBI taxonomy): domain Eukaryota; kingdom Metazoa; phylum Chordata; class Mammalia; order Primates; family Cercopithecidae; genus Macaca; species Macaca fascicularis. Next base: position 58,373,863 of record NC_088386.1, read on the forward strand.
TCAAGCCCATTAAAAGAAAAAAGGAGAGATCTAAAACTATGAATCCTTTAGTAACTCAGATTGGTATCTTGAGGTATAATTCCAAGTCAATATACTTTACTTCAATTAAACAAAATTATTTACTATTTATTATATGCTAGGTAATAACTGTGCTAGGTACTGTGGATATAAATGTTAGCAAATATGTCCAGAGACAGGTGCCAAATGCACATTTTTGGAATGGCAATTTAACTCATTAAACCTCAACTTTGTGTTAGCTATTGGCCAGCCAACAGCCCACTGTAGTTTTGGAATTACAAGGTCCAAATAGAGAATGCTGCACATGTACCAGTTTAAAATTCCTTTGTACAGCTGCTGTAAAATTTCAATCTGAAGAGCTGCTAAATACAGATGGGAAAAATATACAAGAAAGGCATAAGGACACCAGTCATCACAGCTACATTCCAGGCATAATGAACTCCTCCAAAGATGTAGGCCACATTCTATTTGTCTATATTTCCAACTTCTATTACATGATAAATACTCAATCCATGATTGTGGAATAAATCAGCAGTTGAAAGAATAATTGAATGAATTTGTAGATTTGATAATAGAGGTAGGCTGCGAGTTCCTAAAATCAGATAATCCTTTTTTTTCCTCTTTTCCAATCACCATAACTTTAGAAAGTTATCTAACCTCTCTAAAGGATCAGTTTGCTCATTTGTAAATGGAAATAAAGCATACTGGCTCAATAACATTGTTACGAGGATTAAATGAGTGAATATGAGTGAATCATATAAAGAGTGCCTGGCACATACAGGCTGATGCAGTATTAATTATTGTGAATATTGGTGATTGTTAATTGTGGCTGCACTACGTTTTCATCTGGAGAACTTTAAAAAAAACTGGTCAGGTCAGTCAAATTGTCGCTGTTTGCAGATGACATGATTGTATATTTAGAAAACCCCATTGTCTCAGCCTAAAATCTCCTTAAGCTGATAAGATACTTCAGCAAAGTCTCAGGATACAAAATTAATGTGCAAAAATCACAAGCATTCTTATACACCAGTAACAGACAAACAGAGAGCCAAATCAGGAATGAACTTCCATTCACAATTGCTTCAAAGAGAATAAAATACCTAGGAATCCAACTTACAAGAGATGTAAAGGACCTCTTCAAGGAGAACTACAAACCACTGCTCAGTGAAATAAAAGAGGACATAAACAAATGGAAGAACATACCATGCTCATGTATAGGAAGAATCAATATCATGAAAATGGCCATACTGCCCAAGGTTATTTATAGATTCAATGCCATCCCCATCAAGTTACTAATGAGTTTCTTCACAGAATTGGAAAAAACTGCTCTAAAGTTCATATGGAACCAAAAAAGAGCCCGCATCTCCAAGACAATCCTAAGTCAAAAGAACAAAGCTGGAGGCATCACGCTACCTGACTTCAAACTATACTACAAGGCTACAGTAACCAAAACAGCATGGTACTGGTACCAAAACAGAGATATAGACCAATGGAACAGAACAGAGTCCTCAGATAATAATACCACACATCTACAGCCATCTGATCTTTGACAAACCTGAGAAAAACAAGAAATGGGGAAAGGATCCCTATTTAATAAGTGGTGCTGGGAAAATTGGCTAGCCATAAGTAGAAAGCTGAAACTGGATCCTTTCCTTACTCCTTATACGAAAATTAATTCAAGATGGATTAGAGACTTAAATGTTAGACCTAATACCATAAAAACCCTAGAAGAAAACCTAGGTAATACCATTCAGGACATAGGCATGGGCAAGGACTTCATGTCTAAAACACCAAAAGCAACAGCAACAAAAGCCAAAATTGACACATGGGATCTAATTAATCTAAAGAGCTTCTGCACAGCAAAAGAAACTACCATCAGAGTGAACAGGCAACCTACACAATGGGAGAAAATTTTTGCAATCTACTCATCAGACAAAGGGCTAATATTCAGAACCTACAAAAAACTCAAACAAATTTATAAGAAAAAAACAAACAACCCCATCAAAAACTGGGCAAAGTATATGAATAGACATTTCTCAAAAGAGGACATTCATACAGCCAACAGACACATGAAAAAATGCTCATCATCACTGGCCATCAGAGAAATGCAAATCAAAACCACAATGAGATACCATCTCACACCAGTTAGAATGGCAATCATTCAAAAGTCAGGAAACAACAGGTGCTGGAGAGGATGTGGAGAAATAGGAACACTTTTACACTGTTGGTGGGATTGTAAACTAGTTCAACCATTATGGAAAACAGTATGGCAATTCCTCAAGGATCTAGAACTAGAAGTACCACATGACCCAGCCATCCCATTACTGGGTATATACCCAAAGGATTATAAATCATGCTGCTATAAAGACACATGCACACGTATGTTCATTGCGGCACTATTCACAATAGCAAAGACTTGGCATCAACCCAAATGTCCATCAGTGACAGACTGGATTAAGAAAATGTGGCACATATACACCATGGAATACTATGCAGCCATAAAAAAGGATGAGTTTGTGTCCTTTGTAGGGACATGGATGCAGCTGGAAACCATCATTCTCAGCAAACTATCGCAAGAACAGAAAACCAAACACCGCATGTTCTCACTCACAGGTGGGAACTGAACAATGAGATCACTTAGACTCGGGAAGGGGAACATCACACACTGGGGCCTATCACGGGGAGGGGGTAGGGGGGAGGGATTGCATTGGGAGTTATACCTGATGTAAATGATGAGTTGATGGGTGCTGACGAGTTGATGGGTGCAGCACACCAACATGGCACACGTATACATATGTAATAAACCTGCACGTTATGCACATGTACCCTAGAACTTAAAGTATAATTTTAAAAAATGGTCAGGTCCTACTTCTAGATATTCAAATTAATTGTTTTAGAACAAGGCACAAACATCTCTCTTTATAAAAAGCTCCTCAAGTGACCCATGATTATAATGTGAAGCCAAGGCAGAAAATTAGTTATAGAAGAAATGCACACACACACATACACGCAGGCTTTGCCCTTAAAAATATGAACCATTCATTAAAGTCATACAGCAATTCTATGAGTTAATTTTTAGTTGTACATTCTGTCATTCTCCAAGTAGTTCTGGGGTGTTACAATTAGGCATCTTTTTTTTCCTCACAGATTTGTTCACTTCCTGTCTGAATGTTTTGTTCACTATAACTAGACTATAGAGTTCACCATTCAATCTTCTGGTGGTTTATTTTTCTCTGAAAATCAATTTTGAGTAAGAACTGAGTACTCCTGTCTCTTTCTTATGGAACCATAGAAGAGTCATAGTTTGAAAATTCATTATTTGATGACTCAGGTTCTTTTCAGACTGAATCTTTTCACTTTATTCATTTTTCTAGTATCATTGAGATACATTATATTCTCTTGTTAGTAAGTCAATTTCCTTGCTTAACTTATAGACCACCCATTATAATACTTGAATTTCTATGGTACTTAAAACCACAGTCTGAGTGCACAGGTATTTTATTATAGCTTTCCTGCCTAAGCCTACGCTATACCCTTTACTGTAGACCATAACCCAAGTTATTTATCATCATCTTTTAAAAATTGGATCATAACTTAAATGCATAAGTGGAATCTTCTTTATAAAGGAAATACTCAGTGATTTATTTTGTTAAAAAAAGACTTATCTCCAAAATTATTTCTTGTAAATTCTACATATTTGCTTAAAGATAGTTATAAGAGTTTATGAGAGTTATAAATGTACTGAATAAAATATATACCATTTTAGTATTTGCATAGAAATATATAATTTATTTTCGTTACATTAAACTGTGCCTAGATTTTCAAAAATGACTTTCACTTATTTTTATAAGATTCTTTTACATCTATGATGTACATGCTTCTTTTTTACTCTGAAACCCTTCTTCTAAAACGTTGGCTCCTAGCATAGTGGCCTTTTCTCCCAAGCCTCTTTCCCATATTTTTGCATAAGGCACTGCTTTCTTGAGGACATTTTGGCCTCATCATGCTACTGTAAAGTGGTTACTAGGTGACACTTCCTGTTTTTCTCTCCAGGCCATTTATTGTACTCTCTAACATTCTTTTCTTAGATACTGAAATGGTTAGATTCTCTTGGCACATAGCAGTGTCTTCTCACTTCCGAGTCCTGGGCAAACCCACTCACTTTACTTGTCTGCAGAGATACAGGTTACATAGCTTTTTTGTTTTGTTTTGTTTTGCTTGTATGATTAGGGCATTTATGCTTTGTTGCTTTGTTTCATTAAAACACACACACACATACACACATGTGTGCACACATACACTCACCCCATATCTAGGAATGGTTATGTAAGGTTGAATTTTTATTTGTTGCATGTGCAATTTCTTTTCTCCTATATTAGCTAGATATATTCATTTTGGTACAGTTGTGGCTTTTATTTCCCTGTTTATGAAACCTCTCTTGCACAGTGCTAGGAATAAGATAGGCCCTCATGGACAGGCTAGATGAGACCAAACTAACCATATGTGGCTCTAGATAAGTGAAGTAGATTTGCAATCATTGATAACATTTCTTCATTCTTCCCAGTCAGTGTTAGTATGGCAGCAAAATAGTCATTGCTAGGCATCAAACAGAACTACAGGGTAGCCTTACAATGTAGGGGTAATATCTGGCAGTACATTTCAGGTATTGAAATGCCAGTTCAGTTTATCAAAGAAGACCTATCTTCAGCCTAAGTCTGATGATCCACAAGAATCTTGTTAGCTTCATGTTTTCTCTTTAATGATAATAGCTATTTTTAACATCTACAATATTCCAGAAATTGTACTAGGAGCTTTGCATAAATTAACTCTAATCATCTGATGAAACTGAAGAGAAATGTGTTATAATTCTAATTTTTCAGCTGAGGCCATGCCACCCACCTAGTAAAACTGAAGGTGATGCTTCTTCACTCTATCACACCACCTTGGGAGTGTCTGTTTAGAAGTATGCCAAATTCCCTTAAGTGTGTGAGATTTTGGTGGACATTCCAAAAGAAAGAAATGATAGTCCCATTGTTGTTATATAGTGAAAAAGTGCTGGTGTTGGAACCAGAATTCTTAGGTTCAACTACTCCTCCTTCAGTCAATTTCTGTTTTTATTTTCTTATTCATGAGATAGTAATAATTAGTCCTGTTTTCCTCCCTTCTTCCTTCACAATAGTTTTTTTTTTTTTGAGAGCCAGATGCAGGACAACATATGAAGAAACTTAGTATAAATGTAAAGCACTAATTTGTTATTAAATATATACACATGGACTCAACTAGCCCCAATATAGAAATACATTGTAATATATATGAATAAATTAAATAGGATAATTTAAATAGACATATATGCATAACTTTGACATACCTGGAAGCCTGAAATGAGAAATCCCTCAAATAGGAAAAGTAGATGACAGAAGTCAGCACTGTTATTCCATGAGATTCATTCACTAAATGCATAATGAATTAGAAAAACTTGAACAGCAAGAGTGAAAGTGATATTCAGCATTATTATTTTCTTAAATACATATTGTTTGAGAGGATACAATAAAATTTCTAGACTTTGAAAAATACCAGTAAATACTTGGCTCTATCATGATATAAAGAATTATATAAATAGAGCAGCTAGAAATAAAAACCAGACACATAAGCTAGAAACAGATACTTCTGTCTTGGAGATTTTAGTTTGAAAAATCACTTAAACCAGAAGCGAGGTCATGAGTCATACCTATTTGATAGCAAAAATTTATTTATTATATTTCAAAGATTAGTCTGCTTGATTTCCTTTAACTGACAAGATTAAAGCCATAGAAAGTGACATTTTTAAAGAAAGTTTATCCATAAAATTTAAAAAAAATCTTAAAGCATTTCAAAGTTATACTTTGATAATTAAGCAGATCTTTTGAGCATCTCACTATTTTCACATTTTCCCCACTAACGATATACTGATTAATCATTGATAATTTCATTTCTTATACTTTTTAGGGTTTTCCATACAGTTTATTGAAAGAGCCAAGACATAGATACGAAAAATGCTTCCACTAGGTGTTTGAAAGAAGTCTGGGTAATGTGATTTGCATGCTATGGGAAATGACTTTCACTTGGTCTGTCATCCATCTTTGCTTTGCTGCCTTTTCTATACTCTTGCCACCAGGTGGCAGTGAGACAACACACAAGCTTACCATGTAATTTCTCACATTTTAGTATGAAATGGCAAAATAAATAAATAAATAAATAGGATTCAGGATATCACTGAATTAATCAATAAGGTCCAGTTTGTTAATAAGAGGATGGTCATTTAATATATGAAATGTCAATTGACAATAATATATGCAAGAAATGCATGTATGAACACATGAAAAAGCATGACAGTGTAGTTTACTCCTCTTTAGACAGTAGAATCATGGTCAATGAACATATTTGCAATGATTGCATGCACAGTATTCAAAAGAATAAACCACTTTAGAATTTAAAAGGAAAGAGAAATAGCCAGAAACCGCTGATTATCATAACGATTGCAATGGCACTCATAGCTAAAAAGAATCTTAAAGATAAAAGACTCAGGCTTATAAAGTTTCCCACATGCTCAGAAGATGTGTAGGTTGTCACTCCATTTATTGTCTAAACATACACACTTTTGAGAATAAAAGGGACACTAATAATTAATAACACATCAGTGTTATATAAATACAGGGTTATACATATATATGCAGTGCATATATATATGTATGTATCTGTTTTTAGCTTAAGTGTCTGATAATTTCTAGCTGCTCTACTTACATAATTCTTTACATCATGATAAAGCCAAGTATTTACTGGTATTTTTTAAAGTCTAGAAATTTTATACTTATATAAGTATACATATACATATAATATACATATACACATAAATATCTATGTGTGTGTGCATATGTATACTCACACACACGAGAGAGAAGAAATATGTATAACAGGAACATATATATGAGAGAGGAAGAAATACATGTAATATAGGAAACATTTCAGTTTCATAATTCTTCCAGCCATAGAATATTCATATGATAATTTGCTTCTTGTGAAATGTTTTCCTTCCCCATTCACCTATGTAGCTTTTCTATTTTTCATATCACAGCTGAATTGCTATTTTTCTTTTCAAAAGGATGTCATTCTTGTCTTCTTAGATTATATCAAGTTTCCCTATTATAGGTTCTTCTTATAGCATCATGCTTCGTCAATTCAGTTATTATTTGAACAAGCTTTTGATTAATATCTATTTCTATCACTATATTTTAAGCTCCATGTGACAGAAGATAATTCTAGTTTTAATTAGCATTTATTTCCCCACCTCACCTAATCTAGCAGGATTTTATATATATAAATATACATATATATTTATGTATTTTATATATATACAAACACATACACAAACAAGTACACACACACATATATATATATTTAATAAATGTATGAACATTCCAATCATTGGGTATATAAATTGTTGTGGGAAGTCAGGAACCCCGAACGGAAGGACTGGCTGGAGCCAAGGCAGAAGAACATAAATCGTGAAGATTTCATGGACATTTATCAGTACCCAAAATTAATACTTTTATAATTTCTTATGCTGGTCTTTACTTTAATCTCTTAATCATGCTATCCTCATAAGCCAAAAATGTACGTCACCTCAGGACCACTGTTGTATAAATGGATTGTAAAACATGTGTGTTTGGACAATATGAAATCAGTGCACCCTGAAAAATATCAGAATAACAGTGATTTTCAGGGAACAAGGGAAGATAACCATAAGGTCTGACTGCCTGCAAGGTGGGGCAGAATAGAGCCATATTTTTCTTCTCGCAGAAAGCCTATAGATGGATGTGCTAGTAGGAGAAACATCACTGAATTGTTTTCCCAGCAAGGAATAACCCTGGGGAAGGAATTCCCCAGGGAATGCATTCCTGGGGGTAGGTCTATAGACGACTGCTCCGGGAATGTCTGTCTTATGCAGTTGAGATAAGGACTGACATATGCCCTGGTCTCCTGCAGTACCCTCAGGCTTACTAGGATTGGGAAATTCCAGCATGGTAAATTCTAGTCACACCAGTTGTCTGCTCTTGAAACCTGTTTCCTGTTAAGATGTTTATCAAGACAATGCATGCACAGCAGGACATAGACCCTCATGAGTATTTCGAATTTTGCCTTTGCCTTGTGATAGACCTTTGAAGCATGTGATCCTTATGACCCACTCCCTGTTCATACATCCCCTCCCCTTTTAAAATCCCTAATAAAAACTTGCTGGTTTTGCAGTTCGGGGTTGCCATCATGGTCCTACCAATATGTGATGACATCCCTGGAAGCCCAACTGTAAAATTTCTCTCTTTGTACTCTTTCTCTTTATTTCTCAGACCAGTCAACACTTAGGGAAAATAGAAAGAACCTATGTTGAAATACTGGGGACTGGTTCCCCCAATAATAAATTATGCTAGTTTTTTTATGGTTTTTGCAACAAATTTTTTTTTTTTTAATGGAGTCTTGCTCTGTCACCAGGCTGGTGTGTAGTGGCATGATCTCAGCTCACTGTAACCTCCATCTCCTGGGTTCAAACAATTCTCCTGCCTCAGCCTCCCGAGTAGCTGGGACTACAGGTGTGTACCACCACACACAGCTAATTTTTGTATTTTTAGTGGAGACGGGGTTTCACCATGTTGGCCAGGGTGGTCTTGATCTCTTGACCTCGTGATCCACTCACCTTGGCCCCCCAGAGTGCTGGGATTACAGGCATGTGCCACCGTGCCAGGCCAACATATGTGTTTGATAGTAACTGGCCTTGACAGTTCAAGATAAAAAACTGCAATTTTTCTTTGTCTGTACATAATAAAATTGTGAAAAGTTTTTTTGTAAATATAAAAATATCATTTTGAAATAAAACCAAGTTTGTCTTTAGGGGTAAAGTATTATGTTTAGTTTATAAAAATTGAGAACACTTGGCTTCAGTTATAAAGCTGGCCTTGTGTGCAGAGTAATTCATATCATACATGGCAGCTATTTCATTTCTATATGATTTTAACTTTTAGATTCTTAATCTGAAGTCCAAGGGTAGGCTTCCATGTTTGCTACTCACTCTGAAATTATGTGAAGATTTCGTGTTCAGGGGTGTGTGTGTGTGTGTGTGTGTGTGTGTGTGTGTGTGTGTGTTTTAACTAAAAGAGTGCATAATTTTCATTAAATTATTATTATTTTCTTTTTAGATGGAGTTTTGCTCTTGTTGCCCAGGCGGGAGTGCAATGGTGCAATCGTGGCTCATTGCAAACTGCCTGCCAGGTTCAAGGAATTCTCCTGCCTCAGTTTCCCAAGTAGCTGAGATTACAGGTGTGTGCCACCATGCCCAGCTAATTTTTGTATTTTTGGTAGAGACAGGGTTTCACCATGTTGTCCAGGCTGTTCTCGAACCCCTGACCTCAAGCAATCTGCCTGCCTTGGCCTCCCAAAGTGCTGGAATTATAGGCATGAGCAACCGCGCCTGGCCAATTTTCACTAAATTTTTAAATAACTATGCTATACAAGCATTATAGAAGAATACTAATTAGAAGAGAAAATGTTAACATGGTCCTCATTTAATTAAATTGCCCCAAAGTAATATTGATTTTTTTCTGTGGTCAGTATATGGCTGTATAGCTCATTCTGTTGCTATTGTTTGTTTTCTTTTAATTTTCTTAAACAATTTTTAAAATTTTGTTAATTTTTGCCAGGCTGGAGTGCAGTGGTGTGATCTCAGCTCACTGAAACCTCCGCCTCCTGGGTTCAAGCAATTCTCCTGCCTCAGCCTCTTGAGTAGTTGGGACTACAGGCATGTACCACCATGCCCAGCTAATTTTTGTATTTTTAGTAGAGACAGGGTTTCACCATATTGGCCAGGATGGTCTCGATCTCTTAACCTCATGATCTGCCCCCTCGGCCTCCCAAAATACTGGGATTACAGAGATGAGCTGCCATGCCAGACCACTATTATTATTATTTTTAAAGACCAAAGACAACATGGGAAGATGCATGCATTTCTTCAAACATCAAAACAATTTGATATATTTCATGACCATCATAAAGCCTTTACACTTTGGTCAAATTCAACTATGGCAGAAAGAAAAATTACCTTAGTTTTGTTTAGAACCAACTCTAAAAATACATTTATTCCAACTTTATTAACTTCAAAACTTGGATTATTTGATTAAAGACCCAGGTTATATTCAGCTAGCTGTTTCTTCACATTTAGTTAAAGAGCAAGCTTTGTAATAATAAAGATCATATTTCCCTATTTATCTTCTGCTTAAATGTTCTATTATTTAAAATGGAGTATTAAGATTTCCAACTATTATGGTTGAATTATCAATTTTTAAATTCTGTCACTTTTTGCTTTATGTATTTTTGGGTTCAGTTGTGACACGCATATGTGTTTATAATTGTTTCATATTTCTAATGGATTAATCCTTTTTCTTTATTCTCTTTATCTCTAGCATTATTCTTTGTTTGCAAGTCTCTTTTGTCTGTTGTTAGTGTAACCATCACAGCTATCTTTTGATTGCTGTTGCATCATATTTTTTTGTATCTTTTTACTTTCCTTGTATTTGCTTCTTTGAATCCTAAATGTGACTCTTGTAGATAACATATACTAGAATATTGTTTTTTTAAATCTAGTCTGTCAATCTTTGCATTTTAATGGAATGTTTTAATCTTTTCACATTTAAAATTATTATTCATATATTTGTATTTATAACTGCCATTTTAATTTTGTTTTCTATATGTTTTACATCTACTATTTATCTGTTCTTTGTTTACTGCTTTCTTTTGCATTAAGTGAATATTTTCCAGTGTAACATTTTAATTCCTTTGTTTTTTTCACTACATAAAAAAATAATTTTCTTAGGGCTTATCATATCCATCATAACTTATTAAAATTTACTTCAGATTTCAAATGACTTCTTTACAGTGAGATACAGGAATGTTACTCCTATACAACACTCTTCCGTCTTCCTTATTTGGTGCTGTTATTGTCATACATATTATGTTGACATATTTTACAATAGTGCATCATTATAATTGTTTTATTACTTTATATAATTTTTTATCTTTTTTCAACTTTAAAAAAGTTTCTATTTTTTAAAATTTTATGCATAATAATTGTACATATTCATGGGGTACATAATGATGTTGCCATACATATAACGTATAGTAACCAAATCAGGGAATTAGCATATTCATTTTAGCAAATATTATTCTCATATTATTATTTCTTTCTGTTAGAAATACTCAACATCATCCTTCTAGCTATTTGAAATTATGTATTTATGTTAACCATAGTCATCATACCATACTGTAGAACACTAGAACTTGTTTCTCCTACCTAACTGCAATTTTGTAAACTTTAACAAAATGATTTTATATCTTTTATAAAGAGACTGAAAAGGAGATTGAGTATATGTCTTAGAGTTGTTGTAGGTTACATTCTTATTTAACATTTGTGATTCTTCTAGTTTGTTCATGTGGATTCAAGTTACCATCTGATGTTATTTCATTGACCTCCCTATCTCTTCCTTGTGCATTTATTTTCGAACATATTATATTTCTATATGTTATAGGCCCAGAAATTCAATTATATGCATATTGTTTTATACACTTGCTCTCAAATTAGTTAACAGGATAAAAAAGAAGAAATATAAATTTTTACTATGAAGTTATCCTGGGATAACAGTACTTTTAAAAGGCTGTTTTTGACTATCTCTTTTCCTGAATTTTCTGTTAAACTTTCTGCTTCTATTGGTATTACACCCACTTCTAGGCTCCACCAATTTCCAGGTGATTGCTCTATTGTTTTCAACAATGCCCATGGACACAAACTGCTCCACACTCAGATCCCATTAAATTCAGGCCCCTTTGCAAAGGTGGTTTTTGAGGCCAGTCATTGTGAAATTTTTCTTATTCTAGTAGTAATCTTCCTTTCTCCTGGTTCTCTCTGGTAAACCAACTAGCCCATGATTAGGAGTTGGAAGAACAGGGAGATCCCCATCTCCTTGACCACACTCACACATAGTGAAGCTTCTATCACACTGCAGTGGGGTTAGGGAGGGAGCAGGTTGTGGCTCATGTTCTGCAGGCTCTCACAGTTCTTCCTGAGACTTAGTAGATTTTCTTGAATACGTGTGTCTGTATTTTTCATATGTCTATAAGACAAAGTTTAGAGACTTTTAAAATAATAGCTGTTTTCTTTAGATAATGATTTTCACTAGTTATGGTTGTCTAGGTAAGGAGTGAGTCCGTGGAGCTCCACAGCTGCCATTCCAGAGGTGAAACCATCTTTCTCTGTGCTCTTTTTTTGGTTTGCATTTACAATTTTTTTTTATGGATACATAGTAGGTATATATATTTACGTGGTACAAGAGATATTCTAATACAGACATACAATACATAATAATCACATCAAGGTAAATAGAGTATCCACCTCAAGCATTTATCATTTCTTTGTATTATCAACATTCTGGTTATATTCTTTCAGTTACTTTTAAATGTACAATAAATTATTGTTGACTCTAGTCACCTCATCGTGCTATCAAACAGAAGATCTTATTCATTCTACCTAACTATATTTTTGTAACTACTAACTATCCCCAGTTCCCTCCCCATCCCACCCACTACCTTTCCCAGCCTCTGGTAATCATCATTCTCTTCTCTGTCTCCATGAGTTCAATTGTTTTAATTTTTAGGTCTCACAAATCAGTGAGAACAGGCCAAGTTTATGTTTCTGTTACAGACTTATTTCACTTAACATAAAATCCTTCAGTTCCATCCATGTTGCTGCAAATGACAGGATCTTATTCTGTTATGGCTGAATAGTGCACTGTTGTGTATAAGTACCACATTTTTTTCATCCACTCTTTTCTCAATGGACACTTAGGCTGCTTCCAAATTTTAGCTACTGTGACTACTGTTGCAATAAACATGGAAGTGCAGATGTCTCTTCAAGATACTGATTTCCTTTCTTTGGGGTATATGCCTATTAGTTAGATTGCTGCATCATATGGTAGTTCTATTTTTAGTTTTTTGAAGAACTTCTGTATTCATCTTCACAGTGGTTGTACTAGTTTACATTTCCACCAACAGTGTATGAGTGTTCCCTTTTCTCCAAGTCCTTGTCAGTATTTGTTATTGCCCATCTTTTAGGTAAAAGCCATTTTAACTTGGGTGAGATGATATCTCATTGTACTTTTGATCTGCATTTCTCCGCTGATCAATATGGTGAGCACCTTTTCATATACCTTTTTATCATTCATATGTCTTCCTTTGCTATGTTCTTCATTCTAAATAATGGTTTGTCTTCAAATTCACTGATCCTTTTTTTCTCCTCTAGTATCCAATCTGTTGGTTAGTCCATCTGTTGGATTTTTCTTTTCTAATGTGTTAGCTTTCCATTGTAGAGTTTCCTCTTCTGTTTTCTATAATTTCTACTTCTCTGCTAAGAGCATGTACCTTTTCACATGATCTAATTTTTTCCTTTAAGCCCTTAAACATGTTATTAAGTTATTGTCTGAATTATCAGAAGTGGATTATCTCTCAGTCTTTATTGACCTTTATTCACAATTATTTGTCATATTTTCTATATCATCACATATCTAGTAATTTTTAAAATTGAATGCTGGAGATTGTAGCCGTATACTGTAGGCAGTTTGAATACTGTTGTTATACTGTCTTTTCCGTGTTGTTTTCTAGATACGTTATGGTGTTTTGCTCTGGCACATAGATAAGTTATAGGAGATGTTCTTAAAATTGTCAGATTTCCCTTTTTCTTAAAAAAAAAATGTTTAGGGCTATTTCAGTTTTGTCCTTAGTTCTGGGATATCACCTTTACTTTAAAAGGGAGTCCTTATTTCTAAAGTCTAGCCTTTGTAGGGTCTCAACTGAATACCCAAAGTACTCAGTGAGGACCCTAAACTTTGACTGGACCAGAATTTCAGCAGCCTCAGTGTTGTGTGATCTCCAATAGCAACATTTAGATTCATGCGCACAGCATCTGCTCTCTGTGAGCTTCGTGGAATTTTGTCATGCTCATGCACAACCCAGCCCTCATCCAGGGCCACAGGAGAACCATCAGAAGGCTTCTCCTTCTATCCTGTACTGCTCTTTCCTCACCATTGATTGCCCTATTCCACAAATTCCAGACACTTCAGGGAGTCCAAACTCAGATATTTTACTCCTCGTCTTACTAGGACCTCTACATTCTTCTTGGGCTCATCTTCGCTATGCTGTGGTCCAAAAAGTTCTTCCAGGAAGAAAGTGAGAAGAACTTGGGACTTAATTTGTGTATTTCTCCAATCCAAATAATTATAGTGCTGCACTCCTTGATATTCAATCTCTCAAACAGTGTATTCCTACATTTTGTTCTGTTTTGTATTCTTTACAGGAGGAGAATAAATCTGGCAACAATTATTCCATCATGGTGAGAAGAAGTCTCAGAAATTAGATTTTTTGAAAGATTACGTTCAAGTTCTTAGAATACTGCCTACATATAATAGAGACTAAGTCATAGTTTTTGAATAAATATTTTCTATTTTGTTACTTTTTATATTAGAGAAATAAAAGTAGAAAACTGAGATTGAAATTTAGAATTAGAACAAAACCCAGGAACTACAAATTATAGTTCTGTGACCTTTGAAAAATGTATTAGACCTTCTAAACTCCACTCTCCTCATCGGAAAAAAGTGGAAACATAAACGGAATTGGCTGGTTGGTAGCCAATTTTCCTTAAAGGTTTGTTATGTTACCCGTTGAGGTAGTATGTATGTGAGTGTGAAAATGTCCATTACATAAAATGGTAGAATCTTAGGCATTTAGAAGGAAGATCAAGAGATCTGTTTAGAAAGAGAAAGTGTTTAGCATGATTTTACATGTGAAATGTAAAGAATTGCAAACCTGTGTTCCATTCATAGCTCCATCTTTTGCTAGTTATGTGACCTCAAGTTACTTAACTTCTCTGAATGTCAGTATTGCATATAAAAATAAGTTAAAAGTAGTATCTACCTCAGATTAAAAGTAGAGTATAACATACTTAGATCAGTGCTTGTTATATAATAAGATCTCAATAAATTGTAACTATTATTATAATTGTCATTTTTAGTTCTTCTCAGACACCATAGTTGACAATTTTACTTTTAAAACCAGTCTTACTAGTTTAGTTTTTATCCTAACAATAGGATATCTAAAGATAAGACCCTGGGGGGAAAAAAAACAAAAAAACAAAACAAAACAAAACAAAACCACTTGTATACAACATCCCTAAGTAAGATAAACTCCACAGCTGCTAGGGGCAAAAAGTACTCATGGCATATGGGCTGCATATGGGCTCTGGTTGATGCCTAAAGGGATTAAGTTGAGTTATATGGAACTCACACTTGAATAAATGTTCTAAACTTCTGGAGAGAGTGATAGAAAAGACTCCCATGTTCCCTCAGAAATAAATATGAAATGCAAATATTCCCAGATTACCT
This sequence comes from Macaca fascicularis, assembly GCF_037993035.2. Lineage (NCBI taxonomy): Eukaryota > Metazoa > Chordata > Mammalia > Primates > Cercopithecidae > Macaca > Macaca fascicularis. The sequence continues at coordinate 58,389,387 of NC_088386.1, forward strand.
TTGAAATTTATGTTTGAGATTCCATCTTCCTGACTATCATCAGTAGTCAATGGAGACGATATTTCCCTCTCTTGTTTCCCTTATACAAAGAAATAGCTCTATCAACCAACCAATTCCTTAAAGCAAAATCATGAGTCATCATTGTTTTTGTTTTCCTTCACTAACTTCCTTCCTCCAAACCACCAGCTCTGAGTTATTTGGGAACATGTGGTGTTTGGTTAAAGGAATAAGTTATTTACTGGTGATTTGCGAGATTTTGATGCACCCAACACTCAAGGAGTATACACTGCACCCTGAGCCCCTTCCCACACTTTTCCCCTGAGTCCCCAAAATCCACTGTGTCATTCTTATGCTTTTGCAACCTCATAGCTTAGCTTCCACTTATGAGTGAGAACATACAATGTTTGGTTTTCCATTCCTGAGTTACTCCACTTAGATAAATTCTCTCCAATCTCATTCAGGTCACTATAAATGCCACTAATTGATTATTTTTTATGGTTGTGTAGTATTCCATCATACACACACACACACACACACACACACACACACATATATATCTCACAGTTTCTTTATCCACTGGTTGATTGATGGGCATTTTGGTTGGTTCAACACTTCTGCAGTCACAAATTGTGCTGCTATAAACATGCATGTACAAGTATCTTTTTTGTGTAATGACTTCTTTTCCTCTGGGTAGATACCCAGTAGTGGAATTGCTGGATCAAATAGTAGTTCTACTGTTAGTTCTTTAAGGAATATTCACACTGTTTTCCATAGTGGTTGTACTAGTTTACATTCTCACCAGCAGTGTAGAAGTGTTCCCTGTTCACTGCACCCATGCCAAAATCTATTATTTTTAATTTTTTTTTTTATTATGGCCATTCTTGCAGGAGTAAGGTGGTATCACATTGTGGTTTTTATTTGCATTTTCCTGATCATTAGTGATGTTGAGAATGTTTTCACATGTTTGTTGGCCATGTGTATTTCTTCTTTTGAGAACTGTCTATTCATGTCCTTAGCCGACTCTTTGATGGGATTTTTTTTTCTTGCTGATTTGAGTTCATTGTAGATTCAAACAAATCTTTGTCAGATCTAGAGGTTGTGAAATATCCTTCCACTCTGCTGGTTGTCTGTTTACTCTGCTGACTGTTTCTTTTGCCATACAAAATCTCTTTAGTTTAATTAAGTCCCTGTAATTTATCTTTGTTTTTATTGCATTTGCTTTTGGGTTCTTCCTTATTGAAATCCTTGCCTAAGCCAATGTCTAGAAGGGTTTTTCCAATGTTACCTTCTAGAATTTTTATAATTTCAGGTCTTAGATTTAAGTCCTTAACACATCTTGAATTGATTTTTGTATACGGTGAGAGATGAGGATCCAGTTTTATTTTCCTACGTGTGGCTAGCCAATTATCATATCACCATTTGTTGAAAAGGGTGTCCTTTCTCCACTTTATGTTTTTGTTTGCTTTGTCAAAGATCAGTTCACTGTAAGTGTCTGGGTTTCTTTCTGGGTTCTCTACTCTGTTCCATTGGTCTATATGCCTATTTTCATAGCAGTATCATGCTGTTTTGGTGACTATGGCCTTATAGTATAGTTTGAAATCAGGTAATGTGATGCCTCCAGATTTGTTATTTTTGCTCAGTCCTGTTTTGGCTATGTGGGCTATTTTTTTGTTCCGTATTAATTTTAGAATTGCTTTTTCTAATCCTGTGAATAATGATGGTGGTATCTTTATGGGAATTGCATTGAATTTGTAGATTGCTTTTGGCAGTATAGTCATTTTCGTAATATAGATTCTACCCATCCATGAGCATGGGATATGTTTCCATTTGTTTGTGTCATCTATGATTTCTTTCCTCAGTGTTTTGTAGTTTTTCTTGTAGAGGTCTTTCACCTTCTTGGTTAGGTATATTCTTAAGTTTTTTTTGTTTGTTTGTTTGTTTTTGCAGCTGTCATAAAAGGGGTTGAGTTCTAATTTGATTTTCAGCTTGGTTGCTGTTGGTTTATAGAAGAGCTACTAATTTGTGTACATTAATTTTGTATCCAAAAACTTCACTGAATTTTTCGATCAGTTCTAGGTGCTTTCTGGAGGAGTCTTTAGGGTTTTCTGGGTAAACAATCGTGTCATCAGCAAACAGCAAATTTTGACATCCTTTTTATCAATTTGGATACCCTTTATTTCTTTCTCTTGTCTGATTGCTCTGGCTAGGACTTCCAGTACTGTGTTGAAGAGGAGTGGGGAGACTGGGCATTCCTGTCTTGTTCCAGTTCTCAGAGGGAATGCTTTCAACTTTTCCCCATTCAGTATTATTTTGGCTGTGTGTTTGTCACAGATGGCTTTTATTATATTGAGGTATGTCCCTTGTATGCTGATTTTGCTGGCAGTTTTAATCATAAAAGCCAGTATCACCCTAATACCAAAACTAGGAAAGGATATAACCAAAAAAGGAAAATACAGACCAATATTCCTGATGAACAAAGTTTTTAAAATCCTTAACAAAATACTAGCTAACCAAATCCAACAACATATCAAGATGATAATTCACAATGATCAAGTGGGTTTCATACCAGGGATGCAGGGATGGCTTAACATACACAAGTCAATAAATGTGATACGCCACATAAACAGAAGTAAAAACAAAAATCACATGATCATTTCAATAGATGTGGTCGTATTGATTTTTTATTGCTCCTGAAACAATGTCATATCACCTTCCTAGTGATTAAAATACCAAAACTTAACATCTTACAATTCTGTACATTTTAAGTCTGATATAAGTCTCATTTGACTAAAATTAAGGCACAAGCAAGCTGCCTTTCTTTCTGAAATTACTGAGGGGGAATTTATTTCCTGTTATTTGGGTAGTTGGAAAATTTCAACTGAACAATTGAGGTCCAATTTTCTTGCTGGCTGTGAGCTGAGAGCTATTCTTGGCATTTAGAGGCTGCTGCATTGCACTGTTCCTGGCCCTTTTCCTCCATTTTCGAAGTCATCAATGACAGGTAGATTTCTTGTCATGTCTCATCTCTCTGATCCACTTAGCCTTCCTCTTACACTTTTAAGGATTCATCCGATTAGATATGACCCACCCAAATATTCAGTATAATCTCTGCTCTCAAAAGATTACATCCCAATAGGGCGAGATAATAAATGAGCTGATAAATGATACAAAATATTTCAAATTTAATCACATTTGGAAAGTCCCTTTTGCCATGTAGAGTAACATATTTACAGGTTTTGGGGATTAGGCGACAGATTTCTTTTAAGTGGGGAGTAATTTTGCCCACTACATTGGTTCATTCTTACCTTTTGGAATTCAGCAAATATGTTACCCCATAATAAAATATTTCACCCATATCACCAGTCATTCTTTACTACATTGCTGTAGTACATTTCTTTAAAAGCATTTGTAATTCTCTGAAATATCTTGTATCATTTATTTGTTCATTTATTCTTATCACATCCCATTGAAATATCTTTATGAGAGCAAAGATTGATTTGCTTGTTCACTCTCTTATCCCCAGCACCCAAAACAGTACTTGGCATGTAGAATATATCAATGAATCATTTCAAATTGAATGAATGCATGATTTTAATTATTTCTCATAGTCCAAAATCCCATGATTGCTTTGATGGAAACGATCATGTTAACTATTGATACAATATACTATTAAATGTACTATTCAGTCATTTTTTTCTGTTCAAACACTTTTTTTGTTTCTTCTAGCTAGTATAACTTAGTTCATATTGATTGACAAGATTTTTGCATTTCTTTTCTTAAGCTCCTACTACCAAAACAGAACTGCGAAATTTTATGTTTTTATTTTGCTAACTGTGACAGCAAGATATAATGCTTTTCTCAGCAAACCATTTAAAACTTGCTCTCCTGGTCATAACTTCACATTAAATTTTTAAAGTGGCTTTAGGTTCTTAGACTTAAAAGTCACTATGTCGATGCAAAATATTATCTTTCACTTCTTTGCCTAGAAGAAGTCTTAAAATTGCTGTAATAGCTCATGTAAATGTAAAAGTATATCAAATCTCTCTGGGAATAATCATTTCCTGTTAGGCATAAAGGTTGACATTATTTCCCTTAATACCTTGAAAATATATTCTCTCTCAGCATAAGAATGATTCTGCTTCTCATAGATTTGAATCCTTGGTGTGGACTGAATTGTGCCCCTCAAATTAATATGTTGAAACTCTTAACCCCTAAGGTGATGGTATTTGGAGATGGGGTCTTTGGGAGATAATTAGGTTAGATGAGGTCATGGGGGTGGGATCTTCATGATGGGACTGGTACCTTTCTAAGAAGGGCTTGTTCGCTTCCTCTCTCCATGATGTGAGGACATAGTGAGAAGGAAGCCACAACCAAGCCAGGAATAAAGCACTCACCAGACACATACCCTGCTGGCACCCCCAAACTTGACTTCTAGCCTCCAGAACTGTGAAAAAATAAATTTCTGTTGTTTAAGCCAGGGGTCCCCAACACACGGATGGTACTGGTCCGTGGCCTGTTAGGATCCCTGCTGCACAGCGAGAGGTAAGCAGTGTTAGGCAAGCCAGCATTATCACCTGAGCCCTGCTTCCTGTCAGGTCAGCAGTGGCATTAGATTCTCATAAGAGTGAACCCTATTGTGAACTGCACATGCAAAGTGCTGGGTTGTGCACTCCTTATGAGAATCTGATGCCTGATGATTGGAGGTGAAACGGTTTCATCCTGAAACCATCCCCTCATCGTTGGTGGAAAAACTGTCCTCCATGAAACTGCTCCCTGGTGCCAAAAATGTTGAGGACCACGGCTGGTTTAAGCCACCCAGTCTGTAGTATTTTCTTATGGCAGTCTGAGCAGACTAACACAACCTTTGAATGTTTTATTTATAAGCATGTTCCAAACCACTATTTTTACAAATAAGGAAAACTAGAGCTCCTGAAGGTAAGTCACCAGCTCATATTTATGTAGGAAACTACTGGAAAAGCCAGAACCATAACCCAGAATGCCACCTCCCAGTCTAGTGCTTTTTCCGCTACACTCCACTACTTCACTACAAATGGGATGCCACATGATGAGTTGCAATGCTTTGATTATTAATAATTTAAGGCAAAAAGCCAAAAAAAGTTCCAGATTTAATTTGTAAAGTGGCATAGGTAGTGGGAGGGTTACTGAATGGCCTTTGTTCCTAACATGTAATGACTTTGGCCTTCTAAATGTAACTCATTAAAAGATCAAAACCCAGGAACTTCTAGGTTGTAATTGCAATCTTAGGACTTGTTAGCAACTTAAATAATAATTACAGGGCCAACTCATCTCATGAATATAATTATCTGGTCCCTGTTCTGATGTGATCTGCAAGTACTCATCACTGCCTATGACGGTCACAGAGCAGGCCGAGGCAGGGGGCGGGTTTGTCTGTGTCTAGGCTTCAGCAAACTATTGTGGAGTTGTCACATAGCAGCCCACACATTCACAAACACCTACAAACAGAGCTGGCATCATTTTTTTGCATTCTGACCATCTCATATTAAACAATCAAGGGAACCTTCATAGTGATGGTAAAATTAGGAATTTGGTCAGCTCAATGTTGAATTAATGCCTAGCTATGTCTTCAGCATATATAAAGTGTCTTTTTCTTATTTTTTAATTGAAATGCATATCAATTTCTGATCTATTATATGTAAGGAACAAAACTGTTGATTTCTAAGATTTCCTTCCGGGTGAAACAAACAACTTAGAACTATTGATCACTCTTATCTTTGAAATTCTATTGTCATCTTATTTATTACACATGTCCCTAAATTTTCTCTCAAGATTCTGCCCATTCTTGCTTGGTTTCTTTTTCTATCTCCTCTTGCTCATTAAAATGCTGTTCACCTACCAGGTACTGACAGCCTCTTCTTGTTCTGTGTGGTTTCCTTGGGCAAGCACAATTAATATAGCTGAGAATAGTTCCCATAAACTGTTTTTTTCCCCCAAGTTTCTCTCATTCATCTTCTTCCTATAATCTCAGTTTCCATCACTGGCCTAACCAGCATGCCAAAAGTCTAAGATGAATATTTTAAATCTTCCCTGAACTCCTTGCTATAGGTGATGTCCCCCCACATAAATGTTGTAATCCTAACTCTCAGAACCTTAGAATGTGACCTTATTTGAAACTAGAGTCTTTGCAGAAGTAAGGTGCAGTCATCAGAATGGGCTCCAATTCGATATGACCGGTGTCCTCATAACAAGAGGAAAACATGGACAGAGACACACAGGGAGAATTCCATGTAATGTCAGAGATAGATACAGAAGTGATGACACCAAAGAAAAGGAATGCCAAGGATTGATGGCCAACATCAGGAGCTAGGAAGAGACAAAGAAGGATTTTACCCAGAGTCTCAGGGAGACTGTGGCCCTGTTGATACCTTGATTCCAGACTTATAGACCCCAAAACTGTCAGATAATAAATTTGTATTGTTTCAAGCCACCCAGTTTGTGTGGCCTTTGTTATAGTAGACCTAGGAAACTAATGTACTCTCACAGCTTCTTCCCACATTTAATTAATCACTAACTCTCATGAAGCGAGTATTTATCTCCCCATAAAAAACATCATGGAGGACTTTTCTGATGCTGTTCCTATTAATTTCAAACTAAATTTTAAGCCATTAGATATACTATCTACCACACAATGACAAAATAAGTATTTCATAAATAATCAAAGTGGAAGGCAGGAAATTGGAGAAATTTCACAATATGAAAACTACTATTGTTTGTAAATATCACTCGGCCATTTTTACCCAGGCTTAAATAAATACAAGGGAGCATCATCATGGTAATATTTTGAAATCACATCTCAAATCATTCATCCTTGTTGGGTTAGGTATTTAATAGTCCACAGGCAAGAGACAACAATTGTTAAATTATTAAAAGCCCTTTCATATCCCAAATTGCTTTTAGTTGTGATTGTGATATCTTAAACATTAAAGGAAATACATGTAGTGTGTGTGTTAATTATACTATTTGAAAAGCTTAATAACATAGTAAAACAATCAGAGTACCCATAGAAGTATATAAATAAATAGTTCTGGATAAATGAGAAAGATGAAAACTCAAAGCTAGGTTCCATTCTGTTGGTAGCAAATGTCATCAAAATGTGAAACTGTTTTGCAAAAAAGAAAAACAAAAGTCAAGCAAACCTGTAAATGCTGCTTTAATTCCACTGGAGGATTCAGGCCATGACTCAGCTGACTCTTTTCCAGAGATGGCCTAAAGGAAATGTAATTGCGTTTATGATCACATTTGAGATGTTGCTTGAAATGATCTGAAGCAGAATGTTTATTCTAATGATTAGCAGAAGTCAGCTGCAATGAATGGATCGTTTATTTATTCAAAAATATATTGATCTGCTTATAGATACTAGATGGAAGATAAAATTATAAGCAAGACATCCAAGGTTTTTGATCTTTTGGAAATTATAATTTGACGAAGTTCCTAGTTCAATTGTATAGGCTGGTTAAGAAGAGGTAGGGTAGGATAAGGAAAAAGCGATGTTATGAGGGCTTCAACTTTAATTGGATAGCTTCCATGGGTCTTTGGGTTTCAGCAATTCCAGCAATCCGTAGGATCTAGGAAGGAGGGACCTAGGTTATATTTCCCAGAATCTGGGGAGTGTATTCCAGATGATCTATGAGGGATGCTGATAGAGAGGTAGAAAGTCCTCGAGGTAAATTTGACTCCTTCAAAAGTATACCCAAGGCCTGACTGTGTCTGTCTTTTTCTACTATGGTAATTGTAAGACCAAATGTTAATGATGTACTAAATGTAAGACATCATCCCTATCTACAAGGATTTTTTTTTTTTAAACTAAAGAACAAAAAACTCAAAATTGATTGTATTTTTTAATTGAAAGCCAGATTTGGAGAATAGTTCATTTTGATTAGTTGGACTACTGCTCTTTCTTTCTTTGTTGTATTATCAGACTCAGTTTAATATTCAAATATAGGACACAAAAAGTCATAGAATTCAGAGTAGTAAGCTAAATATATGACACTACCAATGAAAAGGTGTCACTGCCAGGCCATCATCAACTGGTCCTGTGTTTTGATTGGTTTTCCTAGCAGTGATGATGTATTGTGCATAAGCGTGCTTCCCCACCTTCCAGAATTTTGGAGATTGCTTTGGGGCAGAGGTGTTAAGGGATGAACTGGGAGAAGCCAGCCTAGTTAACCCTTAACCCAGTTAAGGAGTGGCAATATGTTGACTATGGATCTTATAGGCAACAAAACCTGGTTGTTTTATTTGAGACCAGTGGCTGAAACAAATGAATGTTGTATCCACACATGAAATACACTGTTATACTTGTCTCAGCAATTGCAACATGGAATTTCAGTTTCACTGTATAGGTTTTAAGCCATTCTGCTGGTCATGCCTCAAGGGTTCATGTTACGGGCTATACATGTTTACGCAGCACTTGCTTGCTAGGCTAGAAGAGCTTTTGTATTCAACATAGATAAAACTCAACAAAATAAAATCAAGACATGTGCAATTCCATATATAGTGAACAATACTGTGCTGGAAGCAAAGGAAGGAAAACAGAAGTAACCAAAGTTATATTAATAAGTGGCTGCGAATATTTGTTTTTCTGTTCATCTGACCTATCATTACCTCATTTTGCTAATTAAGTCAATGCAGTAAAATAACACTTTGGAATTTGCAGCACAGTATTTATAAAATTAGGCTCTCAAATTGAGACAAAGCTTCTGCAAAAGCACGATGATAATTCAGCAACCATTTCCCAATATTTATTCTGAATGCCATAATTCAAACACATTCAGGTCTTTATCATCATGCATTTATATCTGACCCAGATTTCATGCTATTAACTATCTCTTTCCCATGGTTCGTTGGCTTGAACTGATAAAGAAAACTATACAGAATGAAGGTAACTTTCTGCTCCCCTTCCACCACTCTCAAATATTTTTTGGAAATGAATATTATTAGAATACTAAGGAAGCTTGATATGAAAATTTGAAGTTATTCCACAAATCCTCTGACATCTTGCACTCTCCTGTTAGGAATTGCTTTTCACAGTTAGGGAGTTAATAGGAATATTTAGTTCTGATACATACCTTCTAAATTCAAACCTTCTTGACTTATTATTAAAATCTCTGTCTTAGACCATTTTCCCCTTTCTCTTTGCAAAAGAATGTTGATGGATACTACTTCTTCCTAAGCAGAACTGGAGGAAATAGTGTGTTAAACTATAAATTTCAAGATCTGAAAATCTGTCTCCCAGTGACAACGATCTTATGCTACTTTTAAGAGGAAACCGAAGGGCCCCTCACCTAAATCCTGCTTCTCATTCCTGAATGCTTCCTTTGGCTCCCCCTGGAATGACTCTGTAATCTCTTTGCAGTTCTCTTCCTACAAGTGGGCATTGGCTGGCAGGCACCATTGCAGGAAGAGATGCAAAGAGATCACAACAGATCTGGCTCTCCCCTCACCTTGGTCTCTGCCAATTAGCCCTGTTAGAGTGAGTTTAAAAGACAGCTCTGACTATACAAGTATATATATATATGTCCCATATACTTTATCTTATTTCATGTAGATTATATTTTGAACTTACGATCATTTAACCACATAAAGGTGCAAAAAAATTTTGAAGAAGTGTAAAAATAAACACTTATTCTAAAAATCTTCAAACTGATCTGAAACAAGACCAATGATGTTATGTTATAAACAAATAAATTAATAGAAAGAGCTATATGCACCTTTTTTTTTGTTCTGGTGGGGCTTATATCATACACTGGTACACAATATAAGGGATAATCAACTTAGATAAATTCCAGGAAGCCAATTCAATACCCAAGATTCAACACTATATTTATAAATTCAACAAACATAAACCTTAAAAAAGTATAAAATACAAGTTAGAAAACTGAATAGCATTTTAATATAGTTGAAAAATTTGCTACTCAAGCTATTTCTAAGGTGAATATTTCCATAAAAGTAATAATCCCTTTTTAAAATATGAATCACAATTTTAATCGATTAAAATGGTACCATGTTTTGTAACAGGATACTTGTTAGTATAAAACAAATCTGTTTTGAAATAAATCCTTGTTGACACTAAAACTTTTCATAGTTATCATAGGTTTTACTAAATAAACATGATTTATTTTTAAGTTGCTTTTTTGTTACAGATTGTCTATAAATATTTATGAAGAAAAATGTGCTTGACTAGAAATGATTGCCTAAAGCTAAACCACTAGGCACACATTCCCCCATAGCTCCCAATCTTTCTTTTTTTTTTTTCTGGAAATATTTTTTTCACAGAAAGCAAGTTATCTTATTTTAAACAGAAGATGAGAGAAGCGATTTTTTTTTTCCAAACTTAAAAACATTTATCTTTGCAGTATGTGAATTTCAATAAGGCAAGTCTGATCTAAGCCAGCTTATACTTCTTTTCATAGATGACACAAAAGACATTTCACCATCATATTTCTTGGTCTTTAAACTCAATATACAGACATGAGTGTTCTACAGTTTCTCTGCCTTAGAGGTTCATCTTCATGCTTCTGTGTCTTTTTTTTCTTAGAAAAAGGATTTTAAAAATGATTTCTACAAGTACTTCTACAAGTATAGGCAAATATAAGATGGCCAGTTCTAATCTTTGTTATACCACATTGTTTATCTTCTTTCATAGAACAAGACTTAGTTCTTATTTAAAGTTTAAAAAAATTCCTTTAAACTCAAATGCATAATGTATACCGAAAACAGTACAAATAAAGGAATTAAAAAAAAAACTTTATCTGAAAAGAAGGGAATTACCTCTGCCTGGAAGAGGCTCAAGAAGTTGCTATTCTTTTTTTATGAAATATGGTGCATATTTATGTATAGGATAGCTATTATAATATCTATTAGCTTGTCATTTCTTAGAATCTCAGAACTTAAAAAGGACCTTAGAGCCATTTTGCATACTCCAGAAGAAACAGCAACAACCTAACAAAAAGCAAGACCTTGCTGGTACTTGAACCCAGCACTCCTGACTATAGTAAATTACCCTTTCACAAGAGCACATGTTTGTGCCATATGAGAATAGTTGGTGGTAGGGCTGGCATTCTTTGAACATCAGTTCCCTCTGTGACTAGACAAGGCACATGACATGCATTACAGTTATCATTTATCAAGTCAGATGTTTATCTTATTTATGCTACTGTGCATACTTTGGGATAATAAATAACTATCAACTTTCATTTTTTTTAAGAAGCAAATGAAAACATGTATGAAGTATTCTTTCTGCAATCTTCCTGACATCCATCGATCTCTTCCACTTCCACTACATAAATCTAGGCTGTTCATATCATACCTGCACTGTCTCAATGGTCTCTTTACTGACATCTTGTTTACAGTGTCTCTTCATTTCAAGTTATCCTACTACCACAGCCAGGTTAATGTTCACAAAACTTTGCCTATATAAACATTCTCCCTTGGCATAAATAAATACTCTCCATTGCTTTCAGAATAAAGTAAAAATTTCTGTCTGGAATTCAGAGCTCTCCACTACCTGATACAAATGTATTTCTAACTTTATTTCCTACGTTTCTCGTTTGCACAACATTATAATCTGTATGATCTATTCAAAATCTCTTAAATATCCTTTGCTCACTTATTCATTCCTAGGATTCAATTCCCCCTATCTGAAACATATTCTCCTATCTTCATTGATATAAATTCCATCTATTTTCATGGTTCTTCTCAATGCTTGTGGCTCCATGGATCTCTCTTGCATTCTGCCAATTGGTAATTATTTTAATCCATTCTGAGTTTACATTTTTACATATGTCTCTCAAACATAACATTATATAAAAATTACTTGCAATGCTTGTAAAATGCACATTTTCAGGCTCCATTCTAGATATTTGGATTCAGTAAATCAATGGTGAGCTCACAGAATTTTTGTTTTTAACAAAATTCACAAGTGATTCAGACTCTGGTGGACTTGTGATTATACTTTTAGAAACATCACATAGCAGTTATTATTTGGTGTATTTACTTGAACCTTAATTACACATTAATTTTCAGTTTGCAAATTTCCTATTTGCATCTCTGATTGCCCCAGTAAGATTGTAGATTAACTGAAGGTAATGACAAAATATACACTTTTCTCTATTCTGTATAGTACTTAGTATATGCATGAAGCTAGTGCCCAATAAAATGTACTAAATTATCCAGCTAAAATATGCTTATTACTAAGGTATCTGCAATTGCCATGTATATTTGCTAATGTATTTACTATCTGATCCCTTCTGTAGGGTATAATCTTCATGAGTGTAGAGCTTTATCTCTTATTCACATCTAAATCCCATCGATACTTAAAATGCAAGATTTTTTGCTCAATAAGTTGTGTTTCAAGAAATAGGCGAATAACAGGTGAGTGTCCTTCCTCATTAAATGATTTTCCTCTCCTAGTCACATTTAAAAACCGACAACAATAAGAACTATTTACATTATTTTGTCACTTTTTTGTTTGTTTGTTTCCAGCCTCAATTTGAAAGATGTATCTCCAGCTGAAATGTATCACCTCATGCAGTGGATGCTATGATGTGTCATTTTCTGCTCCTCCCTCTGCAAATGTTGATCCCAAGGAAATTCCTTAATAAATCTCTCCTGGCTGAGCATGGTGGCTCATGCCTGTAATCCTAGCACTTTGGGAGGCCGAGGTAGGTGGATCAACTGTGGTCAGGAGTTTGAGACCAGCCTGGCCAACATGGTGAAACCCTGTCTCTACTGAAAAAAAAAAAAAAAAAAAAAAATTAGCTGGACGTGCTGATGCATGCCTGTAATCCCAGCTACCCTAGAGGCTGAGGCAGGAGAATCTCTGGAACCCGGGAGTCGGAGGCTGCAGGGAGCCGAGACCCTGCTCAACTGCACTCCAGCCTGGGTGTCACAGCAAGAATCCATTTCAGAAACAAGCAAACAAACAAAATCCCTCTTCCTACTTATTAATCTGTAGCTCAGAGTTTGCTTCCCAGAGATAAAACTCCCTGTTACTCTAGTGGGGTCAGAGAAACCAGACACTGAATGGGATTTTAAAGCTGGATCACCTGCCCTTTGCTGGAGATGAAATTGAGGATCCCATTATTGGTAGTAGGTGAGCACAAATAGCCCCTGAGCATGAGGTAGCAACAAATTACTAAAACTTTTATCAGTGGCAAACTGGGGTGGTGGAAGGGACAGCATTAGCTCATGCAATGCATTAGGCATTTGAGAATTATGGAAGGTAGGGTGATTTCAAGGATATTGGACTTGGGTTGCTATTGCTAATTTCTATCAATATTCTGGTAAAAGATAACAAGCTAAAAGTGATTTATCTGCATTAAAAGCCAAATGTGAAAGCCAGAGGGCCTCTTTGGTAGCACACAAAGAAACTCAATAGGAAGAGAGCAGAGAAAGGCTGAAAGGGTTAGCAACCTCCTTTGTCTAAACAAAATATAGAGGCCTTTTTCCTAAAAGATAACAGGTATTCCTCCTTCAGTATTAACCTTCTATCCCTGACCCTTGACCTCCTTGGCCATCAGGAAAATAATTTAGGCAAAAATTTACAATCACCTAGGTAGGAATATACCAGGCCTGTGAAGAGACAAAAGGAATTACACCTCTAAGGGACACTAGGACCTGACCAACATGAATTTGTATGAGGTGGGAGAGTATGCCTGGGACTACGCTCTGAGGATGCTGGTCCAAGGCAGGAGGGTAGAATATAAACCTGGATAATACTCTTCAAGGAATCAGAATTAATCACTCGGGAAAGAGCCCTGGAAGATGATGTGAATGCATAGTTAGAATACCACCTAGTAGCATGCCACTTAGATGGCCCATTCTAGGTGAGGTGGCAATTTTGGAACTGTCAAGGCAGATGGTAGAAGAAGAGATAAAAGTCTCAGAGATATGGGTATGTTAAACATATAATATATGGCTGGAAAGCCCATTAGATATTTCTAATTTATGGGGGTGTGAAGGGACAGTAGGAAAAAGGATTTACTGAAATAATAATGAATATGCTGGTGAGACTGAACCTGGTAATACTGAGAAGTTTATCTACTGCCCTTGTCTCTAGGCCAGGTGAGTGAGAAATACCAATACAGAACTAAGATGACTAACAACAATGGGATAACATGGCCTAAAACAATAGAGGCCAGATGGTAACTGTTAGCCATCAGAAGGGACATGGTCGCAATTGCCCTAGTGACAATTAAGACTGGAATTAAGTCAAGAGGTCAAGGAAGCCCAACTCAGTGTTATGGAGATAGTTAATAGAACACAGTATCCCAGGAGTAACCCTAGGTAGGTGGCCAAAAAGTTTATCACTCCATCTATAACACCAAAGATAAATAATCAGGAGTCTGAGGGTTACTGCAGATATACTGATAAAAATCCAAGAAGACCTACTCAGTTTCCATTTCAGAGCCAGATTTTGGACCTCAAATTCATTGACTGAAGAAAAGTCTGAGTCACCAGGTGAAAAGGGCTCCACAAAGCCACAGCAATTGTACATGGCTATGATTAACTGCCAAGTGTTTTCCCAAGGGGGCCTTCAGGTATTTACTCAGGTAACTGTAGTAGGAAAAGAAAAATAGCTGAACACTTTAAAGAATGTTGGACACAGGGCTGAGATGATATGACACCCTGAGACCTGAAGAGTTTCATGGGTACCCTGAATGATTCCATATGGTGGAATCATATGAGAATATATAATAAATTGTGTCCTGGCCCCGGAATAATTCCCAATGGGTTCACAAGATGTATAGACTCACCCAATAGTCATTTCTAGAGTCCTCAAATTTATAACAGTTATATTTGCTAGTTGGTGCCATCCCGTATACTAGGTTCTTGGCCTGTGGTATATGAGCAATTGAAACCAAGTGGAAATCTCTGGAAATGCTCTATTCATACCCCTAGCCAAGAGTAAATAAAACACAATATAGCATTCTTAGGGACTGACAGAAATTAGCATCACCTTTAAATCCTTAAAAGATACAGGGCTGGTGGTCATCATTGTGTCTTCATTGAATATAGAAGCCTTTCTTCTGAAAAACAAAATATAGTGAACAAATATTGGAGCATAAAGTAGATTACTGTAAACTCAAGAAAATAGTACCCCAACTATTGCTGTGACGTCAGATGTGGTATATTTGCTAGAACGGAGTAACATGGCCTCAGAAACTCAGATAAGTGACCACTGATTTGATCTGGTGAATGTTGTCTTTTGCATCTTTATTAGAGAAAAAGGAACAGAAAACCGAATATATTTACAGCTATTCTGTTATAACACAGTTTGAAGGAATCCAGTCTGCCTGGACATCTCACAGAATATCATATTGCTCCACTATTATATAAATGGCATTATTATAATTGGACTGGATGGGCAAGAAATAGCTAGCATGATGGAAATCTTGGTACATGTACTCCAGGTTTTGAGCAATAAACTCTACAAAAATTCAGGGTCCCATCGTGTTAATGAAAATTTTAGAGGTCCAGTATGCCAGGACATTCTCTGCAAAGTAAAGGATAACATACTTTGTGAGTTCCACCATGAAAGATGAAACACAATGGCTGATAGACCTGGAGTCAACATGTTTTACACCTAGGGATACACCTAGTGACCTGAAAGTCTGGCAGCTTTGAGTGTTTCTGTGGAGTCCTAATAAGATAAGTAAGCAGCAATGAGGAAGAGGTCCAGGTGTGGGAGAACAACTGTTCTTAGGAACGGCTAATTACAAACCCCTGGCAAAATTACCTCCTTCTGCATGTAGTCCCAGTAGCACGACCCTATAAAACTTTCCTCCAGCCCCTGCCACTTTGCAGACAGTCCCTTCTCTGTTATGCCTGCTGCTTTCTCGCAAGGTATCTTCATACTTTCTCTAATAGTCTGCCTTCTTTACCCATGACTGTCTTGGTAAATTCTTTTACCACTCGCAACGCTGGTCCCAGCCAGTTGCACCCATGACATTATGGTGGCGCGTACAGGGACTGCTAGGGGACTCCTCCTTTACTTTCCCCCCTTTCCTCTCCTCCAACTCCAGGTTCCCGGTGGACAGCGTCCAAGCACGGAGACAAGTGAAGGTCCCCAGCCAGGGCCACTTCCTGGCGAACCAGAAGGTCTCATAATGAAGACTTCTGACGGCTGCCGTCCCCATTAGGTGAGAGTTTGGAGTTTTGCCTTCATTTTCAGTTTTCTGGAGGACAAACTCTAATAGCCCTCTGGCAATTGATGGCACCTGGTGTAGCCTGAAGACCAGGAGGTGAACAGGTGTGGCCTTCTTGCCAGGGAGGGAGGAAGGCTCTCTCCTATCCTTACTGGTCGAAAGTCCCCAGTCCCTATGTGCAGCGTTGACTGGCAATGGAAGTTAGACCAGGGCAAATCTACACATGTTTTGGGGGACCCAGGACCCCTCTTTCTCTCTCTAAGTTCCCACATGAAGACAGCCAGCCACTTTGCTTCGGACATCTTAAGCCAGGTGATCCCCGATAGCGCCGAGAGGGTAAGTCGTCCCTCAACATTTCCCCGCCCCGCGCCCCCATACCTGGATTGAAAGCTCCGCATAATTTGTACTGGACTGACCTGGGGTCGCTCACCCAGCGTTCATCCAGCGCAAGGCCCTAGCGCTGGGAGATCTTTTCCAATAGGTTGGATGCCTCTTTTGAAAGTGGATCCCTTAGTGGACATAAGTGGAACCCCCTTTCCTTGGAAGGAGGCCCCGAGAGAAATTGTAGTTCATGTTCCTAGTGGACATTGTTTCCCAGTCCCATCATGGTACAAAGCCCCTCCATTCCTTCAGACTCGCCGCTGGGCTGTGTTTTAAAGCTTTGGGATAAATCTGACCCTCAGACTCTCAAAAAGAAACATCTAATTTTCTTATATAATACAGCATGACCACTCTATAACCTTCCAGGTCAGGAGTCCTCTTGGCCTCCAGGCAGGACTCTTGCCCCCTACACTATTCTGCAGCTTGGCCTTTTCTGTCACAACTCTTTTAAATGGTCTGAAGTTCCTTATATCCAGGCTTTCATGACTCTGGGGATCCTGATCTCTGCCAAACCTGCTGATGTGCTTGACCAAGTTCTTTGGCCTCACTTGCTCTTCTAACATTTTGGACGAACCTTCTTTTACTCGCTTCTGATCTCCCCAACCAGATGAACCCACTGAGGCCACACCTTCCCTTGACAAGCCACCTTCATATTCAATTACACCTAATCCATCTGCTCCTTCTCCCTCACCTTACCCCCAACATCCCAACCCTGAATGTCATTTTCCAGTAACTTACTTGTCAAATTTGTGTCTTCTAGAATTTGGCAGTTTCAACTTCAAATGATGATGTGAACGGGATGTCATTATCTCCCCAATGATGTCTGATATCTTTACAAACCTCCCCTGGATTCAGCTGGACACCAATTTTGCCCTGACATGTTCCCCCTCTCTGATGAACCCCTTCCTCCAGCAAGATCCAATATTGTAAGTCCCACATTATGGGACAATAACACACAGGGTCTCCTGATAGACTAGTGACCATAGGTAGGGTCAATTCTATGTCCCAGGCCCGCAGGAAGCAGTTGGAAGATGAGACCTCCACCTCAATGTCAAAGATTTGTCATTGTTGTTCTGTTGGTGGTGGTGGGGTGGGGGGATGTGGAGTCCTAATAAGCAAGCAACAACAAGGAATGGGCCCTGGGTAGGAGAGAACAATTGTTCTGAGAGTCAGGTAATCAACTTGCTGGCCCAACGACCTTGCTTTGCATTTAGCCCCAGCAGCATGACCCTATAAAATGTCCCTGCAGCCCCTGACTCTGCAGACAGCCCCTTCTCAGGTGTGCTGCCTGTTGCTTTCTTGCAAGGTATCATCATACTTCCTCCAATAAATCTATCTTCTTTACCCACAACTGTCTTGGCAAATTCTTTTACCTTCTGTGACACCAGCCCCAGTCAGTCACACCCACAACAGGCTCCGAGCAGGAGGGGCTCTGCAGTAATTCCAGGCTTCAGTGCAGGCAATCTTGCTGCTGGGGTTGGCTTATATGACTTGGAAGGCCCTGTGGTTTTGAAGATATGAGTGACTGGAAAGAATTCCATACAGATTTTATGGCAAGCCCCTAGTGGGAGAATCTCGTGCAGACCCCTAGTATTCTGGAGATTTGCAGCCTTTGAGAAACGTTTCCTTGTATGATATTGTGACCTGGTATCTGGGCTAGTTTGTCCCACTAACCTTCTTCCTCTTAATATACCTTATATTTAGAGAATACAGATGTTCCCAGAACCTATAAGAAGTGAATTCGAGTGATAAGAGTCAGCTGTGGTTGATGTTTGAGTTTGTACTGCCTATATCTCCCTTCAGGAATAAAGTATTTATTTCCCTAACTGTTGGGAGGAATAGCATAAGATGGCCCTCAATTATCAGCTGTTTAGGGGGTTATCCTCAGAAGAACGTTGCCTTAGCCAAGTCACACCTTTTTAGGGTGTGCCTACACTCAATGTCTGATCAATTTGGAAGTAAACAGCCAAGGTCATTCATCCTAATTTGAGAGATCTCTTAAACACCAGATGAGTTCAGGAGCTTCCAGTGGGATGGGCTGAGGTTTTGTTTGGGATGACAACCTTGTTCAATTATGCTTTCCTCACTTTCTTTTTCTTCCTTTCATAGGCATTGATCCTAAGAGCACCCCTTCATAAATATACTGCATGTGAGTCTCCCTCTCAGAATCTGCTTCTCGGGGATACTGTGACACATTGTTGATCCTTCCTTGGTGGACACATATTAAGGTAAAGCCACAACTGACTGTATATCATTCATTAGAATAAGAAAGGAAAAGATAGTCAATAATATGTCTTTTATTTTTTCCTTTTTATTGGTTTTCTTCCCTCTTAAACTAGAAGTTTCAAGAATGTCTAATCATTTTTTTCGTTAAATCATATTTACATAGCTGAAAGTTTTAAATACAGAAACATAAGGACGTGTAAATTTATTTAAAAAATAATAACTTCTATCCTCATCATTCTCACTTTTATACATGCACCTTTATTTAATATGTTTCTTTGTTTAAAGTATCAGAGGCCGATACAAACATAGTTTCAGAAAATCTCCATGATTTTTATGTTACTCTGGATAAGTCATAGTTTTTCATAAATAACACTGAAAAATTTAGAGATACCTATTGTGTTAAGATTTATTGTTTCTCCCTTTTATGGGTTGTGGTGAAATAATATGCAGGGGACATAGTCCAATTATAGGTAATATCAGAGGAAAATATACTACTAAATATAGTATATGGTTTCTGGTTCAAGTCATTAGCCAGTACTACCATTTTTTATTTCCTTCCAAGGTCATATTGAATACTTACATAATATTTCAAGAGAATAAAATAATGAGATCATTGGGAAACCACAATGGTAAGAATTTGCAGACATTTTGGGAGTTAGATAAAGATTGGCAGTGAAGTCACAGCAGATGAAATACCAGAGCTATGTTTTTCAAGCTGTGTACTGTATAACTCTAGGGGCTCAATTTACATAGACTTATGCAGGGTTTAACCTGCTCAAACATCTAGAGAGGCCCTGGAGACACCAACCCAAGGTATACTTATGAGTTGTTTCCCCAAATTATTCCTAAAGGAGTTCCAAATAAAAGCCAACAAATTCAAAGAGCAGAAGTGGGCCTTGGGGCCATAGAAAAAGTCATTAAATGAATGAATACAAAATAGCCCAGAGAGCAAGCCTTTCCTTTCTCCCGCAGCCAAACAGAATGACTGGTAAGAGAAGATTTGCTCTCAAGGTAAAACACTGGAGCAAATTACAGAAAGTCTCTGGTCTTTCTGGGAAGAGTTTGAAGTCCTAAGAGAAAAGCACCCTGGAGCTTTGGACAAGTCCTAACTGCCACAGCAGATAGGACTGGGGAAACTAGAAATTATAATCTGCCCCGAGAGAAAGAATTTATCCCACTTCACCTCGAGAGTCACTTCTTGTTTTGGCAACTGTGTAGGTCTCCAGGCTCCCTGCCTATATTAATCAATCTAGTCATTCAATTAATTATGAATAGGCAATCAAGACTAACAAGAGAGTTGAGAACAACCAGCACCATGGGTTTTAGCAATAATAAGACTGCCTAGGAAACAAATCATCTGAGAAAAAAGATAATTGAAATATATACTTAATATCTTTAGAGAGTTTCAAATGATGCTGCATTTTTAAAACCAAACCAGGCTGTCATGATAAGATAAAGAATGACAAAAAGTTCTTGAAAATTAAAATATGATTTTTGAGAACAAAAATAAAGAATTTTCTGATTGATACTATAAAAATGGCTGAAGAGCAAATATGTGATCAGGAATAAAATAAGTTTCCTAGACTATGATAAAAATGTAAAGTATAAGTAAGTACATGATAAAGGTTGCAATACATGGATGATAGACTCAGAATGTATAGCAAACAGAAATAATGGAGAAGAAAAAACATTTAAAATTTAATAGAGAATTTTCAAAACTAATATTATAGTATGACATATATAGTATAAATGTTTATGTTGAAGGGGCCTACAGAATTAATGAGAAAAATTACAAAAAGACATACATGTAGAAAGATCACAGGAGAGAAAAGGGAGAGTAAAAAACTTAAATATTAAGAAACAAATATCATATTTTCCTCAGTTTCATCAGCAACACTGAATAATAGAAGACAGTAGAGTAATATTTTCTAATTTTAAGCCTATAAATCTATATGTAAACAAATTATGAGAAAAAATAAAAATTAGGAGATATGGAGGAACTCAGAAAATTTCTAATCTGTTAAGCCCACACATACACATATATATGTTTATATGTAAGAATGTGTATGTACACATATGATTTGATATGCATATACATATACATATATATGTGCATATTAGAGTTTCTCAATTTTGGCACTATGGACACTTTGGCTCAGATAATTCTTTGTTGTAAAAATGTATCAAGTGCATTGTGGGATATTTAGCAGCATCATTGTCTGGTAAAGGCAGGGGATCAAAATCACCTCAAGTTAGAAACCACTGGTATCCTTGCATATATATGTGTATGTACATATGTGTCATATGTATCTATATATACACAAACACATGCAAAAACCATGTTATGCACATATATGTGTAAGATTTTATATGTATAGGATTATATATATAAGATTATATATATACCTGTACACATACATATATGTATATATGTAAGATTTTATACAAGGTATACATAATATATAGTTGACCCTCGAATAACATGGGGGTTATGGACACTGACCCCCATGCAGTAAAAACTTTGACTATCACTCTTTATTTTTCAAAACCTTTATGAATAGCTTTCTCTTAACAAGAAGCCTAACCAATGTGTAGTCAATTAACACATATTTTGCATGTTATATGTATTATATACTTTACTGTTACAATAAAGCAAGCTAGAGAAAAAATATTAAGAAAATCATAAGGAAGAGAAAATATATTTAATATTTATTAAGTGGAAGTATATCATCATGAAGGTCTTCATTCTTATTGTCTTCAAATTAAGTAGGCTGAGAAAGAGGAGGAAGAGGAAGGCTTAGTCTTAATGTCCCATGGGTGGCAGAGATGGAAGAAAAGCCATGCAAAAGGAAATCCAAACAGTTCAAACTTGTGTTGTTCAAGGGTCAAAGGAATATATGGACAGATGATAGATAGAAGATTAGATAGATATTAATGGATGGATGGATGGATAGATAGATAGATAGATAGATAGATAGATAGATATAGATAGCAGCCCAAAATCAGCATTCTGGAATGGGTGGCCTCGTAGTAGTTAAGTCTTGGTGTTGGTCTTAGCACTCACAGATAGGCCTTGGTTTTTCCTGTTGAACATAAGTAGTCTCATAGAACATAAACTTGAGACAAGTCCACTCTGTGACCATGATGAAATAAGAGAAATAAAGACCACTATGTAATCATGTCTGAACACAGACAAAATACAAATATTTTTCAAACCACGAACGTGACCAGCATCTTCCTATCTTGTCTAATAAGAGTGACTGTTTTATCCTTATCAATTATATCTTTAACCTTTATCTAATGTTCTCTCCTTCTAGATAGACTTACTACAACATCCAATCACAGAATTACTTCACTTCCTGAGAGCATGCAATTTAAAGAAAGCCCTACTTACTTAAACTCTCCCAAATTATATAAAGTAATTCTAAATCCAATAGTAGGTTCATTCTAACACTCCTTAGTGAGATGCTTCCCCACAGTTTCCAGCTGCAATAAGTAATGAACTCAACTTCTTCAGCTGCAGATGCTCCTGGTAATCCAAGGAAGTATTACATAGGATATAAGAAAAATTTGCATATAAATTAGAAAAAGTGAAGGACACTGGAAAGAAAACAACAACAACAGAAGCCATTAACCATTTGCCATTTAGAAGCTTCAGTTACACAGGGTTTTATTGCTTTTTTTATGATCCATATGTCTTATTTAAGTTTACAGTAAATAGTATTTAAATGTGGATATAAAAATGTTATTTATTGGTTTTCAGCCTTTATTTAAAAACCTACAAATAAAGAGAATAAACTTAAGTAGAGTAATGTACCTGAATATACTGATCAATATTACTTACCTTGATGTTGCCAAAATCATGATAGAGATGATGGAAGTTGAGACATGGAACAGAAAAAACAAGATGGAGAAAAATCCAGTGCGATAATCATTACCTCACCTTTCATAGAGGAGACTCATCTTTCATATCTAAGTCTCCTCTAGATAGTGTCTCGATAGTGTTAAAAGTTGATGAAAAAAGATATAAAGCCATAAAAATATAGTTTAGTTAAAAGTTGAAATTACTACACAAAAAACTAAAACTAAATCAGTAAAAAGTGTTGAATTTGTAGCAGGCGCATGGCAATAGTCTAACTACAGTGAATTCTCAAACTTTATTGAAGGAAGTAAATAGTTACTGTTTAATGTTGACAAATCAAAAAATAGAAGTATAGCACAAGATTTAAAGTTGTTATATTAAACTCAGTGTGACCAGTATAATAAACTTTTAGCAGTGGCAGCAACAGCAGAATAGAAAGGAAACCATGAAAAATGGTAGATTTTACTCTACTCTCTATTTCATAGATTTCTGCATACATTTTAACCACATGTGCCTATTAGTTCCATAATTTAAATAAATAATGGTACTCTCATGGCACGTAATACTTTGCAATAGTAATGTTTACAGAATATTAAGTGAAAAAGCAAGTTTCAGAAAAGTATGCATAACATGAGCTCATATATGTAAATATATACAAAGTACATATTGCAAATAAATATTATATATAATGTATATAGCAAATGTATATATTCTGTATGTCTTACAAGATGCGCATTTCATAACGACAGATAAATCTTGGAGAATGGGTGGCTTGGAAAAAAGTGAATGGATTTGATAGATATTTAGAAAATGTATGGCTGAGTGATTAGGTGTGGAGAATAGCGAGATGTGAAAGGAAACTGGCATTTTGGCTTGAGCACTAGATGGATGGTCATTCTGATAAAGAAAAATCACTGGGAGAAGAAGAGGGCTGCTTGCTTATCTGTCAGTTCATTTGTGTGTTTTTTGTTTTTGTTTTTTTTTCCAGAGGATGGGGAGAGCAATAATAACTTTGATTCTGAACAAATTAAATGTTTGTATTTAGTGCAAACATCTAAATGGGCGTGTTCAATAGTCAATTGGATATACAGGATTGAAACTTGCAAGAGAAATTCAGCCTACTGATACTGAGTGATAGTTGTAGCTTACAGTGGCTCCTAGAGGTAACTGAAAACATGGACTGTAGGAGGTGGCTTAGGTAGACCAAGTGGACCAAGGAGAAAAGAGGCATGCAGTCTCTGAGGAACATAAATATTTGATGTTGAAAGAGTATTAGATACAGGTAGGTCATGTGGTCTAGAAAGTGGGAGGGAAAACATCCAGATCTCTCCCTCATATATTAGGGTACTATCAGAGAAGCAAGGTTTAGTATAGGAATTTGACTTCACACAGCTGTGGAAGCTGATTAAACAGTCTCAGACCGCTTCTTCTGTGTCTGATGCTGGAAGTTGAAATACAATAGGCATAGACAGTTGGAAAGGGAAAATGGATACGAAGTGGGGGAGCACCGGGACAATCTAGAACCAATGACCAGGAGATGATTGTAAATTTATGAGGACAGAGTGGAACTGTCTCCAACCTTGATGAACTGGCTGTCCTTCAGGAGAAGCTGGTACCTTTCGTCATGGAGTTAAACATGCCCTGGCCCAGAAGTCAGAGAACCTAAAGGAGGGTCAAGGAAGGTGGGGCAGTGCAGCTTGGCTAGGACCCCTACTGGAATAATGTGAGCAAGCAGAGTAGTAACAACATGCATAAGCTACAAAAGTGCCTGCCTTGGCCTGAGCATAAAGACAAAATGGGTGCTGCTTCACTTGCCCACAAAATCTCGCCCAAAAATATTTTTTGGTACCTACCTTAACCAGGAACATACAGGGAATTTAGGGAAATGTAGTTCAACTTAGCCAGGTTGGCAATTTAAAAACTATCAAACCTGGTGATACTTTTTAAGGATGTAAAATTAGTCATTAGTACCTTCTCACTCTCCATTATCTAGTTTATTTTCTAATTCTTAGTCCAAGAAGTCCTTAGGGGCCTTTCTCAGGTATTGCCCATCTATGCTTATGCTAAATAATCAACATGCAGCCACTTAACCCACTGCCATGCCAAACTCAAATTCCTCAGTGCGCTTATCTCAGCAAGGCTTCAGGAAGTAACAGTACTCCACACAGTGCTCGACAAATGTTTGTTGAATCCAGATGAGTGAATGGCTCCAGATTGAGTTAAATCACATTAAGATATAAACTGCTGGTAACATTGCAGAGGCAATGTGGAATAGCAGAAGAAGCAGCAGAGATATTCTCTGGGGTTCGACATATCTGAATTTTCACTCCATCACCCTTGTCTTGGTAAATTACTTAATCTTTTTTTCTGAGCTTTTGCTCCCCTCTGTTTTAAATTGGATTAATATTATTATAGCTGACAGGGTAGTTATGAGAATACATGTCTATCACAGTGCTTGTTACTTATCAATCAGTCACTCAACAGATATTAAAACACTTCTGCTAACTCTTGGAACCCAACAAGAGGCCTTTGAACTCTTGACCCAATATGAAATTAAGTGAAAAGTTCAGCTAGCAAGCATATGAAGAAGTTAGATTTGGCAGTGGGTCACAGAGTGGGCCTATCAGACTGGTCTAAGAGTATAAAACTCTGCTTCTCCTAAAAGATATTTCACACACACACTATATACATACATAATATTTTATTGCCTTTTCACCTCTTTTTGTCTTCCTTTGCTTTTGAATCCACGGGACTCCTAATGATAATGATTTTTTTTTTCCCCCAAGAGCTAACACAGTATGGGAGAGTGGAAGACAGCCAGTGACAGTGAGGGAAAATCAGTAACATTGAGAGGCAGCAGGGACCTATATAGGTCATTATTAAATCATGGACTACCATTAAAAATTTAACACTAGTCAATAAGGATATTCAGTAGGCTCCAACTTGCAAATACGCTGTGTGACATGACACTGTTAAAATTGTTGCCTGGTATAATCTCCTTACTAGACACACCATAGGAATGAAGAAAAAAATAGACTGTGAGCAATAGGTACTTAGAAAAGCGTTGATTATTTTCTTCAGGTAAAGACTCTTTTACCAGCACCCTTCCTGTAATATTAACCCTTAAGTGTTCTCTAGGGGCATATTTCACAAGAATTTTGTCATATCATCTGGTGGTAATTTGTCCTGCCTTCCCCAGCACCACAAAATAGCCATGGTCTTTGCTTTTCTCTACTGGTTACTTATGCACTTAGCTCCTTATTGTTCTATTTTACTTTCTGTTCTATTTTCTACCAGAATGCAAGCTTCCTATGTGCTCAAATGTTGGTGATCGAAGGTATGGGAAGACATTACAGTTTTCAAACTTGGACCTGCTTACACAAGTTTTCCAGTAACAATCACCTGTTTGTTCTTTGTTGTAAAACCTTTCATATACTTTTATGAACCTCCTCCTATACCACTGCTTTCAGTCACCCGGAAGTACAAAGATGAATTCCTAAAACAGAGAAAGTGATTATGAGATTAGCTATTTCAATGTTACTGATGTTTAGCTTCCTATATTGAATTTGTGATTATAAACAACATTCGAATTTCACTAGTAATGATCTTTTTAGCTCAAGTTATAATTCTGCAATGTCAAGGGTATAATTTCAGTTTGGTAGAGTATGTATTTTATATCATCAAAATTTAAGCCTGATGCACTTTTTCCCCAGGTTAATGTACATAAGTCAATTGCTTAAGTATTAACAAAATGTCCTAAACTCCAGGCTCCACTTCCATGAGTTAAAATATAAGAGTCACATTTTAATATCCTTTTATCAATTCTTTGCTACCCGTGTGTTTTTCCTTTTAAAAATCAGCTATATAATTGCTGCCTTTCACCTCTGAAGTTGATACTAATGATGGGCAACACACTCCACATTTGCATCCATGCCTGGAAAGATCTCAGTGTGACTTATGTTCCTACCCACACAGCTCGCACATACAGCTTGGCTCTCTTAGTACTCTTTCCAATAGACTCTGTGCCCATAATGTAAAAGTTTCCATATTTCCTTTGACGTGAGACAGAGAAAGAGAGGGTGAGAACAGAGAGAGCACCAGTTGTTTGGAATCTTATAGACCTGAGAACCTTTGACTCACTGTCTGTGTGTCATACTGACTCAGTGCTGTGAGACTGGTGATATTCCAGGCATTTAGCTGTGGGACTCCTGTTTTGCCCTGGAATTTTGAAAATGATCCCAGGTAAGGCTGATGAAACAGCTGTGCCAGTGTAGCATGTTATCTGTAGCAAGTCCAAGTCTGGCATGTGTTTTTAAACAAGATCTGCAAGTTGCATTGTGAAAGGTAATATTTGAAAGTCAATGACATTTGAAAATACTTTAAAAATAGAAACATGTTATAAACGTGGGTATCTGTGATAATGGGCGTGGAGTTATACAAAATCCTCCAGTAAATAATAAAAATTCACACGTATTTAGGGAATCCCAGTTGAATAGAAGAAATAGAAATTACCGGATTAACATTTAACCAACATTCCAGACTTAGAGTAACTTTCTGACTTCGAGATAAGTTGCTGCTGAGAGAAGGGCCTCATTGAATTCCCTCATATTACAGTTGCCTACAAATGATTATTATGTTTCCTTATTTCAAAAGTAGGTCAGATCCCAGTATGCTTTGCTGCATTTAAATTCCAGTCATGAGACTGATATGAGAGAAACATAAAAGTGGCTTCTTCTTTTTCTGAAGGTTTACTTATCTGCATGGTCTTTTTTTTCCT
Source organism: Macaca fascicularis (assembly GCF_037993035.2). Lineage (NCBI taxonomy): Eukaryota > Metazoa > Chordata > Mammalia > Primates > Cercopithecidae > Macaca > Macaca fascicularis. The sequence continues at coordinate 58,416,820 of NC_088386.1, forward strand.
ACTTGCATTACAAAGCTAAATTAGTTTATGTGAATTATGAACAATCTATCTTTATTGCAGCTATCTTCAGCCACTTCATCTATGTTGCTAATCACCTACCATGAACATGCAAAGTACTCTTAACAGTACCAAAATATTTACGACATCTTATATTTCTAAAGTATTTCAAAGGACTATGTAGAAACACTAAAATAAAAACCTGCTGTATTTCACACAGCTGACAGTTTAAAATCAGACATAAGCCCTAGTGAAAACTTCTGCTTGATCTTCAAATTACAAATATCATTTGCATAGGAAGAGAAAAACTATATTTTCTCAATGGTTCACTCACAAGAATCCCTTAGACTATTGAATATTAATGCAATCTAGGCAGACACTTGGGCATTGCAGATGAAAGGGAATGTTTGTACTAGTAATAGCGCTTGTCCAAAACCATGACTGAGTAGAGAACAAGAATCTACATTTATGTACCACATAATGATGTTTTGGGTCAGCAATGGACTGCATATAGGATGATGGTCCCATAAGATTTTAATGGAGCTGAAAAGTTCCTATCGCCTAGTGACATCTTGGTCTTGACCATGTATAGGCCTAGTGTTTGTATCTCCATTTTTAACAACAAAAAAAAATGTTTAAAAAGAAAAATAAAATAAAAACAAACGCTTATAAGGATAGAACATATTTTTGTGGAGTTATACATTGTTTTATGCTGTTATTACTAAAAGCAAAAAGTTAAAAAATTGAAACTTTATAAAGTAAAAAAGTTACAGTAAGCTAAGACTAATTTATTGTTGAAGACAGAAGTTTTAAAAATAAATATAGTGTAGCCTAAGTGTACAGTGTTTATAAAGTCTACAGTGGTGTAATATCCTTTGCCTTCATATTTACTTACCATTCACTCACTGACTTACCCAGAGCAACTTTCAGTTCTGCAAGCCCTATCAATGGTAAGCGCCCTATACAAGTATACCATTAAAAAAAATCTTTTATTTAACATTTTTACGGTATCCTCTCTATGTCTACATATGTTTAATTCACGAATACTTACCATTGTGTCACTATTGCCTATAGTACTCAATATAGCAACACGCTGTACAGGTTTGTAGCCTAGAAGCAATAGATTATGCCATATAGCCTAGATTTGTAGTAGGCTATACCATCAAGTTTTGTGTAAGTATACTCTATGATGTTTAGACAATGAGGAAATTGTCTAAGGCACATTGTTAAGCAATGCATGACTGTAATTACTTGTGGTTGAGAATTGGGAAGCTGTTTTTCAAGCACAAGTAAATAAAGGTCATCATTCCTTTTAGACTTTAAATTACAGCTGGATTTTGAACTCCTTAAGAAGCAGTTTGGTTTTCAATCCATTACTCTTCTAATGGTATTAACACTTTCTCAATATTTCTCATTGAAGATAGAAGCAACACAAATGAATTCATAGTATGTATAGGCACTCATATATCTTTTTTTTTAACTTTTAAGTTCAGGGGTACAAGTGCAGGTTTCTTACATAAGTAAATGTGTCATGGGGGTTTGTTGTACAGCTTATTTCATCATATATGTATTAAACCTAGTACCTATTAGTGATTTCTCCTGATCCTCTCTTTCCTGTCAACATCCACCCTTTGAAAGGCCCCAGTGTGTGTTGTTCCCCTATAGTTCCCCTATATGTGTCCATGTGTTCTCATCATTTAGCTCCCACTTGTAAGTGAGAACAGGCAGTATTTAGTTTTCAGTTTCTGTGTTAGTATGCTAAGGATAATGGCTTCCAAGATGCGTTTTGAAAAGCTATTGATCTCATATTCTAAGTTGATGTCCCAAAGCAAGCTTGTCCAACCTGCAGCCCATGGGCCGCATGCAGCCCAGGAAGACTTTGAATGCAGCCCCACACAAATTTGTAACTTTGTTAAAACAATATGAGATTTTTTGCAATTTTTTTTTTTAGCTCAGCAGCTATCATTAGTATATTTTATCTGCAGTACAAGACAATTCTTTTTCCAGTGTGCCCAGAGAAGCCAAAAGATTGGACACTCCTGCAGCCTAAAGGAAAAAAATTAGTCCCCAGATATTACAGTCCTCAGGAATTTCTGTCTACAATGGAACATTTATATTTATAAGATAAAAGTTAAACTCTGCTGGGAACATGGGAGAATACTCTAGACTTTACTTATATCTTAATGGTTTAATTTAAATAGGTTATTTGAAAGGTGTTTTTAAATTATTTTAATATGTTCAGTATGTAATTTTGCATTCATTTACTTATCTTTCAATAATATGTTCTTTCACTAAAAGTATATTTTTCACATAATAGTCAATATTTTCTAGAATGGTTAATGATTTATTGAAATTTAAATGGACGTGATCTCAGAAGCAGATTATGTGTATGAGTAAGACAGTATGCGTGTGTGTGTGAGTGTGTGTGTGTATATGTGTGTGTTTTAATCCACTTAGGTTCTCCAGAATCGCTCTTGCTTATGAAGCAGTGCTCATGGTGTCTCCTGAACACTTGTTACATCGTTTCTCCAGGATAGAGTGGTACTTGTGAATCACTTAGATAAAAACGAGGTATACACACACAAAAAAAACTCTAGAAAAGTGACCTTACACTCACCAAGACCCACCATATTTTTCACTGGGTCTTTATTTTCTTCAGGAAGAAGAGAAATGCTGGAGAGACTTGGACTACACTTTTCTATTTTAGCCCATAGACGCAATGTCTTGAAGTTTCTTTCCTGTTTTTCTCATGGCATTAAACTCTTAGATTTTTAAATAACAAGTGAATGCGCTCTGTAGGAACTCTAAGGATGTAGGCGTAAAGGAGAGGTAACAATCTCCTTCCTTCTCTAACCCTGTATCTGCCTTTCTTCCACACCGTTCACATTCACCTCAAATATCCAGCGTATGCAAGTCAGTGTGGAAAACACTCTTCCTAACATCATTTTTTGCACAAACACTATATATACATATTTATATACAATACATACATGCCTGTATGTGTCTATATATTTGTATTGTAAATATTTATTTTCTCTATAGTATGATGTTTTGAGCTCTTAAAAAAAAAAATACTTTTCTGGCTGAAGACAGACTGCCCCACAAGGGCTAGCTAATTCTTAAAGACCACAAAGGGTCCAGCCAGGAGCATGACTTTGATAAACAAACTGACCAATTAGGGCCATGTTACCTCTATGTTGTCCAACCACCCAAGGATACAATCTTCCTCTACTTTAATTATTCAGAACCAGGTGCCAAGCAACTTGAGATCACCCCTCTAGTCAAAATCCCCCAAACTTTTTGCAATTAGTCAATCCTGAACTGTTCACCCTGCCCGCTTTGCCTTTACCATGCAAACCTCAATAAAGGCAGTGGCCTGAACCTTCCTGTTGTTCCTGTCTTCTTGCACCTGACTACCCTGGTGTCTTTTCCATGCACCTCTGGGTGGTGTGCAGTGCCTCCTGTCTGCAGGACCTATGAACGTAAGAAACTGTTTTTTTTTCCCCCGACCCTCCTTTCCTGGCCATAATTGACTGACCATGTCATAAAATAATACAAAATATAGGTTTATACATAAATATATACAGATACCTGTACATACACACAGATAATTATTTTTTTAAAATTAAATAATATTTAAAACTCTACACTCCAGTTTGTTTTTCTTTTTTTTTTCTTTTTTTTTTTTTTTTGAGACGGAGTCTCACGCTGTTGCCCAGGCTGGAGTGCAGTGGCGCGATCTCGGCTCACTGCAAGCTCCGCCTCCCGGGTTCCCGCCATTCTCCTGCCTCAGCCTCCTGAGTAGCTGGGACTACAGGCGCCCGCCACCGCGCCCGGCTAATTTTTTGTATTTTTAGTAGAGACGGGGTTTCACTGTGGTCTCGATCTCCTGACCTTGTGATCCGCCCGCCTCGGCCTCCCAAAGTGCTGGGATTACAGGCTTGAGCCACCGCGCCCGGCCCAGTTTGTTTTTCTGAATATGTATCATGCATAGTCATCCATATCAATTCATCTTTTTAATGGCTGTGTATTATTCCACAGTGTCCATGGAATATGAATATCATTCTGGATACCTTCTGCTTGACTACCCAGATCTGCTTGCCACTCACCTCTATGCTGCTCTTCAGGAGGCAAACTCCCGTGGTTTCCCTTGTCCTCTGGTTGGGCTGACAAATAGACAGGAGATTAACAAGAGAAGAAAAAGGTGAGGGCAGCTTATTTATTCCCTGACTGCCTTTGTGCAAGTCAGACTCATCTTGACTGTTTTTCAACTGAGCACCACTTCTCCTCTCAAGGAGGTCTTTCTCTATTTCCTTCCTTCCTTCCTTCCTTCCTTCCTTCCTTCCTTCCTTCCTTCCTTCCTTCCTTCCTTCCTTCCTTCCTTCCTTCCTTCCTTCCTTCCTTCCTTCCTCTCTCTCTTTCTTTCTTTCTTCTTCTTCTTTTTTTTTTTTTAACAGAGTCTCGCTCAGTCACCCAGGTGGAGTCCAGTGGCGTGATCTTGCTTCACTGAAACCTCCAACTCCTGGGTTCAAGCGATTCTCCTGCCTCAGTCTACCGAGTAGCGCACCACAACCCCGGGTTAATTGTTGTAATTTTGCTAGAAACAAGTTTTTGCCATGTTGGCCAGGCTGGTCTCGAATTCCTGACCTCAGGTGATCCACCCACTTCAGCCTCTCAAAGTTCTGGGATTACAGGTGTGAGCCACTGCACCCGGGCCCTTTCCTCTACTTTCTTCTTCTGAACTTTGCACAGGTTCCTCTTTTTGGAATTAGGGAAGGTAGCAACTCCAATGCTACTAAACTTTGGTCATTGAAGTAGCACTTATGGTTTCCCTACATACTAATTATACTTTTAAAATACTTCCCTTATGGATAATGATCATGACTTCTCTGTTCCCTTTGACTCTGGCTGATAAAATTATTCAGTGTTACCATGCTACTGAATATTCACTTTACTTTCAGTATTTTTGTTGAAGTAAACGTCTTCTACCTATATTCTTATGTACTGTGCTTTTATTGCTGTAAAGTATTGGCCAAAAGTAGCAATGTTCATTCAAAAGTTAACTTTTAGTATTTATAGGTATTTCCAGATAACTTTCTATAAGGTTTGAAACAATTCACACTTTCACTAGCAGTTTAATTATTTAATTATTTGATTGACTTTTAACAAGCAATTTGAAATTCTTACCATATGCCAGAGACTCTATAAAGGGTTTTAAGAATATTAACATAATCTAGTATATAAAGTTTCCCATTTCCATATATCTTTACCATATGTTTGTAAAGTGGTGTCTCATTTAAATTTGTATTTAGTTGGCTATTACTGAGGCTAAGTATGTATTTACTTATTATCTATCTATCTATCTATCTATCTATCTATCTATCTATCTATCATCTATCTTCTACCCTCTATCTTGTCTAAATATATTTCCTTGTCAATGAATTGTCTATTCATATTTTTGCCATTCTATTGTATGTGTACATTAGTGAGACAAGTTAGATTGAGAGGCATTTGGATGGGTGGTTGTAATCCAATACATTTAATAGCTTTTAAAATACATCACAATTTTCAAATTAAATAATTCTGTAAAGACAACAAGAAATCATATGTAATCAATTAATCATATGAATCATGTTATTAATTAATCATATTAATCATATGTCATATATGCTTCTATGATCCACAGCCAGTACTTATACAATGGTGTGTGGTCAAAAGGAATGCTTTGCATTTCACTGACAGAATCAGAGACATATGTAGATTGGTGAACTGCCAAAAATAATGCATTTTACTAAGGTGTCGTTTGTAAAGTAACATTATGGTTTATAGGTTGTAAAGTAACATTATGGTTTATAGGTTTCTAAAATGTATAAATGTGGCTCAATCATACATGCAAAGGCCTTGGAAAAATTGAGTTTACAGATGAAGAAACTGGGTTTCCTAGCAACACAGCTGGCTAGTAGCATTGAAGTGGGAAGAATCTAAGATTAACAAAGTAGATCTTAATGCTTTGGCTTTTCTTATTCCTAAAACGGGGAAAATAGTACAGCAGGGTTGGGTTGACTAAGTGAGACGATGGGTGTTTTAGTGTGAAAAACCCAAACCCCTATATAAGACAATGCTTTAGGGAAAAACTGGATCTAGAACCCAGTTGCTCTGGCTTGTCTGTCTCATACACTTTGTGCTGACTGCCCTCCAAGAAATTCTGGCCATAGGCATTTTGTAGATCCTGAATAACTTAGGCAAAGGCATGCCAAAAAATTCTTCAGTTAGTCTTTAGTATCCAGGAACCTAGAAATCCTCAGTAATAGATATGTAACATTTTTTTAAACTCAGGGTTCAGCAACAGAGGTAATAGTCAAAACAAACATCAAATATTTTCAGTTAAAAGGTGCCAGATGAGAGATAACTCCTTTCAGTAGGAAAACTCAAGTCAGTGTGTTTGCTCATGCATCAAGCACGTTGCGTTTTTCCCCACCATCACCCTGCTATCCCACCTAAAGCACTTAGATGAAAAAAGAAATGCAAAATCTCCAACCTTGCTAAGAATAAGTTGTGATAAGCAAGTATGGATGATTACAAGTGTGGATAATGCAAGGCCACATAATGAACTGTGTCTAATGATAGATTCAAAAAGCTGATCCCAATAACAAATTTGTTTTTAATGAGAATTCAGGGAAATGCTATTATTTTCAAACCATTAAACTATACAGTAGTTAACTTTTTATTATATATGTAGTCTACTCTATAGATTTGTTTGGTTTTTTATTTAAAAATCTATGGTATGCATTTTTCTACCGTAATTTCTGAGGACTGAAGTTTGCAAATTAATCATCTGTACAGTTCAATTAGGCAGAAGAATTATCATCTTAGCTATGTCAAATAAAAATGCATTTTAAGGTAAAACATTAGCAGTAAGTATATTCTATCCAAGGCCTGAAGGATATTTATTTCATTTACTATTTTTACCTAAAAAAAATCTGTATTAGTTCCAGTTTTGAATAAGATGAAGTAAGCATACTCCTACCAAATGCACCTAAAACTTCTGTATAGAATGCATGAAGAAGCTGTCTGAGGACTCAAAAATAAATGGGAGAAGGTGGAACTGGAGAAAAGTGCCAGAGTTTGATATAGCAACAAAATGGATATTTCTTATTTTATTTTATATTTTCCACTAGTTCCAAGGCTGGGCTCAAAGGAAGCTTAAGACCCATGCTTACTACATGCATTCAGAAAAGGTGCCACAGAAAAGTCTCTGTTTCTTATTTGAGGAGTGGGAAAGAAATTCCTAACAGGTAGGAGAGAGTCAAATAAATATCTGTACTTTCATTTCATCCATTCTCTCCTCTTCCAGTCCCAGGCAGTAGAGGAAGCAATGGCATCAACATTCAGACAGGTAACCACAACTGTAAGGGAGGTGAGCCCTTCTCTCTGTCCAGAGGAACTTTGGTCCCAAGGGTGTGGAAAGAATCACAAAATCTCAATTCATATTCTCTCTCTCTCTCTCTCTCTCTCTCTCTCTCTCTCTCTCTATCTCTTTCTCTTTCTCTTTCTCTCCCTCCCTCCCCATCCTTTTATTGGTTGTCCTCTAAGGCAGCCATAGTCATTCCAAGTATGCAACAGAGTGGGGAAAATAAAACTCTGGCTTTCTTGGCAGAGGGCTGGAAAGCATGGATCTTGTGAAGTGAAAAGTTTCACAGAAGTGGTAAAGAAGATAAATAATACACGACATGAAGCGGGCTTATCCTAGGAATGCAAGGCTGGTTTAATATTCAAATATTAATTAAAAAACAAAGTAGAAAGCAGATGATGTTAACTGATACAAAAATTTTTGATAAAATTCAACCTCTATTAAGGAGCAAAACTCTCAGTCAACTAAGAATACCAGTGAACATGTTTTAATTGATAACAATAATCTACATGAAAACCCCAACAGGTATCATCAGGCTTAATGAGAAAAGATGTTTTTTTTTCTCATAAGATTGGGAACATGGCCAGGATTAAGTCCTTGCCACTTTTCTAACTATTCCTATCCCACATTGTAGTATATATTCCAGACATTGTAATAAGGGGAGTAAAAAATATATACAAAAATTCATTGGAAAGAAAGAATAACATTGTTTCCATTTGCAAATAAAAATTGCCTATGGAGAGCTTAGCAAGTCCTAGGATATGAGGTCATCATAGGAAAACTCAGTCACATTTCCATTTACTAGTAATGAACAATTAGAAACTTTTTTTTAATGTCAATTACAATGGCTCCAAAAGGTTTACAAATATGCGTATTTTAAAACAGAATCTGTATACTGAAAATGACAAAATGCTAATGAAAGAATTTAAAGATGATATATGTAATACACACAGATTGGAAGACTCAGTCTACTTAAGATGTCAATTCTCCCCAAATTAATCTGTGTTATCATACAAATCTCAAAAGGATTTTTTCATTCAGAGAAAAGAATATTCCAAAATTTATAGAAAATGTTGAAATAGCTAGAATAGTCAAAAGTTTTGAAAAAGGGGAATTTGGAGCACTCACACTAATTTAAGACATTATAAGGCTTTAGTATTTAGGATGTAATATGGACAATCAAAAAATAATAATAATGTTTCCAGAAAAGAATCTTTCCTCCAAAAAAGCATGACAAACTAATTTTGGCAAAGGCACACAGGCAATTCAATAGAGCAAAAACAGTCTTACCATTTGTTTCAATGAACAAATGGTATTGAAACAATTAGACATCCATTTATAAAGAAAAAATGAACCTCAACCTCACACCTTATAGAAAAATTAACTCAAAATAGACCAAATAACAAAATACAAATTGTAAAAACTATAAAACTTCCTGATAAAAAGAAAATTTTTATAACCACGTGTTAGGGAAGAAGTTATTAGATATGACACCAAAAGCATGATTGGTTAAAGAAAAATATTGATAAATTAGGATTTCATCAATATTAGATAAACTTTTTTCATGTGAAGGAAATTATTAATAAACTGAGAAGTCACATAGGAGAAAGTACTGTAATTCATAAGAAGTCTCAAAATTCAGCAATAATGAAACAACTAATGCAATTAAAAAACAGGCAAAATATCTGAACAGACACTTTACCAGAGAATATATACATATAGATAATAAGCATATGAAAAAACTTAACATTAGCCATTTGAGAAACGCAAATCAAAGCCACAATGAGATATCACTACAAGGCTATAAGAATGACTAAAACCGTTAATGACAACAACAACAACAACAAAAAGAAAACCTAACAATACCAAAAGTTGGCAAGGATGTGGAGCAACTAGAACTCTCATGCACTGCCAGTGGGAGTGCAAAATTGTACTGTCATTCCGTAAAACAGTTTGGCAGGTTCTTGCGAAGAGAAACATATCTTTACCGTACAATCCAGCAATCCCCATTCTAGATATTCCTCATATAGAAATTTGAACATATGTTCACACAAATGCATGCACACAAATGTTTATAGTGTCTCTATTTATAACTGCCAAAACCTCTAAGCAATCCAGATGTCATTCCTTGGAGAATGGATAAATGAATCACGGTACATCCATGTAATTAAATACTCTCAGTAACCAAAAGGAAAAAATACTATTGATCCTATTGACACAATAACAGGGGTGTATGTCAAAAATCTTATGCTGAATGAAGACAGTCTCAGAATGTTCCATCAATTTCAAATACTTTTAAAAAGTAAAACTATAGGGAAAGGGAACAAATCAATGGTTGCTTAGAATTCAGCATACAGAGGGGGTTTGATTACAAATAAGAAGTCCAAGAGTGTTTTTTGGGGAGATGGAACTGATTCTGACTGTAGTAGTGAATACCTGAATGAACAAAAATATGTATTATATTTTATATATTGTATATATAATATATATTACAATTTTAGAACAAACTAAGGTCAATTGTACTTAAATAAATTTTAAAACAGTAATAACTCCTTTTACCATAATCTTTAGTTGCCTTTCTTGTTATGCTGTCACCTAGAGCAAACCACGTAATTTTAAACAATGCCAATCATAAGGCCAAAAGAAAAGAACTGAAGTTGCTCCATTTGTTCTAAACTGTTGCAGATACTCCGTGATGTATTTTTACATGGTATATCTTTATAAGAATCCTATCTTCCTATAGTTCAATGGTTTTACAATACTTATTAAGGATTATGAAAACAACTCCTCTAATTCTCTGTTGATGTATCAATACATAGGGGTATCAGTGTTACAGCTATTCATCATTGACAAGTATAGAGTGTCTACAAAATTATTTTTCTTATTTTAATATTTTTTGGACTAGGGATAGTAGAAATGCATGCTCAATGGCATTTTGTTATAGAAAACTGTATGCAGAAATATTTCCTCTTCACCATTATATGTGTTTATAAGGATTGACACAAACATTTATGGTAAGAAAGATTTAAACTTTCTCTAACTTCATTTCTCTGATTTTTCAAGAAAGCAGGACTTGAATTTCAACTGAGTAATCTTCAGCACTCTCTGGGATTTGAGGAAATGAACCAATACTTAAATTCAAATGATATGGACAGGAGACGGAAATACTGGGTAAAAGATGGCGGTTACCTGGCAAAGGCCCCACCCTTAAGCCTGAAGACCCTCAATGCTAAATAAGGACAGGCATTTCTGTTTTCCAGCCTCAACATTTTTTTGGCCTGCCATGCCCCCCAATTGTGCCCCCATATAAACCCAAGACCTTAGCAGGCACACACACAGGCAGTTGAATGTCTGTCGAGACCAGCAGACCAGCGATGGTGGAAGGAGGTGGCAGAGAAAGGGAGAAGAGGAGGGACATCTGAACTCTGAGGGGAGTTTGGCCAGGGGTGGTCGGAGAACAGCCGCTGGGCAGCCCAACTCCAAGGGAAGACTACCTTCCCACTCCATCCCCACTTCTGGCTCCCCATCCATCTTGCTGAGAGCCACCTCCACCACTCAATAAAACTTTGCACTCATCCTTTGAGCCTGCGAGTGATGTGATTCTTGCGGGAGGCTCGGCAAGAGCTCGGGATACAGAAGACTGTCACACTGGCCCTCTGCCCTTGCGATAAGGAAGAGGGTCCATTGAGCTGATTAACACTCAAGCCGTCTGCAGACGGCAAATCTGAAAGAGCTTTGCAACACATGCCCACTTGGGCCTTGGGAGTCGCAGTCACCCACTCCTAGATGCCTCCCTGGGGCGGGATCCCAAAAGCGCTCATCAGGGCCTCTGCACCTGCCTGTCTGCGTGCTCCCCCTAGGGGTTTGAGCTGCAGGGCAACCAAGCAGGCGAGCCACACCCATGTTTCACATCCTGGGAGGGGAATCAAGAAACTCTCCTGTTTCAACATATATATTACTGTGATTGTCTTTTTGGTGTGTCAATTTGATTAGGCTGTAGTCTCCAGTTATTCAATTGAATACTAATCATGTTGTTGGTGTAGAGATGTTTTGTAGATTTTGTAGATGTGATTTAAATCCATAATCAGCTGACTTAAAGTGATGGAGGTTATTTTAGATGAACCAGATTCAATTAGTTGAAAAGTTAAGAGCAGAGGTGAGGCTTTGCTAAAGAAGAAGACTTTCTGTGAACAGTAGCTACATTCTGTGCCTGAAAGTTCCAGCCTGCCCTTCCTGATGCCCTGCTCTACAAACTTCAGATATTCTTAGCCAGTCATCAGAATGGTGTAAACCACTTCCTTGCAATAGATCTCTCAATGTATATCTCCTACTAATTCTGCTTCCCTGGTTTAACTTTGATTGATACAATTACCTGGATTATAGTTCCAAACATAATGTTAACCAATGAAATAGACTTCAAGGTTACCAAACTGTGTTTCCTGCCCTTGAGGAAAATACTGTAAGATGTTAGGAATTAATTAAACTCAGAAACTGTATGTTTCATTGCTAAGTTATCCTTTCAGGTTTGTGAATATTTATTATATCTACAGTCTATTTTTCTTGGGTTAACCTCAATACATTTGTTTCAGTCTATGGAGTCTTGACTGTTTTTGTGCTTGATCCTTTAGATATTCTTATAAAATTTTGTACATTATAAATACATGTGTAAATTAATATTAATAAAAGGACTGATATTATTGGCAACCTCCACTCTTAAATTCATATGATGGAGATTTTTAAGTCAAATAAAATGGAAAACTAGGATATTTCTGTCTTTCAAAAGCAAAGTATGACATTCCCTTATTTCTAGACAACCCCATGGTAGAGTCGGAAGCCTAAGAAGGTGCTGAGTTTTACTCATAAGATGTTCTCCAAGAAGAGTTTAATGAGACATACTTCAGAGGTTTCCTTGCAATATTTTGTTTTTGTTTTTGTTTATGAAAATATCACAATCATGCATCATATATTTTTAGAAAGTTGTAATATTCCCATGAATCCCAGAGCTAACTCTTGTCTTTCTAAGCACTTAACAATGGATAATGAAACATTCTAGTGAAGTTTTCTTCACTTCTGTTGTCCCAAGGCTGTTACTGATATTAAATTAACCTCACTTTAAAGAGAATTTTTAAAAACTTTCTGGCCAGGCGCGGTGGCTCAAGCCTGTAATCGCAGCACTTTGGGAGACCAAGGCGGGCGGATCATGAGGTCAGGAGATCGAGACCATCCTGGCTAACACGGTGAAACCCATCTCTACTAAATATACAAAAAATTAGCTGGGCAAGGTGGCGGGTGCCTATTGTCCCAGTTACTCGGGAGGCTGAGGCAGGAGAATGGCGTGAAGCCGGGAGGCAGAGCTTGCAGTGAGCCTAGATAGTGCCACTGTACTCCAGCCTGGGCGACAGAGCAAGACTCTCTCTTAAAAAAAAAAAAAAAAAAAAAAAAAAGGAAAGAAAAATCTTTCCATCATTAGTGCATTTCCGAATGTCACATCTTAGTTAAACACCAGCACTTGCTCATCTTATCAAAGGCATTCCTTTTCTTTTAATATTTGGAGCACATGATTCAGAAGGACAAATTCAATCTATGCTGATGAGCAGAAGATGGCAGCAGGACTCCCAACTCACTGAGTTGTTTCTATCCTTTTTTTTTTTTTTTTTTTCAGGTTAGCTCTGGGCAAGATTTTATAATGGGAGCCAAAAAACCAAAGTTTCTTCTACCTCAACCCTCATGGGCCATATTTCTGATTGGGGTAGTGATGACATTTGATCAGGATTTTAAGTTCTAGAGTTTTCATTGCAGAGCTAAAAAGCAGCTTTGAGATCAATGCTGGAGGACACTGAGTGAGTGGTATGAATAAATCATGCGGTGGTGTAGTGACAAATATATACTACTGAATATACAAAATTTAATATTAAGGTATTGTGGCTAGATTTTCAAATACCACTTCTATAATATCATTATTTCTGTTACAGGCTATTTTTCAAAATAAGAGTCATCATTTTATTTACATTAACATTTTATAAACTGTATACCTAAATTATGTGCTTCAGGGAACTAACTGATTGCCTTTGGGACCCAGAGAGCTACTGTTACCCAAACTGAAAAGATAAATTGATTAGTAGCATAGTGGGCTTTTTCACCCAACCCTGAAACTTGAGAGATTTTAAGCGTAGCCAGAAGCAGAATATTCAGTTGAACAACTTAACAGTCAGATTCAGTGAGATAAATTTGATGTTGCTGTCAGGCAACCGACTTCTGTGTATATTTTCTTTTTCTTTTTTTTTTTTTTTTTTTTTTTTTTTTTGAGATGGAGTCTCACTCTGTCACCCAGGCTGGAGTGCAGTGGCACCATCTCGGCTCACTGCAAGCTCCGCCTCCTGGGTTCACGCCATTCTCCTGCCTCAGCCTCCAGAGTGGCTGGGACTACAGGTGCCCGCCACCACGCCTGGCTAATTTTTTTGTGTTTTTAGTAGAGACGGGGTTTCACTGTGTTAGCCAGGATGGTCTCGATCCCCTGACCTTGTGATCCGCCCACCTTGGCCTCCCAAAATGCTGGGATTACAGGTGTGAGCCACCACATCCGGCCTTATTTTTCTTTTTTCATTGTATCCTCAGCTTGCAGAGAAGGAAAGCATGCGGGAGATCCGTAAAACATATTTTCCAAATAAATCAGAAAGAGCTACTTCTTCAGAATATTATTAGCTTGTCTTCCATGCAATCTATAGCTATTAAAGTCTTTTAAAATCACTTTTCAATTAAAAGGGTGAGATGAAACTGGAAAGTATCAAAACCCATTCTTCCCTGGGCCTCTACCCATATCTAAACTATTTCAGACAAATGAAAATGTTATTTTATTTTGGAACCCATGAACTCTTTGCCAATATTTATTGTTGAGGAAGATGGCACAGAGGACAGTAGTGTCAAGGCATTTATTGGAAGTAGATATCCCTTGCCAGTGAGGCAAGGTGTCCCAGAGGAGTTGGGCTTGAATCGTGCTTTTAAAAACTTATAAAAACTGGGCAGTCAGAGGAGATGAAAAAGTATAATTTATTTTATTACAGTGATCACAAACAATATCAGTATATCAGACTGATATGAAATATATACAAAGGGATTAATGAAATGTTAAATAACTGAAAATTAGCTGGATGTGGTGGCTCACACCTGTAATTCAGAACTTTGGGAGGCTGAGGCAGGCAGATCACTTGAGGTTAGGAGTCTGAGACCAGCCTGGCCAACATGGTGAAACCTTGTCTCTACTAAAAATACAAAAATTAGCCAGGCGTGGTGGCACAGGCTTGTGATCCCAGCTATTTGGGAGGCTGAGGCAGGAGAATTACTTGAACCTGGGAGGTGGAGGTTGCAGTGAGCCAAGAGCACTCCACTGCACTCCAGCCTGGGCGACACAATGAGACTCTGTCTCAAAAACAAAAACAAAAACAAAAAGAAACCTGAAGAATAATTTCCCTCCTTGCTGGCATTAAAAATCCAAATGAAGAACAATGTACGGAGAATTCCACTTCTAAGTAGAATGGAGTAATTTACAGGAGGCTAACACTTTTAATGTGAATACCTCGAAAACCAGATACATTATAAAAATCATATTTTTAAAGGTTTCAGAGAGCTGTGGATACAAGAAGGATTAGACAAACTACAGTTTTAGAGAAAAGTTCAGAAAAGATATTCAGAGGTGAGCTCAAGATTTGTAGTTGCCTTTTCGCTGGGAGAATGTGATGATTTTTAGTGTGATATGGAGCCTGAGGATTTGGGTTTTCTTCATAAAGAGAAGCAATGGGAAGGAACAAATAAACAAACAGAGCTTTTACCAGTCACCCAGGGCTGGAGACTTAAGCAGCCTCAAACCCATGACCAGTTTTTCTCATTAGAATAACTTATAGATGGGCAGAGTGAGTGCTTAAAAGAACCAACCTGTAAAGCTTAGAAAATTAGAGCAAAAATGTTGAAGTATCTCTGTGAGAGAAAAGGACCATAAAAACACAATTTTTGAGAGCTCTGGAGAGAGTGGTGAATGGATACTGAGAAGCTACCATTTGCTTTTCTTTCTGGGGATATTTGCCTATTCTGAATAAAGGTAGAGATAGAATTAAGCCTGGCCCCATGGCAGAGAGTTTTTGGAGAACTAAGAAACAAGCAGGAATTCTGGCAGTCAGACACACAGTCAGACTCTTTCTCAGGATGTTTGGCACTGAAAAGCTGCAGAAGACAAGACTAAACTGAAAATCTGTGAAAGCAGAGAAGAAATTCCTACGTTCTCTCAGAGGTCAAAGACAGATGCTTTCCAGGCCCTCAATTATATGAGCTTCGTGTGGCATACTATAGAAAGAGGGACAGGGTAGAAATAAATTGAGTCTCAACTTCAGTGCAGTTTTGACCTAGCTCCATTTCTGATTGGATAAAATTGATCACTCTGCCATTTCCTTTGCCTAGCACCTCTCTAGTGAAAAGCAGCATCCATAATCTGAACATTTATGGTTTTTGTGTACAGTGTTTATCATTGCTCAAGAAAATTAGACAGGCAGAGAAATAGGACCATATGATCAGTAACCAAAAGGAAAAGTAGACAATAGTACTAGATATCCAGTGATCTTGATATTGAATTTAGAAATCAATGATTTTCAAACAACTTTGATAAATATGTTGAAGAAATTAGAAAAAAAAATAATATAAAAATTGGTGTCATATGAAGGAGTTCAATATACCGGAATAATAAAATGAGTATTGTAGAAACAAAAACACAGTTTTTTGTTTTTTGTTTTTGAGATGGAGTCTCGCTCTCTCGCCCAGGCTGGAGTGCAGTGGCACGATCTAGGCTCACTGCAAGCTCCGCCTCCCAGGTTCACACCATTCTTCTGCCTCAGCCTCCCAAGTAGCTGGGACTATAGGCCCCTGCCACCACACCTGGCTAATATTTTTTTTTTATTTTTTGTATTTTTAGTAGACACAGGGTTTCACTGTGTTAGCCAGGATGGTCTTGATCTCCTGACCTTGTGATCCACCTGCCTTGGCCTCCCAAAGTGCTGGGATTACAGGCGTAAGCCACCACGCCTGGCCAGTATCTAGGATTTAAAAACCATTGAGTATTTTTTCACTGACATTAGGACAAAGTAGAAATTTCTGAAACAATTCAACTCAAAGAGGACTTAACCAGGGAACATTATAATCAAATTGTCAAAAATCAAAGGCAAAGAAAGAATTTTGAAAACATCAAGAGAAAAGAGGTATGTTGTATACAACAGAACTTTAATTAGACTATCAGTGAATTTCTCAGCAGAAACTTTGCAGACCAGGAGACAGTTGGATGATATATGCAAAATGCCAAGAGAAAAATTAAAATCTTGTCAACTCAAAAGAGTTTACTTAATAAATCTGATCTTTTAAAAAAATTATTTTAGGTTCATGGGCACATATGCACTTTGTTTTATAGGTAAATTTGTGTCACAGAGGTTTGTTGTATAGGTTATTTTGTCAACCCAGTACAAAGTCTAGTACACAATGGTAATTTTGTCTGTTCCTCTCCCTCCTCCCACCCTCCACCTTCAGGTTGAATACAAAAATTAGCTGGGCATCATGGCACACACCTGTAATCCCAGCTACTTGGGAGGCTGAGGCTGGGAGGCAGAGATTGCAGTGAACTGAGATCGTGCCACTGCACTCTAGCCTGCTCAACAGAGCAAGACATCTCAAAAAAACAAAACAACAAACAAACAAACAAAAACAACCACAAAACTTATGGAATGCAGCAAAAGCAGTTTCCAGAGGAAAGGTTATAGTGCTAAATGCCTACATTAAGAAAAAGGAAAGATCTCAAACTATCTAATGTTACACCTCAGTAAACTAGAACAAGAACACACTAATCACAGAAGGAAATAAATTGCAAAGATTAGAAGAAAAATTAATGAACTATATAACAAAAAAAAAATTAGAAAAGATCAAAGAAACTGATAATTGTTTTTGAAAAAATAAACCAAATTGAAAAGTCATTAGCTATACTAACCAAGAAACAAAGAGAACACTCAAATTAATAAAATCAGAAATTTAAAAGGAGACATTACCTGATAATGTCTAATACCATAATGTCTGATATTTCTGATACCACAGAAATGCAAAAGATCGTAAGAGAATACTATGAACAAGTATAAACCAACAAACTGTATTAACTAGAAAAAATGGTTAATTCTTAGAAACCTACAAACTTTCAAGACTGCATCACAAATAGAAAATCTGAACAAATTGATAATAAGTAAGAAGATTAAATCAATAATGAAAATATCCCAGTAAAGAAAACCCAAGACCAGATTGCTTCACTAGCAAAGTCTACCAAACATTTAAAGAAATAACACCAATCTTTCTCAACTTCTTACAAAAAATTGAAGAGGAGTGAACACTTTCAAACTCATTTTATGAGGCCAGAATTACCCTGACACCAAAGCCAGATGAGGACAGTACAAGAAAAGTGAATTAGAGCCCAATATCCCTGATAAACATATATGCAAAAAATTGTTTCTTTTATGTTTATCAGGGGTATCAGGCAAACTGAAGTCAACAGCATGTTAAAACAATCACCCAGCAGTAGGAATTTGAGTCCTAGCTGGCTCTCCCACTGGCTGAATATAAAGTGGTCTGGGGCCAGAATAAATTTGAGTGTCAGTCAGGACTTGGACTACAGTCCTTCAGCGAGACCTGGAGGTTTGTCTATATCACACCGTTCATTTGGGGTGCATGTGACCCAGTGTGACACCAACTACGAAGGCCAAGTAGTGCCTGCATCGCATCTTCCCCAACTCCAGGCAGTGAAGCTTGAGGAGAAATTCCTTTTGTTTGGGGAAAGAAGAGGGGAAAGTACAGAAGACTTTGTCTTGCAACTTGGATACCAGCTCAGCCACAGTAAAAGTAAGCAGAAATAGGATTCCTGAATCACCCAGTTAGAGGAATTAGCTTTTGGATGGCATTTCTAGACTCACTCTTGGCCAGAAGGGAATCCATGGCCCTGAAGGAAAGAACCCAGTCTCAGCAGGATTCACCACCAGCTGAATAAAAAGCCTTCTATCCTTGAATAAATGTTAGCAATAGTCAGGCAGTAGTTGTCACAGGCCTTAGACAAGACCCAGTACCATACTGACTTCAGGTGCAAACCAGTGCGGTGCCTGGATGGTACTGGTGGTGGTAGTGATGGTAATGGTACAGTGTGGTACTGGTGGCCACAAGAGTGCTTGTGTGACCCTTCCTCCAACCTGACTGAGGGGGAAAGAGAGGGAAGAGAGTGAGAGATTTTGTCTGGTAACCCACAGGATTCTCCCCTGTCTTACTCAAGCCCCCCAAGGTAGTGTCTCTAGGAGTTGTCAAGAGTCGCAGCATTTCTGGGCTTAGGGTGCTCCCTGGTGCTGAGACTGCTGCAGTGACCACAGGCTTTGATCACAACACACGAATACATGGAAAACCTTCTCAAAAAGGATGCATACAAATAAGGCCAGACTTCAAAGATTGAAATAAATACCTAATTCTTCAGTGCCGAGAAATAAAAAATGTCCACAAGCAACAAAAACATCCAGGAGAACATAGCTTCACCACACAAGCTAAATAAAACACCAGTAAACAGTCCCAAAGTGATGGAGATATGTGACATTTCAGTTCAGACAGGGAATTCAAAATAGCTATTTTGAGGAAACTCAATGAACTTCAAGATATCAGAGAGAAGAAATTCAGAATTCTGTCGATAATTTAACAAAGCGATTAATTTTTTAAAAAGAAAAAATTCTGGAGTTGAAAAATTCAAATAAATAATTGAAAAAATCAAGAGAGTCTCAACAGCAGAAGTGATCAAGCAGAAGAAAGAATTCGTGAGTTTAAAGACAGACTATATAAAAATACACAGTCTGAGGAGGAAAAAAAGTAAAAAAGAATGAGGCATGCCTACAAGATCTAGAAAACAGCCTCAAAACTATAAAAACAGATATAAAAGTAACTGGCCTTGAAGAGGATATAGAGAAAGAAATCAGGGTAGCTTGTTCAAAGAAATAGTAACAATGAACTTTCCAAACCTAGAGAAAGATATGAATATCCAGGTATAAGAAGGTCATAGATGCCAAGAAGATTCAACCCAAATAAGACTACCTCAAGGCTTATATAATCAAACTCTCAAAGTCAAGGATAAAGAAAGGACCCTAGAAGGAGGAAGAGAAAAGAAGCAAATAACATATAAAGGAGCTTTGATATGTCTGAAAGCTGACTTTTCAGCAGAAACCTTATAGGCCAGGAGAGAGGTAAATCGCATATTCAAAGTGCTGATGAAAAAAAAGACTTTCAACTTAGAACATTATAGTCAGCAAAATTTTCCTTCAAACATGAAGGGAAAATATTGTCTTAGACAAAAGCTGAGGGACTTTGTCAACATCAGACCTGTCTTAACAATAAATTCAAAAGACAGTCCTTCAAACTGATAGAAAAGGACATTAATGAACAACAGGAAATCATTTGAAGGTATAAAATTCACTGGCAATAGTAAGTACATGGACAAATATAGAATATTTTAACAATGTAATTGTGTACTACCACTCGCATTTTGAGCAGGAAGACTAAAAGACAAATGTATAAAAATCATAACTACAAAAATGTCTTCGGAGATAGAGAACATAAAGAAAATAGAGAGAACAAAAAGTTAATGGTGGTGATGGAGTTAAACTGTGGAGTTTTTTAGTTTTCTCTTTGCTTGTTCATTTTTTTTCATTTCTTGTAATCAGAATTAAACTGTCCTTAGTTTAACATAATAGATTATCAGATGTTATTTACAAGACTCATGGTAACCACAGAACAAAAACCTACAACATACACACACAAAATACAAAGCAAAACACTAAAACATATTACTAAGTAACTTTTACACAAAGGAAGACAGGAGGGAAAGAAGGAAGGAAGGAAGGAAGGAAGGAAGGAAGGAAGGAAGGAAGGAAGGAAGGAAGGAAGGAAGGAAGGAAGGAAAAGGAGAAGGGGAAGAGGAAGGGGTAGGGAAAGAGGAAGGGAAGGGGAGGGGGAAGGGGTAGGGGAAGAGGAAGGGAAGGGAAGGGGAGGGGGAAGGGGATGGCAAGGAGAAGGGCAGAACCAACGGAACAATCAGAAAACAAATAACAAAATGAAAGTAGTAAGTCCTTACCTATCAATAATAGTATTGAATAAAAATAAACTAAATTATCCAATCAAAAGACATAGACTTGCTGAATGGGTAAAATATAAGACCCAACTATACCCCGCCTATAAGGAACTCACCTCACCAATAAAGACATACATAGCCTGAAAATAAAGGAATAGGAAAAGGTATTCCATGCATATGGAAACAAAAAAAGAGCAGGAATAGCTATATACATATCAGATAAAATCAATGTCAAGACAAAAACTGTAAAAAGAGACAAGGTCATTATATAATGACAAAGAGTCAATTCAGCAAGATGATATAATAATTGTAAATATATATACACACCCAATACTAGAGCACTCAGACATATAAAGCAAATATTATTAGAGCCAAAAAGAGAGATAGACCCCAATACAATAATAGCTGGGACTTCAGCATCCCACTTCCAGCACTGGACAGATGATCTATATTGAAAAATCAATAAAAAAGTCAGACTTACAAGAATAACAGATCCTGGTGAGGCTACAGAAAAGAAGGGAATGCTTATTCTGTTGTCAAGAATTTAAATTAGTTTAGCCATTATGGAAAGGACTTTGGGGATTTCTCATATAACTTGAAACAGAACTACCACTTGACCCTGCAATCCCATTACTGGGTATGTAGCCAAAGGAAAATAAATAATTATACCAAAAAGACACATGCATTTGTGTGTCTCATAGTAGCAAAGACATGGAATCAACCTAGGTGTCCATCAACAGTGGATAGGATAAAGAAAATGTGGTATATATACATCATGGAATATTATACAGCCATGAAAAGAGCAAAATCTTGTCCTTTGCAGCAACATGGATGCAGTTGGAGGCCAATATTCTAAGCAAATTAATGAAGGAACAGAAAAACCAAATATTGCCTGTTTTCACTTATAAGAAGGAGCTAATAATTAGGTACACAGGGACATAAGGATGGAATCAATAGATCCTGGGGACTACTAGAAGGGCAAGAGACAGAGTGGAGCAAGGTTTGAAAGACTGCCTATTGGGTACTACGCTCACAACCTGGGGTGGTCATTCATACCTCAAAACTGAGCATCACACAATATACCCATGTAACAAACATGAACATATATACCCTCTGAATCTAACATAAAAGTTGAAATTACTAAAAAATAAAAAAGAAACATCTGATTTAATCTTTACTATAGGCCAAATGGACCTAATAGACATTTACAGAACATTTCATACAACAGCTGCAGAATAAACATCTTTTTCTCAGCAAATGGAGCATTCTCAGGGATACACCATGTATTAGACTACAAAACAAGTCTCAAAAAATTGAGATATATTGAAATAATATTAAGTATTTTTACTAAAAACAATAGAAAAAAACTGAAAATCAAGAACAAGATGTACTCTTGAAACTACACAAATACATTAACAATATGCTCCAGAATAATCATTGGGTTAACAGGGAAATTAAGAATAACATTTAAAAAAATCCTTGAAACAAATGAAAATGGAAACACAACACACCAAAACCTATAGGGACACAGAAAAAGCAGTACTAAAAGGAAAACTTGTAGGAGTAAACACCTACATCAAAAAAGTTGAAAAGCTTCAAATAAACAACCTAATGATGCATTTTAAAGAATTAGAATAGCAAGAGCAAACAAAACCCCAAATTAGTAGAAGAAAATAAATAATAAACATCAGAGGAGAAATAAATAAAATTTAAACTAAAAAAACCCCCAAAATTTAATGAAATGAAAAGTTCCTTGTTTGAAAAGATAAACAAAATTGATAAAACTTTAGTGAGACTAAGGAAAAAGAGGACCCAAATAAATAAATCAGATTAAAAAAAAATAACAGCATAACTGATTCCACAGAAATTCAAAGGATTTTTAGAGCCCATATAAGCAACCATATGCCAGTAAATGGGAAAACCAAGAAGAAGTCCTAGACACATACAACCTACCTTAACTTCATGGTTGAACCATACATCAACCATACATCAACTTCACGTTTGCACCAGGAAGAAATCCACAACCTGAAGAAACCAATGACAAGTACTATGATATTATAGAAGTAATAAAAAGACTGCAATCAAAAACAATCCCAGGACCTGGTGACTATACTGTTGAGTTCTATCAAACATATAATAAAGAACTAATACCAATCCTACTCGAACTATTCCAAATAATAGACAGGGAGGGAGGGAATACTTCCAAACTCATTATATAAGGCCAGTATCACCCTGACATGAAAACCAGAAAAAGATACAATGAAAAAAGAAAACTATAAGCCAGTATTTCAAATCAACATAGACGTAAAAATCTTCAACAAAACCAGAAGACTGAATCTAAGAGTACAATAAATCTTTTATATAAGTTTTTATACAAAATAAATCTTTATCTATTATACAAAATAATTCTTTCCTTGTGCTCTTAGATTCAATTTTCTAGTATTTTGTTTACTGACATAAAACTAGAAACATAGACCAATGGAACAGAATAGACAACCCCAGAATAAATCCATACATGTACGTAAATTCATTTTTGACAGAGGTACTGAGAACATAGATTGGAGAATAGACAGTCTCTTCAACAAATGGTGCTGGAAAACTGAATATCCATATGCAGAAGAATGATATTAGACCCCTATCTCTTGCAATATATAAAAATAAAATAAAAATTTATTGAAGACTTAAATGTAAGACCTTAAACTATGAAACTACTACAAAAAAAATTGGGGAAACACTCTAGGATATAGGCCTGGGGAGAGATTTATTGAATAAGACCTCAAAAGGGCAGGCAACCAAAGCAAAAATGGATAAATGAGATCACATGAAGCTAAAAAGCTTCTGTCAACAAAAGAAGAAACAACCCACAGAATAGGAGAAAATATTTGTAAACTACCTATATGACAAGGGATTAATAACTAGAATATATAAGGAACTCAACTCAATAGAAAGAAAACAAATTATCCAATTATTAAAATGGGAAAAGCTCTGAATAGATATTTCTTGAAAGAAAGCTACAAATGTCCAACAAGCATCACTAATCATCAGAGAAATGCAAATCAAAACAACAATGAGATATTATCTCACCCCAGCTAAGAAAGCTTTTATCCAAAAGACAGGCAGTAACAAATGCTGGCAAGGATGTGGAGAAAGGCGAACCTTCATTCACTGTTGGTGGGAATGCAAATTAGTACAACCACAATGGAGAGCAATATGTAGGTTCCTGAAAAAGCTAAAAATAGAACTACTATATGATCCAGCAATTTCATGGCTGGCTATATTGCCTAAAGAAAGGAAATTAGTATATTGAAGATATATCTGCAGTTTTATGTTTATGGAAGCACTAGCCACAGTAGCCAAGAACTAAAGAACCTGGAGAAAATTATCAGAAATTTGTTCTTATTTAATTTTAATAAAACTGGAAAAACTCTTAGGAAGATTAATTTTTTAAGAAGCAAACACAAATTACCTATGTTAGGAATATTAGAGATGATATAAGTATAAATCATTTAAATATTAAAACTATAACAATTGAATATGAAACATTTTAAACCAATAAATTTGAAAATTTGAATGAAATGAAAGCATTCTCTGAAAACTAACTTACCAAATGGACTTAATAATAAATTAAAAATCTGAATTATTTGAAATCCCATGAAGAAATGAATTCAATTTAAGAAATCTTCCCATAATGAACATTTCAAACTATAATAGATTAACCTGTGAATTCTTCCCAACACCAATATTATACAAAATCTGCCACATAATAAAGATGATACACTTTCTACCTATTTGTATGGCGATTACATTACCATGATGCCAAATCCCTACAAGAACGGGAAAAGAAAAGAAATTTACTGCCCAATATCTTTCATTAATCTAGTTCAAAATCCTAAGTAAAATACTAGACAATAGAATTCAGTGATTAAAAAAGCAATATTCCAAGACTAAGCCATTTACTTCAGAAAACCAAGGGTACATTTTCACACTTGTAAATCTATCAGTGTAATACACTACATTAATAAACACATAAGTGAACATTTATATAATCATCTCAATAGAAGCAGAAAAGTAATTTGGTAAAATCAGATACCTAATTATGTTAAAACCTGTAAACTACATCTTCATAATAAAAAAATACAAATTAAAATCACAACGCAATACCACCACTACAAGAATAAATACAATATAAAAGAGTATAAGCAACAAGTGTTGGAAAGGATATACTGCATTAGAATTCCCATATATTGATGGGAGGAGTGCAAATGGGTTCAAAAACTTTGAAAAACTGATGGCATACATTAAAATGGAATGTACTCATATCCTATGACTCAGAAATTCCATTCCAAAGTAGAGATGTAACAGAAATATGGATATATATTCACTAAAGACATGCAAAAAACGCTTAAGGCAGTGCTATTTCTAATAATTCCAAACTGATAATTGCCATATTTTCTGAATGTTGAAGAGGTAAGTAAACTGTAGTATATTGATGTATGGAATTTTATCAAAAAATGAGAATGAACCAACTACAAGTACAATACATATGAATCTAAGAAACACAACGTTGATTAGAAGAAGACAGATACAGGCCGGGAGCGGTGGCTCACGCCTGTAATCTCAGCACTTTGGGAGGCCGAGGCGGGCGGATCACGAGGTCAGGAGATCGAGACCATCCTGGCTAACACAGTGAAACTACGTCTCTACTAAAAATACAAAAAATTAGCTGGGCGTGGTGGCAGGCGCCTATAGTCCCAGCTAGTCCGGAGGCTGAGGCAGGAGAATGGTGTGAACCTGGGAGGCAGAGCTTGCAGTGAGCCAAGATGTCGCCACTGCACTCCAGCCTGGGGGACAGAGCGAGACTCATCTCAAAAAAAAAAAAAAAAAAAAAAAAAAGACAGATACAAAAGAGTGCGAATTATATGATTCCATGCATTTCAAGTTCAACATGGAAACAATCTGTGCTGTCAGAAGTTATAATAGTGGTTACCCTGGGTAACAGCATAGTGACTGGAATGGGGCATGAAGGAGGCTTCTGGTGCACTTGTAATATATTTTTTGATCTGGTTGGTGCTTATACATGTGTAAGCAATTTGGGATAATTCACTGACCAGTTCAGTTATAATTTGTATACCTCTTCCTATATGTATTATAAATCATTAAATGTTTATACATATATATAATAATGTATATAATATACTATATACACACACATACATATAGTATTAGCTTTCTATTGTGGCTATAACAAAGTACTACAAACATAATGTCCTGAAACAACACAGAGTTGTTATCGTGCAGTTCTGTAGGTCAGATGTTTGACTGGTGTCTCACTGGGTTGCGTGCCTTTCTACAGACTCTAGGGGAGAACCCTTTCCTTGTTTTTTTCCAGCTTCTCGATGTTGCCCACTGTTTTAGCTCATATTCTGCCTTTCTTCATCTTCAAATCTAGCAGCTCTCTTCCATTTTCTGTCATCATATCTCTGACTAGCCAAGAAAGTTTCTCCACTTCTAACGATTCATATGATGAGACTGTACCTACCTGAATAATCTGTGATGATCTCCCACCTCAAGGTCCTTAAGTTCAGTCACATCAGCAAAATCTCTTTTGCCACAGAAGTTAACATAATTACAGGCTCCCAGTTCTAGAAATTATGATGCAAATATATTTGGGGGCCATTATTCTGCCTACTCCATGTGTGTGTGTGTGTGTGTGTGTGTGTGTGTGTGTGTGCGTGTGTGTGTGTGTATTTATATATTTAGGAAAATTTCACTTGGCTCTTAAATCTAAATCTGTCTTCCTGACCACTTGCTATAGTGGAAGAGTATCTCTAGATTCCATTCCCAATCTGGACACTTGGTGGGTATGTGGTTGTGCAAGTTATATCACTTAGTTTCTCCAAATGTCATCCTGGGAGGCTAGAATAGTTGATCTGCAAATTAACTACTCATATCTAGAACTGATATAATACAACTACTAATAATATAAAATACTTAAATTTACCTTTTATTAAAGAATTTTATAGTACAACTTTTTAACCATCTGTGAATTATTGACTGTGGGAACAAACTAGTCAAATCTCATCCAGTTGTTTTCTACCACCCATCAGATTTCTTGGTCTCCATCTCTAAATTCAAGACATAAACTTTCACATTAATGATCACCAAGATATACTTACTGCTCCAAATATGTGCAAGATATTTCAAATCTCAACATAAATGATTTTGGGGGTAGGGAGTTAGCTCCAGATCATCAATATCTTCAAAGAGGATCCATATCACTTGCAATTCAGGGAACAAGCTACCTCCATTTTTAAATGTGAATGTTTATACTCTAAAGACACTTCTTCCTATTATTCTTCAATTATATAACCTCAATTTAGAATCCAGAAACTCTTAGCTTTGCTATATCCCTTCTCACAGTGGCATTTTGTATGCCATGCATTAATCTATACCAAGTTCACGAACCCCAAGATTACAGTGAGAAACAACTCGTATAAAGAATGGCAGATCATTTTCCAAACCTGAAATGCTAATATAAGGCCACCCTGATAGTTTATTTTGTCTTTCTAAGGAGACATTTGGTGTCCCAGAGATCACTGAAGACTTCTAATTCTGTTGCGTAAGGCTGGGACAGCATGCACTCTCTTCAAGAGAAGTTCCACTAAAATGCAAAATGACTTTTATTTCTTACCACTCCACACAATACAAATGTTAGAAAAGCGCACTAAACATCCTGGTATATCCTGCTGTGATTTTTCTCACCGACCCTGTTCAGTTCCACAGATCATTAGTCTTATATTCTGGAGTTCCACAAGCTAGGAGAGTTTTCAATGTAGCTGGTGCAACACAAAAGCCATGTCAAGAACTACTGGCCATGTGGCTGACTTCCTAAGAGAACCGAAACCCAGAGGAACTCCACTTCTGCGCTGGAAATAGAGCGGCACTTTACCTACATTTCAGTCTTGAAAGGATTAGAGCAATTTGGAAGGGCTTATTTATCCAAGATAACATGGGCTGAAGGTCCAGTTTTAGAAATGTTAAGCCTAACAAATTTTCTAAGAAGTAGTATAGGTTGGTTAGTAAGAAATTTAAGAACATTTTGTGTCAACTCAAAATCACTTTTGCTTTTTATTTCTGTTTGTATCTTCAAAGATTGTATATAAATTCTTTATTTGAAGTGAATATAAATGAGATGTGGTACTCACATCTGGATCGCATTGTTTCTCGGTTAAAATACAACAACCTGCAGAAAGACTTTAAAATAGTAAGTTTAGAGAAATGTTGATGCCTTCTTCGGGAAGTGAGGAGTATTCAACTTACTTGTGGTTGTCTTTGAGTTTAAATAAACTTCTTTATATAAAGAATTTTAAATAAAGTTTAAATAAAGTTCTAAAGTGTCTTTGAGTTTAAATAAAGGTATATTTGTAAACTACCTTTGGGTTGTCATTCAATTATTTCTTTAAGGTACATTTCTGCAAGTTGGATGGTTGTAGCAAAAAAGGGAGTGAGTAGGCACAACATTACAGATGAAAGATTTTGTTATTTATTCATTATTAAAATTATTTTCATTTTAATTGACATAATTGTGCATAGTTACAGGGTACATTGTGATGTTTCAAAACATGTATATATTATGTACTGATCAAATCAGGACAATTAGCATATCCATAACCTCAACCATTTGTCTTTTTTTGTGGTGGGACCATTCAAAATTCTCTCTTCCATCTATTTTGAGATATACGCTCTTGCTGCTGACTGTAGTTACCCTACTGTGGAAAAGAACACCAGTACTTATTCTTCCTTTCTAATTAGGATTTTGTTATTTATAACTGTATGTTAGTAACAGTAGTATAGAAGACTACTATTTTCTCTCAGTCTCACTGACACAAGTTACTCTAAAAAATGCTGATGTGAAGAGGAAAAATATATCTTTTAGATTTACATTTTATATTATAGAAATTACAAATGTCCTTTGGCCATTTTATTTTTATTTGCATTCTGTATTTATGACCTTTGCATAATTTTTACCAAGTGAATTATCATTTGATTTTTTTTTTTGTTTTTTTTTTTTTTTTTGAGACAGAGTCTCCCTGTGGCCCAGGCTGGAGTGCAGTGGTGTGATCTCAGCTCACTGCAATCTCCGCCTCCCAGGTTCAAGTTATTCTCCTGTCTCAGCCTCCTGAGTAGCTGGGATTACAGGTGTTCACTGCCACACCTGGCTAATTTTAGTATTTTTAATAGAGATGGGATTTCACCATGCTGGCCAGGCTGGTCTCCAATTCCTGACCTCAAGTGATCCACCCGCCTTAGCCCCTGAAAGTGCTGGGATTACAGGTGTGAGCCACCATGCCCATTTGCTTGGTTATTTGATGAATAATTCTAAAAATTATTTACCATGAATATCCAAGAACATTTTGAGTATAAAGGGAAAATTTTTAAAAAAAAAATTAAAAATACCAAAATTAATACTTGGATTGGAATTCAATAGTTTATTCAACTTTTAATGTATGGGGTATTAACATTTTTATAGTTATGAAATTTCCAGTTCAATAACATTTATTTGGTAACTACCATGTATTCCAGTTTTCTTTTATGTGCCTTAGTAAAGTGTTTTATTTTACTGTAAATCTAGAGTATTAATATGTTCACTCCAAGATAGATTATGTTTTTGTTGGTGTTGTGAATGAAATATATTTTATTACATTTTCTAAGTGATCTTTTGCCTCATAATTCATCATCTGACTTTATTTGTCATATTATTTTATTTTACATGTATATGTATGTATGTGTATTTGTGTGCCCAATATTTTTGGTCTTGTCTTTTGTCTTTTGTCATAAAATACATGGTACAAACTAAATAGACTTGGTAGATCTGGTAGCCATGACTGATAATATTGGACTATGAAAGGATAAAAGAAAGCAAAATAAGTAAATAAATAAATAAATAAAGGAAATAAAGAAAAGGAGAAAATGGAAAAGGCAATAGGTAGAAGCAGGGTTACTTTTGTTAGTTAATAATTGTACTGGAAGTTACGGATTTGCTTTGTTTTGTTACCTAGAAGGTAACACTGAAAATCTCTCTGGACATTTTCTTTATGCTTATATGTAACCACAGCAAGTATAGAAATATTTGGCCATTTAATCCTAAATACTTATGTTTACAACACAGCATCTTTCTAGAACACAGGAACCTTCTGCTGAGTACTTACTGTTTGCAACTCCAAGGCTAAACCT
This sequence comes from Macaca fascicularis, assembly GCF_037993035.2. Taxonomy (NCBI): domain Eukaryota; kingdom Metazoa; phylum Chordata; class Mammalia; order Primates; family Cercopithecidae; genus Macaca; species Macaca fascicularis. The sequence continues at coordinate 58,446,627 of NC_088386.1, forward strand.
CTTCTCCTACTATACCCTCCTTCAGCTTCTGCTACAACAGTATCTTTATTGGAGAGTTCTCTTCTTATTCAAATCAAATATTTCACCAGCATTCTATCTTTCACATTTGTTAGGGTGGGTTAACTCTATCCACTATGCTTAAAGTGGATTAACAAGGCTACATGATCTTATATGTGGTAGATACATCTTTTTCCTTGTTACATTCAAAGCAATTGGCAACTCGGAACTAAGATTTTTCTTTAATATGCAAAATAACCACCCAGTTAGGTATAGTTGTCTTCTGTCCTTAACTATTTCTTTAGTTTACATAAATATAAGCTCATTGTGCATTTTTAATATAAAATTCAAATTACTTTCCCCATTCTACCCAGAAACTAACCTGAATACTAGAAATATTTGTAACAATAAAAAATGGAAACAAAATTGTTTTGTTATAAAATAATCACTAATATATTTGTAATTAAACATATATTTTAGTTTGGGAACTCATGGAAGAAATAATATTCAGGAGACTCCAAATCTTATTAACTCACTAAATCCAACAATGAGACTTTCACTATCAGAGAGATAGACCCAGAAAGAAAGAAATATCTCAGTATAACCTTTTTTTATTTAGCTGAGAAAACTTCTAATCCTCAAAAAATGTGCCTTTGTGCCTGGGCAGGGGGTAATACATCCTAATCTCTTGGAAGCTTTTAAGAATTTTGCATGGCTCCTAGCCAGAGATTCGGATATGCATTCTTCTGAAACTCCCTTTCTAACTCTTCTTAACTGGCCTATCACCTCAGAAGAATTGCTGCTAGTTTCTTATATTCGTAAGTATATGACAAATTGAGAATAGTAAGTATAATTCCCATAGTTAGCATTAAGTACTGGAACTAAGTTTATGCTGAGACTCTTAAGGCCTTTATAGTATTTTTCACAAATTATTGTTAATCATATTCATATATATTCTTCTTAAGGGAAAAAATCTTCCTTATAGTTCAATTCTTATGTGATCTTTTTGTGGGACCCTCCCAATTTGCTTGTCAATAATGGCCATTTATTTAAAAATACTTACAAGATGAATAAATCGAAAGAAAGAAGTAAAAAATTCAAGTAAGTTGTTACTCTGGGTTGTAGAAACATTTCTTTTTCAGTGGGCATATAAATGTTTTAACTCATGCCCAATGCCACTAGATAATACTTTTACAGTTTGTCAAAAATTTACTGTTTGTCAACATTTTGAGCAAAGTGGAAAGCAAGGTATTCTAGCCTCCAGGTCTCCTCATTGCAGAGGCTTCATTCTTTAAACATTTGATTTAACATCTGTCTCAATCTCAGTTCATGATCTTATAGAGAAAGTAGAAGAGATGAAATAAGCATTCTCATTTCCTATAGCTATCACCCAACTTACTGACTTCTCTGAATCTGCATTCATATATTTTCCCTTTTTCCTTTTAAAATAAAAGTGGTGTCTCATCTGTTGTCTATAGTGAATTTCTACATTTCATCTTGATCTTATTCTCTTCTGACTCTTCAGGTTAAAAAGTTATTTTTTCTTTTTCTGTGCCTCATCTAGATTTAAATATTTTCAATTTTTAATATTATCATACTTAAAAGTTTTCCCTTGAGATGCATTTCTAGCTACAGCCTTGTCTTCATCCTTCCTCTTTACAGTAAATTTATCCTTTAGGTTTTCTGTACTTACTGTGCCTACTTTCTCACCTTGCAGTAACTTCTCAATTCATAGCAACTTGGATTTTCTATTTCCACCTCCACTGGTACTGTTCACACGAGGGTGCCAAGAACCAGTCTGTTGCTAGATCCAATAAAAACATCCCAAACTTACCCTGCTTGATTTCACAAAGTACATATAGTTTAATAAACTCATCTCTCTTTCTTGGAAAATGTGTTTCTTTGGCATTCTTGCCAGCACATTTTTCTATTTTTCTTCTACCTTTGGTTGCTATTTCTCTTTTAAACACACACACACACACACACACACACACACACACACACACACACACACACACACTGTATTCCTTGGATGTTAAGTCTCTTCTGAATACTTTCCTCCTAATCTTATTTCTTACTGCAACCTCCACACACCTTTTCTACAACTTAGCCCAATACTCTCCTCTACATCCTTTGCTAACCTTATTTGCTGAACCAAAAGTCTGTCATTGGGATCTCCAAACATGCAGATTCTTCCACGTTGATTATCCCTGCTTTTACCTAACTTCTGCTCATGGATTATTTCTCAGCTAATATCTAAAATCTTCTGGAAAACTTAACCTCACTAAATGACTTTCTGATATGCTTCCCCAGATTTATTTCTCCTTTCTTATCTGTTACCAGAGTGCATTGAAATTGTCTGTTTTTTAACATATTACCCCATTAGACTGGAATGTAGAGAACATATGTGCCATCACAGCACTAAACATATGCTCATACCTGGCATACAGTAGGTGCTTAATGAATGTTTGTCAAACTGGATGAATCAATAAATTATACTATAAATATACATTCTTGTGATTTTAACATTAAGCCCCGAAAGAAATCCAGAATAAATTATTCAATAGATAATTTGTAAGTACTTTGAAATTAAAGTGCTGATGACTAGAAGGCATCATGGACTCACAAAAACAAGTCATGCCCTATTAAGTGGATTCCCTCTGGTAGATGAAACTGCCCTAGATGCAGTGCCTAGACTTTTCTCTTTGGAAATGCATTGGCTTCTAAAGTATCTAATAAGTCTTATAATCTCTTGTGTCATTGTGGACAAGATGATGACATGAGATCAAATACAAAAAACAAGGAATACTCTCACCACTCCTATTCAACATAATATTGGAAGTTCTGGCCAGGGTAATCAGGCAAAAGAAAGAAATAAAGGGTATTCAAATAGGAAGACAGGAAGTCAAATTGTCTCTGTTTGCAGACAACATAATTCTATATTTAGAAAACCCCATTGTCTTAGCCCAAAAACTCCTTAAGCTGATAAGCGACTTCAGCAAAGTCTCAGGATACAAAATCAATGTGCAAAAATCACAAGCTTCCTATACACCAACAATAGACAAGGAGAGAGCCAAATCATGAATAAACTCCCATTCACAACTGCTACAAAGAGAATAAAATACCTAGGAATACAGCTAACAAGGGATATGAAGGACCTCTTCAAGGAGAGCTACAAACTACTGCTCAAGAAAATAAGAGAGGACACAAACAAATGGAAAAATTACTTCCATCCTCATAGATAGGAAGAATCAATATAGTGAAAATGGCCATACTGCCCAAAGTAATTTATAGATTCAATGCTATATCCATCAAACTACCATTGACATTATTCACAGAATTAGAAAAAACTACTTTAAATTTCATATGGAACCAAAATAGAGCCCCTATAGCCAAGACAATACTAAGCAAAAAGAACAAAGCTAGAGGCATCATGCTACCTGACTTCAAACTATACTACAAGGCCACAGTAACCAAAACAGCATATAGACCAATGGAACAGACTACAGACCTCAGAAATAACACCACACATCTACACCTATCTGATCTTCGACAAACCTGACAAAATCAAGCAAGTGGGAAAGGATTCCCTGTTTATTAAATGGTGCTGGGAAAACTAGCTAGCCATGCACAGAAAACTGAAACTGGATCCCTTCCTTACACCTTATATAAAAATTAACTCAAGATAGATTAAAGACTTAAACATAAGACCCCAAACCATAAAAATCCTAGAGGGAAACCTAGGCAATACCATTCAGGACATAGGCATGGGCAAAGACTTTATGACTAAAATGCCAAAAGCAATTGCAATAAAAGCCAAACTTGACAAATAGGATCTAATTAAACTAAAGATCTTCTGCACAGCAAAAGAAACTAGCATCACAATGAACAGACAACCTACAGATTCGGAGAAAATTTGTGCAATCTATCCATCTGACAAAAGTCTAATATCCAGAACCTACAAGGAACTTAAACAAATTTACAAGAAAAAAACAACCCCATCAAAAAAGTGGGCAAAGGATAAGAAGACACTTCTCAAAAGATGACATTTACACAACCAACAAACATATGGAAAAAAGCTCAACATCACTGATCATTAGAGAAATGCAAATCAAAACCACAATGAGGTACCATCTCATGCCAGTCAGAATAACGATTATTGAAAAGTCAATAAACAATAGATTTAGGTGAGGATGTAGAGAAATAGAAATGCTTTTACCCTGTTGGTGGGAATGTAAATTAGTTCAACCATTGTAGAAGACAGTGTGGCGATTCCTCAAGGATCTAGAACCAGAAACACCATTTGACTCAGCAATCCCATTACTGTGTATATAACCAAAGGAATGTAATTATTCTACTAAAAAGACACATGCACATGCATGTTTATTATAGCACTATATACAATAGCAAAGACATGGAAACAACCCAAATGCCCATGAATGATAGACTGGATAAAGAAAATGTGGTACATATACACCATGGAATACTATGTAGCCATAAAAAGAATGAGATAACATCCTTTGCAGGGATGTGGATAAAGCTAAAAGCCATCATCCTTAGCAAATTAACACAGGAACAGAAAACCAAACATAACATGCTCTCATTCATAAGTGAGAGTTGAACAATGAGAACACATGAACATAGGGAGAAGAACAACACACATCGGGGCCAGTCAGGGAGTAGGGAGGCAAGGGGAGGGAGAGCATTAGGAAAAATAGCTAATGCATGCGGGCCTTAAAACCTAGATGACCGATTGATAGGTGCAGCAAACTACCATGATATATGGTATATATGAATATGTATATATATGTGTGTATATATATGTGTATATATATGTATAAAAGGTACACGTTCTGCACTCATATTCCTGAACTTAAAGTAAAATTTAAATAAATAAATAAATAAGGAATAGTGATATTTCTAATAAGTCTCTGGGTGATATGGTATGGCTGTGTCCCCACCCAAATCTTATCTTGAATTTTAGTTCCCATAATCCCCACATGTCGCAGGAAGGACCCAGTGGGAGGTAACTTAATCATGGGGGCGGCCTTCCGTATGTTATTCCTGTGATAGTAAGTTCTCACGACATTTCATGGTTTTATAAGGGGCTTCCCCCTTCGCTCTGTTGTCATTATTCTACTTCCTGCTGCCATGTGAAGAAGGATGTGTTTGCTTCCGTTTCTACCATGATTGCAAGTTTCCTGAGGCCTCCCCAGCCCTGCAGAACTATGAGTTAATTAAACCTCTTTCCTTTATAAATTACCCAGTCTCAGAGTGTTCTTTATAGCAGCATGAGAATGAACGAATACACTGGGCCTACAGAGGTAGCATTTGTCTTTGCTTTGTTCAACAATTTTACAAATGCCTTGGATAAAGATATAGGAGGGTTTTTTTTTTTTTTTTGTAGTAAAAGCTTTAGAATGGAATACTTGCAAAGCATTCTCAGTCTGGGTGATAATTTCTGTCAGGGATATCCTTGTCAAAGAAGGTATTTCTATCCTGAGTGGGAGGTTGGCTATAGTTTCCAAAATCTTTTCCATATTTAAAATGTCATGATTCTGTGAAGTATTATCATTTCAGGATGTGCTGGAGATAACTGTATCATCTTAGAATGTTCTACATAGCACAAATTACAGAATATATGGCTGACAAAGGATAAGAGAGTTAAATGTATCACCTTCTCTACCTGGGGCTTTTCAAAGAATACAAAAGAAAAAGGACAAAAGTAAAGACTGGGACATCATGTGACAATAGATCTCCAGGAGATATGTAGGAGGTAGACTCCTCCAAAGTTCATGCATTTTAGGTGGTAACGTTTGGATTATTTAACTATTACCTATCAAACAGAATATGCTTAAACTATTTAACTATATATAAATCCAGTTGTAACATTGTTTCTTTCTTAGCTTTTTAGAATGTTTTAAGAACTTTCGAAGTGTTGTTGTTGTTGTTATTGTTTTTGCCACCTTCATAGCTGATCTCTGTCTACAGCATCACCTTAAGTACCAAAAAGCTAAATGGAGCTTTTATATGGTCAAATTCATAACCTCTGTGTTTTTAAAATCCTTTTAAATGGTAATGAATCTGCATTGCTGTAGAGTTTAATGTCATTTTCTGTCTTCAGTGCAGACAGAGGGTTCTCTCCCTGTCAGATATGATTTGGAAAGGACATCAGAGGCCAAGGAACATTGTTGGCTTGGAAAAGTTCCACAGATGAAAAGGCTTAATTGAGGGGACTGGCTAAATTTTGGTAGGCAGCATATGAGTGAAGTGCTGTTTTCAAATGGTGTTTGAATAATTGTATCCAAATAAGAAGCTTTTCAGGTTTGACTTTTGTGACCTTTTAAGTAGTAAATTGTCACACATTTCAACTGAGCTAATGTTTCACCAAATTGATTCATTTGAGACTTCTGATTACAGCTGAATGATTAAAGTACAAAGTTAATACGAAGCAGTTGCTATATCTTCTCAGTTCTTTCTTTAGAAAAACTATTGCATCAGATGCTTTCTTTCTGTTCCTACTGCCGCGACTCCCATTCAGACCCTTATTGCCTTATGTGTACTTTACTATGATGATTTCATAATGGGTCTTCAGCTCTGCAATTTCTCTTCTTTCCAATCTATTCAATACGAGCTATCAATTTTTTTAAAAGTGCTGTTTTGATCACAAATAACTATCCTCTGTAAAAACCTTCCATGGGTCCCCATTGTTTATAAAATGAAACCCAAACTACTCAGCATGTGTTTAAACACCTAAGCCAACCTATCCTTGCCAAAAATTTCATTTCTATCAAATAAATTATTAATTGACATTGTCTTAAGATCCTGCCCCTAAGCCTTAATGGCAGAATGGTTCTCCCCTGGAGAGTTGCCTTATACCCATTTGCAAGGTTCTTCTCCTCCAGGTTTCCCAAGCTCTTCAGATGGAAGGGATCTGTATATTCTTGGTAGTCTTAATGCTGTTATTATATGAACAACTCATTATTGTGCAGTTAATCTTCTACTATCTTGCGACACCTCTTCTATTATTATATTTGAACTTTATGTTTATTATTTCTTATCATATTCTTATAGGGTGTCTGTCTGTTAGAAGGAAGAAAATACCTAAATATAGTTTCAATTATATCTAGTATAGAGTCTACAATGATCTTCTTGGCCCCATTTCCTTGTAAACTTCAAATAACTACACCCGAAATTCACATACCTCCACTTGAAATACCGTTGTTTTCACCCTATCTTTAAACTTCAATTTGGTGATGATAATATGGTTTTTAGTCAGGGAGAAGCTAGAGGCCAAAATCACTAGTTCAATATTATCAAGTTATTTAGAAGTTTATCTTCCTAGTGGTGCAATTATTTTCTAATAACTGTATTCTCCTATTTCAGAGGACCAAGCTCACATCCCACTAAGAATCATTGTTCATTGCTCTATTTTCCTCATTGATAGTTTTCTATCTCTATCTCCATCTATTGGTAACTTCTGGCCTCTTACAAAACTGACTGGCCCACTTTGAAAAGCCTGCCTAATTTTGCCAGATCCTCCACATACTGGCTAGTCTTGTAATGTTCCATAAATATGAGGTGATTTCATCTGATGGTGGGTTTTGATATTATTCTATCAAGCCTGTGAATCTCCTTGAATGATAAACAACACATGCATCCAGACATGTACAATCTGACCTCTACTGTTGTTCTTCTGTGATTTAAAGCTCACAGCCAAAAATTAAGCATAGTTTTTGGCCAAATTGCCTAAATTCTAAAAGGTAATTATTCTTTTTCCAGGATAATTTCTTGTTCTCCTTTTTCTGTTACTTTCTTCTTAAGAATCCTTCTTCTGCCTCTTTCCAATCACTTTCAACCTGATTCCCCTACTTTTATCAACAAGAACACGAAGCTTCAGTGGGAAAAACATTGGTTTAAAAGCCTTGCTTTGTATTATATGTTTTATAATTTTGAATTGTAAAGGACACTGATTTTGAAATTTAATAGACTTGTATGTTATAATCAGAAGGGAGCTGTTCTTCCTGATTGTAAATAATGTATTTTGCAAGTGACTTCAACTCTTTCAGTTCATGAGAGTCATTAAGTGCTCTGACACTGCTCTGTCATTGAAAGTATTAAGGAAATAGGTTACTATTTCTGGGAAGAGATGTTATGGAAGAGATGCTAGAACAAACAATGGTTAAACTAGGTCACTGACTTGCCCTGAATGCACATCGGAATCACTTGAGAATGTTTTTTAAATGTCTTAGCACCTTAAATTCCACCTTAGTAATTTGTGGAGATGGCACGTGTGTGCGTGTGTGTGGTGTGTGTGTGTGTGTGTGTTTACATATGTGCATGCACATCTTAGTGGATTCAAATGCAAACCCAGATTTGAGAACCAGTTTAGTTAATTCGTGATATTTAAGTTCAATTTTAGTCTCAAACTTGCATATTTTATAATTTCATAGTTAAAACTATCTGTAAGTACAAATATTCTATTCTAATGTATCTGTAAATTCTATTGAAATCCCATCATTAGCATTTAAAATTAAGGTGGCCATTAAAACCAATATAGTGATATGGTTTAGCCAGTACGGTAAGTAAGAACCACAGGATTGAAAGCATTTTTTTTTTTTTCAATTTTAGTGGACTAGAGAAAGTCTTTTTCTTTTTTTTTTTTTCAAAGCAAGCTTCTATTGCTACTGAAAAGCTTATTCAGAATTTGGATTTGGCAGATACTATTATTCCTTAGCATTAGGGGTTGCATATCCTTTTTGGTCTTTGAAAGTATTAGCAGAGAAAAACACTTCAATTGGATAAGCATTCACTGAGCTTCTAGTTGTCCAGGATTTTACAAAGTCTGATATAAATACAGAGAAGTATTTGACCCATTTACATTCTCAAGAAATTTGTTAGGCAGAATGAAAAGCCAAAATTTACATTCACAAAGCAATTATTGAACTATATGAAAACGTCATATGATTAAATAGAACCTAATACCAGAATGTGTGTGCATGTATCTGTAAAACGACTCTTCAGGAATAGAAAACACCAAAATTCAAAGGAACCATGGAGAGTCTAAGATATGAGAGAATCAGATGAAAAGAAATGTGATCTAAACAGTAAGATTGTGTAGAGAAAGACTAGGAGATTGGGAAGGAGAAAAAAGAAACAAAGGAAAGGAATGGTCAAATGTTAAACTACTGGTTTCTCTTGTGTGAATTGCCCCACATCAGCAAAACACCTGGAAGAATATCATGCTCTGACATACTAATATAACTGGACCTAACTATTTCAACTTCTGCCCTGGTTTAAATCACTGATGAATTTAGGTATAACCCCAAATTAAGTGTCCAAGATTACAGTCCTTACATTTTCATCCATCCATTTTCATAATATTTCCCACTATATTTGTTACTATTCTGATAGAGTGGAAATGATCAATCAGGATTCTCACATTCCAATCTTAGATTCATCTATTGAGTGGCCTGGGAACATTATTTCTTTGGGTTTCTGTTTCCTCATCTGCAGAATGGGTATAATAATGCCATTGCTTGAAAGGAAATGATACATCCAGTGGTGTCTAGGTAATATCTGTGTTGTAAGAATTTTGATAGTATATATTATGTAATCTGCGCTATGCCTAGCACGTTGTAAACACTGACTAAGTGGTAGCTGTTATTACTGTTTTCATAATTGTTTGGCTCATAGATATATTGTTTCTGAATAAGCAGAAGCAGCCTTGTAAAGTGAACCTATGGACTTATTAAACAATCGGAAGAGTTCAAAATTTGCATGCCTTTGGAAGCAGGTATCTCATAGTCATCTTTATGTCACTGCTCAGGATTTTAATGTTATGTGAAATAGGTCCATCATGCAAAATGTTCTAAGTAGAAAGTCACTTTCATCCGTGAGGCTAAGAGAACTGCACTGTGCACTCCAGGTTTTTTTTTTTTTTTCCATTCATTTGCTCAAAGATAAGCAGCAAGCTATTACACTCTTATAGGGCTGCCCTCAGACACTATTTCTGGCCACCACTTGTGGGAATGGTTTATGAGATGTCAGTGTGTGTGAGAAGAGATAGCATAGTTTGTCATGGGCAGATAGGCCATATTCTGCTACAAACTGATGGCTTTGTCTTTTATCACTTTACAGGCTTATTTTACAAGCTTTGACTCTGTGGTTCATCACAAAGAAAACTGTCATCCCCAGACACGTGGCCTGTACATCCTTTCATCTTCCAAGCCAGTAGGATCTGTCATATGACATCAAGCAGACCAGAAACTCCAGATGGACCATGCAACTGCAACCGTGTAACAAGGAAGGTTTGTACTGGCATAGATCCAGGCTTTGCACCTTTGATTAGATTACACGGATGGGAAAAACATATGTAAGCTTTTAAGTTGTGCACACTGATAATATGTCACAAATATCACCTTAAAGGAAACGGTACAACTCGCTGGGTTTAGGTGATAATTATTTATCATGGTGTTATTCTGAGTAACAGATAAATCAATTAAGATTGGTTTGCTCCACCTCCCCCTCCATCTTAATAAACTTTTCATCGCTATGTATTAATAATATGTAATTTTTGAAGCAATTGTATAGCTTTAATTATTAATGATGTCTCAAAATTGTTAATAGGTTAATACCTTGGTTGTGTGTGTGTATGTGTGTGTGTGTGTAGCAATTCTGTAAATATTGCTTCTTCTACTCAAAATATCACTTAAGAAATAATACATCCAGAAATCTAAACAGAAAATTCTTCAATATTTCTAGAGGAGTTCTGTGGCTGAGAGTTGAGGGATTTTCTTAACTATGTCTGTAAGACATATGTCTGTTAGCATTGGAAGCTGGGCCCTATCCTGCTGAGTTCAGCACATTGCCTGACCCTGGGACATAGCATCATGCTGTAGCTCTGACTTGGCAGATCAGATTAAACTACTTTGGGGACATTAAAGTATAAATATTTCATAGTGCTCTCATGGGATTGAATTTGAACTAAAATACTTAAAAGTCTCAGTTGCTTGGTCCTGCTGATGATTTCTGCATTTTTCTTCTCTTTAAATTTTCACATTTTGCAGTTATCTCTTTTGGAGTTTACATATCTGACCTGAGGTCAGATGTGAAATTTTCCACTTATGAGAGCAAATTTCAGATTTTGGAGCATTTTAGAATTAAATTTTCAGATTATGGTTGCTCAGCCTGTGTATACATAGGACTCCTATATTTGACATTCACGTGTAATTAATTATGGCCAATTGAGGTCAGTTAATTTAATGGAAAAAGAAGTTTGATTCGTTCATGTAATTGACCAAAATAAAATCTTTTTTTTTTTTTTTTTTTTTTTTTTGAGACGGAGTTTCGCTCTGTCACCCAGGCTGGAGTTCAGTGGCCGGATCTCAGCTCACTGTAAGCTCGGCCTCCCAAGTTTAGGCCATTCTCCTGCCTCAGCCTCCCGAGTAGCTGGGACTACAGGCACCCGCCACCTCACCCGGCTAGTTTTTTGTATGTTTTTAGTAGAGACGGGGTTTCACCGGGTTAGCCAGGATGGTCTCAATCTCCTGACCTCATGATCCGCCCGTCTTGACCTCCCAAAGTGCTGGGATTACAGGCTTGAGCCACCGCGCTCGGCCAATAAAATCTTTAAATTTAAACTGAACAGCAAATATCATATATTAAGTTCTTTATCACCTATGCCTGTGGTATAGTTACACAGTTGTGAATATACTACTTACCATATACATGTTCTTGCATCTTCAGGATCACCTAGCAAGATGTAAGCCAGTCTCATACAAAATCTATTCCATTCAGAATATCCATTAAAATGAGGAATCATATTTGACATAAATAGCTTTGGTTTACCAAAGACTACAAACTTTGGTTTACCGTCAGACTACAAACAAATAGTGTAAATGATATATGAGACAATGATGCAAATGACCAAGAAGATGTAGCTCCCAGTGAGAAGTAGGAATTCCCTAGTTTCTTATAAGGATGTCTCCCAAGTTTTGTAATCAGTGTGGTTTATGTAGAATGAAGATCTTGGCAGATCAAAAGAACTTCTAGCTCATTACTTTGTGTAATTCAGGCTGAATGAAGGTCATGTCAATACACAAAAGTCTACCTACTACATTGAAAACAAGTCCTTCCTGTGTGGCAGGAGTTTCCCTTCTTATGGTGTCATTAAGCCAACAGAAGCTCTAGCTGTGAGCTCCTACCGAGAGCTTGTCACAAATTAAGTGTTCCCTAAATTTTTGTTAAATTGACTCATCAGAGTTTAGATTACTCATCACTTTGGGCATCACTTGGGGGAATCAGGCTGATCCACTAGACTCCCACGATTACAGCAAACCTTGATACTATGGTTACTCTAATAGGAAGCAAGCAACTTGAAAATAACAAATGAAATGTTTTATTGTAAAATGGAATAATTTCCTTATTTCTCCTTTGCTTTCTACAGTCCATCCCAAGGCTACAGCTAAAAGAGTATTACCTTGCTCATACTTCTCAGGCTATAAATAGAAGTACTGCTTTATATTCCCTGAAATTAGATGTCATATTGGTTTTATTTCCAAAGACTAAATTATGACATGTTTGGTGGCCAGTTTTTCATTTTCCTCCTTCAATTCAAGTCACTACAAAGTAAACCAGATAACAGCAAAAAAACCCCACAAACTGCTGGAGAACTATCTTGGAAACCTTTTGTGAACACCAGATATTCCCAGTTGGGTGTGTCAATAGCATTGTTTATAGGGTGACTATTTGTGTTTTACAGAGAGATTAGGCAAGATTTAGCAGCTCACCAGTGTAAATCCATCATATTGACTACCTTAAGAACCAAGAAATAAATGTAATATATTTCTTTCATATAGCCAACAAGTTCTCCAGCCATTTAACAGGCCATCACTTTTAATAAAATATTAGCCATGTTAGCAAAACTAAATGTAATTTGTAGTAGCTTGTTAAAACTAAAATCCCCAGCATGTTAATATCACAGCTAAAAACACTAACCTGAAATAATACGATTCAAAGAAATTTGGATGTCCACCACTCTTCTCTGAATCCCAATGATGTGTGGCTTGTATAACTGAAATAAAGCTAGGAAGAGTCACCACAGTGGTTCAGGAGCAGCTCAAGAACACAATTAGTGCAGCTTTGTTTTTGAATATTATATGACAAGTTCGAGAGGCTAAGTGATGTTTTCCATAGACTTCAGCATTTGTTCAATGACTTATGAAAATTCTATTTGGTCTCACTAAGTGAAATAGAAGAAAAATATTTTTACCTTCAATTTTCAGCTTTGTTTACCCTTTCAATTGTCAAGAGCAAGTCTGTATTTCTGGATCCCATTTCAAATTACTCAAGTTTATATCTACTATAAAGAAACAATAGCCGATTTGTATAAGAAGCACCTTTTTGCAAGCTGTTGTGCATGGACACATTAGATCTGCTTTCCCAGTACAACAGCAATTGGAATATTTTATAGCTATTCCTGAGTTGAGTTCATTCACTGACATCTGTCTCAGAACAGTAAGCATTTTGTATTCACCTTGTGAGTGTTTTCTAAACTCACACATCTTTTACTTTTCCTTGAGGGAGATCATAAATGCAAAGATGTATAATTAGCCGCCCCATCTACCTGTTTTGTGGCAGTCATTCTTGTATGTGGCATTTTATTTGTAAAGAGCTTTAATGCGAACATTAACAACAATTTGTGAAGCACTCCACTCAAAGAGATAATCTGGGATGGAGTACATAATGATAAACAAAAAAGGAACATGTGCATACAGACAGCTGCGAGTGACACACACACACACACATACACACACACACACACACACACACCCTAAATTGGGACATCTTCCTAGAAAAAGTCAAGAAATAGTGAAGGGAAAGATGTGGTGAGAAGGGGGGTGAAGTGAATAAAGAGGCATAACAGATTTTAAATCCCCCAAAATAGTATTCAGTAGTAAAAGGAAATTAGCTTGCCTGTGCTGCTTAGAAAAATATGTACAAAATGAAATTTAAGTTAATAGTGTTCTATGTCAGTCTTACACTATCAAATATTTCCAATGTACCTAACTGGGTTTAAACAAGCCAATTTCATGAGTTTTGCCCTCAGGAGAATTATGACACCCCACTCAGCAATAGATGGAGTGGGAAGGTTGTTAGATTCAAAATCAGAAGCCTCAGATTCTAGTTTCAGGTTGAACGCTGCCTAATTATGTGACTTCAGATGTTATTTAACTGAACTGTGTTTACTTTCCTTCATCAAGCAGGAAGAAAATGTTTTGAGATTAAAATCATGTGAAAAGTAATATGAAATACAGTAAAAACTACAAATTACAAATGTAAATATATAAAGCTGTATACAGGATGTGTAGAATGTACAATTCCTTAAGCTAGAATTTTCACCATATCTTTGTGTGTGTGTTTGTGTATGTTATATAATTAAAGTGTACGTAGGTTTGCAATATTTACAATAGTTGTAATTTAATATGAGTACAAACTGAATGTATTTTAACTATGGAGCAATCATAAGAGAGGATAAGTGCATTCCATTCTTTTTACTGTATTATTAAGTCTGTGATACACATTCTGAACAAGTTTTCTTCTTAATTTCATAAAATGGGGATAGAATAGAAAAACCAAGCAAAATAATTTATCTTTTGTTTCTCACACAAAATGTTAATGAAATTCAAGTTTAAGAGCAATATCAGTAAAGCAATAAGGTTATTAGTCAGTAAAAAGTAACTAAAAGTAATGAATAGTTGAAATAAAAAGAGAAAATTTATCACAAATAATTAGCTCACATAGGAAGAAAGCTCTTTTCTAGTCACACATGGGCAAAAACTGTGCCTTTTCAATTAAGCAAAGTTTTCCATCAGAGCAATAAAAACTCATTTTAACAAATAGTAAAAGAAGTTAAAAACCTGGTTTCACAAATCCTTATCTAACAAATCAGCATGTGGGTGAGGTTACAGATTATGTATGCTTATTTGTGTGTGTTGGTGTATATATATGCATATATGTAAGGTAAAATCATGGTGACCATCTATGAGCAAAAGGAAAATAAAAATTTTTCTCCTCTATTCTTCTGTACTCAAAAATGACAGGTGTAGGGGAAGCGATACAAAAGAAAATAGATTCAAATTATTTGTATGGCAGTTCATGACTGAAATTCTAAGGCAAATGATAATGATGGCTAGATATCTAGTAAGTGTAACATTGTCTATAACAATGTGGCTATAACACATTTAGTTTCAAAGTCACTATTTTTTATCCATGAGATAAATCGCTTCCTAGAGGTAGCTAGGCATGTAGTAACACACTGTTTATCCATGTTGATCAAATTTGCCCTCTGGAACAGCTCATATAATCAAATAATGCTTTTGACACTGGAAAGGAAGGAATAAAGGAAGGAAGGAAGGAAGGAAGGAAGGAAGGAAGGAAGGAAGGAAGGAAGGAAGGAAGGAAGGAAGGAAAGGAGGGAGGGAGGGAGGGAAGGAAGGGAGTGGAATCAAGGGAGGGAGGGAGAGAAGGAGAGTTAAAAACAGTATATTATACATTTTTAAAAGAATTTCTGGTAATTTATGGCTAACTATTGTAAGTAAACAAATATTTTAATGTAAGCTCAGAGATTCATGAGCTCATTAAGACCCTTAGTGATCCAAAATTACGTTTTCTGATACAATCAATTTACTGTAATAAAATCTAAGTCATCTAGCTACTTTTGTGCTTGGCTTCTATCAAACAGAGACAAATATAAGAAAAAAGTGAGTCCCAGAGGTCTAATATTAAAAACAATTTTCTACATATTGCCTTTGGGCCAGTAAATATTCATTTCAGTGATTTCTACCTCATTATTCATTCTCCATGAGAATGTAGATCCCTGAAGCATTTTAGGATTCTGTGTTAGCAAGGAAAGTCTCAGGTTGTTTTGCTTCTTAAGATAGAAAAATGTTCAAAAATATATTTACAACAATTTGGAGATTTTTTTTTTTTTTGCAAAGTCAAGGCCAAGAAAAAAAATCCAAGTTAAACACAACAGCTCAATGCTGCAGCATGTCAGTGAATCAAATTTTCATTAAGCCTAAGAGATATAACATCCTCTAGGAAAGGACCCCGTCTGTACCCTTTGACATATAAATGTGGTTTCACATTTTAAAGCATTCACTATTATTTTAGTATTACAATATTTTATTTATAGTTTCAATACCATAAAAAGATAGAATTTCTGTTCTGAATCAAACAACGCCTTAAGAATAATTTCACTCTATGTGGACAGCTATTTCTTGAATCTCCTGAGCTATAATGGGGATATTTAATATTCTACTTTAATAATAATGATTAATTTACCCAATTAAGGCATACTATTTTGCAAATATCAAGAATAATGTCCTTTTAAGTTTGGTCTCAATACTTGAATGCTGTGAAGTCACCCAGCGTATTGTATACTTTAGCGACAAAGAATTCACTTCTTTTTCACTACAAAAGCCATCCTACTGCTGGTTGTCAGTGTGTTTTGGTTGTTGTGTCTTGTTTTCCCCTCCAATTCTGACTTGCTGCTCTTTAAGTTTGGGTTGCCAGAAGAGACAGGTGGTGCATGAAGGTTACTTAAAACAGTGCCAATTTTAGCTCTGCAGCAAACATGGGTCAAATCAAGTGGAAACTGATGTCAGGATGGGAGCGAAGTTGAGAGTTAGAAATGGGCATGATCTTTTTTCATCCTTCGGATGCATTTTTAACATTTTCTCTTGTTATGAGTGGATAATCAATGGAGACTTCTGAAATTTAGATTAACACATTGTATTATTGATATACTCTGTACCAGACACTGCAATACAATATCTCATTTAGTCTTTGTAACACTTCTATGTGGTAGCTAATACTATATACATTTTACAAATGAGGTATCCAAGTCTTACAGTAGTAAGGTGACCTACCTAAAATTGCATGTAGCTAAAAAATGACAAAGCTCAAGTATAAATAGAACTGTAGTTACATCAGCAGTTGTCAACTAGGGGCAATTCTGCCCTCCAGAGGGGCATTTGCTAATGTCCAGAAGAGGCATTTTTGGTTTTTACAACTGGGAAAAGGACAGTATCTGGTTTGTAGAGGCCTGGGATACTACTCAGTATCCTGCAACACACAGGACAAACCCCCAAACAAATAGTTTTTTAGCTCTAAATTTCCATAGTACTGAGTTTGACAAACTCCAAAACAGAGGTATTCGAACACTAAGCTCAATTTTTTTCTTATCACAACGTTACTTTTTTCTCTGAGGCTACTAATGAATCCATCAAAGCAATAATGTGGAACACAGTTCTTGAGATACTGTGTAAGATACATTAAGAAGGATGGCTTGACCTGGGACTCAAAACAGAAAGTACACGGTGGAAAACTGTTATGTTATCATTTTTGCATTTTTTTAAGTGACCAGCCAGCTATCTTTGTATAGATGGAGTTGAGCAGTTAAGATTCAACCCTTGCTTTCAAGTGAGAAGAGAACCCATGTGTGTGCATGTATGTATACATATGTACACATGTATACATATATATACATATATGAAAAATAACTATATGGGTAACATATGCTGAGTGCATGCTTGGAGTAGGTAATAAACAATAAATGCTAACATTTAAAGAATATTTACCATGTGACAAATGTACCTATCAGGTAGATATTACTATCATCTGCAATTTAGAATTGAAGTTTAGAAAGCTTAAGTGAATTTTCCAAAAATCCCATATTAAGATGTAGAACTGATATAAACCCAGGTATCTGGCCCTAGAATTTGTTTTTAATGAGTATGTTATACGTACACTGCTACAGATGGCAACAAGAATTCATAGAAGTTCTTCTATGAGAAGTCTATACTGGCTCAAGATGGCTTGTAGGTAAAGGAAGGAGACCTTAATATATTTAGAGGAGTGGGAAGGCACTTCAGAGAAATGAGAAAGGTTAGGAGATAGAAAGGTGCTTGTTGCATTTGGGAGACACTAGCTAGAGTGGACACCATGTAGGAACATGGAGACATAACTGCAGAGAAATTAAAGGCATGAAACACACGTTCATACCTTATTCCTACTTCAATGAAAAGTTAAGGTCTCCTGGTGTAACCTACCTTGTCTTCATGTCACTACACCTCAAAACTCAAAGGCACAATTAGATAGAAGGAATACAATCTAGTGTTCAGTAGCATAATAGGGGAGAATTTAGCAAACAATAATTTATTATGTATTTCAAAATAACTAGAGGAGTGAAGTTAGAATGTTCTTAACACAAAGAAATGATAAGTGCTTAAGGTGATGCATAACCCAATGACACTGATTAGATCATTACACATTGTATGTCTTCACACATACCTCTTAGACTTATAAACTATTATATGTCCATAATAGTTTAGGAATTTGAAAAGCCTTCAACATTTTTCCCATTTACTTCTTCCTTCCTAGCGAGGCTAATCCCTCTATGTGATCCACCAAAATTCTCCTACATAGGAATCAGATCATGAACATTCCAATCCACTTGGCTCCCTCTTTGCTCCACACTGTTTACCTACCATCTCCTGCATCTTCTGAGATCTTGTTCTGCCAAGGATTCTTCCTCTACAGAATACAGATTCCATGAGGCCAGAATCTGTGTTGAGTTCATTGCAGTAAACTCAGAGGCTAGCACAGTGTGCAATATAAAAATACGCTAAAATATGTTTGTGGAAATAACATATTTTTTTCCTGTGAACACCTTCCCTGCTTCCTGCAAACATGTGTGGGTCTCCATGTCCAAACAAATTGTTCCTTTGATATAACCACCATCTTAAGTTCCTGGACTAAATCACTTTAAGGGCAAGTTTCTATTGCCAGAAAAGAGGTTACAAAAATGTTTGGGTCTTAGAACTTTTAGATTTTAGAATTAGACCAAAGGTCTATAGACTGCAGACATAGTGGTTCCATCATTTAGTAATTGTGTATTTGGGCAAGTTTCTCAACCTTTCTGTGCTTTAGTTTTCTCATCTATAAAATGAGGATAATATGAATATATACCTCATAGGCTGATTATAAGGAAAAAATGGTGTTATACGTGAAAGTGCTTCATGAAGAATAATGATCTGCTCTGTAAGAGTTAAGCTACTAAACCTTTTTGTTTCATTTTTAATATTAATATTAATATCCCCCAAAAAGTAAGGTACCAATGTCAAAAATAAATACATGCCCATTGAGTTTGGGGTGTCAGAGAAGGAACCATAGTTCGACAAGTCATCCACATACATAATTGCAGCTCAGAGTAAGGATATTCAGAGTAACAATATTATTTGTCAAGAATCAAGTGCTGGGTGGATGAGACAGAAAGGTTCAGGCAATTCGAAAGTCAAAGGCAGAAAAAAAGAGCATAAAGTATTTCCAAATCTTGATAGCTGAATAGTAATGAAGCAAGGAAAAAAGAGAAGAAAATGAAGATAATATGGCAGAAGAGCAAAATGAGCTGTAAAAGCAAAGCACCAAAGTTAAAAACAAGAAAAGGAATTAGTTTTTTTTTTAAATATCTTAAAAGGACTTCAGTGTGAAGTGTGCTTTGTTTCTTAGTTCTAAAATTTACCCTTTCAAGATCAAATATTTACTAAACATCTTCTCCATGCCAATCACATTCTCATTAACCATTTCTTTGACACTTAAGGACCCCAGTAAATTAGATATTATTATTCCTATTTTTAGATATGAGGAACCAAGGCTTTAAAAGTTAAATAATTAAAATAATTAGTAATTTGTGGGGTTAAGATTCAAACCTATGGTTAGCTTTTTTATATCTAGATATTTGACTACCTCATGGAATGAAGGAAAAAGAATTGATATTCCAGGAGAAATAGAAGACTCATATGTCATAATAATTTTATATTTATACATCTCCCACTTCTTGCAAAAACTTCTCAGAGTCATCTACATCTCCTGACTTTATTTCTTGCCTATATTTAATCTCTAGTCTGCTCCATTCTAGCTTCCACCAAAAGAACATCTCTAAACTGCTCTTGATCATGTAAAGTAGGTCTTCTATACGTACATATTCAATGGATACTGCTGCTTCCACATCTTACCCTCGCAACAGGGGTCAAAATAGTTAACTATTTTCTCTTTCAGAAAACATTGTCTTCCACTGTGGTGTGTGATGGCATAGTATTCTTGCCCCCTCTGTAATCGCCCCCTTCTCATTTTTATGTCTGATTTCAACTTCTTTAGCCAAGCTTTAATTGTCAGAGCCTTTAGGGCAAAGTTCTAGGACCTCTTTGATTCTCACTCTTTGCTTACTTCCTAGAGATAATGTTACCCACTCCCTTGGCCACAGTTACTCCATTTAACAAATTTCTTTCTCTAGCCTGCTAGTATCTCCATTCAAATGTTCATTCATCTTTTAAACTTTCTATGCCCAAGGTGGAACTCATTATATTCCTCCAAAACCTTCTCCTGTTTCTGGTTTTCCAGTCTACTCGAAGTCACTATCTCATCTGTACCACTGCAATAATGTCCTATCTGATCTCTTTGTTTCTATGATGCTATACCACTGTAGGTTAGAAAGCAACATTTTTCTAAGAGTAACAGGCTTTCTGAATTGAAAATGAAACTGAATTTTTTTAAAAGATGAGTAACAATACTTCACTATTTTAAAGTTATTGTCCTGGTGTCCCCCTTTCATCCACAACAAATAAATTTGTAGAACACAAAGAGCTAAATATAATGCTGTTGACTCTACCTCTTGTTTATAATTTTTAGAAGAAAAACACATAGCCTAACCTTTTTACCATTTTATTTATTCAACAAATATTTATTGATTGAACACAATATGCAAGACCTTTTGCTAGGTGTTGAGAACTCCATGGTGAACATAGCATACATACTCTACTTTTTTGAAGTTTGAATTCTGAATGGCAGAACATTTAACAAACAAATAAAATAATATATAGAATACTATACATTGACTGCTGTAAGGAAACAATAGGATGCTGTGATGTGTTGTATGAGAGCTGCAGCTGATTTTTTTTTTATAATGGTTGGAAAATATATTTGTGAGGAAACGAATGCTCCATAAGAGCCAGTTAGGCAACTATGGAAGAGTACTGCAAAAAAGGGTATATTATGTACAATAATCCTGATATGGGAAAAAATAACCTATTTGAAGAACTAAAGATGAGCAATATGGTGAGTTAGGTCAATGTGGTGGATTGAGCTCTTAGCTCCAATTCTTCACTCTAATATCCACATCCTTTGCCATGTGATAATGCATTTTCTTACTCTAAAAGAGGAGTGTATCTCCATGCCTTTTGACTTTAGACTCAATGTGACTTTCTTTGATCAATGGATTATGAATGCAAAAGGCAGTGTGCTAATTCTCAATTATCTTTGCAAACTGCAAATTTTGTTTGGCTGGTTCCATGGCATGTCTGCCATTTCCATGATAAGGACATGCTGTGCCCAGCCCACTAGTGCAAGAAGAATAAGAGACAGATGAAACAGAGCCACCTGGTTGACTGGCAGATCAGCCAACTTTTTTCAGCTTCAAGCAAAACTACCCAGCAATGTCTGCCTAGTTCAATCTACCCCCATTCTATGGATGTATGAGCAAGCCCAGCCAAGATCAGCAGAGCCACTTCAGTCAACCCACAGACATGTAAGAAACAATGCTTCTTATTGCATGCCACTGAGATTTTATAGTTGTTTATTATGCAGCAATAGCTGTCCAATATGACAAAGTAGGAAAAACAAAATTAGGCCCCATTGAAAATTGTAATATGTCCTGATGAACCAGAAATGAAGATCAAGTTACAATGGCTAGGGAGGTAAAAAAAGAAAAAAAATAACAATTACATGTAACAACATGGAAGCCAAAATAGAAAAGTGAGTCAGAAAAGAGGAGTGTTCAACTCTGGCAATCTAAGTCTACTGAGTGAAATAAAAACTGATAAATGCCCACTGGATTTGGAAAACATTTGTTTTCACAAGGCAATAAACTTGAATGGTAGAGAAAAAACTTGGATGAATTGAGATGAAGAGTAAATAGGAAGAGAAGTAGAGATTTTATCTATAGACAATTTCCTCTGGAGATGTATTTGCTCTCAATTTTAAATAGGACAAATCTTTCTCTCCAACACATAATATGGGAATTAGCTTCCAGCCATGTTACTTGAATTGAAATTCAACAGTACTTTTAGATTTCTTCAGGAGTCTAAGTAGTTTCTTAACAGAGTGTCATTCACTGCCAAAGAAACAATACTAACATGTATGCATACTGTGATTTATTGTCACAACAATACATGTTAATATGGCTAATTTGATTTGTATAACAATGAAGAAAGCTTGATATACTTTACTATCTATGTTAAACAAAGTATCTGTTTGATCATTTTTACAATATTATGAATATTATGAATTTACGATAAAAAATTTGATCATTTTTACAATATAATATTACAATATTTTACAATATTATGAGTGATGCAGAAGACGGGTGATTTCTGCATTTCCAACTGAGGTACCATGTTCATCTCACTGAGGAGTGTTGGACAGTGGGTGCAGAATAGTGGGTGCAGCCCACCAAGTGAGAACCGAAGGAGGGCAAGGCATTACCTCACCCAGGAAGCGCAGGGGTAAGGGAATCCCTTTTCCTAGCCAAGGGAAACTGTGACAGACAACACCTGAAAAATCGGGTCACTCCCACCCTAATACTGCGCTTTTCCAAGGGTCTTAGCAAATGGCACACCAGGTGATTATATCCTGCGCCTGGCTCGGAGGGTCCCATGACCATGGAGCCTCACGCATTGCTAACACAGCAAGTCTGAGATCTAACTGCAAGGTGGCAGCGAGGCTGGGGAAGGGGCGCCCGCCATTGCTGAGGCTTGAGTAGGTAAACAAAGCTGCCAGGAAGCTCGAACTGGGTGGAGCCCACCACAGCTCAAGGAGGCCTGCCTGCCTCTGTAGACTCCACCTCTAGGGGCAGGCATAGCCTAACAAAAGGCAGCAGAAAGCTCTGCAGATTTAAATGTCCCTGTCTGACAGTTTTGAAGAGAGTAGTGGTTCTCCCAGCAGAGTTCTGAGATCTGAGAATGGACAGACTGCCTCCTCAAGTGGTCCCTGACCCCCGAGTAGCCTAACTGGGAGGCACACCCCAGTAGGGGCAGACTGACACTTCACACAGTCAGGTACCCCTCTGAGATGAAGCTTCCAGAGGAATGATCAGGCAGCACCATTTGCTGTTCAGCAATATTCGCTGTTCTGCAGCCTCTGCTGCTGATACCCAGGCAAACAGGGTCTGGAGTGGACCTCCAGCAAACCCCCTACAGACCTGCAGCTGAGGGTCCTGACTGTTAGAAGGAAAACTAACAAACAGAAAGGACATCCACACCAAAACCCCATCCGTACGTCACCATCATCAAAGATCAAAGGTAGCTAAAACCACAAAGATGGAGAGAAAACGGAGCAGAAAAGCTGAAAATTCTAAAAATCAGAGTGCCTCTAGCCCTCCAAAGGAATGCAGCTCCTCACCAGCAATGTAACAAAACTGGACGGAGAATGACTTTGACAAGTTGAGAGAAGGCTTCAGACCATCAAACTTCTCTGAGCTAAAGGAGGAAGTTCGCACCCATCACAAAGAAGCTAAAAACCTTGAAAAAAAGATTAGATGAATGGCTAACTAATAACCAATGCAGAGAAGTCCTTAGATGACCTGATGGAACTGAAAACAATGGCACGAGAACTACATGACGAATGCAAAAGCTTCAGTAACCAATTTGATCAACTGAAAGAAAGGGTATCAGTGATCAAAGATCAAATGAATGAAATGAAGCAAGAAGAGAAGTTTAGAGAAAAAGAGTAAGAAGAAATGAACAAAGTCTCCAAGAAACATGGGACTATGTGAAAAGACCGAATCTACATCTGATTGGTTTCCCTGAAAGTGACAGGGAGAATGGAACCAAGTTGGAAAACATTCTGCAGGATATTATCTGGGAGAACTTCCCCAACCTAGCAAGGCAGGCCAACATTGAAATTCAGGAAATACAGAGAATGCCACAAAGATACTCCTTGAGAAGAGCAACTCCAAGACACATAATTGTCAGATTCACCAAAGTTGAAATGAAGGAAAAAATGTCAAAGGCAGCCAAAGAGAAAGGTTGGGTTACCCACAAAGGGAAGCCCATCAGACTAACAGCAGATTTTTTGGCAGAGACTCTACAAGCCAGAAGAGAATGGGGACCAATACTCAACATTCTTAAAGAAAAGAAATTTCAACCTAGAATTTCATATCCAGCCAAACTAAGCTTCAAAAGTGAAGGAGAAATAAAATCCTTTACAGAGAAGCAAATGCTGAGAGATTTTTGTCACCACCAGGCCTGCCCTACAAGAGCTCTGGAGGGAAGCACTAAACATGGAAAGGAAAAACCAGTACCAGCCACTGCAAAAACATGCCAAATTGTAAAGACCATCAACGCTATGAAGAAACTGCATCAACTAATGAGTGAAATAACCAGCTAACATAATGACAGGATCAAATTCACACATAACAATATTAACCTTAAATGTAAATAGGCTAAATGCTCCAATGAAAAGACACAGACTGGCAAATTGGATAAAGAGTCAAGACCCATCATTGTGCTGCATTCAGGAGACCCATCTCACGTGCAGAGACACACATAGGCTCAAACTAAAGGGATGGAGAAAGATCTACCAATGAAATGGAAAACAAAAAAAAGCAGGGGTTGCAACCCTAGTCTCTGATAAAACAGACTTTAAACCAACAAAGATAAAAAGAGACAAAGAAGGACATTACATAATGGTAAAGGGATCAATTCAACAAGAAGAGCTAGCTATCCTAAATATATATGCACCCAATACAGGAGCACCCAGATTCATAAAGCAAGTCCTTAGAGACTTACAAAGAGACTTAGACTCCCACACAATAATAATGGGAGACTTTGACACTTCACTGTCAACATTAGACAGATCAACAAGACAGAAAGTTAACAAGGATTTCCAGGAATTGAACTCAGCTCTGCACCAAGCAGACCTAACAGACATCTACAGAACTCTCCAGCCAAAACCACAGAATATACATTCTTCTCAGTGCCACATCACACTTATTCCAAAATTGACCACATAGTTGGAAGTAAAGCACTCCTCAGTAAATGTAAAAGAACAAAAATTATAACAAACTGTCTCTCAGACCACAGTGCAATCAAACTAGAACTCAGGATTAAGAAACTCACTCAAAATGCTCGATTACATGGAAACTGAACAACCTGCTCCTGAATGACTACTGGGTACATAATGAAATGAAGGCAGAAATAAAGATGTTCTTTGAAACCAATGAGAATAAAGATACAACATACCAGAATCTCTGGGACACATTTAAAGTAGTGTGTAGAGGGAAATTAATAGCACTAAATGCCCACAAAAGAAAGCAAGAAAGATCTAAAACTGACACCCTAACATCACAATTAAAAGAGCTAGAGAAGCAAGAGCAAACACATTCAAAAGCTAGCAGAAGGCAAGAAATAACTAAGATCAGAGCAGAACTGAAGGAGATAGAGACATAACAAATGCTTTAAAAAATCAATAAATCCAGGAGCTGGTTTTTTGAAAAGATCAACAAAATTGATAGACCGCTAGCAAGACTAATAAAGAAAAAAGAGAGAAGAACTAAATAGATGCAATAAAAAATGATAAAGGGGATATCACCACAGATCCCACAGAAATACAAACTACCATCAGAGAATACTATAAACACCTCTACACAAATAAACTAGAAAACCTGGAAGAAATGGATAAATTCCTGGACACATACACTCTCCCAAGACTAAACCAGGAAGAAGTTGAATCCCTGAATAGACCAATAGCAGGCTCTGAAATTGAGGCAATAATTAATAGCCTACCAACCGAAAAACGTCTAGGATCAGATGGATTCACAGCTGAATTCTACCAGAGGCACAAGGAGGAGCTGGTACCATTCCTTCTGAAACTATTCCAATCAATAGAAAAAGAGGGAATCCTCCCTAACTCATTTTATGAGGCCAGCATCATCCTGATACCAAAGCCTGGCAGAGACACAACAAAAAAAGAAAATTTTAGACCAATATCCCTGATGAACATTGATGCAAACATCCTCAATAAAATACTGGCAAACAGAATCCAGCAGCATATCAAAAAGCTTACCCAACATGATCAAGTGGGCTTGATTATGGGATGCAAGGCTGGTTCAACATATGCAAATCAATAAATGTAATCCAGCATATAAACAGAACCAAAGACAAAAACCACATGATTATCTCAAAAGATGCAGAAAAGGCCTTTGACAAAATTCAACAGCGCTTCACGCTAGAAACTCTCAATAAATTTGGTATTGATGGGATGTATCTCAAAATAATAAGAGCCATTTATGACAAACCCACAGTCAATATCATACTAAATGGACAAAAACTGGAAGCATTCCCTTAGAAAACTAGCACAAGACAGGAATGCCCTCTCACACCACTCCTATTCAACATAGTGTTGGAAGTTCTGACCAGGGCAATCAGGCAGGAGAAAGAATAAAGGGTATTCAATTAGGAAAAGAGGAAGTCAAATTGTCCCTGTTTGCAGATGACATGATTGTATATTTAGAAAACCCCATCATCTCAGCCCAAAATCTCCTTAAGCTGATAAGCAACTTCAGCAAAGTCTCAGGATACAAAATCAATGTGCAAAAATCACAAACATTCTTATACACCAACAACAGACAAACAGACAGCCAAATAATGAGTGAACTTCCATTCACAATTGCCTCAAAGAGAATAATACCTAAGAATCCAACTTACAAGGGATGTGAAGGACCTCTTCAAGGAGAACTACAAACCACTGCTCAATGAAATAAAAGAGGACACAAACAAATGGAAGAACATTCCATGCTCATGGATAGGAAGAATCAATATTGTGAAAATGGCCATATTGCCCAAGGTAATTTATAGATTCAATGAGATCCCCATTAAGCTACCAGTGACTTTCTTCACAGAATTGGCAAAAACTACTTTAAAGTTCATATGGAACCAAAAAGGAGCCTGCATTGCCAACACAATCCTAAGCCAAAAGAACAAAGCTGGAGGCATCATGCTACCTGACATCAAACTATACTATAAGGCTACAGTAACCAAAACAGCATGGTACTGGTACCAAAACAGAGATATAGACCAATGGAATAGAACAGAGCCCTCAGATAATAATACCACACATCTACAGCCATCTGATCTTTGACAAACCTGACAAAATCAAGAAATGGGGAAAGGATTCCCTATTTAATGAATGGTGCTGGGAAAACTGGCTACCATATGTAGAAAGCTGAAACTGGATCCCTTCCTTACACCTTATACGAAAATTAATTCAAGATGGATTAGAGACTTAAATGTTAGATCTAAAACCATAAAAACCCTAGAAGAAAACCTAGGCAATACCACTCAGGACATAGGCATGGGCAAGGACTTCATGTCTAAAACACCAAAAGCAATGGCAACAAAAGCCAAAATTGACAAATGGGATCTCATTAAACTAAAGAGCTTCTGCACAGCAAAAGAAATTACCATCAGAGTGAACAGGCAACCTAGAGAATGGGAGAAAATTTTTGCAATCTACTCATCTGACAAAGGGCTAAGATCCAGAATCTACAAATAACTCAAACAAATTTACAAGAAAAAAAAATCAAAAAGTGGGTGAAGGATATGAACAGACACTTCTTGAAAGAAGACATCTACGCAGCCAACAGACACAGGAAAAAATGCTCATCATCACTCGCCATCAGAGAACTGCAAATCAAAACCACAATGAGATACCATCTCACACCAGTTAGAATGGCGATCACTAAAAAGTCAGGAAACAACAGGTGCTGGAGAGGATGTGGAGAAATAAGAACACTTTTACACTGTTGGTGGGATTGTAAACTAGTTCAACCATTGTAGAAGACAGTGTGGCGATTCCTCAAGGATGTAGAACTAGAAGTACCATTTGACCCAGCCATCCCATTACTGGGTATATACCCAAAGGATTATAAATCATGCTGCTATAAAGACACATGCACACATATGTTTATTGTGGCACTATTCACAATAGCAAAGACTTGGAACCAACCCAAATGTACATCAATGATAGACTGGATTAAGAAAATGTGGCACATATACATCATGGAATACTATGCAGCCATAAAAAAGGATGAGTTCATGTCCTTTGTAGGGACATGGATGAAGCTGGAAACCATCATTCTCAGCAAACTATCACAAGAACAGAAAACCAAACACTGCATGTTCTCACTCATAGGTGGGAATTGAAAATGAGAACACTTGGACACAGGAAGGGGCACATCACACACCGGGGCCTGTCATGGGGTTGGGGGAGCAGGGAGGGATATCATTAGGAGAAATAGCTAATGTAAATGATGAGTTAATGGGTGCCGCACACCAACATGGCACATGTATACATATGTAACAAACCTGCATGTTGTGCACATGTACCCTAGAACTTAAAGTTTAAAAAAAAAATTTAAAAAAAACAGCTAAAGAAAAACTAGGATTTTCACAGATTGATAAAACTATATGTGGAAGAAACAGTAAACAGTGAAAAACCCTGTAGACAGATGCTTAGATTAGTTTAAAGCCAATAGATAGATGTGAAAGGTAGTTTGAACATAAAATGATAAAGAATCTTTGATCAAAACAATAACCATACAGACTGCTCTATCAAAGTGAACAGCCACAAATTTAAGAAGAATTTGCATTCTGTATCTAATAGGCTATTAGCATATAGTACATTCAAAATGAAAAATTAACAGAACAAAGTGTCTTGTTTTTACTAGATAGTATTTTCTCATTAAAATTCCAAGAACAAGATTGAATACTATTACAAATATTTTTGATGTAGGTAAACATATACATTAAGGTTCCAAAGTATAACCAGGCAGTTGGTGACATTTTTTTTTCTTTGATTCACAAAACTTTTATCTTTCTGCCAAAACAAGGAATCTTTTTAGGATGGCACATCTCCAGTTAGATAGTTATTTTGTCAGCCTACATGCTAAAAAGGTAGATTTTTACACCTTTGGAAATCAGATGTAAGCTCAAACCTGATACCTAACAGATGAACGATGTTCTCATAACTGAATAAAGAAAATGATCAAACTCCTGCATCCCCTACCTAAAATGCCACATACCCACCAACCAACATAAATCATCACAAAAGCAAGGATGTGATGGTGAGAGACTCGAGAGAAAGTGATAGAAGACAAATATTCACAGGGTTGGATTGCAAATACGCTGGGCAGAATAATAATTTGATATCCCTTCTGATTCATATTCTTTATGCATTTTTTTCAGCATTTATTTAGGGAAGTGAGGATAAGCATCTGTTAGAAATAGTTTACTTGTTTGTTTTTCACCTGGAGGGATGAACTAAAGAAGTGAGAGTGAAATTAGTCTAATAATAACAATCTTTATAAGGAGAGCAATGATAACAAACAATATTTTCTTCCATTCTTAGTACCAATGGCTTTGCACTGTTTGAATCTCTCTTCAAGAGAATTCCCTGCAGAAAGCATAATTGGCTGAGTTTTCAGTGCACTTTTAATCCTCCATTACAGCCACACCATGGTCATGCTTCCCTTAGGCTGCTTACAGCAATGACTGACAATGGCAGAACTACCAGAGCCAGTCATTTTTGACTGACATGGAACTCCTCTAGGAATACATTTTCTAAAGACTCCTCATTACTTTAGCCTAGATTTTCAATTCCAATTCAGTCTGAAGCTCTCCTGATGCACTCCTCTTTTCTTCCCTCTCTCCTTTTATAGGTGTCAAGCCTGTACTCAGAAAATGGGAAAAGAAATAATTTGAATTCACATGGAATGGACAAAAATATTCATTTTACAGTTTTGCTTGAGAGTTATATAAACTCTCTGGTTATCTTTCATAATATAGTTTGAAGAGATCTGTACCTTTTGGACATTCTGACGAATGTGGCATTTTTTTGATAATCACTGACATCATCATTTCACTTAGGACATCATGGTGATCAAGGCAGAATGAGCATGAAGAGTTTAGAACATGGGAGGACTTGGTAAGACACATGTATTAAATAAGTGGAGATTAAGCCCTAGGAAAGTTGAGAGATTCAGAGACTTTCCATTTGGTTAAAAATGTTAGAGGATCCATGGTCGAGGGCATGTCAGGTTACTCCCTCCAAAGTAAAAGACAAATTGCTGCATCTTACATCCTCTATTACAGAGAAAGAAGCACAGAACCTGCTAGGCCTCTTCAAGTTATGGAGTCAACATGTTTCAACCCTAGGAATACTGCTCCGGCCTCCATACTGTGTGATATGGAAGGCTACCAGTGTTGAGTAGGGTCTTGAGTAGGAAAGGGAAGCACAGAAGGCCCAGGTCGTCTCTTGGGCCATAATATCTGGAAGATCCTATAATACTGGAAATAAGTATGGGAAAAGATTCAGTGTGGAATTTATGACAAGCCCAAGTTACTAGCAATGCAGACTTCTGAGATGCTGAAGCAAAGCCATGCCATTCACAGTGAATGATGTTGCATTTTTTTCAAAAAATGGCTCCTGGCATGTTGCCGGGTCCTTATAGGAGAGGAAATGCTTGACCACTGACTCTGTACAAAATGACTGTGTGTCTATGTCTAGAACTTCCCTTAAATGAGATGGCCTTTGTTGGACCCATCAAACCACAAAGGTGAACAGGCCCATCAGCAGTCCATCAGAAGATGGAAATGTACATCAGATTTGAGCTTGAGGAGGATCAGAGCAAGTAAGCTGCATGAGCAGATGGTCCAACGTATGTATCACTCACCAAGGTGCACAAGAGTCCATCCTCCAGCTCACTCACATGGTCCTATGGAGAAGGGAAAAGCATCTCAAATGGCAAGCTGAGAGACTATGAAGGAGCCCAAGCCTGGTTTACTAATGAGTCAACACGGCATATGGTGCCAGCTTAACATGAATGGTAGCTGCAGTACCACCACTTTCAGGAATGACCTTGAAAAGCAGTGGGGATGGAGGTAGTCAGCTTGGGCTACCATAATAAAATACCATAGACTGGGTGGCTTAAACCACAGAGAATGTTTGTATTTATTATTTATTTATGTTCTCTCAGTTCTTTAGGCTGGAAGTCTGAGATCCCTGTAATAATATCGTTGGGTTCTGATAGGGCCCTGTTCCTAACAGGCAGATGGCCACCTTCTCATTGCACACTCCCACAGCCTTTCGTTGGTCTGTATGCTTGGAGAAAGAGAGAGAGAGAGAGAGCTCTTTCTCGTTCTCTTCCTCTTCTTATAAGGCCAACAATCCTATTGAATTAGGACCTTGCCCCGATGACTTCATTTAACTTAAGTTACCTCCTAAAAGCCCTATCTCCAAATACAGTCACATTGAAGCTTAGGGCTTCAACATATGAATTTGCAGAGGGAGAGGCCACAATTCAGTCCGTAGCAGGTGATAAGGAGAAATACATGTGGAACCCAGCTGATCCTAATTATAACTGAAATGGACATATGCGGCAACATTGGCTTGGGAAGTTAGGGATGTCTAACTTTAAAACCAATTGATTCTAAAGTGAATAAAACATGAAACTAGTATATTAATGTCTGATGAAAGATGACTGTTTTTAGACTGGGTCTTGTTCTGTAACCCAGGCTGGAGTACCACGGAGCTCACTGTAGCTTTGAACTCCCGGGCTCAGGTGATCTTCTCATCTCAGCCTCCCAAGTAGCAAGGACTACTGGTGTGCACCACCACTCCTGGCTAATTTATTGTTATTGTTACTATTATTACTGTAGAGATAGGGTCTCACTATGTTGCCCAGTTTGGCCTTGAACCCCTGGCCTAACGTGACCCTCCTGAGTTGGCCTCCAAAAGTGCAAAGATTACAGGTATGAGCCACCATTTCTGGCCTGAAATATGATTTTTTAGGGTTACTCCTACTGGGAATATATTTATACCCCATTACCTACCAAGTTACAGTATTGTTATACTACCATTTTAAGTTAGGTTTGCAATAAATGTCTTATTTATGTTTTTATTGAATTGAATTAAACTTAGTAGAGATTCAATGATGGGCCTTCATCTTGTCCACTGCTGAGGAATAAGAACTCTAGTACCTCAGAGGTTCCTTTTTTTTTTTGTTTTCGGGGTTAGGTAAAATGCCATACTTTTCTAGAGAATGGGCATAGTAAATTTTAAAAAATCATCAGTCTACAAATCACCTTTAATATGTTGTACTTGTAGTTGTTTCCTCATAGCCTTAAGCAGATGACCCCAGGTGCCCCTCAGGCATCACACAGTGAACATATACATTTGAAGATTACGACCTCTTTCTGGAGGCAGACGTTCCTGCAAAGGGGGATGCTGGGAATATAGCATGGTGAATCACACCGTGTCACAAAGCCAAAAAACAGAATCCATCCAATTATGGGTCTCCTCGCAGGTCTTCAGCACTTATCTGAAACACAAGGGCATTTCCTGCTCACTGGAGTTTGGGCAGTATTGATTTTTTTCTTCTAAAATGTTTATTGATTTAGAAATTTTCACAGCATAAAGCATTAATGTGTGGGTTGAGTATGTCTTGTCTCTAAAATTATCAAATTCTTAAAAGCCACAACTATTAAAAATATAGATGCAGTAAATATGATATACTTGTCATAGCAAAGGATGATGGGGAAACTCAAAGATATTTTGAATAAAATAAATTACAAAAGTTCAATTTCTTTCAGAGGAATAAATAGCTATTACAGTTAATACAAAGCATACAAGGTTTACATTTACTCAATTGTGCTTTGAGAGGGAAGAAATCTGTTATAGATAAAAAGTTATCAATTTCTAAATTCATGACATTAGCCCTTGTGAATGTTAAGCAAATCATCAGAAATTCTGAACTTATTCTGAGAGAAGAACAGCATTATGTAGCAGATCCAAGTGGTCCACAAATTGAGGTTTGCAAGAATATCTTATTTCTTTATTTTCTTTAACCTAGTTAAAGTCAGTACAGGTCGATGAAGAACCCTCATTTAGTTGTTCTGCTGGGAAACTTCAATTATTTTTGGTGTCTTCCCTTCTCCAGAAAGTAATGTAAAATACCATGGGTCTCATACAGCGCATTTGGGGGCAGCCTCTCTGGTTTTCTACTCATGCCAGTTATCCTGGGGATGCCCATTTGTTCTGGCCAGCAGCATCTCTTGAAGTCCTTACAATCCGCTGTTCCAGTAGAAAGCACGGAGGTGAACATTCGTCCTTTCTGCCTTGAATGGAATGGCAAATAATAAAGAAATTTCACCTATTGTGGCCCCAATGTGTGGTGGCAAAAAAGACAGACATGTGAACAATGTAGAAAGATGAGGCACACATGTGTCTTGCTTTCTGTCTGTAAAGGTGGGAAATGAAAGGTGTGAAAAACAGAATAGGAGAAACACCATTGAATGAGTGCAGGACTAGAAATCATTGACACTGGTGAGTGGCCTATTTTCCTGGGAAGGCCACAAACTAGGCATAGTCCAACACAGTCGCATCTATTACGATGTGGCAGTATTGCACAGCACTGCCACAAGGAAATGCCTAGAAAAATCTTTCGAGATGCTTCTGGGTTCCAAGTCCTATGTGAAGCGTGAGGAATCCAGGTGTTCCTGTGTGCTTTGGTTGAAGAGCTCAGAGAATCTGAGAAAGCTGGTGAGTCTGCAGAGGCCTGGATGAGGACAAAGCAGCCACCAAGTGTGAGGACTTTCTGACCAAGGACGAGTGGTGCTTAGAAGACTTTAATGGCTGAATGAAGGCCAATCTCACCTCAGCAATCACCAGTCCAGAGAGTAGCCCAGACTAACCACACCACAGCATTTTCCACGGAGCATCCAAAGGCACAAAGTGAATTAAAGGCCCAGCCTTCGTTCTCCACTTTCTTCAGCTACAACGTCATATAATCCCTAGTTTTCATTTTATCTAAAATCGACCTAGGAAAGCAGTAGGGAGAAAAAAGGAAAAATCTTCAATATTTGTTTTGACCTGAAACAAAATAGACTAAACTATCAAATTGAAATGAGTTTACCAGACTGAACTACATTTATGTAGAATTTTTTTCTGGATTGGATGAATGTATATGTAATATGGTGATGGGATGCTCCTAAGGCAGGTTAAATAAATTAGCAGAAATGAGCAAGGTATTTTTCTGGGCAATCAGACTATAAAGTATAAATTTGTGATCTTGTCAACAATAACATAAAACTCTAGGATGAAGCAATGACCTTTAGTGACCAATATAAGGCCAACTTATCAATATATAATTTGTTTGTTTGTGGTGCTTTCTCCTCTCTTGACAATCCCTTACTAAAGAGAACGATTTACCTCCTTCTTTTAATGTAATTTGTGCTAATCAGGAGCTTTTCTAGTAACGGATAAAAATGTCACCCATTCCAGGAGTACTCACATTTAGTAGTGAACATCTTAGATGCGGAATGCCTGTAAGCCAGAGAAATGAATGTTTAATTTACTGAAAGAAACTATGAGCACTTGGCTAGCAACAGTAAAAATTACTGACACTTATAGAGCATTCAGTACGTTCCATGAACTGAACTAAAAGCTTCATGTCATTGTTTTTGATAGGTTTGTGAGTTTTTAACAGCAAGGTTGGAATAAGATACTTGGAATAGAAGATCATCCTGTTATATTCAATTTATACCACTTGGTGGTGATGAACTGCAGTGCAGTCTTCTGTGCTTTAGGTAGCCTTATTTGTGCCAAGTTTGCATAAAGGACCAGTTTGTGACTATGTGCTATGCTCTCCAGCCACCTGGTTACCTAAAGGGCAAAGAAAAATGGGTGTGATGAAAGCTTTTGTCGAGTATAAATACAAATATTTCTTCCAATTCTTTCAAACTTCGTTCAAGAAAAAAGATGTTGGACATTTAAGGAGATAATTTTATTCAGGCTATTGTGATAGAGAAAATGTTCATTAATAAAGAATGGTTACGGAGAGTCAGGTAAACAAGAAAATCATTATCAAGTCTGATGGGAGTACTGAAGAACAAAGATGACTCAAATCTGAGTCACTGAAGAAAGATAGGGGGTTAAGAAGAGTGTTTTTTTGTTTTTGCTTTTGTTTTTGTTTTTGTTTTTGTTTGAATATGAGAGAGAAAGAATGTCCTTTGTGGTTAGGTTAGCCATTTATTGAAACAAAATAGTGAGGAGATTTCAGAAAAGAAAATGGTAGGAGGATTTCTTAACTGTCTTAACAGTCTTCTAGGAGTGCATGGCTCACATAAAGATTAACATCACCACTTCCTGCATACTAATGAAACAAAGCTATGGGGGAAAATAGTATTATAACACAGTATACATTTATAGCAATTTTCTTAATGTTCTTGAAATCCTGATTAATCTGCTCGAGCAACAGTAAATTATGTCATTAACAAGATTTTTGTCTTTCTAGCAGAATATGAAAGAAATTCAAATGGCATTTGTGACACACAGAATTCCTATTGTCATAGAGCATTTGTTGATTTTAAGAGTAAACTAGAAGTATAGTAAAAGAGTATAGTATAATATAAATAAGAAAAATGATCTAAAAGAGAATGGAGACTCAAATTTGAGAAAAGATAAATTAAAATTAAAAGGAAGAAATAAAGGTGGAGAATGGGGCAAGCCCACTTCCAAAAATGTTTCCCTTTATTTAGTTCTATACTCTATTGTGTTAATTAATCTTCATTGAACCATTGAACCGTTTGCAACTTCATTCCTAAATGTGCAAAAAAAAAAGAAAGAAAGAAAGAAAGAAAGAAAGAAAGAAAGAAAGAAAGAAAGAAAGAAAGAAAGAAAGAAAGAAAGAAAAAAGGATATGTGTTAGTATACTTTCTGGAGAGTGAAAGGGAAAACACATTGCATCTTAATTCTCTTTTTAAACTTAAAAAAATTGCAAACCACCTGCCTTATTGTATAGACATTTTGTCAACTGACATCGTTGTCACTTTTCAAATTTTTAGTGCAGGATTTCTTACAAATGATATTCTGGCCCTCTTCCTAATTACACAAATGCAAACACCTGCCCTTATACTGAAGCTAATTAGCAATTAGCAAAACAATTAAATTAGTTTGGCTTCCCTACTGTGTTCATAAAATTCTTCAAAGACAGCACAAATGTTTAATTACTGACAGTAAGCCAATACTGTGTATCTTCCTAGAGGTGATGATCCACCACAATGACTCTATTGCTTGAGACAACATAATCAAATGAGGAGACCTCACATCTCACTGCACCTTTCCTGTCTTGTCTCCTTTCCAAACTTTTCTAAATGAAGTCTTAAACTCAAGTCTGACATTCATTTATTCCACGTTTTTTCTTCTCCCTAAAATTGTCCATACCTGTTCAGCCTGTAATAGTAACTTATTTTTTTCTTTATTAGCATAAAGCATAATGCTTTGAATGAATAATGCAAACTTGGGCAAATTAGAGAAATGTTTCAAGATTCAGTTTGCCTGTTTATAAATTGGGGAAATAGTAATTATTGCATATGGTTATTGTGAAAATAAGTAAAGTAACATATAAAAGGTGACTCAGAGTGATGATATGTGGACATGCAGCAATGTCACTTTCCTTGACTTGTCCTTTCTTATTTCTGTTTCTTTCCTTTTAGGATACCTTAGGTTTTAAGAGCCAGTCTTAAAAGAACCTTAAAATTGTGTGTATCTTTTACATTGTCAAGAATTCTAATGGTTGAGGTTATATTTCATTGTTTCTGCACTGAGGATTGATCATCAATCAGTGCCATGATTATCCCACTCTCTGCCATAACTGCCAATGTCAATGTCAAAGTCATCACCACCACTATTCTTTGAGAGCCCACTACTGGGGACTTCAAGATTCCCAAGGTTATTTAAGATGCTTTATCTGCATCATATATTGTATTTTTATGCCATGCTTTTTCATCTCTTATTCTACTTGTTGCCTCCTATCATTTTCTGAAAATTACACTTTCATAGCCGTAAAAGGCAGGGAGAGCAATTTAGGCTGTAAGTTGCTACAGTTTCTACCTACTGATGCCAACTCACAAATGCTAAGAATGAACTTCAGTCTTCCACACTGTGGTCCTTTGTATATATTGAGTATAACATGGCTTTATTAAGACAGTGCATTTATACTGATTGCTGCTGTACCAGTGGGAGAAATTATGACTGGTACAATGCCCAACACATCCTTAAGTACTGATATATTATTATTTACCACTCTGGTCCTTTTGCATACACTGATTTCCCCCTAGTTTTTCTCATTATAACAGCATTAGCATTTTCCCCAGTGGGCTTGCTTTCACCCAATATGTTTCAATGCAAATGTCGCTCCTCAGAAACACCTGCCCTAAATGCTTTATAAAGTAGTCTCCCCCAATTTTTCTTCCTCTCACCTCCTTGGTTGTTACCTACATAACACTTACCATAATCTCTATTTGTCTTGCTTGTTTGTTAATATGTTTGTTCACTCATTTAATTGATTATGGTTTTTCTTCTAAATTGGGGTTTATGCTCCATGAGGGCAGAAACTTGTTTCTTAGTGTCACCCCAAAATTACAGCCTGGGGAAACAAGGACTGGGAAGTAAGTAGTTTATGTGAGACATGATAGCAATCACAAATGAGAGAGTGGGATAAGTGAGACAGGGAAGAGGGCAAATCCAATTAATCTATCTGTTAAAGAGGAAGTTCTGATTGGTCAATTGGGGCTCAATTGCCCTGATGAGCTTTTGAGCAACAGAGTGTAGAAAGTACTGTCAGTTCTGCTATAATAGCGCATATATGTTTCTAAAAACAATTACTGCTATACAAAATCATGCCGTAGAAACCACAAGGCTTGTGGGAGAAATGGAGTTGGGGTACAACACTAAAAAATGGTATCAGTCACACATAAAAAAGATACAATCCTTAAAAAATGGTAGCATAGTTTCACATGTGATAAATGGTTAAGAAATGCATAACATCTATAATAAATATAGTGCTTTATATTGAAAAACGTTTGGCATTTGCACATGGAAGGGCATTTTGGAAGGGTTGTAGTTGGTGAATTATTGCAAAGTGGTGAAAGAAGAGTTAGGTGAAAGTTGATGGATAGCTGTTAATGGCAGGGTTGGCTAAGTGTGGCTCACAACATGTGAAGTGCCCTAAGGTCACTGGTAGATGTTGAGGTGTGTGCAGATGTGCATTTTGGTGTTTTTATATGGCTTAGGCCAGCTATATGCTGTTTTCTGTATTTATCTAAATCAGAGATGATCAATCTTTTCCTTAAATGATCAGATAGTAAATATTTTGGGTATTGCAGGACATATGGAACCTGCACATAAAAAAAAGCCAAAAAAAAAAAAAAAAATGGATGTGTCTGTTCTCCAATAAAACCTTCTTTACAAGGCAGTGAGCCAGAGTTTCCAAACCCCTAAGTTAATGTTTTTTATGGAAGAAATCATGCATAATCAAACACAAAATTTGGGTCATATTTAAACTTTTTTCTTAATATCTCTATTGTTTTGAAACTAATACATCTATTCAAAACAAGCATTATAGCAGAACTGACTGTACCTCAGAATTTTCTGAGTCAGGGGATTTATGCTAAGAATGCCAAATTTCCAACCCTGCTAGACTGCCCATTGAGTGAGACAAACAGCTTCATGAGTCCTGAAGAAAGCCTAAAGTTTAGACTGGGAAGCAAAAGTACTTGAGTGGAAAGCTGTCAGCCTGCATAGAAATTGTCCTCCATTGTCACTGGCTGAGGATATAAGGGATGTGGCATCACCAGCATCTGCTCCACTTGTTTGTCTTATTTTCTGCTGCGTCTTCAGTTCCTGGAATGCATTAGGCATTTAAAACAAATGCACCTGTGCAAACAGGCCCACTCTCCAAGGCAACCCAGAATGAAACTATCCTGGTCCATTCTTAGTTGAGACTTTTATCTCATTTGATCGGATACAGTACTAGCCCCCAGAATGCTTCCTTTTCATGGTTGCAATATTGCAGAGTCTTTATAGTTTTTCCAGTATCTCTTGGTCTTCATATATGTTACCAAGACTTCTTTTACTCAGACTACCAATTTGATATACTTTACTTCTAACAACATACATTTTCAAGTGCAATAATCACATGATCATACATTTCCAGCTCTCTAACAAAATATATTCTATACTAATTTTACTTTATTTAGTAAACTTTCCTGCCAAAGGATTTTCCATCTGGTCAAGACTAGTGAGCAATGGCTCTGACCTATAGGTGGTAATATGTTTTTCACAGTGAGAGCAACTGATACTCCAAAAGAAATATGGTTATTATTAGAATGTTGCTTAAAAAGTGTTCTTATGGATAGGATTGTATACCTCCAAAATGTATATGTTGAAACTTTAATCCCCAATGTGCCTTTATTTGGAGATAAGGAATTTATGGAGGAAAGTTAAATGAAATCATAAGGATGGAACCTATATTAGTCAGGGCTCTCTAGAGGGTCAGATCTAATAGGATATATATACAGGAGAGTTTATTAAGTAGTATTAACTCATTACAAGGTCCCTCAATAGGTCATCTTCAAGCTGAGGAGCAAAGAAGCCAGTCCAAGTCCCAAAGCCAAAGAACTTGGAGTCCCATGTTAGAGGGCAGGAAGCATCCATCATGGGAGAAAGATGTAGGCTGGGAGGCTAAGCCAGTCTAGCCTTTTCACATTTTTTTCTGCCTGCTTTATATTCTAGCCACACTAGCAGCTGATACGATGGTACCTATCTAGATTAAGGGTGGGTCTGCCTTTCCCAGCTCACTGACTCAAATGCTAATCTCCTTTAGCAACACCCTCGCAGACACATCCAAGATCAATACTTTGCATCCTTCAATCCAAACAAGTTGACATTCGGTTGACATTTTGGAACTAACTAGGTGATGGCCAGAGCCTGAAAGAGTTTTCAGTTGCATGCTAGAAAAATCCTGGATTGTCTCAAAGGGATGATTGTTAGAATTCTAAATTTTAAAGGGGATTCTAATGAGGGCTCGGGAAGAAAAGAGGAGAGCTGTAGAGAAAGTTATATCATGTTAGAGGACATATATACCATGACAAACAGAAGGTTGGTAGAAATGTGAATTTTTTTTTTTTTTTTTTTGAGACGGAGTCTCGCTGTGTCACCCAGGCTGGGGTGCAGTGGCGCGATCTCCGCTCACTGCAAGCTCCGCCTCCTGGGTTCACGCCATTCTCCTGCCTCAGCCTCCGAGTAGCTGGGACTACAGGCGCCCGCCACCACGCCTGGCTAGTTTTTTGTATTTTTAGTAGAGACGGGGTTTCACCATGTTAGCCAGGGATGGTCTCGATCTCCTGACCTCGTGATCCACCCGCCTCGGCCTCCCAAAGTGCTGGGATTACAGGCTTGAGCCACCGCGCCCGGCCGAAATGTGAATATTAAAGATGCTTTTGGTGCAGTCTCAGATGGAAATGAGGAACTTGTTATTGGAAACTGGAGGAAAGGTGATCTGTCTGATAAAGTGATAAAGAACTTGGCTGAATAATGTTCTAGCGCACTTGTGCGTGGTAACACTGGATATTTATCAGATGAGATTTCTAAGCAAAGTGTTGAAGTTGTGGCCTGGTCTCTCTTACTCATTATAGTAAAGTGCAAGAGAAGAGATATAAATTGAAAGAATTGTTAAGTAAAACTAAACCAAAACTCAAAGATTTGAACATTTTCAGCTTACCCATATTGCAAAACATAACAAAAAGCATTTCCTGGAGAGAAGACAAAGAGCAGCCCTGGAAATCCCTCCATAGAAAGATTACTTGTGCATTTGATCAGCAATCTCAGCTGAAACAAGAAATAGAAATGAGATTATACCAACAGAAACACTGCCAGAATAAAAGGGACAGAGAAAATGTGATGGGATGAAAGAAAGGTTTCAGACTTCTGAGATTCTACAGGATAAAACAATAGAGCTATCCAATATCATCCTCCAGGAGAAGAGAAGAATGACCTTGAAGGCAATTCAGAGATGTCAGGCCTGGCACTCCCACCATAGGCACAAGGACAAGGTTGTTTCCTCTCTCATTTCACTGGGCTAAGATGCTACCACCCAGTGCCTCTGGGACAGGGCCACCCCATGGAACTGAAAGGCAGGTCAGGATGCAGAGCCAAGGGAGAGAATTGTCACCCAGGGCCATACAAGTGATATTGCTGCCCCAGTGGGCCCTGGGGGCAGAGTGTCCAACCAAAGAGGATTATTCTGAAGCTGTAATAGTTAATACAATTTTTCTTGCTAGGTTTTGAACTTGCTTTGGATCCATTACCCTTTTCTTCCTTTCAATTTCTCCCTTTTGGAACAGCAATGTCTAAACGATGTCTGTCCTAGCATTATATTTTGGAAGCAAATATCTTGTCTGGTTTCAAAGGTTCAGAACTGGAAAGGAAATTCACCTGAGGGTGATTCATGCCTTGAGTCTCACTCATTCCTGATTTAAATATTTAAACGAGACTTTGGACTTGAAATTGACACTGGAGTGGGTTAAGACCTTGGGGGCTCTTGGACACAGTGAATGTAGTTTGTATCTGAGAAAAACATAAATTTTAGGGGGCCAGAGGGCAGAATGTCATGGACTAAATTGTGTCTCTCAAAATATATATGTTGAAGTCTTAACCTGTGAATGTGACTATATTTGGAGATAGGACCTTTAAGGAGGTAGGTAGTGTTACATAAAGTCATAAGGGTGGGGCCCTAATCAAACAGGTTGGTGTCCTTAGAAGATGAAGGAAAAAAACACACCACATCTGTGTGTGTGTGTGCATTTGTTTGTGTTTATGTGTATGTGTGTATACTTGTGCACTCTAAGAAAATGCATGAGAGGACATAGCAAGAAGGCAGCCATCTGCAAGCCAGTAAGGACACAGCCAGAAACCAGCCCTGCTGATACCTTGATCTTTGACTGTAGCAACCTTAATGATGAAAAAACACATTTCTGTTGTCCAAGTCACCCAGTCTGTGGAATATTGTACAGCAGTCTAAGTAGATTAATGCAGGAGCATTTATCATCAGGGAGAAAAAACAGCTAATGAAAGATTTCTAAAACAACAAAACATTCTTCATATTAGGAATTGTCAGTAGCAACTATAAATCCAAGCAAAATAATTCAATAAACATTTATTAAGCCCTGAATCTGGCAGACTTTGCTGGCTGTTTGATCAATAGTTATTGCCTATCCCCACCCCCGACCAATTTTGCTTTATTCCTAGCATAATAGGTCTCCGAGAGGGCAAGAGACAGAATTAGGAAAAAATCATATAAACATTTCAAAATGTTTGTTTGAGTTGATTTTATCATGTAGGTTTTAGCAAGGGACTACACGACAGAGAGAAACTTAACCTAAAGAAGTTTGATCTGACAGGAGAAAGGACAGAAAATGCAGTATTGAGAAACGAGT
Source organism: Macaca fascicularis (assembly GCF_037993035.2). NCBI lineage: Eukaryota > Metazoa > Chordata > Mammalia > Primates > Cercopithecidae > Macaca > Macaca fascicularis. The sequence continues at coordinate 58,489,076 of NC_088386.1, forward strand.
TTTGTCTGTAATAGGCCATCTAAGTAGACAGAGCCCCTTTATATCACACTTCCCAAGGTTTCTAAAACAATTTATCTATCCCCAATATGTAGCTAGTGCCTTCAGAGAATTAGGATATAAATGATTCTGCAGAAAATATAATTGTTGAGAGACCTAAGTCTAGTATAGGGTCCTTTCTTTAGGCATTCTCCACCAAACAATGAACAAATTTGATTAAGAGTAAAATCTGATTAATGGCCAATTATTTATTGGATTCAAGGTAGAGTGCATTAAACAAAAGGTTAGATGTGGGAAGAACATCAAATTCAGTGTAGTCAAGATCTCGGTGATAGTTATTAGTCCAGTAAATAAGTATTATAAAAGCCTGCTAGATTTTTCAGGGGACTCTATTGATATAAAGAAACTTAATAGCTTGGCAATAACTTAAGAATGCTCAATCCTAAGACCACCAACTTAATTCCAACAGGAAATGGACTACTCAAGCAGTGGAAACATAGGAAGGGCCCATCTTCCTTGTGGTCATGAAACACAATAGAGCTCTTTCTTGAAAGCAAAACTATTATCTTCTATATCAGATAGGAAATAAGTTGATTCTAACATCAGATAGGCAAGGACTCTTAGTTATTTCTACTTAGCACTGAATACATGCTATGGAAAAGAGATTGCTGCATTTCCTATTCTGCTCTTATTCAAGCAGGTATCTTTCTTAAGGGAGTTATATTTCTGTTACTCCATTTTATATTATGTGTTTTGGAGGTAGATAACACCAGAGAAAAACGTGTCTCCTCCAACTGAGAACACGGTGCTGGTCATAACTGCATCTTCTTGTATCAGGATTTGGCCTTTTGTACTTTCCTTGTGTTTTTGTCTATCAGGAAAAAAATTTAAAAACATTTTATTACACACTAGCACCAAGTCTGTTACTTAAGAAAAAGGAATTGCTTTTTACGGTAGGGAGATCCTTTTTCTAAAATCGTGGTTTAAATAGGCAACATAAAAATTAAGTATTTTAAAGTATACAATTCCATGGCATTTAGTACATTTGCAATGCTGTGAAATCATCAGCACTATCTAGTTCCAAAACATTCTTATTACCCCAGAAGGAAACCCCATACCTATTATACCACCATGCCACACTGCCCCCTCCCCATGCTCTGGCAACTACTAGTCTACTTTCTGTTTCTGTAGATAGGATGATTCAGAATATATCAGAATTTCCTTTTGTTGGGTTATTTCCCCCTAAGATCCATGCAGAAAGGGAAACAAAAAGTTTAATAAAATAGTAAAAATAAAGTCAATTTTAGAACCAAGACCTATTGACCAATGCAAAATAATCAGATTCATTATATGTTTTACATCAGAGCTATCCAATATATGAAACTAAACAGATTTTGTATGGTATTAGTTTTTCTCTTCCCAGCCAATGTCATTATTAAAGTATTTTTTAGGAAATTTCCCATATTCAAGTTCCTACTTTGTCTCATTTTTCTTTGTATAAAGATACATAATTATAAATAGAAATTCACAAAATATCCTTTACCTAGGGCCAGAGACAGTCACTAACCTGTTTGATTCTGCCTAATGATCAGTCAATACTGAATAGTCTGAAAGTTCCCATTGAAAAAAAAAAAAACTATCAGGTCTTTTAAAAGATTCTGTAGTTCAAAAAAGAATGACTTATTTAAAGACATAGAAGTGTATATTCATTAAAACAGCTATTTTTAAAAAAGAATAAGAAAACACATTAGAAACACAATATTTGTGCTCTCAATAAGGTTCAAAAGAGACTACCTATTTGAGTTACACACAAGTAGTCATAAATATGGGGTTATTTGACCTTATGGGGAATTTTAAGTGAATTTAAAACATAATTGTCATATTTTTTTAAATTGAGACTGTGAATGCTGCAGAAAATCAAATTGCTAAGGAAATAGATCTAAACGAATTTCCTCAAATTCAAAGGGATAGAAAGAAAAAAAATTAAAAATAAAGGAACAAAATGAGAACCTTAACTTAGATTCAGGATAATGTGACCTACCAAAATAGAAATTTCAAAGAAGAAATAGTAGCATAAAACGCTTTTATCTAAGATAAATTTAGTCTAAAAATTGAGAGTTGAAGGTCTTTGAAGCAAAGTTAATAAAAAGAGAATCATATGTATCCTGGTGAATTTTGGAAGATTAAAGATGGGCAGTCTTGTGAGCACCTCTGCCTGGAAACTTCCAGTCCACCCACTTTGCTACTGTCAATATTCCTGGCCTTTCCCATCCCTTAGCTCTCAATTTCCATCATATTACCTTGGAGAGCCTTATGTGGCAACTTTAAAGTCCCTTCTGATATTTTCTATCATAGCACAATGGTTGTTATAATTAGAACGTTTTTGTAAGTTTCATTTATATACGTATTTGGTTTTTTGTGCTGACTTCTTCACTACATCTTTTCCCACTAAACTGTGTATCCTCAGGATCATGTCTACTTTGCTTTAGCCTATTGCCTAATACTGTGCTCAGTTAACTATTTGTAAAACCATACTTTTATTAAATGAAACAAGAAGGAAAACAGGTTTATATTTGTGGATTAAATTAACAAAAGAAGGAAATACAGTATTAGGCAAAAAAACGACACTCAGGTCTTCCATAAGAATGAGAAAGAAGTTATTAGTTTATTACATATTTTTATGATTTTATGATAATCATAGTAATACTTATAATTTCTATCAACTGAATGTTGCTTATAGTGTGCCAAGGAGTGCACATATAAACTAATTTAATTCTCACAGCCAATCGATAGGTAATGTTATAATTCCTGCTTTGCAGGTAAGCTAACTGAGAAACAGAGAGGTTAGAAAACTTGCCTAAAGTCACATATTTGGGAGGTATTGAAACAAGGGTTTTATCTTAGTCTTCATATTTCATAGTATAATATTGGTTTATAAATATCATGGAAAAAGTTTAAAGAAAGCATTTATGTAATTAAAAAGCACATGACTAACTGAAAGAACTTCAGAAGTTAATAAGAAAATAAAAATAAGACACGTAGAAAAGGAGGACGAAAACATAAAATGAGAGAGACACATGGCAAAATTAAATAGTACAGCTTTAAACAATGGATTTCATTCTTCAATTCATTCAATGACTGTTAGTGAGTACCTAGTATATGCTAGGCAATATTCTGGATCCTGAGTGTAGAGATGTTAATGAAACACCAAAAAACTATTAGAACTAATAAATTCAGTAAAGTTAAAGGATACAGAATCAACATACAAAAGTCAGTTGCATTTCTATACACTAACAATGCGCTATTCAAAAAAACTGATAATTTCATTTACGATAGCATAAAAAAAAACAGAAATAAATCCAAGGAGGTGAAATATCTGTACACTGAGAACTATAAAAAACTGATGAAAGAAATTAAAGACACAAATAAATGCACAGATTCTCACATTCACAGACTGGAAGAATTAATAAATGATCTATAGTTTCAATTCAGTCCCTATCAAAATTTCAGTGACTGTTTTTCAGAAAAAAGCAATTCTAGAATTCATATGAAACCTCAAAATCACTGAAGAGCTAAAGCAGCCTCGAGCAAAAAGAACAAAGCTGGAGATATCACACTTCCTGATTTCAAAAAATATTACAAACCTATACTAATCAAAATAGTATGGTACTGCCATAAAAGCAGACACATAGACAAATGAAACAGAATAGAGAGTTCAGCAATAAATCCACACATATATGGTTAACTAATTATCCACAAAGATGCCAAAAATACACAACAGGACAAGAATAGCCTTTTCAATAAATAGCGTTGGGAAAACTGGATATCCACATGCAAAAATAAAAATAAAAATTAGGCTGGGCGCAGTGGCTTATGGTTGTAATTCCAGCACTTTGGGAGGCTGAGGTGGGTGGATCACCATGTCAGGAGTTCGAGACCAGCCTAGCCAATACAGTGAAACCCCGTCTCTACTAAAAATACAAAAATCAGCTAGGCATTATCGCAGGTGCCTGTAATCCGAGCTACTCAGGAGGCTGAGGCAGGAGAATCACTTTAACCCGGGAGGCAGAGGTTGCAGTGAGCCGAGATCACGCTGCTGCACTCTAGCTTGGGTGACAGAGCCTTGGTGACAGAGCAAGACTCCATCTCAAAAAAAAAAATAAAAATAAAAAATAAAATAAACTGGACCCTTCTTTTAAGTCAGACATAAAAGTAAACTAAAAATGTATTAACGACATAATCTTAAAACCAGAACTGTGAAACTGCCAGAAGAAGAATATAGAAGATAAAGTCTTTGACATTGGTCTTGGCTATGATTTTTGGGGTTTTATACCAAAAGTACAGGCAAGAAAAGTAAAAATAAACAAGTGGCGCTTCAAACTAAAACATTTTTGCACAGAAAAGGAAATAACAATAAAAAAGGCAGCCTACGTAATGAGAGTAAATATTTTAATTATATATCTGATAAGTATTAATACCCAAAATACATAAAGAACTCAACTCAATTGCAAAATGAGTAACCCAATTAAAAAATGAGCAAAGGACCAACATAGACAGTTTTCAAAAATAGACATACAAGTGGCCAACCTGTAATAAAAAGATGCTCAACAAGACTAATCACCAGAGAAATCCAAACCAAAACCACAGTGAAGTATCACCTCACATGTTAGAATGGTTATCATCAGAAAGTCAAAAGACAATAAGTGTTGCCAAGGATGTGGAGAAATTGGAACCCTTGAACACTGTTGTTGGGAATGCAAACTGGTACATCTTTTATGGAAAACAGTATGGAAGTTCTCCCAAAATTAAAAATAGAACCACCATATGATTGAGGAATCTCACTTCTGGGTATGTACCTAAAGGAAATAAAATCACTGTTTCAAAATAATATCTGCACTTTCACATTCATTGCAGCATTATTTACAGTAGCCAAGATACGAAAACAACCTAAATGTTCATTGACAGAAGAATGGATAAAGAAAATGTGGTATATAGACACAGTGGAATATTATTCAGACTTAAAGAAGAAAGAAATCCTGCCATTTGGAAAAATACTGATGAACCTTGAAGACTGTATGCTAGATAAGTAACCCTGACACAGAGAGACAAATACTACATAATCTCACTTATATGTGGAATCTAAAAAAAAAAGTTGAACTCATAGCAACGGGGGTAGAAATGTTGTTACCAAGGGTTGGGGGATAGCAGAATGGGAGAGATACTGGCCAAAGGGCACAAAATACATACTGGAGACCTAGTGTACTCCATGATAACTATAGTTAATAATCATGTATACAGGCATACCTTATTTTATTGCAATTCGTTTTATTGTGCATCACAGAATACTATAATTTTTGTAAATTGAAGTAATATCAGTCAAGTCTATTGGCACCATTTTTCCAATAGCATGTGCTCCACTTTGTGTCTCCATGCCACATTTTGGTAATTCTCACAATACTTTGCATTGTTTTATTATATCTGTTACGGTGATCTGTTATCAGTGATCTTTGATGTTATTATTGTAGTTGTTCTGGGGCACCACAAGCTGCACCCATATGAGACAACAAACTTAGTCAATAATGTTGCATGTGCTCTGACTGCTTCACCCACTAGCTGTTCCCTCATCTCTTTCCCTCTCCTCAAGCCTCTCAATTTTCTGAGACACAACACTATTGAAATTAGGCCAATTAATAACCCTACAAAGGCCTCTAAGTGTTCAAGTGAAAGGAAGACATCTCTCACTTTAAATCAAAAGTTAGAAATGATAAAGCTTGGTGAGAAGCCCTGTCATAAGCAGAGATAGGCCAAAAGTGAGGCCTCTTGCACTAAACAATTAGGCAAGTTGTGAATGCAAAGGAGTTCCTGAAGGGAATTAAAAGTGCTACCTCAGTGAACACAAGCGTAATATGAGATCAGAAGAGGCTTGTTGCTGGTATGGAGAAAGTTTGAGTGGTCTGGATAGAAGATCAAACCAGCTATAATATTCCCTTAAGCTAAAGTCTAATCCAAACCAGCCCTAACTCTCCTCAATTCTGTGAAGGCTGAGAGAAATAAGGAAGTTGCAGAAGAAAAGACTGAAGCAAGCAAAAGTTTATTCATGAAGCTTAAAAAAGGAAGGTGTCTATGTAACATAAAAGTGCAGCAAGTACTTACGTAGAAGCTATAGCAAATTATCAAAAAAATCTATCTAAGTTCATCAATGAAGGTGGCTACACTAAAGATATTTTCAATGTAGACAGAACAGCCTTATATTAGAAGAAGATGCCATCTAGGGTTTTAATAGCTAGAGATGTCAATGACCTAGCTTTAAAGCTTTAGACAAGAGGACAGGCTGATCCACTTGTTGGGGCTAATACAGCTGGTAACTTTAAGTTGAAGCCAGTGCTCATTTACCATTCCAAAAATCCTAGGGCCCTTAAGAGTTATGCTAAATATACTCTGCCTGTGCTCTGAAAATAGAAGAGCAAATGGATAACAGTGCATCTGTTAACAGCATGGTTTACTGAATATTTTAAGTCGATTGTTGAGATATACTACTTAGAAAATAATTCCTTTCAAAAATAGTACTGCTTACTGGCAACGCACCTAGTCACTCAAGATCTCTGATGGAGATGTACAAGGAGATCAACTCTGTTTTTATGCCTGTTTACACAATGTCATTTCTGCAGCTCATATATAAGAGTAATTTTGACTTTGAAGTTTTATTATTTAATAAATACATTTCACAAGACCATAGCTTCCATAAGATAGTGATTCCTCTGATAAATCTGGGCAAAATAAATGGAAAACTTTCGGGAAAGGGTTCACCATCTAGATGCCATTAAGAATATTCATAATTCATGGGAGGAGGTAAAAATATCAATATTAACAGGAGTTTGAAAGAAGATGATTCCAGTAGTCACAGATGACTTCGAGTGGTTAAAGACTTCAGTAGAAGAAATAACTGCAGATGTAATTAAAAATAGAAAGAGAGCTAGAATTAGGAGTAAAGCCTGAGGATATGACAGAATTGCTTCAACCTCATAATAAAACTTGAATGGATGAGAAGTTGCTTCTTATGGATGAGCAAAGAAAATCTTTTCTTGAGATGGATTCTGCTCCTGGTGAAGATGCTGTGAACTTGTTGCAATGACAATAAAGAATATAGAATATTACATAAACTTAGCCGATAAAGCAGTGATAGAGTTCAAAAGGATTGATTTTGAAACAAATTATACTGTGGGTAAAATGGTATCAAACAGCAGAAACAGAAATCTTTCATGAGAGGAAATGTCAGTAGACTCAACAAACTTTACTGCTGTCAAATTTTAAGGAATTGTCACAGTGACTTCATCCTTCGGCAACCACCACTCTGGTCAGTTAGTAGACATCAACATCAAGGGATGTTGATCAAGACCCTACATAAGCTGCCAAAAGATAGTGGTTCCTCTATATTATTTCTCAAATGATTAATAAAATTTGCCATTTGAGTTGACGATTATTTTATTGGAAAGTTATTAATTATAAATCAGTTTCTTTTAAAGATAAAAGTCTACAGGTTTTCTATTTTTTTTTTTTTAGCTTTGGCAGTCTATACTTGTCAAAAGGATTTGTACATTTCATGTAAGCAGCCAAACTTATTGCCATGAAATTGTTCATAACATTGACGTATTATTATTTAATGGCTGCTGTGATATCCACAATTTTATTCCTACTATTGGTAATTTGTTTTTCTCGCTTATGATGAATCTAGCCAGATATTTATCAATTTATTGATCATTTCAATAAACCAGATTTTACATTCATTGATTTTCTCTACTTTTTTGGTTTTCAACTTTTTACATTTGATTGATTTCTATTTGTATAATTATCCCCTTCCTTCTACTTATTTTGCATTTAGCTTGAGTTTTTAAAAATTTCTTTAAAGTTTAAATAACTGCTTTGAGACTTTTTCCTTTTCTAAAATGACGATTTAATTTAATGCTATAAAATTATCTGAAAGCAATGCAGATAATTTACGTGACTCAAATTTTGGTATGTGATATTTTCATTTTCATTATAATTTGCCTCGTGAGTTCTTTTTCAACTGTGGATTTTTTCAAAATGTTTTCTTTAATTTCCAAATATTTAGAAAATTTCCAGGTATCTTTATTTTATTTAATTTACTTCTGATTTGTTCAAATTCATACTTTGTATAAATTCAACCTGCAAAGTGCCTTGAGCATCCCCAAAAAATTGTTTTCATGACCCTTGTTATTGACTGGTATGCTTTTGCTTTTACCGAACCACTTCCACCGCTTGCTAGCTGTTGCTTTGATTGTGCTTTGTCTTCAGGATTATGCTAGTAAAGCCATATTTCATCTCCTGTTACAATTCCTCTGAGAAATCTTTCAGAATCTTGATCCCAATTGTTTAAAAGTTCCATTCAAAGATCTGCTGTTGTCTGTGGCTGATCTAGACACAACAGTTTTGGTACTCATCAAGTGGAAAATTTACTGAACTTTAATTTTTCAGTCAGAATTGTGTAAGTAGAATCAACTGAGACGTCTATGGTAATGGGTATTGTTTCTGCTGTTAATCATTGCTCTCTTCAATTAGGGCATAAACAACATTAATTTTTTCATCAAAAATTGATGTGGATGGTCTGCTGCTGTGAATTTCATCTTAAACATCATCTTGTCCCTTTCTAAAATGAGTTATCCATTTGTAAACTGATGATTTCTTTGTGGCATTGTCACCATACATTTTTCATAATGTATCAGTGGTGTCACCACTCTTCATAAATTTGATGTTTTTTGGTGTCAATTTTAGCAAAATATGTTGCTCTGACAGGGGCTGTTTTCGAGTAGGTGTCTTATCCTTCTTAGTGCCTCAAACTAGACCCTGTTCAGACGTGTTATAACAAGTTTCTATGAGTTTATTTTGATAGAGAAATATTTGAAACGTATGCATAGTGTTTGCATGATATGCATTTTCCATAAACTTTTTGAAGCCCCTTATATGTTCACTCTATCTATCTATCTATCAATCATCTATCTCTCTCTCTCTCTATCTATGTTCAAGTTTTCCAGAGCTGTCATACTAAAATACCACAGACTAGGTGACTTAAAAACAAATATTTATTTTTTTATAGGTCTGAAGGTGAGAAGCTTATGATCAAGGTATCATCAGGTTTGGTTTCTTCTGAAGCCCTATTTCCTAGCTTTTAGATGGCTGCCTTCTTGCTATGTCTTAAAATGTCTTTTCTCTGTGCTTGCACATGTCTGGTGTCCATGTGTCCATATTTCCTCTTCTTATAAGGACACCAGTCAGACTGAATAAGCCCCCAACCTAATAGTTCATTTTGCTTGATAACCTGTTTAAAGACACTAATTCCAAATATAGTCACTTTTGAGGTACTAAGGGTTGGGCCTTCAACATAAGACTATGGGGGAATAGAACTGATAACATCTCACAACACATATTCTCTCTCTTTCTTTTATCTCTAGCTATATCTTATGTATATAAATTTCCAGATATTTATATCTATCTTTTTAATATACATTTTTCTGACTAATTTTATGATATTCTTATTTTTAGTTTTCAACAGTTTGACTATATATATTATCTTTTTATTTTTGGTTATCAGCATTTTTAATATCTGTATCTAGATGTGGTCTTATATGTGCTATTGTACCTTACATTTGCTGTTTTTGAAGTTTCTGTTCTTTTCCATACTTTAAAAATTTTCAGCCCTATAACCTCAAATACTTTTTCTACCCCATTTTCTTTCTCTGGTCCTTTTGGAAATCTTGATTTTCTGTGACAGATCAGTGAAGCTCTTTTGTTTTTTTGTTTTTATCTCTGTTTTTAAGATTGGCTAATTCATAAACACTTACCATACACAATGATCATTATCTTCAAAAGTCTTTTTATAAATTTTAGTAAATTTATTTTATACATTGTACTTCTAAATTCTTAAATTTCTGGTTTACTTCTTTTAATTTCTTATCTCTATGATCATATTCTCCATATAACTGCTCATTTTGATAATATTTTCATTTGCATCTTAAATACGTTTTTAAATAGCTGCTATGAAGATACCTCAATGTATGAGCTATCTTAGAATCCATTTTTATTGACTGTTTTTTCTCTTAAATATTAGTTTCTCCCCCCACTTCTTTCTATATATAGTAACTTTTATTGTATACTGGACAAGGTAGATGGCACTTTGTAGAAACTCTGGATTCTGTTAACTTTCTCTGAAGAGTGATTTTTGTTTTTCAGACAGTTAAAGCATTGGTTATTAACTATGGACTGTGGGGGCTTGACTTTATCTTTTATTAGGAGAGATTTGTTTTGGTTTTGTTCTTTGTTCAAGATAAATGCCTTAGTCCTGCTACATCATCTCTATTCTGAAAGTGTTGTCTTCTGGTGTTTCACTGAGAAGAACACAAATTCAAACTTTCATCTTCCTTTGGTGTGAAGAAACTGAGATATTTGCCTAGCTCATTCAATCTTCTATTTGATGTTTTACACTATTACCATTACAGTCTTCTCCATGCATGCATAGTATAGGAAATGGTTAATAATTTGAGAATGATTATACACAGATTTGGGTTATATCCCTTCTGTGTCCTCTTAATATACAGGATTTTCACCCTGAATTTCCAGGAGCTGCAATGGTCTCAACCTTTGTCCTCTGAGTCCTCAAGGCCCTGAAATGTTCGTCAGTTTTCTGCTAGAGTCCTAGTCACCCTGTACTATATGGATTGAAGTGGATTGTAGTAGAAATGTGGAACTCTCTTTTTAGATTTAATGCCTCTTAATTTTATGCATGCATTTATTTAATCCTGCATGCCTTAAATTATTTATTTTTAGAAACTTTATTCAGAATGTATTTTTTTTGTCCAAGAGAGAATAGGTTATACCAGTAAAAGCTACTTTACCGTAACCAAATCAAAACACTCTCAATTTATATTTGTGAGCAAGGAAAAATTACCAACTAAAGAATGATAAGATGACAGAGGAAAATATATACGATAGTGATATGCTGATTTCTTAGATGCTATATGTAAAGTGCCTTTCAGTAGGTTCTTGAGTTTCAGCAATCTGGGTTTGTTTTTATTTGAACAAGCATTAGGAATATCAGGTAGTTCAAACCAACTACAAACTAAGTAGATACAAACAGAAAAATTTGAAGAAACGTAAAACTTGGCTTTATAGCCACATGTTAAAATCTTATTTTTAGATTAAGTCTCACATAAAGTTTGCTAATTCTACTACTACATGGAATCATTTCAGTTACTGTATCTAAGACTTCAAAGGAAGAATAAATAATACACAACTTTTAAATGTTTTATCACATTCTGTGAAAAAATAAGATTTTCCTTCTTATGGCTGGTAGAATTATTCTATTAATAATAAAATGTCAGGCAGTGATCACTGTGTGCAGCTGCACTAGTAAACCATATAAGGATATGTTTAGAGGATATTCATGAGAAACTATTGGTGTCCACATATGCCATTTTCTGTTCTTTAAAATTCTCCTGAAACTGAAAAAATTCTTGCAAACAGCTTTACCTATCAGAAAGTAATCAGCAGCTCACCTTCACCAAGGAGGCTCAATTTCATAAAGCAAAATTTGTACTCTTATAATTTTACGACAATTTTCTTTTGCTTTCACACATAATTTCAAAAATTAAAATTAAGTCTTCCTTACAGATAGCCCTATGAAAGTTCATTCTAGCAAAATATATTCAATAGAAATACAATTATGTGAGCAAGATGGCCGAATAGGAGCAGCTCCAGTCTCCAACAGGGACACAGAAGACCGGTGATTTCTGCATTTTCAACTGAGGTACTGGGTTCATCTCACTGGGGAGTGCCGGACTATCTGTGCTGGTCAGCTGCTGCAGCCCGACCAGCGAGAGCTGAAGCAGGGCGAGGCATTGCCTCACCTGGGAAGCGCAAGGGGGAAGGGAGTCCCTTTTCCTAGCCAGGGGAACTGAGACACACAACACCTGGAAAATCGGGTAACTCCCACCCCAATACTGCGCTTTAAGCAAACAGGCACGCCAGGAGATCATATCCCACACCTGGCCGGGAGGGTCCCACACCCACGGAGCCTCCCTCATTGCTAGCGCAGCAGTCTGTGATCTACCGGCAAGGCAGCAGCGAGGCTGGGGGAGGGGCGCCCGCCATTGCTGAGGCTTAAGTAGGTAAACAAAGCCGCTGGGAAGCTCGAACTGGGTGGAGCTCACAGCAGCTCAAGGAAACCTGCCTGTCTCTGTAGACTCCACCTCTGGGGACAGGGCACAGTAAACATAACAAACACAGCAGACACCTCTGCAGACGCAAACGACTCTGTCTGACAGCTTTGAAGAGAGCAGTGGATCTCCCAACACGGAGGTTGAGATCTGAGAAGGGACAGAATCCCTGCTCAAGTGGGTCCCTGACCCCTGAGTAGCCTAACTGGGAGACATCCCCCACTAGGGGCAGTCTGACACCCCACACCTCACAGGGAGGAGTACACCCCTGAGAGGAAGCTTCCAAAGCAAGAATCAGACAGGTACACTCGCTGTTCAGAAATATTCTATCTTCTGCAGCCTCTGCTGCTGATACCCAGGCAAACAGGGTCTGGAGTGGACCTCAAGCAATCTCCAACAGACCTACAGCTGAGGGTCCTGACTGTTAGAAGGAAAACTATCAAACAGGAAGGACACCTACACCAAAACCCCATCAGTACATCACCATCATCAAAGACCAGAGGCAGATAAAACCACAAAGATGGGGAAAAAGCAGGGCAGAAAAGCTGGAAATTCAAAAAATAAGAGCACATCTCCCCCGGCAAAGGAGCACAGCTCATCGCCAGCAACAGATCAAAGCTGGATGGAGAATGACTTTGACGAGATGAGAGGAGAAGTCTTCAGTCCATCAAATTTCTCAGAGCTAAAGGAGGAATTACGTACCCAGCGCAAAGAAACTAAAAATCTTGAAAAAAAAGTGGAAGAATTGATGGCTAGAGTAATCAATGCAGAGAAGGTCATAAACGAAATGAAAGAGATGAAAACCATGACACGAGAAATACGTGACAAATGCACAAGCTTCAGTAACCGACTCGATCAACTGGAAGAAAGAGTATCAGCGATTGAGGATCAAATGAATGAAATGAAGCGAGAAGAGAAACCAAAAGAAAAAAGAAGAAAAAGAAATGAACAAAGCCTGCAAGAAGTATGGGATTATGTAAAAAGACCAAATCTACGTCTGATTGGGGTGCCTGAAAGTGAGGGGGAACATGGAACCAAGTTGGAAAACACTCTTCAGGATATCATCCAGGAGAACTTCCCCAACCTAGTAGGGCAGGCCAACATTCAAATCCAGGAAATACAGAGAACGCCACAAAGATACTCCTTGAGAAGGGCAACTCCAAGACACATAATTGCCAGATTCACCAAAGTTGAAATGAAGGAAAAAATCTTAAGGGCAGCCAGAGAGAAAGGTCGGGTTACCCACAAAGGGAAGCCCATCAGACTAACAGCAGATCTCTCGGCAGAAACTCTCCAAGCCAGAAGAGAGTGGGGGCCAATATTCAACATTCTTAAAGAAAAGAATTTTCAACCCAGAATTTCATATCCAGCCAAACTAAGTTTCATAAGTGAAGGAGAAATAAAATCCTTTACAGATAAGCAAATGCTTAGAGATTTTGTCACCACTAGGCCTGCCTTACAAGAGACCCTGAAGGAAGCGCTCAACATGGGAAGGAACAACCGGTACCAGCCATTGGAAAAACATGCCAAAATGTAAAGACCATCGAGGCTAGGAAGAAACTGCATCAACTAAGGAGCAAAATAACCAGTTAATATCATAATGGCAGGATCAAGTTCACACATAACAATCTTAACCTTAAATGTAAATGGACTAAATGCTCCAATTAAAAGACACAGACTGGCAAACTGGATAAAGAGTCAAGACCCATCAGTCTGCTGTATTCAGGAGACCCATCTCACACGCAGAGACATACATAGGCTCAAAATAAAGGGATGGAGGAAGATTTACCAAGCAAATGGAGAACAAAAAAAAGCGGGGGTTGCAATACTAGTCTCTGATAAAACAGACTTTAAACTATCAAAGATCAAAAGAGACAAAGAAGGCCATTACATAATGGTAAAGGGATCAATTCAACAGGAAGAACTAACTATCCTAAATATATATGCACCCAATACAGGAGCACCCAGATTCATAAAGCAAGTCCTTAGAGACTTACAAAGAGACTTAGACTCCCATACAATAATAATGGGAGACTTCAACACTCCACTGTCAACATTAGACAGATGAACGAGACAGAAAGTTAACAAGGATATCCAGGAATTGAACTCATCTCTGCAGCAAGCAGACCTAATAGACATCTATAGAACTCTCCAGCCAAAACCACAGAATATACATTCTTCTCAGCACCACATCATACTTACTCCAAAATTGACCACATAATTGGAAGTAAAGCACTCCTCAGCAAATGTACAAGAACAGAAATTATAACAAACTGTCTCTCAGACCACAGTGCAATCAAACTAGAACTCAAGACTAAGAAACTCAATCAAAACCGCTCAACTACATGGAAACTGAACAACCTGCTCCTGAATGACTACTGGGTACATAACGAAATGAAGGCAGAAATAAAGATGTTCTTTGAAACCAATGAGAAGAAAGATACAACATACCAGAATCTCTGGGACACATTTAAAGCAGTGTGTAGAGGGAAATTTATAGCACTACATGCCCACAAGAGAAAGCAGGAAAGATCTAAAATTGACACTCTAACATCGCAATTAAAAGAACTAGAGAAGCAAGAGCAAACACATTCGAAAGCTAGCAGAAGGCAAGAAATAACTAAGATCAGAGCAGAACTGAAGGAGATAGAGACACAAAAAATCCTCCAAAAAATCAATGAATCCAGGAGTTGGTTTTTTGAAAAGATCAACAAAATTGACAGACCGCTAGCAAGACTAATAAAGAAGAAAAGAGAGAAGAATCAAATCGACGCAATTAAAAATGATAAAGGGGATATCACCACCGACCCCACAGAAATACAAACTACCATCAGAGAATACTATAAACACCTCTACGCAAATAAACTGGAAAATCTAGAAGAAATGGATAATTTCCTGGACACTTACACTCTTCCAAGACTAAACCAGGAAGAAGTTGAATCCCTGAATAGACCAATAGCAGGCTCTGAAATTGAGGCAACAATTAATAGCCTACCAACCAAAAAAAGTCCAGGACCAGATGGATTCACAGCTGAATTCTACCAGAGGTACAAGGAGGAGTTGGTACCATTCCTTCTGAAACTATTCCAATCAATAGAAAAAGAGGGAATCCTCCCTAACTCATTTTATGAGGCCAACATCATCCTGATACCAAAGCCTGGCAGAGACACAACAAAAAAAGAGAATTTTAGACCAATATCCCTGATGAACATCGATGCAAAAATCCTCAATAAAATACTGGCAAACCGGATTCAGCAACACATCAAAAAGCTTATCCACCATGATCAAGTGGGCTTCATCCCTGGGATGCAAGGCTGGTTCAACATTCACAAATCAATAAACATAATCCAGCATATAAACAGAACCAAAGACAAGAACCACATGATTATCTCCATAGATGCAGAAAAGGCTTTTGACAAAATTCAACAGCCCTTCATGCTAAAAACGCTCAATAAATTCGGTATTGATGGAACATACCTCAAAATAATAAGAGCTATTTATGACAAACCCACAGCCAATATCATACTGAATGGGCAAAAACTGGAAACATTCCCTTTGAAAACTGGCACAAGACAGGGATGCCCTCTCTCACCACTCCTATTCAACATATTGTTGGAAGTTCTGGCCAGGGCAATCAGGCAAGAGAAAGAAATCAAGGGTATTCAGTTAGGAAAAGAAGAAGTCAAATTATCCCTGTTTGCAGATGACATGATTGTATATTTAGAAAACCCCATTGTCTCAGCCCAAAATCTCCTTAAGCTGATAAGCAACTTCAGCAAAGTCTCAGGATACAAAATTAATGTGCAAAAATCACAAGCATTCTTATACACCAGTAACAGACAAACAGAGAGCCAAATCAGGAATGAACTTCCATTCACAATTGCTTCAAAGAGAATTAAATACCTAGGAATCCAACTTACAAGGGATGTGAAGGACCTCTTCAAGGAGAACTACAAACCACTGCTCAGTGAAATAAAAGAGGACACAAACAAATGGAAGAACATACCATGCTCATGGATAGGAAGAATCAATATAGTGAAAATGGCCATACTGCCCAAGGTAATTTATAGATTCAATGCCATCCCCATCAAGCTACCAATGAGTTTCTTCACAGAATTGGAAAAAATTGCTTTAAAGTTCATATGGAACCAAAAAAGAGCCCGCATCTCCAATACAATCCTAAGTCAAAAGAACAAAGCTGGAGGCATCACGCTACCTGACTTCAAACTATACTACAAGGCTACAGTAACCAAAACAGCATGGTACTGGTACCAAAACAGAGATATAGACCAATGGAACAGAACAGAGTCCTCAGAAATAATACCACACATCTACAGCCATCTGATCTTTGACAAACCTGAGAGAAACAAGAAATGGGGAAAGGATTCCCTATTTAATAAATGGTGCTGGGAAAATTGGCTAGCCATAAGTAGAAAGCTGAAACTGGATCCTTTCCTTACTCCTTATACGAAAATTAATTCAAGATGGATTAGAGACTTAAATGTTAGACCTAATACCATAAAAATCCTAGAAGAAAACATAGGTAGTACCATTCAGGACATAGGCATGGGCAAAGACTTCATGTCTAAAACACCAAAAGCAACGGCAGCAAAAGCCAAAATTGACAAATGGGATCTCATTAAACTAAAGAGCTTCTGCACAGCAAAAGAAACTACCATCAGAGTGAACAGGCAACCTACAGAATGGGAGAAAATTTTTGCAATCTACTCATCTGACAAAGGGCTAATATCCAGAACCTACAAAGAACTCAAACAAATTTACAAGAAAAAAACAAACAACCCCATCAAAAAGCGGGCAAAGGATATGAACAGACATTTCTCAAAAGAAGACATTCATACAGCCAACAGACACATGAAAAAATGCTCATCATCACTGGCCGTCAGAGAAATGCAAATCAAAACCACAATGAGATACCATCTCACACCAGTTAGAATGGCAATCATTCAAAAGTCAGGAAACAACAGGTGCTGGAGAGGATGTGGAGAAATAGGAACACTTTTACACTGTTGGTGGGATTGTAAACTAGTTCAACCATTATGGAAAACAGTATGGCGATTCCTCAAGGATCTAGGACTAGATGTACCATATGACCCAGCCATCCCATTAGTGGGTATATACCCAAAGGATTATAAATTATGCTGCTATAAAGACACATGCTCACGTATGTTTATTGCAGCACTATTCACAATAGCAAAGACTTGGAATCAACCCAAATGTCCATCAGTGACAGATTGGATTAAGAAAATGTGGCACATATACACCATGGAATACTATGCAGCCATAAAAAAGGATGAGTTTGTGTCCTTTGTAGGGACTTGGATGCAGCTGGAATCCATCATTCTTAGCAAACTATCACAAGAACAGAAAACCAAACACCGCATGTTCTCACCCATAGGTGGGAACGGAACAATGAGATCACTCGGACTCAGGAAGGGGAACATCACACACCGGGGCCTATCATGGGGAGGGGGGAGGGGGGAGGGATTGCATTGGGAGTTATACCTGATGTAAATGACGAGTTGATGGGTGCAGCACACCAACATGGCACAAGTATACATATGTAACAAACCTGCACGTTATGCACATGTACCCTACAACTTAAAGTATAATAATAATAAATAAATTAAAAAAAAAAAAGAAATACAATTATGTTCAAAGAATGAATTAATAAGCATCTCAGTGTAAACATTGAATTTTTCTGCTATGCCCATATTGTGCCCTACCTTTTCTCTTTCCTAAGCTTGGGCCATTGTTCATAAGCTCTCCCCTTCTTATTATGCTTGTAAATGAAAAGGCTGCCTCTGAAATAAGTAAAAAGTAATTTTATGGAAAAATAATTTTACACAGTTAAATGCTTCTTTTAAAGATAAACATTATGTGCACGATTATGGTCTTTTAAGCTATTATACCTTATTAAGGAAATCTGTATGCATATTTTATTTTTTCAACCTAACTTTGTTTACCAAGTAGACCAGAAATATGCAATACAAGTTTGAAAAGCATATTACATCTAAGAAAAAATTATTGTAATTGATCGGTTATAGATAAAATTTTGTTTGAATTTTTTCTTTATCTTTTAAATATGTTTATTCCTGATAGATTTAAATTTTTTTAGATATTTTTCTAAAATATTTAGCTACTATTTAAAAGTCATCCTTCCAGCTTCTAACCACTGGTCTAGATATAATACAGTGAAAATACTAATGCTAATTCAAAATGGTACTGGCTAAGAAGTTTTCAGGATTGCTCAGTTTGATCAGCTATTTTGGACATTATCTCTCTGTATGGGACTTTGGGAGTCAGAGCACTTTGGGAGGCTGAGGCAGACAGATCACCTGAGCCCAGGAGTTCAAGACCAACCTGGGCAACATGGCAAAATCCTGCCTGTACAAAAAAGATACAAAAGTTAAGTGGGCATGGTGGTGCGTGCCCGTAGTCCCGGCTACTCTGGAGTCTGAGATGGTAGAATCACATGAGCCTGGGAGGTTGAGGTTGCAGGGAGCCGAGATTATGCCACTGCACTCCAGCCTGGGAGACAGAGTGAAACTCTGTCTCAGAAAAAAATAATTATTTTTCTACAATGTACATACATGAGTTCATATTTTTCTAATCTCTTCATCACATGCCTTTGTTATCTCCCACCCCTCTTTCTCATCTCTCTCTTTGCTCCACCTACCCTCCATTCTCCCAGCCTATTATTTCAATTTCACAAGTAATTATTTTGCTAGTGGCCTTCTTTATAATTTATCACAGTTTCTGAGAAGATTCAATTACTGACCTTCAATTGCCTTCTAGGCACAAGTCTTCTTTTCAAATTCTGTTTACTGTCAAATATTTCTCACTTGCTTGTCAATCAGGTGGAATATATTGGACTTCCTGGTATTCCTTTGCACCTACTGGTGTGAAAAAGAGAGAGAGAAAGCATACATCAAGTAAAGAAAAGTGTATATCATCCAGCTATGGGCTCTTTTCGAGGAATTGTTATGTCAGCTCCTCATCTTCCTTAGAATTTATTTTTCTTATTGCTGCTGCTTCTGAAATATATTTACAGCTTTCAATAATTTGTATCTTCTTGAACTCTTATTACAATATGTTGCACATAGCATTGTAGTTGTTTTTGTTTCTTGTATCTTGTTATGCATGTGAGTGACCAATCATCTAATTCTGTTTCATGCTTTGGGGTAATTAGCACATGAATCATATGTTATCTAAGACACCTAAAAATAATTTTGCTATTTAAATAATATAAATTGCATTAGTAAAATTACACAATTGAAAAGTTTGATTGATTATGCTTTAGTTATATTACCTATTTCTGTTGCTTGTCTGTCCCATAGCAGTTGTTAATTTTGAGTTGCATTCATATAGTGATTAAATATTTTTCATGCAAATGCAACAGGCAAATATGAAATTGTAATGCTGTAGCTTCCTTGGATTTAGACGGGTGAAGTTTATGCAATTAATAGTTATTGGGCATAGACAGGTGCATATCATTTGTTTTCATCTACTTGCCAAGTCCTGCTTGCCAGAGCCAGAGCCACATCCATTATTTTGTTCAAGTCCTGTAAATTTGTTGAAACATTCAACAGGCTGTATGGTAGAGGCAATATCAACAATGGTTATTTAAAAAAATATTACACGACTAGATATTTGGCTTAGTGGTGAACACTTTAGATTGCAATTAGCTTTCAGCTCTTGGTAACAAGCCAAATCGACTCTGTTGGCATTGCTTCCTGGCTGTGGTATGTTGAGTAGGATGTCAAGGGCCTTTTCTGTTTCAGGAGAGAGTGATGGATTAGTGCTCAAGGAACTAGGAGTGACAGCATTTTTTTTCCACTACATTTTCCAGCACTGGTGTAGACCAAAGCACTATTGATTTACATAATTTATTCACTTTATTATTATTATCATCATACTTTAAGTTCTGGGATACATGTGCACAACATGCAGGTTTGTTACCTAGCTATACATGTGACATGGTGATTTCGTGCACCCATCAACCCATCATCTAGGTTTTAAGCCCCGCATGCACTAGGTATTTCTCCTGATGCTCTCCCTCCTTTTCCCCCCACCCCCCCGACAGGCCTCAGCATGTGATGTTGCCCTCCCTGTGTCCATGTGTTCTCATTGTACAACTCCCACTTATGAATGAAAACATGTGGTATTTGGTTTTCTGTTCCTGTATTAGTTTGCTCAGAATGATGGTTTCCAGCTTCATCCATGTTCTGGTAAAGGGCATGAACTCATTTTATGGCTGCAGGTATTCCATTGTGTATATGTGCCACATTTTCTTTATCCACTCTATCATTGACGGGCATTTGGGTTGGTTCCAAGTCTTTGCTATTGTAAATAATGCTGCAATAAATATATATATATACATGTGTCTTTATAGTAGAAAGATTTATAATCCTTTGGGTATATACCCAGTAATGGGACTGCTGAGTCAAATGGTATTTCTTGTTCTAGATCCTTAAGGAATCGCCACACTGTCTCCCACAATGGTTGAACTAATTTACACTCCTACCAACAGTGTAAAAGCATTCCTGACCGGGCGCGGTGGCTCAAGCCTGTAATCCCAGCACTTTGGGAGGCCGAGACGGGCGGATCACGAGGTCAGGAGATCAAGACCAGCCTGGCTAACACGGTGAAATCCCGTCTCTACCAAAAAAATACAAAAAAACTGGCCGGGCGAGGTGGCGGGCGCCTGTAGTCCCAGCTACTCGGGAGGCTGAGGCAGGAGAATGGCGTAGACCTGGGAGGTGGAGCTTGCAGTGAGCTGAGATCCGGCCACTGCACTCCAGCCTGGGTGACAGAGCAAGACTCCAGTCTCAAAAAAAAAAAAAAGCATTCCTATTTCTCCACATCCTCTCCAGCATCTATTGTTTCCAGACTTTTTGATGATTGCCATTCTAACTGGTGTGAGAGGGTATCTCATTGTGGTGTTGATTGTCACATCTCTAATGACTGGTGATGATGAACTTTTTTCCATGTTTGTTGGCCACATAAATGTCTTCTTTGGAGAAGTATCTGTTCATATCCTTCGCCCACTTTTTAATGGAGTTGTTTGGTTTTTTTCTTTTAAACTGGTTTAAGATCCTTGTAGATACTGGATATTAGCCCTTTGTCAGATGGATAGATTGAAAAAATTTTCTCCCTTTCTGTAGGTTGCTTGTTCACTCTGACAATAGTTTCTTTTGCTGTGCAGAAGCCCTTTAGTTTAACTAGATGCCATTTGTCAATTTTGGCTTTTGTTGCAATTGCTTTTGGTGTTTAAGCCAGGAAGTCTTTGCCCATGCCTATGTCCTGAATGGTATTGCCTAGGTTTTCTTCTAGGGTTTTTCCGATTTTAGGCCTTACATTTAAGTCTTTAATCCATCTTGAGTTAATTTTTATATAAGGTGTAAGGAAGGGGTCCAATTTCAGTTTTCTGCATTATGGCTAGCCAGTTTTCCAGCACATTTTATTATATAAGGAATCCTTTCCCCATTGCTTGTTTTTGTCAGGTTTGTTGAAGATCAGGTGGTTGTAGACGTGTGGTGTTATTTCTGGGGCCTCTGTTCTGTTCCATTGGTCTATATATCTGTTTTGGTACCAGTACCATGCTGATTTGGTTACTGTAGCCTTGTAGCATAGTTTGAAATCAGGTAGCGTGATGCCTCCAGCTTTGTTCTTTTTGCTTAGAATTGTCTTGGCAATTTGGGCTCTTTTTTGATTCCATATGAAATTTGAAGTAGTTTTTTCCAATTCTGTGAAGAAAGTCAATGGTAGCTTGATGGGAATAACATTGAATCTATAAATTACTTTGGGCAGTATGGCAATTTTCACTATATTGATTCTTCCTGTCCATGAGCATGGAATGTTTTTCCCATTTGTTTGTGTCCTCTTTTATTTCCTGGAGCACTGGTTTGTAGTTCTCCTTGAAGAGGTCCTTCATATCCCTTGTAAGTTATATTCCCAGGTGTTTTAATCTCTTTGTAGCAATTGTGAATGGGAGTTCACTCATGATTTTGCTCTCTATTATTGGTGTATAGGAATACTTGTGATTTTTGCACATTGATCTTTTTCCTGAGATTTTGCTGAAGTTGTTTATCAGCTTAAGGAGATTTGGGGCTGAGACAATGATGTTTTCTAAATATACAATTATGTCATCTACTAACAGAGACAATTTGACTTCCTCTCTTCCTATTTGAATACCCTTTATTTCTTTCTCTTGCGTGATTGCTCTGGCCAGAACTTCCAATACTATGTTGAATAGGAGTGGTGAGAGAGGACATCCTTGTCTTGTGCTGGTTTTCAAAGTAAATGCTGCAAGCTTTTGCCCATTCAGTATGATATTGGCCAAGGGTTTGTTATAAATAGCTCTTATTATTTTAAGATATGTTCCATCAATACCTAGTTTATTGAGTGTTTTTAGCATGAAGGGGTGTTGAATTATATCAAAAGCCTTTTCTGTGTCTATTGAGATAATCGTGTGTTTTTATCATTGGTTCTATTTATGTGATGGATTACATTTATTGATTTGCATATGTTGAAGCAGCCTTGCATCCCAGGGATGAAGCCAACTTGATCATGGTGAATAAGCTTTTTGATGTGCTGCTGGATTTGGTTTGCCAGTATTTTATTGAGGATTTTTGCATGGATGTTCATCAGGGATATTGGCCTGAAGTTTTCTTTTTTTGTTGTGTCTCTAACAGTTTTTGGTATTAGGATGATGCTGGCCTCCTGACATGAGTTAGGGAGGAGTCCTTCTTTTTCTATTGTTTGGAATAGTTTCAGAAGGAATGGTACCAGCTCCTCTTTGTACCTCTGGTAGAATTGAGCTGTGAACGCATCTGGTCCTGGGCTTTTTTTTTTGCTTGTTAGGCTATTAATAACTGCCTCAATTTCAGAACGTGTTATTGGTCTATTCAGTGATTCAACTTCTTCCTGGTTTAGTCTTAGGAGGGTGCATGTGTCCAGGAATTTATTCATTTCTTCTAGATCTTCTAGTTTATTTGCATAGAGGTGTTTATAGTATTCTCTGATGGTAGTTCGTATTTCTGTAGGATCGGTGGTGATATCCCCTTTACCATTTGTTATTGTGTCTGTTTGAGTCTTCTCTCTTTTCTTCTTTGTTAGTCTGGCTAGTGGTCTATCTATTTTGTTAATCTTTTCAAAAAAAACAGCTACTGGATTCATTGATTTTTTTTCACTGTTTTTGGTGTCTCTATCTCCTTCGGTTCTGCTCTGATCTTAGTTATTTCTTGTCTTCTGCTAACTTTTGACTTTGTTTGCTTTTGTTTCTCTAGTTCTTTTAATTGTGATGTTAGGATGTTGATTTTAGATCTTTCCCGCTTTCTGATTTAGAAATTCAGTGCTATAAATTTCCCTCTAAACACTGCTGTAGCTGTGTCCCAGAGGTTCTGGTATGTTGTGTCTTTGTTCTCATTGGTTTCAAAGAACTTCCTGATTTCTGCCTTAATTTTGTTATTTACCCAGTAGTCAATCAGGAGCAGGTTGTTCAGTTTCCATGTAGTTCTGTGGTTTTGAGTGAGTTTCTTAATCCTGAGTTCTAATTTGATTGCACTGTGGTCTGAGAGACTGTTTGTTATCATTTCCATTCTTTTGCATTTGCTGAGGAGCGTTTTGCTTCCAATTATGTGGTCAATTTTAGAATAAGTGCTATATGGTGCTCAGAAGAATGTATATGCTGTTGATTTGGGGTTGAGAGTTCTGTAGATGTCAATTAGGACTGCTTGGTCCAGAGCTGAGTGCAAGTCCTGAATATCCTTGTTAATTTTCGGTCTCATTGATCTGTCTAATATTGACAGGGGAGTCTTAAAGTCTCCCACTAATACTGTGTGAGAGTCTAAGTCTCCTTGTAGGTCTCTAAGAACTTGCTTTATGAATCTGGGTGCTCCTGTATTGGCTGAATATATATTTAGGATAGTTAGCTCTTCTTGTTGCATTGATCCCTTTACCATTATGTAATGCCTGTCTTTGTGTTTTTTGATCTTTGTTGGTTTAAAGTCTGTTTTAGCAGAGACTAGGATTTCAACCCCTGCTTTATTTGCTTTCTATTTGCTTGGTAAATATTTCTCCATCCCTTTATATTGAGCCTATGTGTGTCTTTGCACGTAAGATGGGTCTCGTGAATACAGCACATGGATAGGTCTTGATTATTTATCCAATTTGCCAGTCTTTGTCTTTTAATTGGGGCATTTAGTCCATTTTCATTTAAGGTTAATATTGTTATGTGTGAATTTCATCCTGTCATTATGATGCTAGCTGTTTATTTTGCACATCAGTTGATGCAGTTTCTTCATAGCGTTGATGGTCTTTACAATTTCGTATGGTTTTGCAGTGACTGGTACCAGTTTTTCCTTTCCATATTTAGTGCCTCCTTCAGGAGCTCTTGTAAGGCAGGCCTGGTGGTGACAAAATCCTCCAGCATTTGCTCATCTGTAAAGGATTTTATTTCTCCTTCATTTATGAAGCTTAGTTTGTCTGGATATGAAATTATAGGTTGAAAATTCTTTTCTTTAAGAATGTTGAATATTGGCCCCCAGTCTTTTCTGGCTTGTAGGGTTTCTGCAGAAAGATATGCTCTTAGTCTGATGGACTTCCCTTTGTGGGTAACCTGATCTTTCTCTGTGGCTGCCCTTAACATTTTTTCCTTTGTTTCAATCTTGGAGAATCTGACGATTATGTGTCTTGGGGTTGCTCTTCTTGAGGAGTATCACAGTGGTATTCTCTGTATTTCCTGAATTTTAATGTTGGTCTGTCTTGCTAATTTGGGAAAGTTGTCCTGGATAATATCCTGAAGTGTGTTTGCCAACTTGGTTCTATTCTCCCTGTCACTTTCAGGTACACCATTCAATTGCAGGCTTGGTCTTTTCACATAATCCCATTATTTCTTGGAGGCTTTGTTCATTCCTTTTCCTTCTTTTTTCTCTAATCTTGTCTTCATGACATTTGGGTTGTTTCTACTTTTGGTTATTAGGACTAATTCTATTATTAATAACACTCATGTACAAATTTTTGTGTGAATGTATGTTTTCAATTCTTTTTTATATAACTAAAAGTGGAATTGCTGTGTCATATGGTAAATCTCTGAAGCACTGCCAAACTATTCTAAATCAGCTGTACCATTTTATATTCACCAGCAATGGATAAGGCTTCCAATTTCTCCTCATCCTTGTGAACACTTTTTATTATCCCTATTTTTGATGAAAATATATTTTTATATCTTACTTCTATACTTATTAAATTATGGCATTAAAATCTTTGTAAACAGATTACTTTATAATTATTCAAATGTTAATATTCTCTTATACAATGTTTTAAACTGTTGCTTTACTGTTTAACATTTAGATTTTTGTTAATTTGGACTATTCGAGGTAATACCACTAGAAGCATGTTTTACACAAAATGGTGTCTGCATTTTTAACTATCATAGGGATATGTTCTTAAGAATTAGACTGATCAGAAGGGCATAAACATTGTATAGATTCTTTATAAGTGTTCTAAAACAGTTCTGAGATTTTTATAAACATCTTCTTTCCAGAAGTATGTAAGAATGAATGTCTTCCAAATTTCTCAGCGCTGAGTAGGAAGTTTTATTGAAATGATAAAAAGTATATTTTTATTAGTATTGAAGTTGAACACTTTCTTCAGCATCTACTGGTTATTCACATTTTATTTTCTGTGAATTTTTTGGTTATCAATATTGTCTTTATTCTGTCATTATTTATAACTGTATTTGTTATCATCGATCTCTATCACCTCTTTAAATATTACATGCATATGAACCATTGACATATTGATTGCAAATTTTCATTTGGGTTTTTCTTTTATCTATAATGTGCATTAAAGAGGAATAGATGTGAATTTTACTGAAAGAGCTAATTTATTAGTCATTGATTTCTTCCATCACTTAGTGGTTTAGAAGTTCTTTCCACCATGAGTGTTTAACTAAACACTTGACAAAATTTTATTTTACATTACTATCTATTTATTTATTTTACATTTGTTTTACTACATGCAGTTTTTATTTTGCTATACTGTATGTGTTCAGATCTGTTTGGAATCCTTAACATTTTCTTCACAGGTGAGGCTGTGAGCCCTTTATAATATGACATAGCTTATTTTATTCCTCTTATGACTTGTTAACACCAGTAACATCTTGTTGGCTTCAGACCAAGTTTTCATTTCCTGATTTGCTTCAATAATACCTGGTGTAATTTGGGATGTGTCTTTGGTTTCTAAATGCAAAATTTTCCTTTAAAATGTGCCTGCTTTACCTCCCTCGTGAAGTATCCTCAATTGCAAGTTTGCTCTGGCCCAGTAAAGTTTATTTCCTTGATTGAAGTTTTTTTCTAAATACCCAACTTCCCTCATATCATATCATTTGTTTATTATTTGATATTGCGCTCTCTCTCTCTCTCTCTCTCTTGGTGTGTGTGGGTGTGGGTGGGTGGGTGTAGGTGTGGGTGTGGGTGTGGTTTTGAGCACATATATTGCCTTTGCTATATGTTTTGTGATTCTTAACTGATACCACACTCATTATTATAGCTTTTTAATGTGCTTTAACTCAGCGGGGTGAGTTCTCCTTCATTACATTACTTTTGAGAAACGTTTCTCAGCTATTCACAACAGTCTATTTTTCTTCAATGTTTTAGTTTAATTTTTGCTTTGCACATAAAAAAATTAAAATAGTTTTACAAGACATAGATGAGGAAAAAAAAGTTTTTACCACCAGCTCCATTCCCATTCTTTCTCTCCTCCCTAATAAACACATCATCTTCCCCTCTTATTCCCATATTTTCTTAGTGCAGAAAATTTGAAATTATTGGCTAGGACAATATTCAGGGGCTCTACTATGACTGTGTGAACACTTCATGATTGAGCTTTCCTATTTCTTTTTTGTACTTTTTCACATATTTAAACTTATTTTTAACTTACTTAACTTGGTTAAAAATCATTTCAGTATTTTCAAATACATCAGATTTTCTTTCAATTTCATACTCTTGGAGATATATCTCTGCCCTGCTCCAATATGCACTGGCTGCTCTGTAAGTCTATTTTGGGACTATTTACTTGTGACTTGCCTTCCCCATCATTCCATACTGCCCTTCATCACGTTCCCGTGTGTGATTTTCTGTTTCTCAGTATTGATTGCTTCCTCTTTCTAAATGCTTCAAAAAGACAAAACATCTCTTACAATCGGAAAAATTGTATGAAAAGTAAATTTTGTGCATGTTCCATGTTCAAAAACATGCTTATTATTTCCCCATACTTAATTAATATGTTTGAATTCATCGAAAATTCTGGAACAGAATTTTTAACATAAATTCTGAAGATGTTTATCCATCATCTTCTGGTATTTTACTGTTGAGAAGTCTGGTGTCATTCTAATATCTGATATTTCATATAGAACTTCACCTTCTCATTCAGAAGCTTTTTAGGATCTTATATTTCCCAGATTCCTTGAATGTTTAATATCAAATCTTTGTGTGTGTAATTTAATTCATTGTGCGAGGCACTCTGTATACCTGTCACTTTTAACTCTTCTGTCTTTGAGTTCGGGAAAGCACCATTTGTATATTTCTTTTTTAAAATTATTACGTTTTTATTTATAGTATTTGTTAGTTTTTTTAAACTTTTAGTTTACATTCAGGGATACATGTGCAGGTTGGTTACACTGGTAAACTGTGCATCACACGGGTTGGGTGTACAGATTGTTTTTTCACCTAGGTAATAAGCATAGTAACAAATAGGGAGTTATTTGATCCTCTCTCTCCTCCCATCCTCCAACCTCAAGTAGGTCCCTGTGTTTGCTGTTCCTTTCTTTGTGTGCATGTGTACTTAATGTTTTAATCCCACTTATAAGTGAGAACATGCAGTATTTCATTTTCTGTTCCTTCATTAGTTTGCTTCTCATTAGGGCTTCCAGCTCAATCCATGTCACTGCAAAAGACAGAATCTCCTTCATTTTTTAAAGGCTGCATAATGTTCCATGGTGTATATGGACCACATTTTCTTTATCCAGTCTACCATTGATGGGCATTTAGGTTGATTCCCATCACTCTGCTGCTGTGAATAGTGCTGGGGTGAACATATGTGTGCCTGTGTCTCTGTGGTAGAACGATTTCTATTTGTTTGGATATATAGCCAAAAATGGAATTGCTGGGTTGAATTGTACTTCTGTTTTAAGTTATTTGAGAAATTGTCACACTGCTTTCCACATGGCTGAACTAATTTACATTCACACCAGTAGTATATAGCCATTCCCTTTTCTCCAGTCTTGCCAACATATGTTATTTTTTGACTTTTTAATAGTAGCCATTCTGTCTGGTGTGAGATGGTATCTCATTGTGGTTTTGATTTTAGATAAATGCAAATCAAAATCACATCTCATACCAGTCAGAATGGCTATTACTAAAAAGTCAAAAAATAACAGATGCTGGTGAGGTTTTAGAGAAAAAGTAATGCTTACACACTGTTGGTGGAAGTGTAAATTAGTTCAACCATTGTGGAAGACAGTGTGGCGATTCCTCAAGGACCTAAAAACAGAAATACCATTCGACCCAGCAATCCCATTCTGGGTGTATACCCAAAGGAATAGAAATCATTCTATTACAAAGACACATGTATGTGTATGTTCACTGCAGGGCTATTCTCAATAGCAAATACATAGAATCAACCTAAATGCCCATTAAGGATAGACTGGATAAAGAAAATGTGGTACAAATACACTGTGTATGCAGCCATTAAAAATAATGAGATTATGTCCTTTGCAGGGACATGGATGGAGCTGCAGGCCATTATCCATAGCAAACTAATGCAGTGACAGAAAAACAAATACTGCATTTTATCATTTATAAGTGGGAACTAAATGATGAGAAAATACGGACACATAGAGGGGAAAAACGCACACTGGGGCCTACTGGAGGGCAGAGGGTAGGAGGAAGAAGATCAGGAGAAATAACGAATGGATACTAGGCTTAATACCTGGGTGATGAAATAATCTGTACAACAAACCCCATGACACACGTTTACCTATGGAACAAACATGCATATGTACCTCTGAACTTAAAAGTTAAAAAAATACATATTTTAACATGTGTCCCACGATTTATCTTTTGAATTTGTTACTGTTGTATGTTTCTTGTATATTCTGGTAGGCCATTGTTAGTATGACAAAATTTAATAATTTTTTTAATATTGATGTGTCCAGAGGAAGTTACAGAACTCTCTTATTAATCTAAATTGCTTAGGTTTCTAAATAGGCGATCATGTCACTTGTTAATAATAGTTTATTTTTGAAATGTTCTTTCATGTAATATTCAATTTAATATATTCAAGTTATTAAATAAACAACTTTTCACACTTATTTGTATATGAACAAATTAAATAGCATTGGAATTAGTTGCTACTGTAAAGTTTAAATATGTATAAAAATGTCAAGCCTTAGGCACTAATTTTGAATTGATATCTGATTTCTAAAATTCTACTGTTTTATTATCTGCTTAGGTTTTCTCTCTCTATATATATAGATGACAGAGATATATATACACACAATACAAATATATTCTATATAAATATGTATATGTAATATAGTATAAATATATATTTGATGTATTACATATATAATTACAATTTTTTTCTTTTATCCCATTAAAAAAATGTTATGAATGATTATGTAAAATATACAATTATACTTTTGCAATCTCCTCCTTACATTTCTTGTTACATCTCTTGCTTATTTAGTTGTATCATCTATAATTCACCCTGATTAGACTTTTCAGATTGTTACATATTTTTAACTAAAAGTTTTAATTTATATATTAATTTTACTCTTTTTAAATTTATTTTTTCAAATTTCATATTTCTATAATTTTTCTACTCTTTTCTCTAATAGTTTTTATCATCTTTGGTTAATTTATCAAACTGAATACTTATCTCATTTATTTTAATTATCCATTTCATGATCATGTAATTAAAGGTTAAGAATTGACAGGTACTACTTTTGTCAATTTTCACATTTTTCTGATAAAGTAAGGTTTCCTTCTGAATTTTCTGAAATTGTAATGTTGGTTTATGTCATGAGTTGAATGTGTTCCCCTCAAATGTATACACTGATATCCTAATTTTCATGATCTGAGAATATAACCTTATTGGGGAATAGAGTCATTGCAGATGTAATTAGTTTGGGTGAGGTCATGTTGGAGTAGGGTAGACCCCTAATTCAATACGATGGGTATTCTTATAAAAAAGTGTCATGTGAAGAGACAGACATGCACATAGGAAGAAAGCCACATGAGCATGAAGGCAGAGATCAGGGTTGTGTGTCCACAATCAAGGAATGCCGAAAATTGCTAGTGAACCACCATAATGTAGGAGAGAAACATGGATCTCATTCTCCCTCATAGTTCTCAGAAGGAACCAACACTGCTGACACTTTGATCTCAGTCCCTTAGACTCCAGAACTGAGAGACAATTCATTTCTGCTGTTTAAGCTGCCCAGTTATACTACAGTTCTAGGAAACAAATACAGTTTTCTATTTGACCAAGGAATATAAAAGGAGTTTTCAATTGTAAAAATCAGATTACAGGATATTTCAGTTTTCTTTTTAGACCAAAACTCAATATCATTATTATTAGAAATATTCCAAAGTCACTTAAATTTTATTCTTTCAGAATATAAAGTGTTAATTGAACAAGGATTTATCAAGTTAATGAACCAAGAACTGCTATAAGTGCTGGGGCTATTTCAGTGAACAAGAAAGTGCAGTTCTGTGATTTACAAAACATAAGTAATAGAGGTACAGATCATGAATAAATAAATAAATTTTCAGATTGCTTTGTATCCTATTAAGTAAATATATAGAGTTGCATATTGCAATAAAGAACAGTGAAACATGGGAACAGATGAGAGAAGGTCCAAACCAAGAGCCAAAGACTGGGAAGGAGGTAGCCAGTTGGAATAGTAAGGGCACATCCTGGGCAGAAGTCACAGTAAGTGCAATCAGTAAGGTAAGAACAAGTATGACCTGTTCAGCAATAGAAAGGAGACCAGGTTACCAGAGCAAGGTGGAGAGTGGTTGAAGTTGACCAGAGACAAGTCATGGAGCCAGTGAGCAGAGTTTGCTGCATTTTAACATTTAGGGTTCATTTCTATTTTTATTGGTAAGAGAACCCAATTGTCTTCTGGGGGAACCAGTTGCTCCTACAATCTCAGTCTAGTGCAGAATCTCAGTATGGATCATTTTCCCTTTCAGAGAGGAATACTTGACTCAGGTCTGACTACACAGTTCATCACACACTCTGCTATACACTTGTGACCCAATAAGAGGAGAGTCCTGAGGGCAAAACATGCTGTCTTCTGCAGCATAAGAATCAGGTGTTTTATCTCCATGTGGATACCTCATCACGACGCAGACAGCAGAGCCAAGAGCTGGTGAGAATGGATTCCGTAGACATCCTCTCTAAGTGCTGAGGTCAGCATACTCTGAAGCCAGATCTATCTTGATGGAGCAGTTATTTTGAGTTAGGTTTCCTGTCTCTTAGAATCATAATGGAATGAGATCATATCTACTAATTAATCTTTATTAAATATATTGCTCAAATGGTTCCCATTTATCCACCTATTCAGCCTTTGATCAATACAATTTTAAAATCTCTCATTGCGGTTGTATTTCTGTCAATGACACATTGTAGTTCAACATTTAGATGTGCATCTCTTTATTACAGCTTACAGTGGTACTGATGTAAAATGATCTGCTTTGACTGATTTGACTGTTCAGATCCTGTAGTTTTCTCTTCTATTCAAAGAGTTCCAGCTTTGCCTTTGCTTTATTTTTTTAAAGCATATTTGTGTGATGACTATCATTCGTTGTTATTGGCTTATTTATTTGTTTATTTTTATTTTTAGCAACCTGAATTCTTACCCTGAAGTAGCAAGGCTCTGGTTCTTCAGTAAATTTCTGGGGAGATTTACTGATCAATCTCACTGCTCTACTTACACTCACCTCCTTGCTATTCTTTGAATACACCTAACATTTTTACTTTAGAACTTTAGCCTGATGTTATTTGTTCCTGTAATTCTCTGTAATATCCCCATAGCGATTTCACCTTCCTTGGGTCCTCACCTCAAAATCACCTCAGCAAAGCTTTGCCTAATCTCCCTTTTAAAATGTCACAGACATCCTCATCTGGGGGACACGAATATTCCCCCTTTTTACTTTTTTTTCTTTATTACTTGCCATTATCTACCATATTAACTATTTTATTTAATTAATCTTATTGATGATCTGACTCTCATAGTAAAATGCATAGTCTATGAAAAGAGGAACTTTTGTCTGTTTTTTCCAGCTTTATTGAGGTATGATAAACACAAATTGTATATATTTAGGAAATACGATTTGATGTTTTGATAGATTTGTACATGGTAAAATAATTACCACCATTAAACTAATTGACATATCATCCCCTCACATATTTACCTTTCTTACTGTTGTGAGATCTACTCACAGTACATTTCAACTACAGCATACCATGGAGATCCTGAAGGCTGGGTTTCAGACCACAGCAATAAAGCAAGTATCATAGTAAAGCAAGTCACACACATTTTTTTGTTTGCTAGTACATATAAAAGTTATGCTTATGCTTTTGGTTTCCCAGTACATATAAAAGTTATGCTTAATGTTTAATAAATACTAATTTTACACTAGCCTGTTTCAGAAAATAGAACATTTTTCAACTCATTTTATAAGGTCATCATTACCTTGATTCAATCTTGGGAGATTGTGTGCTTCCAGGGATTTATCCATTTCTTCTATATTTTCTAATTTGTATGCATAGAATTGTTCACAGTAGTCTCTGAGAATCTTTTGTATTTCTGCGGGATCAGTTGTAATATCACCTTTGTCATTTAGATTGTGCTTATTTGGATCTTCTCTTTCTTGTTGATCTAGCTAGGGATCTATCAATCTAATTTTGTTAAAGAAAAAACTCCTGGTTTTATTGATCTTTTGTATGGATTTTTACATCTCAATTTTATTAAGTGCTTCTCAAATTTTAGTTATTTATTTTCTTCTGCTAGCTTTGGAGTTGGTTTGTCCTTTTTTTCCTAGTTCCTTTAGGTGCAAAATTAGATTATTAATTTGATATCTTTTTAACTGCTTGATGAAGGCATTAGGGCTATACATTTTCCTCTTAACACTGCTTTGACTATACCACAGAGATTTTGGTAAGTTGTGTCCCTATTTTCGTTACTTCCAGAGAATTTTTTATTAATTCCTTAATTTCAATGTTCACCCTCAAGGAGTTATTCATAAGTAAGTTGTTTAATTTCCATGTAT
This sequence comes from Macaca fascicularis, assembly GCF_037993035.2. Classification (NCBI taxonomy): domain Eukaryota; kingdom Metazoa; phylum Chordata; class Mammalia; order Primates; family Cercopithecidae; genus Macaca; species Macaca fascicularis. Next base: position 58,522,665 of record NC_088386.1, read on the forward strand.
TTGTGTGCCACTTTAATATAATAAAATATATTAAATACATAGGGATAAACTTAAATAATATATATATAAGAACAAGCACTGAAGTCTACAAGGAATAGATGAAGAACTTACAGAAGACCAAAATGAATAGATATAGATATATTAGATGGTGTGTGTGTATATATGTATATATGATGTCCTATTATATATATGATATATATGATGTATATATGATGTCCTATCATATATATGATATATATGATGTATATATGATATATATACACACATGTATACACACACACACACCATCTTTGTTAATTAGAAAATCTACTATTGCTAAGCTGTCAGCACCTCAAACTGATATATAAGTTTTGGTGTAGATGTTGAAAAACTAATTTTAAATGTTTATGTAAATGCAGGGGACCTAAATCAGCCAAAAGATGTTGGAAAAAGTAGAACAGAGTTGGAAGACTCACACTACATGGACTTAAGTATTACTATAAGGCTATAATAATGAAGACTGTGTGATACTGGCTTAAGGCTAGACACATAGGGCAATGGATCAGAATAGAGCATCCAGAAACAAATTCATACATATATGGCCAACTGATTTTCAGAAAACGGTAACTGAATAAGTAAAATTGTTGCTGTGATTGAGTGGATAATCCTCCCCCATCCCACCAAAGATGTGCATGTCCTAATCCTCTAAACCTATAAAGACGTTACCTTATGTGGCAAAGAACTTTGCTGATGTTATTAAAGATCTTGTTTCTCAGTGTAGGCCTCCTGTATAATTATCTAGGTAGACAATATAATTACATAGCTCTTTAGAAGAGGGAAGCAGGAGGTTCAGAATAAGAAGGCAATGTGATGATGAAATCAGAGTCAGTGAAGGATTAGTGACAATGTTATTCTGCTGACACTGAAGATGGAGGAATAGGACAAAAGCCAAGGAATACAGAAAACCTCTAGAAGCTGGAAAACGCAAGGGAAGGATTCTCCCCTAGAAACTTCAGAAGAAACCAGCCTTCCTGACACCTTACCATTAGCTCAGTGACATTAATTTTGGCATTCTGACCTCCAGAACTATAATACATTTCCATTATCTTAAGTCTGATCATTTGTCCAGCAGCAATAGGAGACTAATGCAATTGTCTTTGCAACAAATTGTGTTAGAACAATTGAATAACCATATACAAAAAATCCCTCACATCTTACCCTACACCATTATAAATTTTGAATAAAAATAATTAACAAACTTAAATGTAAGAGCTAATGAATAATACTTCTAGAAAAAAAAAGAAGAAAATTAAATTAGACAAATATTTCCTAGATGGGATACTAAAGTATGAACCATAAAATATAAAAAATGAGCTTACTCAAAATTAATATATTTTGCTCTTCAAAATATACTGTTAAGAAAATGAAACAGCAATCTACAGATATGAAAAACATATTTGCAAACATGTATCTTGTAAATGACTTATATTTACAATATACAAAAAATACAAAAACTAACTTAAAAATATATGAATAGGCAAGATATTTTAACAGTTACTTTACCAAACAGGTTTTATGAAGAGCAAATAATAACATGAAAAAATGTTCAACATCATATAACTAGGGAAATGCAAATTAAAAACATGGAATAACACATCACAGTTTTTAGAAAACTGTGATGTTTGTCCAAAACAAAACAACCAAATGAACAAAAACAAACAAAAAACTATACACATACACACAAACAACTGAAAATTCCAAGTACTGGTGACAATGTAGAGCACCTATAACTCAGACATCACTAGTAGCAATGCAAAATAGTACAGGCAACAGTGAAACATGTATTAGTATTTCCTTGTAAAGACAAATATACATTTATCATAGAACTTAGCAATACAATTCCTAGCTAATTGTGTAAGTAACTAAATGAACATAAATGCCCATAAAAGGCTTGTACTTTAGTGTTCATAGCAACTTTATTCTCAGTAGTCCCAGACTGGGAAAAGACTAAAATAATCATCAATTGGCCCATGGATAAACAAATCATATTGTATCCATGTAATGAAATACAATGAATAATTCTCAGCAATGAAAGGAGCAAACTACTAAATTTCAAAGTGAACGAATTTTAAAAGCATGATTCCAAATATAAGAAACTAGACATAAATAGCACATAATCTATGACTCCATTTATATAAAAGCATAAAATACACAAAGCTATAGTGACAGAAAGCAGATGATGGTTTAATAGGGACAGGTGGTTGGGGGGAGGGTGAGGAGATGTGGGAAATGTCATGCATAATGGATCACAGTTTGGGTGGTGATTACATAACTACATATATATATTTGTTAAAAGTTGTTGAATTATGCACCTGAAATTGTTAAATATGATTTTATGTAAACTATACCCCAAAAAGTTGATTTTTTAAAAAAATTACTAATACACTCAAAACCCAGATAAATCTCTTAAGTGTTACATGGAACAAATGGAACAAGACACAAGAGTAAACACTCTATGATTTCATTTGTATGATGTTAAACAAGACAAATCATCTACAGTCATCGAAAAAAAAAAAAAAACCTCAGAAAGGTGTTGTCTATGGAAATGATGATTGACTGGAGTCTTACACCAGAATACTTTCTGGGTAATGGAAATTGTCAGTATGTTTACCAGTGTGGTTGTACTATGATGTATACATTTATCACAACTCATCAAAATGTACACTTTGAATTTTTAATTTTTTTAAAAATTTACTGTATATAAATCTTACCTCAATAAGAAAAGAGAATTATTTTTCATATTTGGACCCAAACTAAGTGCACAATTTGTCACTGTTTTATGGTTTTATACCATGCCATTTATTTCAGGAATTATTAAAACACTAAGTTTTTCTGTGGTTTGCACTTTCCAAATATCACAAACAAGTCACCTAATAAACATGCTAGACCAAAAATCTATGACTTCGAAATTCCATACTTAATCCCTTAAGGTAAAATTAAATTGTAAGTGTGCCTGAGGTCATCTCTTTCTAAAATTTATTGACCCAAGGGTGACTTCTTTTGAGAACTAGGCACATTTCATTCAAAAAACACATGAATTTGCAGAGATGGTCTTTCTGTATTAGTCTTCCTATTAGGGGGCTGAATTCTCAGACCAATTGTCGTAAGAGAGGGCTATGGTATCTACTGGTCAAACTGCATTCAAACTGGGTCTATCCCTTAAAAAAATTCAACTATTTATAAAAACTTTCTATTTAACATAGTGTCTAGTATAACTTGCTGCATTCTATTTATATTCTATACTTATTAGTTATTTGATAGCTTAAATGGAAGGGCTTACCTTTATAAATGTAGCATTGGCAACTATGTTAATTCACACTTTTAGTTGTCTAAGTTAACACAAAGCAAACTGGTTTAGGCACAAAAGAGAATGTACTGGCTCACCTGACTGAAAAGTATACAGTATAGTTTTGGACCCTGAGAAAAACAGCTGCTTAGATATTGTTATCAAGGCTAGATCTCCCTTTGCATCTCTCAGCTCTGCTCTCTTCCATGTGGGTTTTATTACCAAGCTGGTACTCTACCCAATGGTGACTCCCAGAAGCTTGATGACTGTATCTTAATAGTTCATGTAACAACTAATAACAATGTCACTTTCTTAATAGTTTCAGCAAAGGTGCCTGAAAAGACTGCCATAGATCTAACTTGGGTAAATCTATGAACCAATTTCTCTGGACAGGGGATATATAATTATATTCTTGGCCAAGAGGGTGGTCATATGCTTATCCTTACAATGGCAGTAAAGTCAATATGCCCCAGTAACATAAACTGAGAGTTAAATAGCTGTGATTTTCAAAAGGTGAATCAATATCCTTCTAAGAAAACTTGGGGATTAGAAGCTGTTCAATCCACACATATAACAAACAAAACTGAAACCTTATAAATAAAATCTATCCTCTGAAGTAATCGAACAGGATGCTTAAATAAATCCTTTGCATAGAGTTGTTTAAGAAACATTTGTTCATTGAATAACAGTGCTTTAATGCTTACCTTTTTCTTTATAAAGTTACCTTGTTTTTACAACTAAAAAGGTTTCTCTTGAGATAACTGAATCTTCCTAAACTTTAGAGAGCTCTTTTGATACAAATTTCTAAGGGGAAACCATTAAAATTTCCTCCTAATTTGTCTTCTCTTTCCATATTTTTCTTCTACTGATACATTTTTATTGTCTATCTAGTAATTATTTCCAATGCTCTTTCAAAGAGGCTATCTTACTCCCAGTAAAGATTTGGAGGGCAGGGCTTGAATAAAGCCATAGAAAGAGTCCCCATGTCCTCAAGAGATCACTGATTTAAGATTTACTGGTACAGCATGAACTCTAGATTATCTGATTTCATACCGAGATTGAAAAACAGATTATACTGAATCATGTACACTGTCTATCCAAGTACCCTTCATTATCAAAAATAAAGCTTTGCTGGAATGCTGGCCAAAATGAGGAATACAATGGAACCTATAAGTTAAAAGTTAATACATATGTATATATTTTAACTTTAAGTTCAGGGGTACATGTGCAGGATTTGTAGGTTTGTTACATACGTAAATGTGTGTCTTGGGGGTTTGTTGCACAGATTATTTTATCACCCAGGTATTAGGCCTAGCATCCATTAGTTATTTTTCCTGATTCTCTCTCTTCTGCCACCCTCTGCCTTCCAGTAGGCCCCAGTGTATGTTGTTCCTCTATATGTGTCCAGGTGTTCTCATTCAGCTTCCACTTTTATGTGAGAACATGTGGTATTTAGTTTTCTGTTCCTGCATTAGTTTGCTAGAGATAATGACCTCTAGCATCACCCATGTCCCTGCAAAGGACATGATCTTATTCCTTTTTATGATTGCATAGTATTCCATTGTATATATGTATGACATTTTCTTTATCCAGCCTATCACTGATGGGCATTTAAGTTGATTCCATGTCTTTGCTCTTGTGAGTAGTGCTGTAATAAACATACACAAGCACATGTTTTCATAATAGAACGATTTATCTTCCTTTGGGTATATACCCACAATGGAATTGCTGGATTGAATGGTAGTTCCATTTTCTAGGTCTTTGAGGAATCACCACACTTTTTTTGACAATGGTTGAACAACTGTACACTCCCACCAACAGTGTAAAATCATTCCTTTTTCTCCCCAAGTTCACCAGCATCTGTTCTTTTTTGACTTTTTAGAAATAGCCATTCTGACTGGTGTGAGATGGTATCTGATTGTGGTTTTGATTTGCATTTCTCTAATGATCAGTGATGTTGAGCTTTTTTTTTCATATAATTGTTGGTCACATGTCTGTCTTCTTTTGAGAAGTGTCTTTTCATGTCCTTTCCCCACTTTTTAATGTTTTTTTTTCTTGTAACTTTAAGTTCCTTATAAATGCTGACTATTAGACCTTTGTCAGGTGCATAGATTGCAAAAGTTTTCTCTCTTTTTGTAGGTTATCTGTTCACAGTTTCTTTTGCTATGCAGAAGCTCTTCAGTTTAATTAAATCTCATTTGTCAGTTTTTGTTTTGTTGCAATTGCTTTTAGCATCTTTGTCATGAAATCCTTGCCCATGTCTATGTCCTGAATGGTATTTCCTAGGTTTTCTTCTAAGGTTTTTATAGTTTTAGGTTTTATATTTAATTCTTTACTCCATCTTGAGTTCATTTTTTTAAATTAAAAAAAAAAAAACACAAAAACCCCATCCAAATGGCAGCAACCTCAAAGATCGAAGGTAGAGAAGCCCACAAAGATGAGAAGGAATCAGCACAAAAATGCTGAAAACTCGAAAAGCCAGAGTGCACACTTTCCTCCAAATGACTGCGATACCTCTCTAGCAAGGGTTTGGAATGGAGATGGGGCTGAGATGGCTGAAATGACAGAAGTAGGCTTCAGAATGTGGATTAAAAATGAACTTCACCAAGCTAAAGGAGCACGTTGTAACCCAATGCAAGGAAGCTAAAAATCATTAAAAAAATGCAGGCGCTAACCAGCCAAAATAGTCAGTATAGATAGAAATGTGACCGGACCTGACAGAGCTGAAAAATACACCTCAAGAACTTCACAATTCAATCACAAGTATTAAAAGCACAATAGACCAAGTGGGGAAAAAATCTCAGAGCTTGAAATCTGTCCGTCTGAAATAAGACAGGCAGACAAGAATAGAGAAAAAAGAATATAAAGGAAGGAAAAAAAACCTCACAGAAATATGAGATTATGTAAAGAGACTGAATCTATGACTGATTAGGGTCCCTGAAAAAGATAGGAAGAATGAAACCAATTTGCAAATGTTTTTAAAACCAAGAGTAAAGAAGATTGGGATGTTGAAATCAGAATTTTAACAAGTCAAATTTTTCTGACCCCCATGAAGCTTCTTTTCACTCAACACTGTGTTTTTTAGCACTTCACCTTCAAGTTTAAACTTCTTCAAGTGTAAACCTTGTTTAAATTTCTTCAAGTGTGGCCGGGCGCGGTGGCTCAAGCCTGTAATCCCAGCACTTTGGGAGGCCGAGACGGGCGGATCACGAGGTCAGGAGATCGAGACCATCCTGGCTAACCCGGTGAAACCCCGTCTCTACTAAAAAATACAAAACACTAGCCGGGCGAGGTGGCGGGCGCCTGTAGTCCCAGTTACTTGGGAGGCTGAGGCAGGAGAATGGCGTAAACCCGGGAGGCGGAGCTTGCAGTGAGCTGAGATCCGGCCACTGTACTCCAGCCTGGGCGACAGAGTGACACTCCGTCTCAAAAAAAAAAAAAAAAAAAAAAAAGATTTCTTCAAGTGTAAACCTTGTTTCACTTAAACCAATCCTCACAGCATTAATTCTGCCCCCAGAACTCGGCATATGAGCTAAATCAGGCTAACGAGATTTTAATCCAGCTGTTGGCAGGGAGAAGTGCAAAAAGTTTTATCTTTCCTGCTGGATTAGAAGGAAGTGAAGAATGGAGTCAACAGTGGTAAGTTGGGTGAGGAAATATGAGAAAAATACCAGGTCCTTACTTGAGCACCAAGATCAAGTCTCACGTTAAGCAATATTAGTTATGGCAGCAATTGTTTACAATACTAGTTGTACCAGCATTGCTGGTTTCACTAGCAACACTAGCTATATGACCAGGAGCTAATAAATTGCCTTTATTGTTTAGGCCATATTGAGGTGATTTTCTGTGACTTGCGACTAAAAATATCCTAAGATTTAGGATTCATATTAATACTGATAATTATGTAGTAATCTTTTTTAAGAAAAAAAGAAACCAAAACACAATCAAGGATAAAACTCTCTATAATATGTCAGAAAACCGGAGTTTTCCAAAAAACTAATTGTTAGATTTTTCTGGGATTTTGGGGGGTTTTTTTTTTTTGAGCTGTAATGTTGCACTAACATCCGTTTTTGAGGCTTAAATGGATATACAGACTTCATAATAACTAAAGAGTTACCAAAATTCAATTTAATACAGTGTTGAGGCTAATGAAAGAGTAATGCAACTGTACTAAGAACACCCTAAACCATTTGGATGTGTCTGGCCACTAATCCTACTTCGTTTACATGCAGTGAGGGCAAATTTAGGCCAAGTCTCCACAGACAAGACAAAGAAGAAAATCAGGTCGGTTCCCCAGATAATTGAGATAGCAAATTCATCTGTTCAGGGAATGACCTAATTCCCCTCAATTCACTGGTCAGTTGCCTCCAATGGGTGCTTTGTTTGATGAGTGGGAATCCTGCTGATCACCATGCTCTGTCCAAAGAGGAAGTGGAAAAGCACAACCCTTTCTCTTCTCACTCTTACTCTCTCTACGTTTCCAGACGCATCATGTTCTGCTTATAATCCCATGCCACCTTCTTACGTGAATAGAAGCTGAAAAAATGTGAAAACCAACCAAAATTTAAAAATTAAAAAAAAAAAATCTGGCATTGAATTGCAAAAATTTCTAAAATTTTGCCTACATACAGTGTATATAGAAGTGTGGCCTAGGGTCACTGACACACAACTCACCAAAGGTGATTACTAAAATTTCCTAGTTAAGCCTCCACACCCAGAGATTCCCTTTCAGTACATCTGAGACAGAAGCCATAAAGTTGAAATTTTAATAAGCCTCATGTGAGTTTTAGGCACATGAAAGTTTGAGAAACATTAACACAAACCAGGTCTTATGCTTTTCACCCTTTTCTAGCTAATTATTTGGTCTGTATAGCAGGTTTTAAGCTGATTAGGGCATGAATACCATACACTCTTTTTTTTTTTTTTTTTTTTGGTCAAAAATAGGTCTTGAGAGAGTGTAAGTAGTTACCCATTACAAATGAACTTTCAAATAGGCAATAAGGGCTCTACTGTCATGTCCATGAGGAAAAACACTTTAAGCTATATGTTACATTGATATTTTTTACAGGAGTCTTAGCATAACACATTATTATGCAAGGGATGTTGAGCAATTGAGCATATTTAGTGATAATATACTCTTTGCTATTTGAAAACAACAAACACTATCACATTAGTTCTGTTTTTAAAATAGCAGATCCCAGTTACTTAGCCTGTGAGGTTATGCATCCAAAATTTTTGTGGGAATTTTTAGCACAGGCATATTGTACATGCATGGCACCAGGTTATTTTGGCACAATTACATCAGATTAAAGATCCGCTGAGACATCCTGTAAATCTAGATGAAATAGCTCCCAATATCTGCAACTGTCAGTGACAGAGCTCCAAATGCTCACAGTCTGCAAAGCAGCAGTAACTTATATAACAGTCTACCTACAACTAGGTTTTTGTCAAAGCACCACAGATACTGAAGAATGTACCCAAACACTGTAAACTAGCCGTGTGGAGGTAAGAGAGAAACAGAAAACAAAACCAGAATATAATCACCTAAATCCAAAACACCCAGCTTCCCTGTATATCTATTCTAAGAGAAAGGATGGAGCACAAGAAGGAAAGAGCAAGCAAACAGAAAAGAATTTCGGGTGTAAAATATTATTAATATTATTATATTCCGGTATATAGGCAAGTGTATGAAAGTAATTTTATTGTATCTATAGGAACAAACTTTTATTTGGACTAAGAAATACTTTAGCTCTAAAATACGTATTTTGTCAATATTAAGGTCTTAGTATTTGCATGAAATACTTTAAATCTTATTTAAAAAATTTTCAAGTGCTATGTGACAAATCTGATCTCTAGATGAGTAAGAATTACTCTCTATAATAAGGCGCAATGGTTTCACACTATTTCCTCAGAGATCCCAGGACTAGAGCATAATTAAACCCCCATTTGCTGATGGTATTAACATACTCTTTATTTCCCATCATTTTTCCTTTGAGTGTGGGACCAAGACCAACTCTGAGGTGAGAAGTGGGAGGGGAAAGACACAACAGGTTTTACTTTGGAGTAGTTAGATGTAGTTGATTTAGCAAGCACATTCAATTTGAGTACCTGCTTCAGGTCACAACCTCTAGGAAGGAGATAGCAGGATAAGACACTCTCCCTGACATTAAACAATTACGGTCTAGTGATGGAATTCTCCTTGCTGTGGTCCACCTTAGTATGACTTGATTCCAATCCTTCATGAGCTGAGATTTAGAAGATTCTTCCTTTTTCATAATCTGTCTCCTAAAACTTTTTTTTATCTTTTTATTTTAAAAAAATTATTTATTTATTTATTTTTATCTTTTTATTCAAAAACTGCCATCCTCTTACTTTCCTTCATATATAAAATTTTTAAGAATGTCATCTCTCAGTGTTTGTAATGTTTAACCTTCTCTTATTGTTTGATTTTTGTTTCCACCATTTCTTTAAAATTGCTTTTGCCAATGTCCTCATTTCATGAATGCTATTTTTTAGTGTTTATTTGAATAAAACTCTGTGGTATATTTTATATCACTGTTTGTCCCATGTATTTAAGATTTATTGAGGGTCTGTTAAGGTCCCAACAGGACTTCCAGTGTTGGGGATTAACAAGGAACAAGTAAGGCAAGCAGCTTGCTCTCACAAAGCTGGTATTTTAGGTGAACACCGAGGTTGGTTATCCATAAAACTCCTTAGCTTCAGTGAGACCATTTTTTGTTGTTTTTCTTCTTCTACCTCTCCGAGAAGTTGTGCTTTATAATACCTTTTTATTCTTCTAACCATTGATATTCTTTTTAAGTTTTTGTCCTCAAATTATTTTTATTTTTTCTCCTCTTTCCCTCCTAAAGTAACTTCTTTCACTCCACTACCATCTATCAATCCTGACTGAATTTCTATATCTAGCCTTGAAATTTCCCCGTGCTTCAGACATTCATATGTTTGCTGGATAGCTGGCTGTAACTGCATTTCTTGAAGAACCTCTAAAGTAACATGCCCAAAGCTTAACTCATCATATCCCTATATCTCTAATCAATAACTTTTCCCGTATTTGTTATCTTATTGGTGAAGACAGCAACTATCCCAATCTATTCTAAAAATCTGAGAATCACCCTTAACACTTTTCTTTCCCTTGGTTATCTCCATCACATACATGTAAGCAATCATTGGAAGTTAAAGGTATAATTCTAAATACTTATTACATAATTCTTTAATACTACCTTTTTGTGATCATCCCTCTCATAGCCAAAGTAAAGATTGGATATTTTCCTCCTGAACCATGGCATCACCTTCTTAAGGGGGCCCATTGCCTCAATTCATCTCTCATACAACAGCCACAATAATTTCTCCGCTGAAAATTCTCGAACAGTACCTGTCAACAAAAATTCAAGTAAACAACTTTTGACACACAGTAATTATGTACCAAATCTTTGTGAAACTGAACTGTTCTATGCCTTATAAATTATTTTGCCGGGTGTGATGGTTAATACTGAGTGTCAACTTGATCGGATTGAAGGATGCAAAGTATTGATCCTGGGCATGTCTGTGAGGGTGTCGCCAAAGGAGATTAACATTTGAGTCAGTGGGCTGGTGAAGGCAGACCTACCCTTAATCTGGTGGACACAATCTAATCAGCTGCCAGCAAATATAAAGCAGGCAGAAAAACGTGAAAAGGAGAGATGGGCCTAGCCTCCCAGCCTACATCTTTCTTCCAAGCTGAACACTTCCTGCCCTGGAACATCAGACTCCAAGTTCTTCAGTTTTGAGACTCGGACTGGCTCTCCTTGCTCCTCAAGCTGGCAGACAGCCTATTGTGGGACCTTGCGATCATGTAAGTTAATACTTAATAAGTTCCATCCCTCTAGGAAACCCTAATACACCCTGTAGTCCAAACGTGTTTTTGATAAATAGAGCATGTCCAGACACTCAATGAAACAATATGCCAAATAGTTACTAAATAGCACATAATTACTATTACAAATAAACCACAAGTTCTGTCATCAGGCTCTGAGGATTGAGTCTTGGTGGAAATAAAGAGTAACAATAACATCAATTTTTTCAACTGGAGTCCCCAAAGTGTGTACATTTGCAAGCAAGTCACATTTATGATGTTTTGCTATCAGACTAGAAGTAGATGTTGCTTAAAAAAAAAGTTGAAATTTTCCAAAGCTTATTTTAAAGAGGCATACATTTCTTCTACAAGCTGTACATTTTATCAATTAAAATTTCAGCCAGGCACAGTGGCTCATGGCTGTAATCCTAGCACTTTGGGAGACAGAAGTGAGATGATTGCTTGAGCCCAGGAGTTCCAGACCAGCCTGGGCAACATGGTGAGAGCTTGTCTCTATAAAAAAATAAGAAATAAAAATAAGCTGAATATGGTGGTGTGTGCCTGAGGCCCCAGCTACCCGGAAAGCTGAGATGGAAGGATCACTTCAGCCTGGGAGTTCAAGGGCTCAGTGAGCTGTGATTGTGCCACCGAACACCAGCCTGGGTGACAGAGTGAGACCCTGTCTCAAAGGAAAAAGAAAAAGAAAAAGATATTATTTCTGTATATAAAATGTTTTTAAATAAAGAAGTCTTCATTAATTAATGTTCTAGAACATAAATGGTAATTTTTAAAGTATTAATAATATGTTGACTGCCCAACTGCTTTCATACTAAATGCCTGTTCTCTATATAAACATTAGTAATAACGAAATCACAGTATTCATTAAATAATTCAAATCCACACTCGTAAGCTCATTTGAGATTCCTCCTTTCTGAGATACTCAGCTTCCCTTTCACTCTTTTATACTAAGGACTGAGTTAGATGTTTACTGAAATTACCCCCTCTATTTGTCCCTAGGATCATGATACCATTATTCAGACTCAAACTAATGCCTCCTTCTGGTGATAATTTTTGAATTAAGTAGATGGTGTATCTTTTTTAACGTGGCATCTATGTGATGAAACTGTATTGTCATTTTGATAATGCTGTCAATAATTGATGTATACATGTTGAAAGTATAAAGGATGGGTCATTAGAAAAATCAATTAAGCTATCCATTAAAGTAGTCAGCAAATTTGTCAGAGCTTAAGGTTGCCGTATTGAAATCTAAAGGTCATTCAACATACCATGTTCCTTGCATTCAGTATGTTAATACCACCTTCAGAAATAATAATGTGGCCTATACGTCACATGAGGCCAGCTCATTCCTTTCATAAGTAGAAATCATTTGAGGCTGTTTATTAAATGTGGCATTCTGAAAAACATTCCTTTTTTGATAAATGCATAGCTTGCATAATTCTGGATTCTTAATGAGGTTAGATATTCTTCTGATAACACACTAACACACTGTAATGAAAGTACCTTCAGAGAAATCCTGTGAACACTTGCCTTGTTGAAATAAACACATACATATATGTTTAAAACGTACATATGCGTGTATACATTTTAAATAAATATTTTAAGCACACACACACACATATATATATACACATGTACATAATTTAAATATATGAGTTGTTAGTATAGAAAAAAAGCCAACAGTCTCTGGGATATTTTTATGACATCTAAACTCTGCTCCACAGTTTTTTTTATTATATAATTTCCCTGAAGGGAAAAAAAAGCAAGCACATTATATAATTAGAAAATCTTTATTGTAAGTACTTAGTAACTTGATACTCCATGGATTTTGTGTAATACTACTTCTTTGCAAATTTCAAAAAACTCAGTTTCAATTTCTTCAACACTGCTGGAATTAAGAGAGTATGTAACATATTTTTACATTATGTCTAAAAACATAGTACCAATTTAATATATCTTTGCCAATAGAAGCACCTCTTAACCACTGTCCTAATGCAAGGATTTGAGACATTTTTATAGCAATAACTTTCCTTTCAATTTAGTCAGGAGTCACAGCCCTGGAAGGAAAGTTGCTTTAAGGCTTTAGAATCTCCCCCAAAACACAGAAGGGGTTAATGCTAAAGCCAAGATGGGTCCCAGGTGCCCGTACTGACACTGTGATGCATGTTACCAAAGATGGTGTCATTTCTCTTCAGTTCTAACTACTATAATTTTTTCAATGTTCCCTTTTGGAAAAGGCTGAGGATCATAGAATTAAAAGGCTGCATCTGTTCACTACTGGTGGCACCTCCCCTCTTGTTAGGTTCATGTGACAGGCTTGGTTGAATATTTATCTGTGACTAATAGAGACCTCTATTCTCAACTCCAATTGATTCATTGCATTTTGAAAAGGCAGTGATATTGACATTCCAGTTACCACCCCTGAGACTGCTTCTCAAGCTGGAAATAAAAGTGTCTGCTGCTCAGTTTGTTAGACACACCTGGGTAGAAAAAGTCATCAAATAAGCAAAGGCCTGCACTTGCTAGTTTATTCAGACTCATGTCCCATTTTAATTTTATTTCTTACTCCCCTGATGAAGCAAAATAGAATCACTCTTACAACCATGCACACTGTATGCTTTAAGGCTTTCAAACCCTAGTTTATGGTTTTCTCCCTTGCATATACACTCATAGTTTACTGATCCTTCAGGACCCCAATTGAGTGGAATTTCAACCACAGTGCCTTCCCAGAGTTTGTACCCCACAACTGCATACAGTATTTTTGTTTCTGGAGTGCCAGAGAATTTTATCTCTACTTGTTTTATAAAATTGACATCATATACCTTGCTCAAACCATTGCTCTGTCATAACACAGATATCTATATATAGTTTTTCTTCTTTTTTTCTATCCCCTTTGTATTTTTCAATTATCTATTCTTTGAAATTATAAGTTAGATTATCATCACAACTGCTAATCTTTATTAAACTTACCCTGGGAGCATGACACAGTATTAAACACTTATCTCATTTTATCCTTGTGGCTGCTCTGTAAGTACTTTTATAGTTCCCATTCTTTAAAAAAAGGTGGGGGGAATTGAGATGTGAAACGTTTAAGTATCTTTCTCCAAAATGCTGTTATCCAACCGCATAGTAAGAATCCAGAGGACAGTCTCTGAACCACTACATCATGTCCCTCTACCTTGTACAAAATAGAAATTAATATAGTTTCTGAATTACTTGATGAATTCTACAGAAGCTAAACATATTTAAAATCATTTTTATTTATTTGGGTAAGTGTCCAGGCTTTTTTCAGGTAATTAGCAAAAAAGTGTTCACCATAGCTAACATAGTACAGTGATTTTGAAGGGCTAAACACATTAGAATCACAGGATACTAGTTAAATTGCAGGCTCTCAATACCTTTGGAATCAATTGTCTTGGGAATCTGGGTTTATGGGTTCCTCAGATAAAGTTTATGCCCTGTAAATTTTGTGACACTGTGATTAAAATAAAATGCAGAATGTTTTTGTCTCGATATATTATGATAGATTCCATGAGGAAGTTGACCTCTCCTAGTTGTAAGGCCAGTATTTATGATTTCAGGCTTTCTGGTTATAGGCTATGAAGCTGCTGCTCTGACATAAGAGACTACACCTTATATCTCTTGTCATTCAGTCTTGCAGGAACTGTGATAGAAAGTACCATTAGGAGAAGTCTGGCCCCAGATTCTGCGCTCACACATAAAGTGATAGGTCTAATAAAAACAGAATCTTCTGGTGGCCACCCCATGCCCATTGCCTCCTCTGTAAGTTTGAGGCTTTATGTACTAACCTTCTGACCAATTTTGGTCAGAAGTTTCACTTTTTTCCCCCGCTAATGACTTACTTTTGTTAACCTATAACTCTTTAGTCAAGAGATTTTCTTTTTCATTTAACTTTTCAGTCTTTCAACAAACCAGTATTTTCAAGACACTGAGCTAGAATGGGGAATTAAAGGTGAATAAAAATATGATTTTTGCCCGGGAGGAGATATAGAAGCAAAACACAGGAACAATGATGATGCAATCTATTACAAGCCAAGAGAAGGAAAACTTTGCTTGGTAGGTGAAGTCAAGAAAGGCTTGCAAAAGGAACAAAAAAAAAAAAAAAAAAAAAAAAAAGCATGCCAAGAAGAAGAAATAGCATTTGCAAAGAGACGGAAGCATGATATAGTGTTAGTTTAGGGAAACTAACATGTATAGTTTATATAGATACAGATATAGATATAGCTGAGGGAAACTGCAAAGTGTCAACCTTTCCTGAAGCAATTTAAAACATATTCTTCATATTCTTTATGATGGAAAGAAAATACACTTTCCTCCCCCTGTGTAGTGATCCTTATAAGCCCTTTGCATTCCTTTTTTTCTCCCTTCTTTTCTTTCTTTCTTTCTTTCTTTTTTTTTTTGAGATGGAATCTTGCTATTGTCACCCAGGCTGGAGTGCAGTGGCATGATCTCGGCTCACTGCAACCTCCACTTCCCGGGTTCCAGTGATTTTCCTGCCTCAGCCTCCAAAGTAACTGGGATTACAGGTGCCCGCCACCATGCCTGGCTAATTTTTTTGTATTTTTAGTAGAGCTGGGTTTTCGCCATGTTGGCCAGGCTGGTCTCAAACTCCTGACCTCACGTGTGATTCATTCACCTCGGCCTCCCAAAGTGCTGGGATTACAGGTGTGAGCGGCCATGCCCAGGCTTTCTCACTTCTTTTCAACATCCCTCTTTGCATATTGTTCCGCAGCTCCTTTTCTCTCAAACTGGTTGGCTCAAGACCAAATACATTTTATAACCTATTTTATAAGGTTGGCAGAATGTAAAAAAGACTTCTTTTATGCATTATGCTCATTAATTATACATCAACAGCTCTACATTATATTGCTGACTTGTATTTATTTGAAGTATTTATTAAGTAAAGTGGAAGCCTGTTTGAAAGTAAAAAATATATATATGTTCTAATTCTATATCAGGAAACTGAGATGACTGAGATAACTTCTGAGACTGTTGCTAACTTTCAAGTTCTAAGATTTTTGAATCTATCTAAGGGTCTACTTAGGATCCAAGACAATACAACCGATTCTATTGCAGATACCATGTGTATAGATAGCGAAATCCTCAAGTAACCTTAACATTTATGCCCATCTATATTTTTTACAAAACCCTTTGCCAAAACCTTTCACAATAAATACATTTTTATTTTATCTCTCATTCTCTCCTTTGCTACTACAGAACAGATATATTAATCCAAAGTAAAGTGCCAGGAAAATGATTGCAGAGATGTACAGTTGCAGCAAAGCCAATAGGTTTTTTACGTATTGGACCCTGACAATGAATAATCACTAATAAGTTCCTTCCATGCTCCTTATTAGAGAGTTTTCCACATGATAAGACAAGGTGAGCATCAAAATAACCTGGGAAGCTAGTTCAAAATATAAATGACCAATCCCCCAGAGATCCCAATACAGTAAGTTTGGGGTTACATTTGAGCATCTGTGAGTTTCACAAATTCTGCAGGTGATTATGATGTACAGTAAATTAAAACCTAAGAGCTTTTCTGTTAGGCAAGTATAATGATCAGTAACAGCAGAGTCCCTCAGTTTTGGCTAATCAACTCATGTGCAGGATTAGGTAAGAATAGAATTCTAATCTTCTCATTTTGCAGACTATATTACCAGTCTAAACTAATGAATAGCTTGGGTTTTGTTGTTTTAACAAATTGTCACCTAATTCTTTAGTCCTATCATGATATTTAACTTTCTAACTTTGTTCCACAGAGATCTACTATGACTTTGGAAAATTTTGTAATATAAGAGGCCTACTTCTTTTATTTATTTATTTCTCTCCAGATTTGTAGTCCATATTTTCTAAATGGGCCTTTCCTCCTATAAGAAGTCAAATGAAGTAGGTGCCAAGTTTTTTACATGTTTCCTTTGCTATAAAAAGAAAACACAGTGCTATACCTTCCTTGGGGATCGTATTGGATTTTCAAATGGCACTCAGTCATTGATCAGCTGTCTCAAAGATTTCAGCGGGGACAGAATCCTGAGTGAAAAGAATCATCAGTAATGATAAGTCTCTTATGTTCAGCAAGAGGAGAATTGTGGTTTCCAATTTATATATTCCCATGATGTGTACTGAACATCTGAGCAATGGAGTGAATAGAATTGTGCACACTCAGCATGCTTGCCACCAGGCATGTGTAATCCTTCAGAGTATACCATGGTGAAAATTTAAAATGGAATCCCGAAGCAATCCACATAAACAACTTACTGCCAATCTCCTTAAGAGTGGCAAAAGTTGATCCCATGGTGGTATACTTGAGTTTGGTTTCCAAGGTAATTTTTCATTAACCATTCCACTTTTGCAGAGATATTAATGACATGCTTTTAACAATTTAGAAGTCTGGAATTAAGAATAAAAATAACCTTTTAAGAACAAAAGCATGGTAACGAATGAACAAAGAATATTATGTTGAATAGAATTGCATGCTTTTTGCCTTTCCATATAAACTTTAGTATCAAGTTTGTCAATATTGACAAAATAGCTTGTTAGAATTTTGATTGGGAGTACATTGAATCTTTAGATTAAGTTGGAAAGAATTGACATCTTTACTATATTGAGCCTTCCAATTTGTCAGCACACAATACCACTCTTCATTTATGTCATCTTTTTCATTTATGTCATCTTTAATTTCTTTCAGCCATGCTTTGCAATTTTCTTATCTAAATTCTGCATATACTTTGTCAGATTTTGTCTAAGTGTTTGATTTTCTGGAGCCATTGTAAATGGATATTTGTTAAATTTTAAGTTCCAGGTTTTCAATAAATTTTTATAGGAAAGCAGTTGATTTTATACATGACCTTTTATCCTGCTACACACCATAGTCACTTATTAGCTCCAGTAGGTTTTAAATACATATATTCTTCAATAGTAGTGGTTTCTACGTAGATAATCATTGTGTCTACAAATAAAAGCAGTTTTATTTCCTCTTATCCATGCTGTATACCTTTTGTTTCCTTTTCTTGTCTTGTTGCACTAGCTAGAAATTCTAGTATAGTGTAGAATAGGAGGGTGGGAGAAGACATCCTCGCTCATTTGTCTTTAATGCTATGAGTGGCATTTAGTTTCAATTCTGACATATTTTATGCTATAATTGATATGTGTATCACACACTATTTTTGACATAATATACATAATAAAATTGTTTTTGTTACTTCATTGGGATTTTCAGAAAGATTCTACTTTGTTCTAGTAATTTCTACCTGTTCTAGTGACCTTCATTTTCCTTTTTCTTAATAACCCTTTACAATCTAGTCTGTCAGTTTTAAATGGTATACATGGACACTCATATACAACAATTACATTTTTCAAATTTCCCCTTCTTCCTCTCTTCTCCTCCCATTTTTATTGACTTCTTTCCACATTTCTAGAACAGGTAACGCTTATAAACTATTCTCTCACCCATCTCCCTATCCTTGTTTTAATCTTTGGTTTACAATTGAATATATTAAATAATCACAAGCAATCAATTCACAATGGTTTCTTCAGAATGCCTTGTTTGCTTGAACTGATCCTCTACTAGATTCTTCTCGAATGACCCATGTATACAATATGGCTTGGGTTCTTGCCAAGCTAAAACTGTTTTTCTCTAGTCTTGATACTTTGACAGCTTGTCTGCATATAAAAACCTTGGTTAACTTTTTCACTTGTTAAATAAGTGCTTGCTAAATGCTGCTTCCCCAGTTCCTTTGTGTTGTTCCTTCTTATTAAGACTGATTGACATAACACTAATGTTCTTCCCATTATGAGTAACTTGATTATTTTTGCCTAGAGAAACTGGTGATTATTTTCCTGAAAAATGTAATTGTTTTTCTAGAATATTTCTCAGTCATTTGTTTTGGATCATTTTCCCAGGTACAATTTAGGCCCTCTCAGAATACAGATTTAGGTTACCTTTTATTTCCAGATAGTTTTCTTGGCTTTCACATTTAAATATTACTTCTGTTCTTTCTGTTTTTCTTTCCTATGATCTTTAATTATATAATACCATGGTCTGGATTTTATTTTATTTTTATTTTTATTTTGTCGCAGTCTTCCATTTCGTCTACTTTCTCCCTAACATTTTCCTCTTTCTTAAAAATCTCAAATGTACCCTCTTGGTTAATTTCCTGCCTTTCCTCAATGTCCCTTATTAAATATTTATCTTAATATGTGCTCCCTTGGGCACCTTCTAATTTCTTCTTCATTTTCTATTTTCTGGTTCATTTTGTCTTTAACTTCTTTTCTGAATTTGATTGACTGTCTTTGCATTGTTTCCTGTGTTTTGTTCTTTGTGTTATTTTGGTTTTTTTTAGTTTCTGATTCAATACATTTTTAAAAAATATAAATAAATATTTGTTGACAACTACTTAATTCAGTTGGGAGTGTTTGCCACAGTGTTCTGCTTCCTTATTGATTTTTTGGAGAGAATACTCATCTCAGAATATATTTTAGTTGAATTTTCTGTATACTTTTTGCAGTACTTTTGTGTTGAATTGGTTTGATTTTTTGCAATCCTTAGCCTTTTGTTGACAATGTTTCCTAGCTCAGGAATACTGCCCACTTCTACCAGTATAATAAATGCATTTAAAAAGTTAATTATGTTGCTGATGGTAGTGATGGTGGCAGAAAGAGGGAAGAGATGGTGTGTCATGTTGTCTTTTGTTTCTGCGGGAGCCTTAACTTTCAATTCTTCTTTTACTTCTTTCTTTTCACTTCTGCCCCTTCTCTGTTTTTCACATTCTCCCTCCAGAAGAAATGCATTCCAAAGGCTAACACCTCAGAACTGATTTTGACCCCCCAGTGCAGCAGTTAACGCTTAGAATGACCAATTCCTTGACTTGTGCTTGGCATTTTGGTACTCTCTATCATAATTTCTCTTTCTGAACCTGATTTTGTCTGTCTTTCATCTAAATATTCTCTTCTAGTCTTCATTTTTACAGCAGCTTTTATGTTTCCTCTTCCTTACTCTCAACATGTATAGACTTTTACCAGTCATGAGACCTTTGATGGAATTTAGTTTTTATTTTTTTGCTTACAAATAATTAGAAGCTCCTGGCATTCTCTGTCCCCTAGTAATGCCTAAAGCATGGCCAATAGTAACTTTATGTGTGTTCATGGTTGATATTGCAGTTGTTTAGAAGGTTTTATGAACAGATTCAGATTCAGGTGGCTACCACTATCCTCCATACATGGAAAATTGCTCAGGGGAAGTTTTAAGCAAGAAAATGACAGTTTTAGAACCCAAATAGAGTCTCTACTATAGGACTAAAAGAGTGGAATTAAGAGATGAAGCAGTAATTGTTCAGGTTGGTGAAATAACTCACAATAAAAAAAAATAGCAGTACACGGTGGCTCACACCTATAATCCCAGCACTTTGGGAGGCCGAAGCAGGCAGATAATTTGAGTTCAGGAGTTCGAGACCAGCCTGATCAATATGGTGAAACCTCGCCTCCATTAAAAAAACTACAAAAATTAGCTGGGCGTGGTGGCGCATCCCTGTAGTCCCAGCTACTTGGGAGGCTGATGCAAGAGATTCGCTTGAACCTGGGAGGCGCAGGTTGCAGAGAACCGAGATCATGCCATTGCACTCCAGCCTGGGCAACAGGAGTGAAACTCCGTCTCAAACAAAAACCAAAAAATAAAACAAAACAACAACAACAAAAAAACATGTAGCAGTAGAACTTATAAAGTAAGGGTAGATTCTAAACACACCCAAAGTAATTAAGACTAATTGTCAATTTCTTAAGTATGTTCAGTCTTTGTTTAAATAAACTCTTACTTAGGGACTACATTTTTTATTTATCAAGACCAAAATAATCAGCTCTTGGATTAAGATAGTCTCCTGCCAGTAAGCAATACAGATTGTATTTGTCACTGACCTTCAGGAAAATTCTAAAGGAAGAACTACTGAAAATGATTTGTAATCATAATATTATCATGTCTTTATTCACTATGCCAAATTTTAACTTGATATTCTCATTTTGGCATGGATGTTTTGAATTTATATTTAATTAACTTAATAGAATTATTTTAATTGCTGTTTATAATTTAATTATTATAGCATTTAAAGACAATGCATGGTGGAGTTTTGCTACTGAAAAAGTGAACTAGTTTGGGTTGAATAAGTATTTATATAAATTGCCACCAATATAGGCCGGGCACAGTGGCTCATGCCTGTAATCACAGCACTTTAGGACATTAAGGCAGGCAGATCATGAGGTCAGGAGTTCAAGACCAGCCTGGCCAACATGGTGAAACCCCGTCTCTACTAAAAATGCAAAAATTATCCGGGCGTGGTGGCAGGCACCTCTAATCCCAGCTACTCAGGAGGCTGAGGCAGGAGAATCGCTTGACACCAAAAGGTGAAGGTTGCAGTGAGCCAAGATCACACCACTGTACTCCAGCCTGGGCAGAAGAGCAAAACTCCATCTCAAAAATTTTAAAAATAATAATAAAAATTGCCACCAATATAAATCATTTAGAGAATTAAAATAACTTACTAGGGTTATTATGAGAATTATAAAATTAATAAGCATAAAATGCCTGGAATAGTGTCTAGCACACTGTAACTACTCAAGAAATATTAACTCTGGTTGAGATATAAGCTGCACTTTTATTTTGTTTGCACAGCTCTTCTTTTAGAGACACCTAAGAGCAGAAATGGGGGAAAACACAGTACTTTGTAGGTCATTTCCATCTCACTGTGGTCAATAACACCAAAAATATCTCAAGAAACCTCTCCATTTTTAGTATCTAAAGTCCAAAACAGAAATTTCCTGAAACATTAATGCTTTTTTTTTTTTTTTTACAAAAACAGGAATCATTGTTAAAAATATGGATCATGACAAAAGAAGGATGTAAGTATTTAATATAAAACACAAACTGGCAAATGCTTCGAAATCTGAGGTCTTTTGATAACCATTTTTTACTCCTATTTCATAGTGGTATTTTTTTTTAACCCAGTGCATTAATTATTGATCCCTTCTTTGTTCTAGTGTAATGTAACCATGAAGACAAAAGGGCCTTCTCAGGTGGATATTGAAATTCATAGTTACACTTTCATAATTACTTAAGTGTCTCCATTTGGATCTTTGCCATCATACCCTGTTGGGTTTTAATTATTGGTTAAAAACCTCCTTTTTGGGAATACACAGTACACACCCACACACACGCACACACACTTTTCCCAGGGAGGGGTGCAATAAATAATCTGAATCTTGGGCTATCAAGTGTTCATTATGACTGACAATGGTGATTCTGATGCTATCAGAAGAATGTGATAAAGTAGGAAAGGAACTTGAACATTAGATTCTCTTTCTTCTCTCTCTTGCTTCCTGCCTACTTAACCAAAAGATAAATGACCTTAAATGTTACTTAAAAAGTATTGAGTAGAATAGAAACTAATACAATCAAAGGAGATAAAATAAGTGGATACAGTTGGACACTCTCGGCTCTGAGACACCACAGAAGCTGTCTAACATGAAGGTCCTTTGGGCCAAGTTTAACTTCAGTATCCTCCAATTAGAGAAATGTCTATCATATTACCTCCTACTGGAAAACATTTTGTTACCTTTTACAAGTTCTGAGAGAAGATAATGGAAATAGTGGTAGAAACAAGAAATAAGTAGGAGAAAGATAAAGAAGGAAGATAGTGCTATGTGTGACTGTCTGGATTTGGACCCCAGTCTATATTCCTATGTACAAGAACAAGTTGCTGGCCACAGAAGGCAACATCCCCCTCTTTAGCTTACATGAATGTATTGTAAAACCCCAGAGGAAGCACCAAGAACTAAGAATGTTATCTTCGGTACTGAAATGTAGACCTTCTAGTTTTGGGTAAGCTTGTACTTACTTACCAGTGAAGTAACAAAAAGAACATTACCTCTCACTTGCTACCTCCACAGAACCCCAAGAAGTTTATCCATTAATATCCAAACCAGTTTTTCTTGCTGGCCAGGCAAAGTAGGGAACTGTATTAGGCAGAGACAAGCACAGTCGACTGCATGTGGATACTAATTTTTATTAGTTGCAGCACTGGCAATGGTTCACACATGTAACGCTTTCTAACATCTATGAGAGCACTATGCACCACAATCACTAGTGCAGAAAGGTAATAAATATTAAAAAGAAGTGAAAATTGTATGCAATAGTATCAGCTAAATGCTTTGTTGTTACTGTTTTGTAGGTCATGGAGTGCTAAATATGAATGAGCTCAGATCATCATCCTGTATAATACGCAAATTGTAAAAACCTTGCAATAGAAAACAAAAATGAATAGACCATAATTTAAAGGCAAACAAATAATAAAAATATACAAAGGCATACTTGGTAAAACTTTGTTACAAAGGTTACTATAAGAAATTATTGTTGCATTTTATATTCAATTTTTTGAAACTTTGCATGAGAACTATTTTTATTTAGGGAGTTTTGAACTATAGAATATGGCCAGTTCCTTATAGGCAATGTAGTTCACATCACAAAGTCAATGTAAACCTTGAGTTTGGAGGTAGAGCACATAAGAACATTGCTGAATGTCCTCAATCACCACTTCCTTACACTTTGGGGAAAGAAAACCAGAAGAGGATGTGGGTGGGAACAGATGCTACTTAGAATTCCACTTGCGTTATTTCAAGATTTAAATCCTCTATAATCTGAATTTATGATTAATTTTCTATTCATGTGGTGTGATATTGTTGTATTTGAGAAACAGAAGTTTGGCCACAAATGTTCAGAGTAAATTATATATTCTTTTTTTAAGATGGCATCAATTAAAACGGCTTTTTTCGTGTGTTTGTTTTTGTGTTTTTTTGAGACAGGGTCCTGCTCTGTCACCCAGGCTGGAGTGCAGTGGCAAGATCACAGCTCACTGCAACCTTGACCTCCTGAGCTCAAGTGATCCTCCTGCCTCAGCCTCCCAAGTAGCTAGGACTACAGGCACGCTGCATCACCTTGGGTACTTTTTAAATTTTTTGCAGAGATGATGTCTCACTATGTTGCCCAGGCTGATATTGAACTTCTGAGCTCAAGCAGCCCTCCCACCTTGGTCTCTAATGGCTTTTGATAAAATGCCCTGCTTTGTTAATTCTAACTTTTCCTCATTTAAGATGAAGATGGTTCTTGCTGTATTTCCTCACCATAATGTCATAAAAGTTTAAAATGTATCTACTCTACTCTCCAACTTTTGTGGAAAGATTTTGTTTAAAGTCATAGTAATAAAAAATGAAATGCAAAGGTCAAAGTTATCCTAACATAAAAATAATCACTGAATTAATTAGAACACATAATCATGTGCTGCAAAAAGCCATTTGCTTTTATTAGGATTATTATGAGGCCATAGAGCTAACTAGGCTTTAGTCACTAATACAAACCAATAATTTTAAAAAAGGTCAGTGAAGCTCAAATGTAGAAGGAGAAACCCCAACATCCCTCTTTTTATAAAGACAAAGAGGTAGAGTTCAGTATGTGCTCAATATGCAGAAAATCAGAAAAGGACAGACTTTAGCTAGACAAAAATTTCTGATTATATTTTTCATATTTTATTTGAATAATAGCAAATATCAAATTAGTTCTCATTCGTTTTTAATTAGATTTTATTTTTAGAGCAGTAGTAAGTTCACAGCAAAATTGAGTGAAAGGCACAGAGATTTCCCATAAATCCCCTTATTATACATGCATAGCCTTCCTCATTATTAACATCCCCCTCCAGAGTGGTACATTTGTTGCAATTGATGAATCTATACTGACACATCATTATCTCGCAGAGTCCATAGTTTACATTAGAGTTTACTCTTAGTGGTCATTCCTTAGGTTTGAACAAATTTATAACGACACATATCCAGAATTGTAGTGTCATAAAGAGTAGTTCCACTGCCCCCAAAATCTTCTGTGCTCCACCTATTCATCATCTGGCAAACACTGATCATTTTGCTGTCTCTGTAGTTTGCCTTTTCTAGAATGTCATACACTTAGAATCATATAGTATGCCTTTTCACATTGGCTTTTTTCAGTTAGTGATATGCATTTAAGTTTCCTTCATGTCTTTTTTTCATGACTCAATAGCTCATTTCTTTTCAATGCTGAATAATATCCCATTATCCAGATGTACCCTAGTTTTTTTAATCCACTCACTATTGAAAGACATCCTGTGGAAGCCATCATTCTCATCAAACTAACACAGGAACAGTAAACCAAACACCGCATGTTCTCACTTATAAGTGGGGGTTGAATAATGAGAACACATGGACACAGAGAGGGGAACATCACACACTGGGGCCTGTCGGGGGCTGGGGGGCAAGGGGAGGGTTAGCATTAGGACAAATACCTAATGGATGCAGGGCTTAGAACCTAGATAATGTGTTAATAGGTGCAGCAAACCGCCATGGTACCTGTATGCCTATGTAACAAACCTGCACGTTCTGCACGTGTATCCCGGAACTTAAAGTTTAATTTAAAAACAAAAAGGGAATGAAAGATATCCTGGTTACTTCTAAGTTTTGACATTTATAAATAAAGCTGATATAAACATCCATATGCAGCTTTTTGTGTGGACATAAGTTTTCAACTGCTTTGAGTCGACAGCAAGGAGCATGATTATTAGATCATATAAGAGTCTGTTTACTTTTATAAGAAACTGACCAGCTGCTTTCCAAAGTGGCTGTACCATTTTGAATTCCCGCCAGTAATGAGTAAGAGTCCTTATTGTTCCATATCTTTAGTGTACTTGGTGCTGAATTCGGCCATTTTAAAGGTGTGTAGTGGTATCTCACTGTGTTTTAATTTGCATGTGCATGATGGTATGTAATGTGGAGCATATTTTCATAGCCTTGTTTGCTATCTGTATGTCTTTTTTAGTGAGATGACTGTGAAGATCTTCAGCTTATATGTATATTGTGTTGTTTGTTTTCCTAGTATTCAGTTTTAAGAGTTCGGGGGATCGATACCATCCTGGCCAACATGGTGAAACCCTGTCTCTACTCAAAATACAAAAATTAACTAGGTGGGGTGGCGCATGCCTGTAATCCCAGCTACTCAGGAGGCTGAGGCAGGAGAATCGCTTGAACCAGGAAGTCAGAGGTTGCAGTGAGCCGAGATTGCACCACCACACTCCAGCCTGGTGACAGAGTGAGACTCCGTCTCAAAAAAAAAAAAAAAAAAGAGTTCCTTGTATGTTTTTAATAACAGCCCTTTATCAAATACATCTTTTGCAAATATTCTCTTCAGTCTTTGGCTTGTCTTTTTATTCTCTTCACAGTTATTTTTGCAGATCCAAAATTTTTAATGTGAACAAAGTCTAGCTTATTAATTCTTTCTTCGTGGATCATGTTTTTGTCTGAAAAGTCATTGCCAAACCCAAGGTCATCTCAATTTTCTCCTATGTTATCTTTTAGGAGTTTTACAGTTTTGTTTTTTACATTTAGGTCTGGAATCCATTTTGAGACTCTTTTCTGTGAAAGACATAAGGTCTAAGTTTATTTTATTTTTGCATATTATGTCCAGTTGTTTGGGCACCATTTGTTGAAAAGAGTAGTGTTTCTCTATTGTATTGCCTTTGCTTCATTGTAAGAGATCAGTTGGCTATATTTATGTGGGTTCATTTCTGGGCTCCCTATTCTGTTTCTGTTCCATTGATCTATTTGTCTATTCTGTTGACAATACTACAATATCTTTATGACTATTGCTTTATAGTAAGTCTTAAAGTCAGGTAGCATCAGTCTTCCAACTTTGTTCCTGCCCTTCAATATTGTGCTGGCTCTCCTGGGTATTTTACTTCTCCATATAAACTTTCAAATCAATTTTTCTATATTTGCAAAATAATTTGCTGGAATTTTGTTGTGATTGTTTTGAGTGTATAGATCAAGTTGGGAATAACTGACAATATTGAATCTTCCTATCCATGAACATGGAATATTTCTCCATTTATTTGGTTCTTTTTAAATTTCTTTTATTAAAGCTTTTTAGTTTTGCTCATGTAGATCCTGTACATATTGTGCTAGATTTATGTAAGTATTATGTTTTTGGCTAGACTTTTTAAACTAAAATTATATTGTGGGAAGTATAAGAGAGAGGAGAGTATACAATATTAAATCTATCTATTAAATCTTAGATGAATTTAAGTTACTAACAAGATTCTTGAGAAATATATCCATTGTACAGCAGAAATATTATAGATATATCAGAGGGGTAAAAGCCTTAGAATAAAAAAGTCAGCTGAGTGGAACCACAGCTTTTTAACTACAAGCTCATAAATGGTCTTTTCATCGATGCCTATGGAAATAGAGGCACACTTGGATTGTGAGACTCAAGAGGTTGCAGGTATACCTCAACAAGGGTATTAGATGTATGATATGCTATAATTAAACGGATGCAGAAGGATTCAAAAATAACAATCAATTTGGAACAGGCAAAGTAAAAGAAAATAATTGTTTGGGGAACTTACAGATTTTAAGATTGGGGCAGGAAACACAAATGAGAGTTTCTAAAAAAAAATTTGGAAACTCAATACTTAAGTCTCTTGAGTGTTTTTGCATACACTAGAGTTGAGGATACAGGCTCTTTATACAGAAAAGCAAGATTATTTACCAGTGCAACCCTAATTTGACACATTTAATAAATATTTATTTTGCAGCGGCTCTGTATCAGGGACCATGCCAGTCTCTGGGCACAAGATAAACATATTTAAATTCAACTTTTTTGCCTTCCTTAGGCTCTTCTTGCCTGGAATGCCCTTTCTTTTATATTCCCCTTTTAAAGACAACAACAAATTGTATGATTATATAAGGTATGAATTTCAGTATACAGATTCTTGTTTCTAAAAACTATGTTTTCTTTGTCTAATTTCCCTTCATTTTGATTTCAAGCACATATTCCAACAATCTGTATGAAAATTTAATTCCAGAAGTTCTTTTGAGGCCCATATCCATAACGTGGAGTTGTGTGCCAATTCTTGGAGTTAACACAGATGAAAGGCATAAGGCAGTGGTTGAGAGATTGAGAATCTAGCTATTGCCTAAAAGAAATCAGGTTATATCCGAAAATGATAAAACTTAAAAATGAATATTAAACATGTTACAGTGAGAAGCTTAATTTTATTCTAAGAGTGTTGATTTACAGCTCTTAACAGAGTAGAAAGAATTACTAAACTTAGCTACTTTGGTATATAAATAAGAATTCAGTCTACAGACCAAAATAGATTCAACCAAGGAGTTTTTGGTATATTTTTCTGATGCTGGAAATGAGTGCTGTTTCATATTTCAAGTACATTGTAGAATATGTATTTTGGAAATTTGATGTGCCACTGTGGTTCCATCACTTTTTGCATTTGCACAATTTCTGTTCCTTGACTTTAATGTAATGCATTTATTAATAATCATAGGTCATGTTTATTTACATATATATTAATTTATACATAAGAATGCACATATTTAAATATAATTTATGTGATTATATATTACTTTATGCACATGCATGTATGTATGTGTATGTGTGATCTTTTCCTAAGATGAATGAAAATTGTGCGTTCTGCAAAGACAGAAGAGATTCAGTAGCATCAAAGGAGCTTCAGCTCTATATTTAGCCAAGATTCATTTAATTTTCTCAAGATTACATACAAACTAAAGCACTCCAGATTTTTGATGAATGACAAACATACACATGTTTTGTATAAATTACAACTGACAATATTTGCTTCTTAAAACTCTTTAATGCAAATACTACATATGTTCATATAGATCAAAAAATATATTGTTGCTTTATATATGACAGTCAATTTTTCTTGAACACTGAGATAAAATTGTTTTATCTCGAATCCAGAACCACAAAATTCCTCCTACCCTATTTTTACAGTAATCATACAAAGACAAATTATTTAGTGAAAATTCTTCTTTGTTCTAATAGATTCTAAAGTACATTCAGAATTAGGATATGTCTAAATCATGCTTAGTTTTAGCATATTTTATTGTAATTATAAACATCAAAAAATAAATTTACCTAACCTCTTACCTGATTAAAACACAATATTTACAAATGAGTACTAGAATGGAAATTTTGAAAAGGAAACCAAACGTGGCAATGATGAGATTTGGGAAGATTACTTGAACAATAATATGTAAAATATCTTAGTGGCAACACTGGTGGCATACCTGTTATTAAAATAATGTAGAGTTCAAGTGCAAGGTAAAAATATATTAGAATCGGTTGATTGAAGTTGTATACAAAGCAAAAGAATTTGGTATGTAGAGGACCCCCCAGAAAGAAGATTAATACCCTTCTCATGTATATTTTATTTATATACATATGCATGTATGTGTGTATATATATGTATACATGACAAATTATTTGATTAAAATATCCCCCATAAAGCAACTATTTATTTGTTATTTAGTAGTGACACATATTTCTTATATGAGGAATATTGATAATACTAAGCTAAAACAAAAACTGTAAACTTAATGAAAAAGAAAAGTAGACCAATATTACTTATAAATATGGATATAAAGGTTCTAGATAAAACATTATAAATTGTCTCCAACAGAACACTAACAGGTTGCATTGTAACCAAGTAGGATTTGTTCTAAGAATACAAAAATAATTCAACATTAAGAAAACTGGAATTAAATTTATCTAAAGAGAACACCAGCATAAAGAATTTTAGATATTTTTAAAAATATAAAGTCAGAAACAGAAAAAAAGAAACCTCAACTTGATAATGTGCTATCTTATAGAAAATTAGAGAACTCCATACAGTAAATGTAAAGTTTAGTGGTGAAAGCAAAATTGTATAGTATCCCTACTATATTCAATATATATGAGAGATCATAACGAATTCCATAAGAAAACAAAAAGGGGCATTATTATTTGAACTGGGGTGACAGAACTATAGGTAGTTTTTCTATCCTAAAAAAGATAAAATTTGCTGCAACAAAGAAAGTAGTAAGAATGTTAGAAACTGGTAAGAGTTGCTGAGAAAGGACCCTATGCCTGCCCCTTGTGATGAAGGAGAAATGATCAATAGAACTACTCCAGATAAACTTAGAGACATGATAGTAGAAAAGGCCTGTGTCCCATCTCATGCCTAGGGATCTGATAGGAGGTAAGTGTTCTCATGTTACCAGGGCACAGGAGAGTAGAGTAAAAATGGCTATCTGGGGGTGCCATGGCAAACGGAACTATTACAATTTCAGAAATTCCCATGGAACCCAGTGGAGAAATAGGAACAAATATGTTCCCATGCGGCTGAGACTGGATCGATTGCAAATACCAGCAGATCATCTCAGCAGATATTGCATGGAGAGGTAATAACCAACAACAAGTATCCTCCTGCTGATGTCACGACTCTATGTAAGCCACTGGAACTTAAAGATGTCTCTGGATCAAGTGATAAATGTCTATATCAACTGAGTTTACCATGAATTTGAGTAGTCTAAACTATGAACACTTCTTTCCTAGTCCCAACATTTACATCTGTAAACTTTTATAAACAGATTTTATGAGGAAAAAGTAGCAATTCATTTGAATTCCTAGGCTATCTCTAGGGCTGCACAGATGCTTATTTCTCACTGGGAAGTGTATTGACTACTCCCCTTTACAATTTTTGTTTAAAAGAAGAACATGCATTTTGTCATATAGGTCAGATAGTTGTATATCTTCCTTGAATTTCATGAAATAATTTGGATAACAAAATTTCACAAGTGTGATGCTTCAAATTACACTGGTAAGATTAATTTAATTATTTGCATTTGTATGCTGCAACAAGCTAACTCCTTCAGGCGAGTATATAATCATTACCATTTCTAACATCATGACCGTCATTATTTATAAAGCACAACCATTGTGCTTTATAAACATTGTCTTATTTAATCCTCACATCACTATCATATTTCATAAAATATACAATGCCATCAATTGTGAGGTGCATCATCACTTTTTGTGTCACTAAAGGAAATGCTTCCAATCACTGCTAAAATGTCCAATGCTAAAATGTCATAAGTTGTAAAATGGTAAAATACATCCAAATTTTAGAGATATTGAAATGCAAAAAAGGGCATGTAAAATCAATCTGATACAACTACTCCATAAATCCAAAGATGCTTTCATAATTGCTTCATAAATTGTAATTGTCCTGGGGGAAAAACTATTGAATGCACACACACACACACACACACACACACACACACAATTTGGGAATTTATGAGATGATGTGTAGTACTTTGGTCTAGTTACCTTTCCAGTTACCTGGTAAATAGATTCTGTATATCATGAAACTGTAGGCCTCTGTCTTTTTGCCACCCATTTTCTACTCATTTTTCTTCTGTTAACAGAACCTTCATTTTGCTTTGGAAGATCCAAGTTGGGGTAATTAGATGCATTCAACTTGGAATTGAAAGGATGAATGACCAACGCCAAAAAGACCTACCATCATAACATCCAGAAGAGACTGACCGTTTCTTCGTCCCACATATTAACAGCTGCCTTCAACCTGTCATTTCTAAGCTCAACGATTCAATGATTTGTGTTTTTTTTTTTCTAATATTTTGTGAACTACCTTTTCCCTTCCAAATAATTGCCTGCTTCACTTACTTGCAGCTAATGAACCCTGAATGAAACCTACCATGACAGCCAGATGATCTTTGATATAACATGATTCCATGGCCATTTAGACATTAGAGCACTAGGGCAAACATTGAGATGAAAACAGCAAATCTAATTAACCTGGAAACTTGTAAACATGAATCTATCAGTTTGCTTTAACTTTTAGTTAATTAATTGGTTAATTAAAATTTCAATTTTTAGATTTTGAGTATTTTGTAGATAATTTTAGGCATCCTTAGCAGAAAAAAACATCATCTGCCAGCTTTCAAAAATGTAGGTTTTATTCCCAATCTACTGAATCAGTATCTGGATTTTTTTACAGGTCATCATTTAAAAAAGAATAAAGCTTGAGAAACATTACTTTCATTTTTTCTTGAATTGAATACCTGAAACAGAACTCTGTTAACACAAGTAGAGGTCTTTCTCAAAAATATTATACATATCACA
Organism: Macaca fascicularis; assembly: GCF_037993035.2. Lineage (NCBI taxonomy): Eukaryota > Metazoa > Chordata > Mammalia > Primates > Cercopithecidae > Macaca > Macaca fascicularis. Next base: position 58,554,942 of record NC_088386.1, read on the forward strand.
GTGAGAGAAATCTGTGATTATGGTAAAGTGCATGTGGAAAACCTACAACTTTTTAAAGTGTCTAATAAGTATTCAATTAAAAATGTCTTGTCTGTACACATTTTTAATCATAAAATCTTCTTACTCTTAAGCTCATGAATAATATATGTTATACATTATATATTATAAATTCAAAATATTGAACATTTTTAATTAATTTCTTTTTAAAGTCAAAATGAATATTCATTCTCATTATGAAATCCCTCAATGATAAAAATAAATATAGCAAAAAGTTGTAAGTCCTCTGCACACTGCCTACCCCAATGATTTCTCATCTCTCTTCAGAGTTAATTTATTTTATGCTCTTTCTGGTGTTTTTCTATTTATGTGTATGTGTATATATACATTGTGTTTGCATTTACATGTTGTTATAGACATATATATAAATGAATATTCTATACTTGATTTTAACCAAAAGGCCGAGAAGTGATTAGACAAATGTTCTAAATACAAGTTTATATACAGAGATAAAAATGAATATAGATAGAATGTGTGAATCTGTGAAATGGGTCATAAAATTTTCTTGTGGCGAAACAATGCTGTCTTTACTTTTTTTATACTTGAACTCTGCATGAATCTCCATTTTTCCCAATAATGAAAATTTTGTGGGTTTTCATGATTAACTGTGGGCATAGGCAAATTTCTTAACATTTGAACAAAGAACTGGGCACTCTTTCTTTTAAAAATAGGCTTTAAGTGAAGTAAATGAAGATTAGAAATAATATATATAACTTCTAGAAAACAAATGACTATGTATATAAATATAACTGACAATGTCAGCTTATGATAGTTCAGTTATTTGAATTTTAATTGTTTTCTTATTTGTACTTTCACAAATAGTGAGGTACTATTGTAAGTAATATAGTTAATGAAGTTGTATCTGAGAAAAGATTGTTTGAAAACTTAATATTTATAAATGTTCTTTAATTTTTCTCCAGCAACTTATATTATACTTTCATATGAGGAGTCAGTTAATAAGGATCTGTTGCTTATTTGATTTCTGTCTAACTTATATTTCTGGTTATTAATATTTTTCTGTAACACCCTTCATTTATCTACTTTCTATTATACTAGCTTTGCAGTAAAAAATGTTTATAAACAAAGATCACAATATATAATAATTTAATCATGTGTCATTGGGTACACCTTTTTATAAAATAAAAAATACACATATTTTTATTTTGTAATAGGCCTTAAAATCTTGTAACTTACTTAAGATTAAAGATTTTAAGAATTTGTTTACTATGCCAGTCTTTTTATGAAAAATATGTTGACTATGGACTTACATTTTCTATAAAATATTGGCAAGATCACAACACATGTATAAACTTATGAGACCAAAGTATGTATTTATGAAACTAATTTGCACATCATTAGTAGCTGTATCTCAATTTGATAGAGATAAAAATCTATAAAAATAGTAATCAGAATCTTCAATAAAATTTTGTCATATGAAAAGGGAGGTACAGTAAAGGATAAAGTATTAAGTTAAAAGAGCAATGAAAATACATTAGCACTCTTATTGGAAGAGGATATTATAGTTTGCCTTTCCTTTTGCTGTATGATCATAATCTCTGAATTTGAAAGAGCCTACAGGTTTAAATAAAATTTTATTTCCTTCCTAATATGATCATTTTAAAGAAAAAGAATATTTTGGCTTCATCTTTATAAATAGCTCTTAATACTTACGAAGTTTTGAGGTATTTTTAAAATTTTTTGCAAAGAAATCCTCACAAATAAAGTATAAGCAAACAAACAATACCTTCCAAACCAGATGGGTTTACCTAAATCCTAAGAGCTTTAATTAAGCCAAGACTCAAAGTATTATCAATTTGACTGAGATGTTTTGAATAACTGAATATGAAACAGTAACATTTGTATGAAACCCTATAATATTAAAGATAGAAAAAAAATTGAATATTCAATGAGTACAATGAAAAGTGACTTACAGTCACCTGTACAATTGTAACTTGAGAAATGTCTGAGTGATGTGGTGTGTAGCATATATAGTTTAGTTGTGTTTGTAAGGGTGTAGTTTATAGAGTAAAACTCAATAATATTGCAATTTTGTTATCAGGTTCCATTTTGAATTAACAATAAGCAACAAATTAACATTTATACTTATTTGAATGTAAGAGCACTATGTTTGTTACATGGTACACAGAGAAAAGAGCCTCCATTGGTTTTCATCTTAATGAGTTTTGACTCATGTACACCTGTTTCTCATTACCCAGTAAGAGAATTCTGGAAACTCTGAAGGATAGGGGGTGAACAAAAGCCAGTCAAAATCTAAAAGGAGGGTGGCAACTGTTCAACAGATTCACAAAATATCTCACAATTATAAAGGAGACAGCATCAGTACAGAATGATTCCATACTCAATGTGAATTGTGAAATGAACTGCTGTGCTTGAGAGCACTTCGAGTATTAAAAATATTCTGTCAATAAATAAGCACAAATGTTTAAGTGTTAAGCACAAAAATAAAAGAATCCAAAGCAATGTTTTCAAGTATCATTCTGACATCTTTTAGGAGCCCTTTGCACAAGCATATTTAACTTTTTACGTTGCCAATTTAAATTCTACATTGGCCATTTTTTCCCTTGCAAGCTATTAAATTCCAGTAGACCGAGAAAATTACATTAAAATGACCAAATAACTCTTTTAGCCAGGTAGGTAAATTCAGATACTTCACCTCTCTCCCTATGAATCTTAATATAATTTTAAGTATTATTTATTGAATTCCTATTGTGAACCAGCCACTATTGTAAGTACTTAACAGGCATTGTCTCATATATTTTCACAACAATACTATAATATAACTATAATTATTTTTAAAATGAGAGAAATGAAAGAACAATGAAAAAAAAAATAGATTACCCAAGGCCTCAGAGCTGTTAAGCAACACACCCAGAGTAGTAAGTAAAATCTGTTAATTTTAGAACTTACACTGTTAGCGACTATACCTCTGTATAACGGTATTTACTCAATTGCTGATAACTTAGGTATTTCAAGAACACATTCCAAAATTTTATTATTTGTAGGAAATAAACCAAAGTTCTTCTCATGGCTTTTCAAATTACTTACTTGTTCTTGGAAAAAAAAACATTTTTATTTTTTGAGACTACTAAAAGGAACAATAAGATCTACTTTTCAGTGATTTTGTAAAAAATGAAAGAGTTAAGACATGTGAGAACATTTTAAATGTGTAAAGTGTTATAAAAATTGTATGTAATTGCCATATATTAAGTGCTCCTATGGTACTGAAAATAGTTATTGGTTTAAAAGTTTTTTATGACTTAAGACCTTAATAGCAATAATGAAATTTCCCTGCCCGTTTGAGGGGACAAACTATAATAATGTGGGGACAAGAGTGACTATTTTAAATACTAATCTGCCATGTAACTTCTGACTAACCACAAGTTGGGGAATGCCTCCAAAATCTCTAGTCAACATGTTACTCTTTATGTAGGAATACTTATTCATTGTAAGTTTCCTCCAAAGCAACCTTGTTGTTCCAGAAATCATAGGTTGTGATGCCCATAACCACCTACACATTCCTTTCAGAGCACGCGTGCTTTTCCCTCCTAGATTTAAGCCCTGGTCTGGGGGGTTGCAGTGCGGAGATCTACCAGTCTTGAAGCCCTCCAAGACCACGAGTCTGTCTGAAAGATTCCTCTGGTAAATCACTCAACACACTGGATTTGTCTGCCTCCTTCTTTGTTTTCCAGCTCCTTCTGCACTTGGGGGTTACTTTACATATACAGCCCTTTCATGGAACAAATAGAGACAGATCATTATACTGAACACTAATCGCAGAAGTCTTCCTTGAAATCTGGAGGCTTTTCCAAAAGTCAGAGCAGATGAATGTGTATGGCAATAAGTATAATGGCGAGGAGTGTGGATTTACAAGGGCTTAGTCATTCCTGGGTATGGGTTAGGTCAGTTTTCTGATAGCACCTATTTCTGGCCTCATTATATATACGTGTAGTGATAAATTATAATGATCTAAAAACTGATGTCATCTCTTAGAAGTATCTATATATCCTATAAAGGCTCCAAGTGACATCCAGATGCAGCTTTTATATCTCAAGTGTCCCTTAGAGCAGGATTTGAAAACTCAATACCCAAGTGACATGCCAAGTGATGTGCTCAAGTGACGTGCAAAACAGACCAGCTACAGAGATTGCAGAGATATAAGCTTCAGCTCATGTTTGACATTAAAGAATGTGGACCTACTCTTACCAGGTTTTCTGATTTTAAGAAACAGCGGGAATTGGATCTTTGAATAAACCACGCCCAGTTTTGTTTTAAATGGTAGAAACTAACTCAAAGCAAGACAAGCTAGCTGAACAAAGTAATTCTATTTGTGGGATTCATTTTGTAGTCTACTGATTCATTATCTCTAAATCAGACTTTTATAGTACATTCCTTATATCATTCTCTGCAAAGTAGTCTCATTACCATTTGATACTTATTATCATGTATTTCTTCTCATTGAAAGCAAACTTGAAGCATATTTTCAAGAAGGCTTAGTTAAGCAGCTATTCCCAGTTACTACTGTCAAATGAATCCCTTATTTCTGGTAGAAGTACCCGTTTTTATATTCTGTGCTGAACTTGTGCTGCATTAGAGACTGTGTCTCCACTGCAGCCAGATTACAGTGTATGGATATCACTAGAATTTTGCATGTCAAAGGCGTAGGTGCTTTGCTGGAAAGAACTTCAGTTAAATACAGGACCTAGAGATGCTCAAGAGTACTTGGCCATTGCAGTGGTGGACAGTGACACTTGTTTTCACAAGTTTCTATAACAAAGCTGGGGACTCTCTGGCAATTGTGTAGACCAAATGTCTGTGCTCAGTGGGATCTTCCTGCTAAATCTGGAATGGCGCAGGACCAGCTTCTCTCTGAACTCCCTGCCACAAGGTGACCTCTCTTGCAATAGGACTAACACTGTATGCCTCTGTTGAAATGACTTGTGAGGAGATGTGGAAAAGAAAATAAACCATATGCAATCCTGGGCTCCATAGATATAAAACTGTGATGTAATTTCAGTGTTGGTATCAAGTGATCAAACAATGTTAACAAACTTTTCCACCCTTGGTTTTGGCTCTCAGATAGTAACTCTGTCATTGACTTAGTTTTCAGACTATAGGTCACACACTCATTTTTTCACTCATGGATCTTCATGAAAAGATTGAAACAAGTTCTAGTGGAATTTTGATTAACATCTCTGTGTGGAATTTCCCAGTAGGAGCTGGAAGAGGAGCAAAAAAGAAAACAGAAATATAGTACCTTGAACCCAAGGTCACCTCTATTAATTTTCTAATTTCCACCTTGGAAGGTCTGTGCAGATTTTATCATAATGCCCTTTGAAGCCCTTTCAAGAAGGCTTGATTCTGTTTTTCTTACAAAGATCTTACTGGTGTTGAAGTTTCAAGACACTAAGCCAGCATCCCAAGATCTACAATGCTTAATTTCTTTTTTTTTTCCTGAAGGTTAGGCTACATTAATCAGTTTTGGCAAGAGACACGTTAAACAATTCTGAGCTTGAAAACTATGAGCACAGTCCCACTCTCAAGGGGAAGCTAAAAAACTGATTTGAAAGATGGCAAACCTGTTTATTCAAAATCTGTTTACCCCTCAATACACAACTAGAGTCTCTAGTTGGAAAACCACAATTTCCTTTAAACAATTAGTAAAACTAAATGACCACCCAAACAGAGTGCCTAAAAGTAAATCATAATTTATCATCAGCAACTCATGGATTAGAAAAATACTATTTCAACATAATTTTTCTGGCTTTTCAAATTACCTTAACAAGTTCAAAAACTTTAGTTTCCTGTTGATGCAGAGTGAGCGGAAGGCAGTAAAGCAATCTTGCCGTAATCCTTGTGTATGCCTTTGTATATCTGTGTTTAAACCGAGAACACATAGTTGTCAGATTTTTAATTCCACTTTGGGAAAAAGACATTGTTGTCTTTAAGATAACTATCAAACTTTGAAAATCAAATATATAAATTATTAATAAACCACTGCCACTATTTTTAATTTCTAAATTGAAAACTCAATGTTTTTATCAGGTAAAATTTCCTTTCAAGGTGTCTTGGAAAAATAGGTACGGGCCATTTTAAGTTCTATTTTTGTTAGTGTGTCAGCTCTGTTTATATTAATAACTCAAATCTATATTTTATCTCTTAACATAAGAACCAAGGGAGCATGAAACCTAGAATAAATTCTCCGAGGTACTTCTAGGTCACGCCAGAATATCAATACTGTACTTCTTGGTTTGAATTCAGTATCTTATTTTTCTTATACAGCCTTAATATAATCTTTTTAAAAATATATACAGTCAAAGAAAAATACCATTATATTTGTTTATATTACATAACCTATAAACAAATATATGAAAATACAATGATGTTTTCCAAAGTCTGTTTATGGAACACTAGTTCTGTTATAAGATGTTAGAAAGGGAATAAAATTAATGAAACAGAATTCATAATGCATAGTACTACATTAAAGGCTCTGAGAAGTTTTGCAATGAATCAATCTTGTGCTTTCTTTACCAATTACTTGTGATTAAATGACAAATTATGTGACTGCTTTTTGAGTATGTATACAGTATGACATGGAATCAATGATTTATAATTGAGGAAAAACTGAAGGCCAAATAATTATTTACTTGATGGAAAAGATGCAGATAAAATAGTGTTTTCTAAAACTTTTGAAATATGAGTAGAAGTTCAGAATCAACATCTAAAGTGTGTGTGTCTGTGTGTGGGAAAGGGTGCTACTTTTTTTAGCACTCAGGCGTTTGTTTGTATGAAAAAATCCCATATATAGTTCATAAAGCAGGGAGAGAAGGAAGTAAGATCGTTTTTTCTTTGTAGGGAATTGAAATACTGAAAATAAGAGAGAGAGGATTGAACAAATGGAGTTTCAAGGAAAATTCATGTAGATAAATTATCCCTTCTGAGAGGTAAGAAGGTAAAGAAAACCAGTTAAAAAATTTTAAAATACAAATAATACACATTATATTTTTTTGAGTGGGGAAAGGAGTAGGACAAAATGTAAGAAAAGGGAACTATATCAAGAGAGGTTAAAAGATACAGGTAGAGATTTGAAAGACTAGTAAAGTAAAGGAGAGGTGCTTGGAAAAGATAGAGTGAGAAAAAAAGAGGAAGGGTTCTAGAGGCAGTGAGCAATTTCTATGGTTCTAAAATGTGTGTAAACTGCCGTGGTTACAGGCTATTAAACAGTTGAGCCATTAACTTGGAAAAAAAAACCTCCCATAAGATTTCTTTGAAATGGTAATTAGCAAGTTAAGCTTCCTCTGCAGAGCTTCACTTGCCCTTTGTTCTTAATGTTCATAGAAAAATCTTTGAATGAGGCAGATACCAAAAGCACAGTAGGGGAAAATGTATTTTTGTTGTTGTTTCCCAGGCAGTAGCTAGAGAACTCTGAAATCAAGTTAAGGATGAAAATCTTATTTTGAGAAAATTCAAGAATGATAAATAAAATAAAAAGAAAAAAATATTCAAAAGTGGAAATAAAGGACGCCAGAATGAAAGTCTACTGAGAAATAGGAATCAATGAATTTTGAGAAAAGGCTCTACTCCTCCTATTCATATTTATTCATATTCTTCCCTGAGAAAACCTTTGGTTCCTGGCAAAGCATGTGATCTTAGGCAAAGTTCCTAAATTCTTTGTGCATCCATTTTCTCAACTTTTAGTTAGAATATGAATAGCCACCAAATGAGGCTGATCTTCTTAGTCTAAATTATGTTTGCTTTTTTCCATGTCCCTATCAAGTCCTTTTCCCATTTGTCCTTGAATTAACAAGGACAAATTTCCCATTTATCTATGCCATCCTCATGGAGTTCACATCTCACTTTTCCAAAATATAAAAATCATTTTCCTTTTCCTCTATCTTGTGTGTATACTGCATGAACTAGGACTGATTGCATACATGTCTTAATGATATTGGCTTGTCTCATTGCTGAAATTGCCTTTACAAAAATTATAACAATGAAAAAATTGTAAAAGTGAAAGAGCTGATCTGACTCTGATCTAACTAACTTAATTCTGCCTTTAACGTCCAAACTGCCCTTGGTCATTCTTGGGCATTGGCCAAGCTAACTCTGGGAGAAATTTTCTTTATATTTTAAATGACAATAGCCCTTTATAAAAGCTAAACTGCCTTGAAAAAGCTAACGAGAGGTCACCAGGTAAGGAGGGTGATAGGAACCTGAATTCTCTCTCTAGAAAATGTGGACATAGTTAAATTATTACCAGCCATTATTCCAGAGGTCACAATATTTTCAGCTTACCCAGTTCACTATTGTAGGACCCAAAACTGACCTTTTAAGATGTCCTTTCAGGCTTTTGCATTTCTGACAACCTGATGGCTCCACCAAAACCCATGACTCTTGTCTCAACTGTTCCTGTGGTCTCCACTCAGAATCCGACTCAGCACATCAGGACCATTTTCCACACATCTATGATTGCATCCCCAACCAATCAGTGACACTCATTCTCCTAGGCCCCTGCCCTCCAAACTATCCTTGAAAAACCCTAATGTCTGAATTTTGTGGGAGATCAATTTGAGTCATAACTTCATCTCCCATGTGGCATGGCCAGCCTTGCATCAATTAAACTCTCTTTATTGCAGTGCCATGGTTTCCGTGAATTGGTTTTGTCTGTACAGTGGGCAAGAAGAACCCACTGGATGATTACAAATTTAAAGATTTGTCCGGGCTAGCCCTTGTGGCTACCTGCCTGCAGTTTGGCAGCCCTTCACTGGTGACAGATCCAGAGGCCAGCCTGTTCGGGGAAGTCAGGGACCCCGAACACAGGGACCGGCTGAAGCCATAGCAGAAGAACATAAAGTGTGAAGAATTCAGGGACATTTATCCCTTCCCCAATCAATACTCTTGTGATTTCCTATGCCTGTCTTTACTTTAATCTCTTAATCCCGTCATCTTTGTAAGCTGAGGATGAATATAGCCTCAGGACCCTGTGATGATTGCATTAACTGCACAAATTGTGTGTAGAGTATGTGTATTTGAACAATATGAAATCCGGGCACCTTAAGAACAGGATAACAGTGATTTTCAGGGAACAAGGCAGATAACTTTAAAGTCTGACTGTCTGTGGGTCAGGCGGAACAGAGCCATATTTCTCTTATTACCAAAAACAGGTAAGATAAATATCGCTGAATTATTTCCCCAGTAAGGAATATTAATAATTAACAGCCCTGGGAAAAGAATGCATTCCCAGAGGAGGCCTCTGAATGGCCGCTCTGGGGTTGTCTGCCTTATGCAGATGTAAATAGGGATGAAACATGCCCTAGTCTCCTGCAGTGCCCCCAGGCTTGCTAGGATTAGGACATTCCAGCCTGGCAAATTCTAGTCAGACTGGTTCTCTGCTCTTGAACCTTGTTTATCAATGACAATGCGTGCACAGCTGGACATGGAAGTTCATTAGTGATTCTAGTTTCACTCTGACGTTGTGACCTCCTGCCTTGTGATCTTTTGTTGCCCTTAAAGCATGTGATCGCTGTGACCCACACCTTATTTATGTACCCCCTCCCCTTTGAAAATTGCTAATAAAAACTTGCTGGTTTTATGGCTCAGGAGCAACATGGAACCTGCCAACATATAATGTCTCCCCTGGACACCCAGCTTTAAAATTTCTCTCTTTTGTACTCTTTCCCTTTATTTCTCAGACCAGCCGACACTTACGGAAATAGAAAACCCACGAGAAATATTGGGGGCTGAATTTCCCCCAATACCAGCCCAAGCAGCCCCCTAGTTCTCTTGGACTAAAGGCTGTCTTTGGCACTGTCTCTATAGGTGGCGCACTGTTGAACCATAGTGCATAGACCCAACTACTATGAAGAAATAGTCCAGGAAGCATCTTGTAACTTGGTTTGACCAGTATTCCCAGTACTGCCAAGATATCCTTTCTTCTCCTGTTCCGTTGGCCTATCTAGAGGTACTGTAACCCTGTCATAGGGATTGGCTGGTTCTGTATCTCTGTCATGGGGACTGTTCAGCTCTCCCTGGACTGTTGAAAGAGTCTCAGTTTGAGGAGATTTTCCCCAATTGAATGGAGAATAGGGAACCTGTTGAGAGGCTCTTATATTTTGGAATCTGGTCTGGAATCTTGGTTTGCATCCTAATTTGGTTGATCTCATTTGGTAAGCCCTGAAGGAAGTTCAACAGATCTAACTTAGGGTGACCGTATACTCTTCCATTTTACCCAGAGAACACCTGTTGAAACTTCTGGTCGGAGGCCATGCCACTCCACTTTGAGTGAATCAAAGATGACAAGGGCCAATGGATCAAAATTTGAGCCTTACCAGGTAAATACTTGGACACTGAGTGGGGTACCTGGTGACTGTGTTTTGTCATATGTGTTTTGTTCTGGCTGAAATAAGAAATATTAATCAGTTCTCACATACAGCCTGTTGGGCTGCATCTTGCAACATTGAGAGGCTTTTGCTTATGATTCCATGAAACAGGAAAGGATTTTTTTTTTTTTTTGTAATGTAGCTGGGCCCCCACATCTATGGTACAGTGAGTACAGTCACCAAAGCATTCAGACAAAGGAAACCCAGAAACCTGGCATGCTAGCTAAAGGGTAAGAATTTCTTACCAGTCAGGGTTCTGGCCTCTCATTATCTGTGCAAACTGGATGAATGAATGCTAAAAGTCATTGTTTGTCTCCCCTACAAGGTTTTGATTAACAGGAAAAAGGATTTGTGAGACTAGTCTTAGGCTGTAGTGAATCTGGTGTATTTTGTGCTATAAATTTGTCTCTCTGTGTTGTTCTGTCATGAAGAGGGATACCACAGGATAGAATACAGCCCTAGGACTCCTATAAGACCGCTGCTCAAGTGAGTCAATTACAAATTTCGCTGTGGGTCCCTGAAACAAAAAACAAAACCAAATGAGATTTCCCTTTATCTTGTTTATATCCTTGAAAACTTGAGTTTGTAATCATGTAGGGGTACTCTCTGTTGGTCTCTGCCATCCAGAGGGCAGGAATTTTGAGGTTCATGTCGTGGCTAGTATTGAGAATTCTCTTGGCAGTTAAAAATCCTTTGTATATTCAAAAATGGCTGCTCTACACTCCTTCTGGGAAGAGTAATGGTAAATGCCAATGGTATAGCTCAGCAGCTATACCTTTGCCCTGTTATAATGGCAGCCAGCATTCTATTCGCAGTTTAGGAAATGAGTCTGTATTAGTCTGTTATACACGTTGCTGATAAAGACATTCCCAAGACTGGGCAATTTACAAAAGAAAGAGGTTTAATTGACTTACATTTCCACATGGCTGTGGAGGCCTCACAATCATTGTGAAAGGCAAGAAAGAGCAAGTTACCTCTTACATGGATGTCAGAAGACAAAGAAAAAGCTTGTGCAGGGAAACTCCCCCTTATAATACCATCAGATCTTACGAGACCCACCGACTACCAGGAGGGGAAGACCTGGCCCCATGATTCAGTTACCTCCCACGGGGCTCCTCTCACAATATGTGGGAATTCAAGATGAGATTTTGGTGGAGACACAGTCAAACCATATCAGAGTCCTTTCAGATTCAGTACTTCTGAGACTTTTGCCATTTATTCATTATATTTTCCCCCATGAACAGCTTTTTGATTTCCTGTCCCGAATTTTCCTTTCTCTGAGCTACCTTTGGGGCAATTCTAAATCTTGTTAAAACCACTTGCCATCTCTTTGAAAGTATCTCCTATACCTCTGGTTAAGTCATAACCTTAATGAAAGCTTAACATTGTTTTCACCTGGGAGCTTATCTTTGGTACAGTTAAAAACCAGAAATATCAGCTGTTTGTCCTAGCTAAACTCTGATAATAAAGTAGCTTAATGGATTTTTTTTGGAGCTCTTTACTTAAAAATAAAATTAATTAAGGCTGATATTTGAGCCATATGTGTAAAGATATTGGTATAAAGCCCCCATTCTCTCACTGTAAAAACTTCTCAGTCAACTGAATTCTGTTTTTCAGTTTCCCTGTCTGTCCCTCCTTCCTCTTGTATCTAATGTTTTTGAAATTTGGGGGGACCAACAATTATTTTACATTATGAGAAAATTTAATTTTCATGTATAATAGTAATATAAGAGATACACTTTTTAAAATTGCTAATAGCAATTACTTACAGTGAGTGATTATTACTACAGGGTGATACTCCTTTTTTTGTGCATTTAAATGAAAAAAAGCATGCCATTAGACACCTAGAATGTATGGTGTGGGGAATGGGCTGACTATAGAGTGGGCTAATTGGTGTTTGTTTGCCCAGCAGCCTTAGGGAAATGTCCTTACAATAAAATACACTATGGAAGCATTGCACTCTTTTGCTCCATGGAATCTGTCTCTTTTGAGGACACAGGATTAGATATATAAATGGGATCCTTGATTTTGGAGATCTGTTTTGCCTTCCAGCTGTGCCTGCTTATTAAGCCCTGGTAATTGCATGCTTTCCTGGCTCTGTTCTTTAAAAGGTTCCACCCTAAAACCAATAATCCAATCAAGAAACAGATCTTTAACAATATATCCACGTGTAACAATATATCCATATGTCTGCTTTTCCTGGCCATCTGAAGGGAACTTTTACTCATGTCATTTTAAAATAAAAAGTGAATTCTCTATTTTGTTTCACTTAAGAATTATCCCTTTAAACATGCAAATTTGGAATTGCCTGGCTATTGTTTAGGGCAGGGAAAAGGTAATAAAGAAATTGAAAGTCTAAAATGAGAAAGAGGAACTTAAAAACTGGCAAATGAAGTATCTTATCACCCTACCAGATCTGCTTCTGTCTATATTTATATGTGTTGTATGTGTGATATTTCACTACCAAAATACATGAAAGAGCTCTAATTAATTGGCTTAAAAAATTATATGTGTGAGCAAGTTGGCTAAAATTAAATGTGTATTATTTAGTTTTTCCACAAATTGAACATTAAAATAAGAACACACTGATGCAAGGCAAGAATCTACACCTATGTTTCTGAATAACAGAGTTTTTAAGAGCATTAATCTGCTCTTTAACAAGAAATTGTAAAGACTTATAAAAGGTTTATGAAAATCTTACCTTACGTTCAAACTGACTGAGATTGAATAGACTTGTTTATAAGATATTATTAAGAATTGAGTTTAACTAATGGTACACTAATGTGAAGGTAAAATTAAGCTTTCTCTTTTAAGCAAGATGTTCATGTAATATTAAAAGATAGTAAAAGGTTTTTATTAATTTGCTTTTCAAATACACTACAGAAGAACGAAGAGACAGATTTAGTGGTTTCATGCTGTCTTTACTGGGTCTTGTTTTTTGGAAAGCTGAGTCTCCCCTGTGTCCACAAGTAATGCTTTTTTGCCTTTTAAAAATTTCAAATTATCATTTTGGACTTATAGTGACCTGGATTCTGTTTTGTGATAGTAAGTGTTTAAACTTTTGATATTTGACAAACTTTCTAAAATCAAATTCTTAATTCTTTTTTTGACCTCACTAATTTTTTAAGTATTATGTCCCTTGGGGTTCAAAGGAGACATATTCAGCTTATTTAGCATATTAAAAGTATGCAGGAAGCATTGTCAAATATAAAAATGATGTTTAACTTTCTTTGAGTTATATTCACATTAATATGTTATTAGTATGTGTTCCAAAATTACATAAGATTCCTATAATTCTATCTCAGTATATGTTATCAGTAATAATTTTGATTGCTATCTTAAATGATTATGTGCCACAGAGATTACAAGATTTCTTTTTTCATTGCATCTTTACCTGTGGATGTCTCAAGACTTTGGTCGTCCACAGTCAATTATGTCTTATTTTGATCCATTTCAAAAGGAGGTTTGTAATCAATTATAGGATTCTGGCAGGAACTCTTGAATGCAGGTATCTAATAACTTTGGAGATTGTGCTATTGAAATAGAGAGAAAAAAACACAACACCAGGACTCTTCTAGAAAGCCAATGTATTCATAAGGACTGCTGGCCCAATATCAGGCAAAATAATGGTTAATTGCATTGACTGAACTCTTTATGAGTTGTTGCTTACACATTACTAATTATTTTGGTTTTGTTTTTCAAAGTCAAGAAATCTTTTTTCTTTTTAGCTATTTATAACTTTTAATAATTGAGTAAAGTATTTGAGGAAAGTTTGGTGCATATTTATTTATCTCTATCTGATTTCTACAGAATTTGAAAATCATTTGTGAATATTCCTAACTTACGGCAAGATATTTATTTGCAAAAGTAAAGTAAGCATCTGTTTTCTTTTGTAACAGGACAGAACTGGAGGCCTTGGTTATTTTACCAAGACTTTGACTGGAATGACATTCTTTCAAGTACAAGCAGATTGCTTTAAGGAATCAAAGTTGACTTACAGAGCTGACAATAGCCCCTTAGGAACTTGATCTTATACCTTGTCTATGCAGATCCTGTACAGAGACCCTGACCTGTGCTAAGTAAAGAACGTCACCTTCTGATAGGCCCAGGAACCCCAAGTTATCTTGGGACCTCCAGAGGAGAGGAATTTATCTAATTCATATAAGTATTGTTGGCATAAATATACCATGGCTGGGCTTGAGGCTTTAAAGAGTCTAATATAAAATTTCCTATGAAAAAAAAGTTCCAGCAAAGCCAATTTAAAAAAAAAAAAAAGCCTATGTGACAAATAATTATTCTTGCTTCATTTCATGCAAATAATCAGGCCAAGTATAATAAGACTATAACTTACTATGCAAATTTTTTTTTCTATTATGGTTTGTCTTTAGTAAAAGCATGGATTGGAGAGAGAAAAATTATGTTTGGAAGTATACTTGTTAGATTCTAGTTTTATCTGTTGTTTTTGAGTATTTATTATTTTCTGGAATTTGGACTGAATCCTCAATTCTTTCTGGGCTAGAAGTTCCCAAACTAATGCTTTCAAATTTTTCTTTCATTTTGCTGACTTGGACTAATGAAATTACTGTTACGTTTTTCCTGAGGCCCTGCAAAATGAAGCTCAGTCCTTATAATACAGGTGAAAAAAATGTGTCAGATTGCCACTGCCTTCCTCCTCTATAGAGATGCTTTGAGTCTATCATCTGGAAAAAAGTATGCCCAATATTAACTATTGTTTTTCTTCTATTTCCATAGAAATGAATCTTATTAAAAATCTATTTGCCTTCATTGCATAGAGAGCCCATCTGCAATGCTACCTCCCGGAATGGGACAAAACTGTTTAATTGAACTGATCTAGTCTCAGAACTAAAAACAGAATAAAAAATATGGGATGTAACATTTAAACTTACTATTTCCTGTTTATCTCAATTTTTCTTTCAAACAACCTCTAGCCCAAATCTCAATCTACTAGTGACCCCAAGTCAGATTGGTTTCTTGGGGCTATTCATCAGGATCCCTCAGGGCTTCAGATCAATTCTACAAGGACGTCTAAAACTAGGTCTTTCACTCATTATATTAGCACTCATTGTCTTATAGTCTGACTATTAATCCTCAACCAGGCACCCATAAATACACACAGTTATGAAGCAGTTTCACTCCTCTTACCCTGGAGACAACCCCTATCCCAAATATTTCCCTGTCAGCAGGAAGAAGTTAGAGCAGTGATTGGCCTTTTCGCATCTCCATAGCTCATACCTTAAAAATAATGTGTGGTGAACACCCAAAGGGGAATTAAAATCATCTTTGCAAAAGTTATAATAGTGAGAAAACTATGACAGTGAGAGACCTGATGTAACAAACTCGATCTTGCCTTTGACCTCCAAACTGCCCTTGGTCATTCCGGGACATGAATCAATCTAACTATGAGAGAAATTCATAGTTTAAATGATAATAGCCCTTCCAAAGACTAAACTACCTTTGTAAAACTAAGGCTACTAGACTAGAAGGAGAAGGGCCTGAATTCTGCTAGGAATAGTAGTTAAATGATCACCAGCCATTATTTCAGAAGCCACAAGGTTTGCAACATCCTTTATAATTCCTCCAAATAACATCACTTTTGTGGAACCTAAGACTGGCCTTTGGAGATATCTTTTCAGACTTTTGTATTTCTGATGACCAGATGACCCCACCTAGACTAGCAACTCCTCTGATGGCCCCCATTTAGAAGTGGACACGGTGCACAAAGACCAATTTCCACATCCCTAGGACAACATTCTCAACCAGTTAGCAGCACCCATTTCTGTTGGGAAAAGCTGAGTATCAGGAGAAGCTGAGGCAGGGCTTGCATGTCTGACATAATGTAAAAGAGCCTTGGAACATGTCCATGGTCCAGGGTCTAAAACCCCTGTGGCCTTTGGAACACCAAGCTCTGTGATAAAGGGTGGAAGGCTACCCTGACGTCCCATAATCTAAGCCCAGGACATAAAATCCCTCGTGGTTTGTATAGAATCCAGGGCTCGTGGTTCTGGAATGTGTCTAGACTTACTTGCTCCTTGCTCCTTGCTCTCCCAGGATTGATTGTATCTTGAGTTAAAAGAACCTGCTCTCCATTATCCCAAGTAGCAGAACATGTTCCTTACAAATGCTTAAACCATTACAGCTGCAAACCATGCACCTGCCCTTTTGACCCCCACATTCTCACCACCTGTTTCTTTGTTGGATTACCAATAAATAGCGTGGGCTCCCAGAGCTCCCGGCCTTCGCAGCCTCCACGATTGCGATGGCCCCCTCATCCCAGCTTTCTCTCTCAAACTGTCTTTTTCTCAATCCTTTAGACTCCACTAGACCTTGTTACCCCCCAATGACCTGGTGTTGGGTCTGATTGTCCCAGCACATTTCCTAGTCCCCTGCCTGCCAAACTATCCTTGAAAAAATGGTAGCCTCCAAAGTTCCAGGGAGGCTGATTTGAGTAATAATAAAATTCTGGTCATTAGTTTAGCTAGCTCTCCATGTATTAAACTATTTCTCTACTGAAATTTCTCTGTCTTGATAAATCAGCTCTATCTGGGCAATGGGCAAAAATATTTCATTTACAAAAGTGTAAATCTCCTTTCTCCAATTAGTATATAAATGCTTTAAATTTAGCTAGAATGTTTTATGTTCCTTCAAATAAGCAGATATAAGAAATAACTGAGAAGGATCTTGAACCCATTTTCTATCAAGGGTGGTTGAAGATAAAATATAATCTTCTTCCTCTTTACTCAGTAGTACTCATTTAAGTTAATATGTAAAGTTATATAATTCAAAAAGTGTTAAAGTTGTGTTACACGAATCGTATGGGAGGTCATTGGTTGGGGCTAAACTCTTGCACTAGGCCCAGCAGACCAGATCAAATCAAAATGAAGATATTTATGCTAAATGCCACACAATCTGAATGCCACAAAACTGAAGCTTTAAGGAAGCAGATAGATCCCCAAACAGACCAATATCCTGTTTTCTGAAAACAGGAGATTCCGGTTTACCTGAGTCAGTAAAATAAGGAAGTCTCCGCTGCTTTAACCTTTCAAAAAGGTAACCTGAAGTAGCCTGATGTTAACCAGTCAGACATCTTTCAATTGTTCTGTTTTCTTGTTCCCACCTTACAAAACCCACAGTTCTGTTATTGCCCAGAGGAAGCTCACAGCCTGTTTTGTAGAATGGAGGCTTCATGATTCATGAATCATGAATAAAAGCCAACTAAATATGTAACTACATTCCTTGTAATTTTGTTATTTGATAGTTCTGTTGACAAAGACCCAAAGAAAACTGCTGGTGACTCTCAAGACCCCATGAGAAATGCAGAAGAGGGCCTCCTGTCTTCCTCACAGAGCCCTGAAGGCTGTAAGTCCCTCTCAGGACAGAATCTGCCCTTTTTGCATTGAGTCCCCGGATGTTTTTGGCTTTCAAATCCAGGGGTAGTTTTTACTATGAGAGAGAGCATTACCTTAGGGTGAGTACCAAGGGTTAGTTTGTTCTGTGAGGGAGTACAAAGCTTTGAGTTTGTGGTGGCTAACAAGTCACTGGCAAGAGCTGCAGTTTTCAAGGTAACTGACAGCAGTTTCAGTAAGAGGATATCACTGTGGGGGTGTGAACTCTGGCTTTTACAATTTGCAGGAATTTGGGTTCCATCCTCTTCTCTTCTTTTTCTTGCTTAGGTAGGGGGAATCATTGGCTAAATTGGTTAAAGAGAACTCGGAGCCAAAGTCACAACTTGACTAGCGGACACAGTTCAGGCCCTTAAAAGCTATTAGAGCAACCCTCCACCAAAAAGTGAGATTACTGTGAAAAGATAAACTGAACACTGAACAGGATAGCAACTGCCAGCATCAAGAAAAATGTTCATGCAAGAAGGTGCACTGTGAAAGCATTTATACAACCCAATTTTGTAGCATTTCTCCCTTGCGCTTTTTTTCTGGGCTCCGACAGAGCCAAGATTCAACATAAAAATGGGATTTTTAATTTCTAGAACTGAGTACTCGACCTTCTGAGTATGCCTGCATTTCACAATGTGTGTATGTATTAGGCCCTGGAAGCTGCAAATACTTACCAAAATGGTAGTCTTACTTAAAGGTAACTTAGAATTGTGATCACTATATGGAACATACCAAATGAATAACACTGTACTTCGAAAAGTGCATTTTAAAATGAGGGGTTAAAATTGGGCCCATCCAGGGATGTCTGTTGACGTGCAGAAACTTCTACTAAGATTTCAAAAATTTGTATTGCCTCTTTTAAATGCTTTGCAAAAGAAAACTGAAAAGCTTAAGCAACTAATTGGTAAGACAAAAATTGAATCTACCAACCTTTGCACTTAGTTACTATGCCCCTAGAACGTAAAAAGTGTTTATCCAAGTAGGTTTGCTTTTTTTTAGGTACTATCCATGCTGAGTTCAGGCACAGAAAATGCTTTGTCAGCTCTATTTGTTAATGGGCTCCACCAAGAAATCGCTAATCCAGTTAACAAAAGTTAAATTGAAGACCTACCTATCTAATTGAGTACATCCTTCTAAAATCTGTGACTGCTTTATAATTTTTTTTTTTTTTTTTTTTTGAGACAAAAATCTTGCTGTTATTCTGACTGGCCTCAAACTCCTGAGCTCAAGCAACCTTCCAACTTCAGCCTCTGGAGTAGCTTGGATTACAAGAACATAACACTATGTCTGGCTTTTTTTTTTTTTTTTTTTTTGAGACAGTCTCGCTGTGTCACCCAGGCTGGCATGTAATGACACAATCTCAGCTCACTGCTGCAACCTCTGCCTCCCAGTTTCAAGCAAGTCTTCTGCCTCAGCCTCCCAAGTAGCTGGGACTACAGGTGAATGCCACCACACCCAGCTAATTTTTGTATTTTTTAGTAGAGATGGGGTTTCACCATATTGGCCAGACTGGCATTGAACTCCTGACCTCGTGATCCCCTCACCTCGACCTCCCAAAGTGCTGGGATTACAGGCGTGAGCCACTGCACCCGGCCTTAACTTTAATTTCGATCCTTTGTCTCATCAAACTGACATATCTGAACCTAAGTCTCCTTCCTGTGAGGGCTGTCCTAGAGAAGGACTATCCTGATAAGGCCCATCAGGGCAGGGCTAGAGTTTATAGCCACTTTCCAGACAGAAACCTCAAGACCAAACTAAAGGAAAATGCATCATATCGAATTTTAGTAAAAATTAGAAATTCTGTCCAGATGAACTTAGACATTCAGATTCAATATTCTACAGCCTCTAAAATTGACTCCTAATAATATGTAACATGTCCTAAACTGTCTTGAAAAATACATGCATTCTTTCTGCATGCCTGTTAGGTATAAAATTTTCAATTAAGAGTTATCCCTTTGGAAGTATAAATTTAAGGTTCCCTGGCTAAGAATTGCTTAGGACAATGGTAGAGATAATTGAAAGACTGATAATCTAAAGAGGGGGAAGGAAACTCTTTGGAAACTGATAAATATCTTAATGAAAGCCGTAAAAACTGTTTTTTGTCTGTATGTTTATGTATGTCTGCATATGTAAGTATGTTAGGTACATAAGATATTTTTCGAACTCAGCTGATGTTGCCAAAATTTGTAAAGGACTCTATTTAACTGGCTTAGAAAAAGAGAGTGCTTAAATAAATCGAGTCTTCTCTCAAATAGAAACTAATGCAAGTGACTTTTAGTTCATGTGATCTCTGGTAGTCTTTGGTAAATAAAACTAGTTATAAAATTGATAAAATACAAACAGAAATGTCTTCAAAATTGTCAGCATTAATTCAAAGGCAAACATGCTTTTTTTTTTAAAACTAGACTTATTAGTCAAACAAGTTTGTTATCTCCTAGATGTTTAAGGTTATAAAACTATAAATCCAACTTAAGAGCAGAATGCATGATGAAAATAAATTGGTTGGTTCATGTCAGTCATGGAAGTAAAAAAGAGGAAAAAACTTTTTTAGTCTCATTGCCACTGTGATATTTTTGATACTTCCCTGATTTGTCAAAAAATAACTTAAGATAATGGCCAACTATGTTTTCCATGAGTAAATACCAACCCAATTAAGATCAAGTAAATTAGGTGATTGTAAATAGAATAAAAGTTTCTAAAGAAATTTTTGTATCATTTTAAAATTCTTTTTCAGTAACTATAAATCTTAAAAGCTATATTATGGTGGATTATTTATTTACTTATTTAATGAGACATGGTTTTACACTCTTGCCCAAGCGGCAGTGCAGTGGTGCAATCACAGCTCACCGCAGCCTCGAATTCTTGGGATCAAGCAATCCTCACACCTCAGCTTCCAGCTAGCTAGGACTACAGGCAGTAGCCAACATACCTTGCTAATTTGTGTATGTAAGTGCGGAGACAGGGTCTTGTTATGTTGCCAGGCTGCTCTTGAACTCCTGGCCTTAAGCAGTCATCACACCTCAGTCTATGAAAGTGCTGGAATTATAGGCATTGGCTACTGTACCTGACTTTTAAAGTTATATTATATTAAATTAAGTAATAGGTATTAGTGAAATGTCTGAATCATTTCTAAGTTAAAATACTGAAACATACTGAATATAGGCTTAAAGCATAGGTATTTTGGGATTTTGTTTTTCTATGGCATAAAGAAGCTAAATATATTCAGGTCTGTTCATAAACATGAAAAAAACTGTTATGAGAAAACATGTTTCTAAAAATCATGAAATAGTTCTAATCTACAAAATGCTAACATAAAACATTTCAAAATTGCCTACTTCTAGGTCCTCAGTAGAATTTAACTTTACTAACACAGAAAAATTCTTGTTTACATATGATAATTAAAACTAGAAATGATAAAGGAAACAACTTATGCAAAGAAAGATTTTTGGTAAGTAAACCTTACATGAATGATGAAATTATGTGGGTTTGTTGTTCTGTTTTGTTAAGAGAAAAAGTAATTTTTGTCCTCAAGTACAATGACTGGTTATTTCATTATGAGAAAAAGGAAAATTAAAGGACACTGAAGGGATTATAAGAAGGTTATAGAAGGTTTGTGAAAGGTGCATCTTATGGCAGAAAGTTTTTATGTGTGATCAAATTGGCTAAAATTGGAAGAGAATTAAAGTTCTAAAAATTAAGCATTAATTCCAAAATGAGACTGATACAAAACTAGAATTTCGTCCTCTGTTAAAACAAGAAGGTTTTGTTGGATTCTTGATCTGCTCTTAAGAGGAAATAGGCAATTCTCCTAGAAAACGGATTCTATGTTTTATCAAGATGATTCCCTGTGCTTCAAGTTGTTTTTCAGTAGGTCTTTGATTACTTAAGAAAATAGGGTCCTCTCTATTAAAGAGGTAAAGTTTTATTTACAACTATGTAACTGTCTGTATCTGCATTTTAAAGTCTTGTTAGTAGTTTTATTGTTATTATTTTAGAGACAAGGTCTCTGTCACCCAGGTTGGAGTACAGTGATGTGAATTAAATTCACCGTAGACTTCACCTCCTGTGCTCAAAAAAATCCTCCTGCTTCAGCCTCCCGAATAGCTGGGACAACAGGGATGCACTATCACGAATGGCTAATTAAAAAAAAAAATTCATAGAGTCAAGGTCTCACCACGTGACCCAGACTGGTCTCAAACTACTGGGCTCAAGTGATCCTCCTGCCTTGGCTTCCCAAAGTGCAATATTACAGATATGAGCCTCCATGCCTGACCTTGTAATTGTTAGTCTGGTTAATCACTATTATTTCACAGTGACCTGTGATCCTATTTAATCAAGGTTTTTAAATGTTTGATATTTGTTATGAACTTCCAAAAATCAAATTCCAAATTGTCTTTTTAATCTTGAATTAACTTTGGAATTTTTAGGTTGGGTCCCTGGAAAGTTTTGGATAATGTGTTTCTCACACAAGAGAAATGTTAAAATAATTCCACTTTCTTAATACGTTAAATTATATGGGAACCATTGTCAAATAATCCAATGCTAAACCTTCAAGTTATGAGTATGTTATAGGTATGGGTTTTTTAAAATTGATTTCCAGAAAGCTGTTATATCATAATTTTTTATGTTAAAATGCCATATACCAGAAAAATATTTCCTTATAAATTGCTGGTTACAATTAAATCTCATATTTTTAACCATGAACATTGTCTTTGTCCTCCACAACTGAGTCTTCTCTAAA
Source organism: Macaca fascicularis (assembly GCF_037993035.2). NCBI lineage: Eukaryota > Metazoa > Chordata > Mammalia > Primates > Cercopithecidae > Macaca > Macaca fascicularis. Next base: position 58,577,546 of record NC_088386.1, read on the forward strand.
AACATTTGCAATAAGCTAGAGTTCAAAATTATCTTTTTCAAGGAGATTTATGGTAAAAACTTTGACAAGTACTTTGGAATACAGATTTCTTACAGCTTTAATATCATTCCATTGGATTGAGTAAGAATTTCTAGAACTCTGGTGAAGAGACTGATAGCTTCATGAAACTGCTAACCTACACGAAGCAAAACAAAAATTTATTGCATGGAACCGGATGATCTGAAAAGGGTCATGATTTTACGACTTTTTATGTTAATTTTTTTGGTTCAACTGTTCTATTTTCCAAATTTAAAGAAAGCTTTTTTTTTTTTTTTTTTTTTTTTTTTTCCTTCTTGTAAGCTATCCATAGCTTTCAGCAATTGGGTAAAATACACTTTTGTGAACAAAAATGCAAGAATTTATTTCTTCCTACCTGATCCCCTCTAAAATTCAGAAACCACTCATGAGTATTATATTTTTATGGTAACATAGTTATTTGCCTTGTTTGATAAGAATCTAGTATCTTTATAATAGGACAGAATCGGAAATACTGGTTATCCTCTCAAGACATTGACTGGAATGCCATATTTGTGTATGTCCTTACAATGAATCTATAGCTACAGCAGGTAAAGCCTGAAGTCTGCCTTGCGTTGACATCTTTGCTTTAAGGGTTTTTTAAAAAAAAGTCTAATCTGATATTCCTTATCAAAAGTTCCAGCCAAATGTACTTTAAAAGAGCCTATGTGGTCAATTGCTATTCTTGCCGCATTTATGTAAATAACCAGGCCAAGGCTGATGAGGCTAAACTTTGCAAACAAATTAGTCTTACTTTGATTAGTAGAAATGGGGCTAATTGTAGAGAAAACAATTGTATTTCAGAAGAAAAACAGTAACTCCATTATTAGATTGTAAATCCTGTTCACTGTTTTTGGGTTTTTGAAATCAACCTACAGACTGGACTGAATCCTGAAGTCTTTTAGTTTCCTCCAAACTAATATTGTGCCATGGAATTGCTAGCCAGAACTTCTCTGTTCCAGAAGCTCCATAAGCTAGAGCTTGAAAATTCAATGTAAATTTCAAGAGAATATTCTCATGCCAGCTGTGTGGGCCACTCAGAGACTTCACCAAAATGCCCAGTGCCATGAGTAGAGACACTGAAACTGCAAACCAGGATAAGAAGTTGATGACTTCACTCTGTGGACAGCTGTACCCAAGATATCAGAACAAGACTCCACATCATAATGAGACTCAGTCCCTTAATTTTTTCTTGCTTATGCCTACCTCTCTCGCTTGGCAAGATGATGCTATAATTAGAATTTCACAATCAATAGCTTCTGTGGGAAACTTGACAGAGTGTTAGATCATTCATATCAAACCCAAATCTTTTATGACCTAAGGGATCCTCCAGTTAACCTAGTGGCTAATGTTAGCAACATCTTTAAAGTAACTGCTTCACGTTATATGAATGATCTCTTTTATAGCATTAGACTTCTAGACCCACATGTTCTCACTGCCCGTTTCAATTTAACCCAGCCTTGGGATGCTTGATAATAGATTTGTTACCTGCTAGCTGAACAGGAGTCTTGCAGCTGCTAATATTTCTTGTTGCACGTGGATGAATACATCAAGTATTGTAGTGACTCAGCTGCAAAAATTAACAAGCTACTTGGTTAAAGCAGGTAGAATCCTAATCTGGCTTTTAGTCTACTTAATTTTAGTTGATTTGATTCCTGAGGACTCCGGCTGAGAAGCACACTTCAAACTCTTGGTATTATACTCCTTATAGTCATAATATTTTGTAGAATAGAGGCTGCATGATTCATGAATTATGAATAAAAGTCAATTAGATCTAAATTTGTTCTATTTTTGTCTCTTGACAGTTGAAACAACTTTGGCAGAATTCAACAAAAAGTCATTTTGATTTTTTTTTTTTTTTTTTTTTTTTACTTTTTAATCCGAAATATGAAGGCAAGATCTTAGATCCTAAAGGTGTTGTCTGGAAACACTGCTGAGATCTATTTTCAGAGTGTATGCCTTCAGGTAGGGCTTTAAAAATGTAGTTATTGTTGTACTCAACCAGTTTCAGAGAATTTCCAGTTTTCATTGCTTCCCTAGTTTAATGGCAGCACAAGTAATCACTGCCTTTTTAAAACTTGCCTTGTTGCACCTAAGAACAAAATACAAATAAGAAAAATCAATAGTAAGAAGGTTTACTTTTCATGTTATGTAGACCTACTTCATTATTTTTTATAAAGGCAGGGGTTTAAAATATCACCAGAAGTGTTCACATGATTGCTTTGTGGTGGAATGACTATTACAATCTATTTTATAATCATAATCTTGAAAGTATATGCAACTCTGGAATATATTCAAAAGTTGACATGAGGTCTAATTGAGTAGATGTGAATAATTAATTTCTTCTCTTGGTCTTTTAATTTTCTGTCTTATAAGATACGAGTTAGACAAAAACATTAGGTCAAGTGCAAGGCTTCCATACCATGAGATTATATATTGTGTAAAGCCATGTTCTCCTCTTTTAGTAGATGTAGAAAGCACTAGTAATAGTAAAGTCACAATTTTCTTTTCATAGTCAACCAACCCAATTTCTGAGCAACTCCTATGTCCTATTTACTTTTTGGAGAGGGAGTCTCACTCTTTCACCCAAACTCGAGTGCAGTATCATGATCACAGCTCACTGCAACCTCCACCTCCCCGGTTTGAGGGGTTCTCCTGCCTCAGCCTCCCAAATAGCTGGGAGTACAGGTGCACACCATGACACTGGACTAATTTTTGTATTTTTAGTAGAGATGGGGTTTCACCATGTTGGCCAGGCTGGTCTCGAATTGCTGACCTCAAGTGATCTGCCTGCCTCAGCTTCTGAAAGTGCTGGGATTGCAGGCATGAGCCACTGCTCCTGGCCCTGTTCTATTCACTTTTAAATTTATGTTGATTCTGTACAGTCTTCCCTTTTTGGTGTTTAAATTGTGATTAAAAATATTTTAGGCATATATATATAGCATATATGTAAATACACATACATGTACTTAACGGTGAAAGAGTGAGAGAACTATTTTATCTTGCTTGGACAAATTTTTCACTGGGATTCCATGGTAAAGCTGATGTTCCAGGTCCTCTTCATTCCTAGATCTGATAGGTTTCAAAGCAGTAATGAGTTGTCCCCAAATCTCAAGCGGTGGCCAGCAGCACAGTCTTGGCAAGCTCTTTTCTCCCCCAGGCTGTTCATGATTTCCTAGTGCTTGTCAAAGATGACCTATTCAAAACTGCAATTTAGTTTTATTTTCCATTAATGAAGCAGGAAGATTCTCACTGATCTTCTGTCCATTGATTCTACTGTCTTACATCACATCTTCTTTGCTTTTGCAGTCATGACAAAATACACCTGCTTCTAATATGTTAAATTTTTAATCCAAGAGTCTAATGCACTAGGATTTCCTAGAACATATTTTGTTCCTGTTATTATGTATAAATATTCTGTCAGTGTGAAAGTATAACTCATCACTATTACACACACTTTTGTCATGCCTCCTTAACAATATTTGTTCAAGAATATTTGGAAGTAATTTAGGATCAGAAATAGTACAAGAATTAACAGTAGGAAAACTTTTCTCACAGCTTAGTCTTCACAAAATTACAACTGTAGGGTTTTCAAATTCTTAAAATTAACAAAGTGTAGTATTCAGATTTATTATTTTTGTTGGTGGTGGTGTGTATGGATTTTTTTTCTAATTGACTTAAAAGAAATTTATGAAATTCTTAATGTATTTAAAAATAAGTATCTTCTAACGAAGTTCAAAGCAAATGATATGTAAGAGTAACCTTGACATCTAAAAGCAGTTTATAATTATTGATAAGTATTAGAGCTAACAACATTGGAGTTCATTACATTTGAGAAATTATTATGTGTAATTTTATGATATTCTCGTCACTGCATGATATATACTTTTTCAATTAGTCATCCCTTTTTTCAATGCCATCTCAATATATTTTCGTTTCAAAATTCTCATCGTCCTGTGTTTATATTTGAAGGGATTTTTCTTTTTATTGATGATGCCATTGATCACCAATAAATTATATTCAAATAACCAATTGTAAATAATACTAGTATGGAATATTCAGTCATTATAGATTAAAATCAGCTCAGAATATCTGACAAGGAAATTTTAATGGTCTTGCAATGTTATTTCAAAATATTAACCTGGTAAAAACTCAGCTATGTTTTACTAACATATCCTCAAGTTGCTGCTTAAAAGAAACTTACATAAGATATCAGATTTTTAGTAGATGGTAACAATTTTGTCATTTTCAAGCAAGGGGAACAACTTTCTTATAGTTTTGAAATTTAAAACACTTGTTTCTGAGCAAAATGAAACTAATATATTTCCACTAGTGCTAAAAAAGTTTCATATCAATCTAAAGACATCTTCCAAAAGTGAGAGGTCTCTTACTATATGAATCAGCAGTATAATATTAGGTCATTAATTTTAATGACAAAACCCACAATTACTTTTGCACCGACCTAATATTATCTATTATTTATAACAATGATATAAATATTATCTCCATTTTATTTATAGATTTTGAAACTGAGACCCAGAAAGAATAACTTAGTTGTAGTTGATGGAAGCATAATGAGCCACTAATAACAGGGAAATGTGAGAAAATTGGCCTTTGAAAAACATGAGAAGATAGTTTCAAGTAGGTTTCTCAGAGAACTTAGTCAATGTCTAGACAGTAACATAACAAAGAGAGCAAAATCAAATAGATCTATCATAGCACATTTTAATAACATTAACCAAGAGAAGAAATATAATGCATATGTAATGAAATATATCTAAAATTATAGTCTGAATTGCCTATTTCTTTGCTCTTTTCTTTCCTGTTAAAGTATAAATATAATATGCTTTTTGCTATGGAATAAATCATATATACTATCTATACATAGTCAAATTTATTAGATTAACAATATATTCCTGGCAATATTTCTTAGGTATTAGACTACAGTAAGTTGCTTTCAATCCATTTTTAAGAGGACCCACCACTAAAAATTCTAATTCAGTATTCAGAGTGGGCCATAGGCAGTTAGAATCAAGAAGTCAATTCTTTGACTATCAGTCAATAGTTGTGAGCTATTGACTACTGAATAGTCAAACTGTCAGTCAGTAGTTGTGAACTAGTCAATCAATGCATTCCTCAGGTGTTCTGATGTGATGGTTTAGCAGTCACTTGTCCAGATAATGTAATTTTTAAAATTTGCTCCCTTGCTGAATTCTAACTTGATTTTTAAGCCTTCAGAGGTAGTTTGAGTTTTTTGTACTTTATTAAGATAGATTACTAATTATAATCAAATTTGTTTACCTTGACTAGGCTGATCATCATACTATCAAGACCTAGGTTGTACTTTGAACCCTATTCTGTAAGCATATACTCTTCCAATTTTCTACCTCCAGCCTCATAAAACAATTTGCTTATAACATAAAAAGCAAACTAAGGAGTTTGTAAAGATCAGGACAAATCCATGGTTACTGATTAATACCTCAGAGAATATACTTAATTGTGGACTCATCATTCCTATTTTCTGAACACTACTTTTAAAGTTTTTTACTATGTCAACAACTCACATATATTAATAATCTCTTTAAATTGACTTTCTAAACTCAAATACATAAATGCTGGCACTGCTGTAAAAACAAAATGGTAAAATTGTCATAAGTAAAAGACAACTTTTAAATACATGTAATAACACAGAAATAATGCTTTTAAATCTATAGGTAGTTATTGCTGTCTACTACATATAAGGCTTTAAGTTGGATTTACTTTCTTGTTAAAGAAAAAAGGTTCGCAAGTAATGAGATACGGTTTGGCTGTGTCCCCACCCAAATCTCAACTGGAATTGTATCTCTCAGAATTCCCACATGTTGCGGGAGGGACGCAGGGAGAGGTAGTTGAATCATGGGGGCTGGTCTTCCCCATGCAATTCTCGTGATAGTGAATAAGTCTCACGAGATCTGATGGGTTTATCAGAGGTTTCCGCTTTTGCTTCCTTCTCATTTTTCTCTTGCTGCTACCATGTGAAAAGTGCCTTTCACCTCCCGACATGATTCTGATGCCTCCCCAGTCGTGTGGAACTGTGTAAGTCCAATTAAACCTCTTTTGGTTCCCAGTTTCGGGTTATGTCTTTTTCAGCAGCATGAAAACAGACTAATACCAGAACCCACGGCGCGGCTGGTGAGTGCTGCAGCCCTGGCTCCCTCCGGCGCCTCTCCCTCCACACCTTCCGCGACCTCCCCGCGAGCAGAGGGAGCCGGCTCCAGCCTCCGCCAGCCCCAGAGAGGGGCCCCCACAGCGCAGCGGGTACTGCTGAAGGGGTACTGGAGCGCAGTCCTGGAGCGCAGACCCGGCAGCTGCCAAGGCTGAGGAAGCACTGAGAGCGAGCTAGGGCTACTAGCACGTTGTCATCTCTCATTACTATGTCAACAACGCGTGTATATTATTTATACCTCATACCAAAATATACCTCAAATAATTCATAGTAGTGGTCAGACTTGAATATTTTTTGGCATATTAAATTTCCTCAGAATCTGGATTAAGACAGTAAAATTACATTCATTTAAATAGGAAAATAACTTCAGACGTGTTGCTAATTGCTCATAAACATGAAAATTCAGAGTACCAGTGATGGATTTAAGATCATAATCGATATTTTTAATGTTTAACTTCATTAGTCCTTTGGATCACATTGGGAAAAAAGTAACCAATTTCTGGCTATAAGGATGAATTACAAAACCTGAAAATTTTTTGGTTAAAATAAAAACAAATTCTTAATAAAATAATACAAACATTCTTTACAATAACTAGTTGAACTTTTGAAAAATAAAAAAAATCCAAATATAGAGAAAATGTGAAAAAGGAAAAGAATCTGAAAGTTTTGGAAAACTAAAACTGAAGCAGTAACTGCTCTCACGATAGAAAGAAAACAGGCCTGGGCCATAGAATACGATTAAATGGAATGAGATATTTGCATGAAACTGAGAATCTCCATGGGTTACTTCATTAGAGGATGTACTAGAAAAAATATTCCCAGTGGCAATTAAAGATGTCAAGAGAATTTGTCTTCACATAGATTACAGGCAGAAGAAAAATTCTGCCCTCAGAATTCATAGCCAGTGGTTTCTTCAGTTTTATACCTGAATTTACACTACTTGTGAGTCCCAGGACAACCAAGTGGTTTTAGGTATCTGGCAGTATCAAAGACAGATCATATTTTAGAAGGACGTACCTCAATTCACTTTTTTTGAGACAGAATCTTGCCTTTTCACCCAGGCTGAAGTGGTGCAGTGGCTCCATCTGGGCTCACTGCAACCTCCGCCTCCCAGGTTCAAATGATTCTCCGGCCTCAGCTTTCCGAGTAGCTGGGATTACAGGCACCTGCCACCACTCCCAGCTAATTTTTGTATTTTTAGTAGAGACGAGGTTTCACCATCTTGGCCAGGCTGGTCTCGAACTCCTAACCTCAGGTAATCCACCCACCTCAGCCTCCCAAAGTGCTAGGATTACAGACGTGAGCCATTGCACCCGGCCCCTCAAGTCACTCTTAGTTCAAAAAAGGATACCTGAATATGAGCTCATAATCCCAAATAATCCAACACACAAATCAGTCACTGGGGTAAGAGTCAGCAGAAATCATCAACAGGGATTAGCTCTACAAATATTTCCAATTATAGAAAGATGGAGACTATAAGTAACATGTTGAAAATTGAATGGGACTTAAGTGAGCAATGAATGACTTTTAAAAAGGAGATAGCTATTAAAAACCAAATAAAAACGCAAATATATCTATAATAGGCAAACAATAAAATTAGTGGATCACACAGACATCAGGTATAAATACACTGAAGATAATTAGTACAGTAAATACATGGAAGTCTAGAGAATCAAAATAGAAAAATTTTAAGTGATTAAATTAGAGCATTGAATGCATCTCACCTGCAGAATTCTAGAAGGACAAAATAGAATGCTTGAAAGAAAATACTCAAAGAAATAATAGCTGAACATTTTTGATAACTAAAGACATGGACTTTTAGATTCAGGATTCTCAACAAAATCCAAGTAGGAAAAAAAAAATGCACTGGACAGGTCATGGTGACATTGTATCACTTCAAAGGCAAAGAGTATCTTAAGTTATTAAAGAGAAGAGAGAGCTTGCAATCAGCATTTATACTTGCAAACAAATCCTCAACTATAGAAGCCAGATGGTAGTAGAACCTCTTCAGTCTGCTAAAAGAAAATAACATAGGACTGTAAACACAAAATAAAATAAAGGTAAAAATAAGGACATAGTTAAGGACATTACTTTTAGTGACAAAACCACAATTACTTTTGCCCCAACCTAACAAAATTGGGAGTTTACCTTCAATAGAACCACATTAAAGGAAATTCTAAAACATATACTTCAAGAAAAAAAATTTTGAGAATGAAATTTGAGATGTCAGACAAGTATGCAAAAATTTTGCAAACATGTAGGTAAATCTACATTGACTCAATAAAAATAAGTGATTTATTTTTGGTGATTAAAAAATAGAAAAAAATCAGAAATGTGCCATATTAAAACAGAAGGTATTTTCCAGGTTAAATAATTCAGTGTTTCTTGTATTGTTGAGTGAGTCAAGTAGAAATAATAATTAAATTTAGTTCAACATACCGCTAAAACCCTAAGGATAACCGCAAAAAGAATAGAAGGAATATGTAATTTCATCAGAGATGACTGGAAAGAGAAAGCATAATGGAAATGAGCTCACCCGAACTCTGAGCACTAGGAGATTTATGATTGCTGAGTTTTATAACAAAGGTTTCTTTATTCACACCTTTTTATGTTGACTTGGTGAGATCAGCATTTTGATTATGTACTGTGTGCTGAAGGAAATAATCTGCTCCCGTCTTTACTGACTGCAGGTGGTGGGCCCTAGAACTTTCCCTGTTGGCCATTTCAACAGCCACCAGAGTAAAAATTATTCCAGCTTTGGAACTTACTGTTTTCAGAATTCCACAGCATATTATTTTAAGTAGTACAACTTCACTACTTGTAGAGTATAGCTGTAGACAATAGGGTAGAGAGTGTGTAGCTACTCTGGATTCTTTTGGTGTGATAAGTTCAAGTTATGAAAAGTGGAATGAGGTATTTGCATGAAACTGAGAACCTCCATGGGTTACTTCAATAGAGGATGTACTAGAAAAAAATATTTGCAGTGGCAATTAAAGACAAGGGAATTTGTCTGTCCTCACATATTTTCAGTGCCAATTAAAGACAAAGGAGTTTGTCTTCACATAGGGTATAGTCAGAATAAAAATTCTGCAAATTATTTGACTTAACCATTTGATCCCTTGCTGTGATTGGTGGTTGACTGGAGTTATGATGCCAATGGGCATATTTACCCATTTCCTCTTATTTTCACCAAAGAGCAGTGATAGTGAATATCTCAAATATTCTTATCTCAAAGTTACTAATCTGTGACTTCAGGGTTTGTCCTTTAGACTAAGGAAGACATGGAAAAATGGAGTGTGAGAATCTGGCTTCTTCCTAAAAACGTAAGAAATAGGCTCAAATCAAATACATTTCAAAATGTAGTGACAATACAATTTTTCACAGAATTTGGTAAATCCTTTGCATCATCCCTTCCTAAGAAAGTCTAAATGTAATTTATATTTCCTTGGCGTGTAGCTCAATTTGGCAAACTGTTTTCAAGGAGTAAGATGGGTAGAGTGTGACTCAGGAGAGTCTGTCACTTACATGGACTGAATTATGATTAGAGTCTAATAGGACTTTTTACAGATTATCAAAACTACATTGTTGTTGCACCATTTGAGATGAATAGACAAATCAAAATCAGAGCACTGTGAGTATAAACATATATTTAAATAGAATCTATTAAAGGAAATATTGACCTTTGGTGCCAATGGAAATAACACCAACTGAACAATGCTCATTTACAAGCTGCTATATAAATATTTGACAAAGCAGGAGAAATAGTCATCCCAATAATTCATTGAGGGTCTTATCTCTGAATGGGCTCTTTCTTTTTAGCCATTAGCTTTTCCTAACTGCCTTTCTACAGAGAAAGGCAAACCATAAATGCTGAAAGGGCACAAAAAGGGGCAAGCTAAAAATAAAGTTTCTTGAAACACATAGAAGCATGTGATGGGCAGAATTTCAGGCTAGATATAATACCAAATGAATTAGGTTCTCACAGAAAAAGTCGTCTTATAGAAATGTGACAATTTCGCATGCAGCTAATGAGAGAATGAGAGAGACTGCGGAGAAGGAATATTGCCCTTTGGCAGGCAGCCAGCCATCCAGCCATCACTGTGCAGCTGAAAGTGATGCAGCAGTAACTAATGAGGCCAACTATTGGGCAGAACTGTTTATCCCTATGTTAGAGGGATGTGGGGCATACGCCTGAGAAAAATACAGGGAAAATAGTTACTTTTGGCTTATTTTATAGTTAATTAAGTTAAAATTAAAAATACATACGTATATTAATGCTTGAATTCTGTCTTGCTGGCTGCCTGAATACAAATATAGAGCTCTGCTCTGAGTTTCCTATAATATACAAGAAGAGCATGTTGTTTACACCCATACACAGAAAAATATGGGTTTTAACGTCCAAATATTTTCAAAGTCAATGTGTTGAGTATATAACAAGGTAAGCTCTTAGTTATTTCGAGTCATTTATTGAGTATTTTTAAAAGGTTTTTTTTTGCTTTTGGGTCTTTGGCAATTATAGATCTGAAGTGAGATTGATTCATGTATAAGTTTGTATACATGATATCAAAAAAAGATACTTATCTAGTTACTAGAGAAATAAAAACTCCTCTTCAGTATGAAGTGGTTCATTATGAAGTGTGAAAGTACATGAGCTCTATGTACATGAGGTGTAAGGAGACAGTCTCATTTCAGAAGCCAGAAAACGATCTATGATACAAAGGTGTATCAGAGGTGAGAGAGGGATCTGTCATAGCCATGTCTGAGGTGTTGGGGATCTTTTGTGCAAGAGCCCAGTCCCAAGTTGAGTCTAAGAGACTGTCTTTGCTAGTTACCCCTGTTCTTTTGCATTCCCTAAGCTATGTCTCCAATTACCCATATTGAGAACTTTCCTTATGTTTTCTAGCAAAAGTTCAGAAGCCACAAAGTCAAGCACTTACATACGTATCATTTCAAGTCACATTTTCGTTTGATGTTCTATGTCTTTAATGAGATCCAGGCTCTAAATATTTTGCATAGAAAAGCAATCAAGTCAAATGTAAGATTGTTAGTGTGATATGTCTGCTGACTGTATTTACTTCATAAAAAGACATTTCCTGGGTTTTAAATTATTTTGTCTAACTACAGCCCCCTTTCATTTACAGATACATGCACCAGAACCTAGGAGAAGACATTGTATCTCCTGAAAAAATGAACTTAAGCTTAGAACTTTCTTGCTAAACCAATCTAGAAAATAATTAAAGCCATATAGATTTAGATTCATATCATAAGATACTATTGTGCCTGTAAAAATGGGGCTATAGCATAATATTTTAAGATATTTGGAAATGGCATTGTGCTAAATAGTGTACAGAAAAGAAAAGCCAAATTATGTATAAAAATAAGTTTAGAAAAAATTGAAACAAGCCCAATGAAATACAAAGAATTTTTCTGGGAAAGAGATTGATGCACTGTTTTTTTTTCTTTGAATTCTTTTGTACTCTTCAAAGTGAGTGTTTATGTTATCACATATATTAAATATATATTTTTTTACTTTCAATTCGGCAAAATCTAGTTATGTTTTCATGAGTTTTACATAAATATGTTCTGTTGTTAGTAATGCCAAAGTAGAACATCCTTCTTGAGTAATGCAAGTTCTTAGATAGTTCATTTAAATTAATTTCAATCTATAGAAGCTTCATTTGGCTGAAGTTGAAAAGAAGTTTATATTCAGAATTTCCTGATTGTCCCAATAATGCTTTATTTTTAAATTTTTTGTTGATTCCATGATCCAGTTTAAGGATCACACATTGCATTTAGTTGTTACGGCTCTTTAGTTATGTATAATCTAGACCATTTCTCCTCTCTTTTGTAATCTTTCATAACATTGATACTTCTAACATTCTGTCACAATTGTTTTTACAAAAATATTTTGATTTTAATTTTCTAATTTTTGGTTACTTTTTCTTGATTAGATTCATATTAACATTTTTGGCAGGAAAACGATACAAGGGATATTGCCTCCTTCCCAATACATCACACTAGGAGGCTCATAAGTCAGTGTGCCAAATTTTTGGCAATACCAAACTTGATTCCTTGGTCAGTGTGGCATCTCCCAGATTTCATTATTCTTTTTAAATTTTATTTTACCTTAAGTTCTGGGATACCTGTGCTGAACGTGCAGGTTTGTTACATAGGTATACATGTGCCATGGTGGTTTGCTGTACCTATCAATCCGTCATCTAGATTTTAAGCTTTGTATGCATTAGGCGTTTGTCCTAATGCTCTCCATCCCCCTTTCCCCCAACTCTTCAACAGGCACTGGTGTGTGATGTTCCCCTCCCTGTGTCCATGTATTCTCATTGTTCAGCTCCCACTTACGAGTGAGAACATGCAGTGTTTCGTTTTCTCGTCCTGTGTTAGTTTGCTGAGGATGATAGTTTCCAGCTTCATGGCCCTGCAAAGGACATAAACTCATTTTTTATGGCTGCATAGTATTCCATGGTGTATATGTACCACATTTTCTTTACCCATTCTATCATTGATGGGCGTGTTGGTTCCAAGTCTTTGCTGTTGTAAATAGTACTACAATAAACATACATGTGTATGTTATGTTTATAGTAGAATGATTTATAATCCTTTGGATATATACCCAGTAATGGGATTGCTGAGTCAAATGGTATTTTTGGTTCTAGATCCTTGAGGAATTGCCACACTATCTTCCATAATGGTTGAACTAGTAAAGGATGTTTTCTTTGAAATTCCCAAGTAGTCTGTGGAAAAACACTTGGGACTGTGTGAATCCTGTTCCACAAAAATCTTTCGTGCAGTAGTTTTACCATCCATTGGTGATTGTTGCTGAATTAATACTATGGTGATACCATATTTTTATCAATCCTATATTTCTATCAATCCTATACAGACTGGCATTCTGTAAAGTATAACATCCCTTTTTCTACTTTCTTAACTTTTAAAAATAGATAAACTCATGGATTCTTCTTTTATTGAATGAGTTATAAAACCATTCATGGTTTTTGTTCATTTTGATACTCAAGTTGTGCCAAATTTGGCCAGTGCATGCTCTTTTAAGTTGGCTCCTGTGTTCTTTTCACATCTCCTTGTGTTTTGGAGTCCTTTTATCTTCTTTGTGGCATGCTCTCAACTTGTACTTTTTCCTGCCCCACCTGTAGTCATTTCTTTAAGAAGGCTTGGTGATTTTTAGTGGGGAATCAAATATATTTTTAAAAGATCTGAATACTTTATAGCTACTGGAATTCTAGGTTCTGTCAGTGGACATTGTTAAGAAATGCCTAGATAGAGAAAGGAGAGACTTTTTTTTAAATCCAGAGGCTATACAGTTGGTTCTTCATACCTCAGGTTCTGCATCTATGGATGCAACCAATCACAGAAGGAAAATATTTTCTAAAACATGCAACACAAAGTAACAATTTTTTAAATTTTTATTATGTAAAAATAAAAATACAGTATAACTATTTATATAACAATTATGTTTTGGGTATTCAATATAATTGAGATATTATTTAAAGTATATGGGAGGATTTGTATAGGTAATATGCAAATACTATGCCATTTTATATAAGGGACTTGAGCATCTATGGGTTTTGGTGTCTGCAGTGTCCTGGAAGCAATCTCCTGTGGGGATACTGAAGGATGACTGTACTGATACTTCTAATACTCTCCTACATCACAAGGCTTTTTTTTTTTTTTTGAGGCAGAGTCTGTCACCCAGGCTGTAGTACAGTGGTATGATCTTCGCTGACTGCAACCTCCACCTCCCAGGTTCAAGTAATTCTCCTGCCTCAGCCTCCCGAGTAGCTGGGATTACAGGCGTGTGCCACCACATCTGGCTAATTTTTTTTTTTTTTTTTTTTTTTGTATTTTTAGTAGAGACGGGGTTTCACCATATTAGCCAGGCTGGTCTCGAACTCCTGACCTTGTGATCCGCCCACCACAGCCTCCCAAAGTGCTGGGGTTACAGGCGTGAGCCACCATGCCTGGCCATCACCAGGCTCTTTATCTCCATTGCTATTTCATATTTGCATCTCACTTCTCCCATAATAATAACCTACTTCCCAATAGCATCAATATGTTCCTTTCTTTGTTCAATTCTGCACTGCATACAAATAGTTTTGAAATCACTACATGCCTATCACTATCAACATCAAACCTACTATGTAACTTAGAATTTTTCCACATTTTCTCTTGTTTTTTTGTCTTTTCTTTAGAGTATATCCCATCGAGGATGTCCCCTCAGAGCACTCTGTTCAAAAGTGAACAAATTCTACTTTATAATAAGCGAACTAATTCTTCAGTATAATTATGCTATCAGTGCTACAGTGAAATATATTCCTTTGTTTCTATTTGTTTTTCATGTTGACACTTGCTTCATTTGTATTCCTTTTGCTTTATTTTTTAAATAGGTAAGTTAGTTACATAGTTTCAAAGTAAAAACATTAGAAGAGTCCCACTCTCAACTCTTTTTATTCCACTCATTGCCCATCACTCTCTCTGTGTAACCATTTTCTTTAGTATCTGATTGACACTTTCTCTTTCTTTCTGTAAAAAATAAGATCTTAAAAAAATATATATAAGTATATATTTTATACCCATTCACGCTTAAACACAGATTTTGTATTAAGTACATTTTCCCACTTTGTTTTTTCACTTCACAATACATCCTAGAGATTATGCAATATTAATTCATGAAGATTATGCTCATTTATTACATAGTTACGTAGTTGTCAATTCATGTGTGTTTAGCCTAGTTTATTCAACCAATATCCTATAAAGGAGAATTTTTTTCATGTATTTTGCTATTAGAAATATTGCTGCAATAATTATCTCAGTGAATTTTTGCTTTGTTTGATTTTCCTGGAGATGTATTTTAAGAGTAAATCTTTAGAGGTGGGATTACTGAGTGAGAGTAATTTCATATCCAGGTTTTTTTGTTGTTGTTTAGCTATTGGGAATTTCTTCACAATGCTGTTATATTTTTGTATTCCATCAGCAATATATGAGAGAGCCTGGTGCTGTACCACCTCAGCAAAAGAGTCTTGTCATACTTGAAAGTTTGCCAATCTGATAGATGATAAATAATATCAAGCAGGTAATTTTATTTTATGTTTCTCTTATAATGAGTAAAATTGAGCATCTTTTTATGAGAGCAAAGGCCATTTGTATAATTTCTGTGGGAAATCTTTAAAATTCATGATATTTGCTCAGTTTTCTAAATTTTTTTTTTTTTTTTTTGGATGGTGTGTCAGTCTGTCAACCAGGCTGGAGTGCAGTGGCGTGATCTCGACTCACTGCAACCTCCGCCTCCCGGGTTCAAGTGATTCTTCTGCCTCAGCCTCCCGAGTAGCTGGGACTATAGGTGCCCGTGACCACACCTGGCTAATTTTTGTATTTTTTAGTAGAGATGGTGTTTCACCACATGGGCCAGGCTGATCTCGAACTCCTGACCTTGTGATCCATCCACCTCAGCCTCCCAAAATGCTGGGATTACAGGCATGAGCCACCACATCCGGCTGTTTAGGGATGTGATACATGAATTTGTAGTGCATAATGCAAGTGTTAGCTCATATTTTGAAAATCTGCCTTTTAATTGTGTTATATTGATTTTATGTGACATGATTTTTATTTAGTTGAAGTTATCCATCTTCATGCTTCTCAATTATCAAAAGAATAAAATGTTTTAAAAAGGGAAAACCCCATATAATTTTTCTTACTAGAAGTGCTATTTTTCAAATTTCAAAGTGCCAAAGTGGTCATTTAAGTCATAGACATCTATTCCTGGTTAATATTTGGCAAAGGCAGATTGTTTTCCTAAAAGGGATATCCTTCTCAATGTCCACTAGTCACCCGTGGTGAATCCAGAAGCAGCGTTGAAGTCAACTACAATCTAAATATAACTACATTTCCTGCCTGATTTTATAAATATATATATCCTCCATGCAGGTTTATTTTTTCAGTGGGTGATTTAGTCCAATCAGATCATTTCTGTGTAAGAACTTTTTAGAGATGTAAAAGATGTATTAGCCTTAGAAGTTGATATATAAATTTGCTTGTTATTTTGTCAGTGTCTCAATTCTTTTAATTTACTTCTTTACCCTAAAAGGAAAAAAAATGAACAAGTGAGTTATATTAAATGAGTTAATATTTTTTCAAATGTTGAATTAGTTTTTCATTTTCAGCCAGAATTATATAATTTTGTAGATGTGTTTAACCTCATAATTTTATGGCCAGAGATTGTTTCCAGGATCCATCTAAAGTCCAGACATTCTCTTGAAGAAAGTCCTTTTTCTCTGGACCTGGGCACTTCTATTTATGTCTAGAACCTAGATTAAATAGAGTTATTTTGCTGCCCAGCAATGAGAGAAATAATAATGAAATTGTGTAAGAGTCGATGGGAACACAGTATGAGTTCATTACAGTATATTAGAAAAAATCTGGAATGAGAATCAAGAGAATAAAGATGTAGTTCTGTCAAAATTACATCTTAGGAGGTTGAGTGATCAATTTCTGGTTTACAATATGCAGATCTGTAAAATCTGAGAGTTATGATTGATTAAATATAATCTACATTGGAAACTTCAGGATTTTGTGATTTTTAGCACTCCTTTAGCAACTCCTTTCCTCATATTTCTTTTCTTGACACTATCGGACCTGCTTCAACTATCCATACTTCCTGAATTCATCATTCCAATTCACTTCCTCACTTAAAACTTTTGTCATCCTCACGAGGGTACAGAAATACTTTAGTAAGGGACCCAAATTTTCGTATTCCACAACAGTTTGTATTTTGCTCCCCATCCTGTATCAAATGCTGTCTTAGTCCATTCAAGGGGCTCTTACAGAGTACTATACACTGAGTAGATTCTCAGCATCAGAAATTTGTATCTTACAGCTCTGGAGGCTGGCAAGTCCAAGATCAAGGCACCAACAGATTCAGTGTCTACTTAGGTCCCATTTTGTCATAGATGGTGCCTCTCTCAATGCATCTTCACATGCCGAAATGATCAAGGCAGTTCTCTGGAGCTTCTTTCCTGGGGGTTCTACCTTCATGACCTAATCACCTTCCCAAAGGCCTCACCTCCTAATACCACCATCTTGGAGGTTAAGATTTCAACATATGAATTTTAGGGCAACATAAACATTCGGGCCATAGCAACTACATACTGACTTTTATAAAACTAACTTCTAGGTCAGCTACCAAATATTTGTCATTTCTGTTCAAGAGTATGTGTTGTGAAAGGCAAATAAAATCTCAGGACCCCAACTTGCTATGCCAGGAGACAAAAAAAGTAAGCTGAAAGCTGGGTCGTGCAATAAACTGCCTTTTATTTTGCTCCTAAGCAGGTCACTACATATAAAAGGCTAGATATCAACAGAGGTAGCTACTCTATGTTCACTTTACCTTATCTAAAGTGCCAATTAACGAATACATAATTGACTATTTCCTTACTTGCTCCTCTTCTCTTGCAATGTGTGGATTCAGTAACGTGATCATACTCTCCCTCCTTCCTCTCCAACCTGCTTTACCCCTTTAAATATTGAAGCTGTCAAAATCATCTTTGAAAAAAGCCACAGACCACAGGTTGTTCCCATGGATTGGTTTTTTTCTGGACATAACCTTGGCAAAATAAACCTCTAAATTGCTTGAGATCTGTCTATGCTTTATGTTGTATAGTATGCTGGGGACAGGAACCACATATATGTATAGAATACCATTTGGAACCCTCTTGACTTAAAAAGATACTATGATGAAGTCTCTCAATCACCTTCAGTACTTAAAGAGCTTGTGCGATCTGACATACTAAATCTGGCAAAATTAAACACTGCTTCCAGTCTAGTATACTTCCTTTAAATGCAGTAAAGCTGGCAGCCATTCTGCTCTGTAAGTTCCCATTCCTAAAGCTTTTCTAGTATCCCAAGAAGCTTTGTAGTCCGTCTGGCCACTGGGTCAAAATGATCCTCCTTTTTGTATTACTCTGTATTCAGCCTTAATCTTCAAGAAGAGCCTACCAATACAAATTTTTGGAAAATAATACTTGATGGATATACTTTACCACTATATCAATTTGCGAAGGGCAGCTTTTTGTAATTTTACCAGAAATACAAGAATATTACAAGGTAATTCTGCTTAGGTAAAAAGAAAAAAAAATGCAGGAATAAAGATAATTTAACTGCATGGTCTCTAATGCTCTTTAAGCCCGAAGAAACTGATGACATTGATATACATATGTCTTTCTTACTCTCTTAGGAGAAAGCATATTTATAAATCCTATAATATGTCTAAATTCGGCTCTGACAATTTAACCAGATGCCTCCCTTCATTACCCTGCACACATATTTCTGATACAGAATAGCTTAAAACTGGGAAGATTTCAATTTAGCTGGTTTTATCTTTTAAATTTCCATTTTGTATATTTCTAAAGTCAATAATAAAATATTCAGGATTAATTATATGCCTGTGTGACATATCACTTTTGATGCAACTATACAACTCTTTGATTTAACTATATTTGTAGAAATTGTATCTCTAAAGCTATTTCCTATTTTAACTTGGTTTTATGTATGTGCAAAGTTTTGGATATGCACATGCATATGTATATATAACATATCTATCTGTGTCTATATTGAGCTGTGGCTGTATGAAAGAGATTTTCAATCTAGGAATGTAGTTTCCTAGTAACAAGAATCACATATAAGTTCTTTAAGGAACTGTCTCTACAATCGTATGCCCTCAGCTTGATTAGCAAGGCAAGAGCTTTTCAGAAGCAGCTTCAATTTCTGCATAGGACATCTAACAATCAAAGTAATGGTACAATTGTATAAAGGAGGGAGAAGCCAAATAGATATTCAGGCAGCAATTTCTTTAGATCCAATTCAACTTAAAAAAAATCACATGGAAGGATACCCCCATAATAATATTATATATAATTAATACCTATGCAACATACCATATTTTATTAAGAGGCTGGTATCTTATTTTCAGAGCTACATGTTTAAAAAGAATAGTTTAATTTCAAAGTGGGATTAAACAAATGAGCTCTGCAGATAAGACTGAATGATGTTTATCTCCTGTTCTCCCACCCCACCCCCACCCATAGCCCCAGAGAATACATAGCAGTCTATCTAGTTCTAGGTTGTGGCGATAAAAGGCTGCTGGCAAATACGTTTTTAAAATTTGTCTTCAGGCCTTATATAAAACATTGGAGGCTAAGAGAGACAGACTTGAGTCTACCATTTACTTTAAAAAATGCCTTTATTTGCTTTTGCTTTTTTTCCTATAAATTTGTCCTACAAAAGTGGAAATGAATTATTTTATTAAGCTTTAAGTTAATTAAAATGTAAAATATAAAAAACAATGAACCAGAACTTATTTCTTCCCACTATGCCAAGAATGATGCAGTGTAATATTTAGTAGACTTAAGACACCCAAATTATAGTTCAAGCTGTGTCAGTCTATGTGTCTCTTAATGATTTATAAATTGTATTTTCTCATCTGTTATCTTCAAGGGAACCAAACTCCAACTCTAAGGTACCATCAAATATCCTGTGTTACTCTGTTATATCAAAGGTAATACAAGGTATTTGACTTGCACCAAGAAAAACGTTTAGATCCAAAGCAGAATGAGATGGGACCCAAATGTTGAGATTACTATGAATTAGTGGAAAGAAAATTTTACCAGGAGTAGAATATCTGTGTCTAGGGTCTGGTTCCATCACCTACTATCTGTATCTGTGTTTTATCTGGAAAGTCACCATAACTTATTTAAGATTCTAATTTTTAATCTATAAGATGGAAAGAGTCTGATATGCTATCACAGAGTGGTTGTATTAGTTCATTCTCATGCTGCTAATAAAGAGATACCTGAGATTGGGTAATTTATAAAGGAAAGAGGCTTAATTGACTCACAGTTCCACATGGCTGGAGAGGCCTCACAATCATGGAGGAAAATGAAGGAAGAGCAAAGAGATGTCTTACTTGGCGTCAGGCAAGAAAGAGCTTGTGCAGGGGAACACCCCTTTATCAAACCATCAGATCTCATGTGACTTGTTCACTGTTAAGAGAACAGCATGGGAAAAACCCATCCCCATGATTCAATTACCTCCCACTGGGTCTCTCCCACTTCACGTAGGGATTATTACAATTCAAGATGAAATTTGGATGGGGACACAGAACCAAACCATATCATTCTGCCCCTGGACCCTACTAAATCTCATGTCCTCATATTTCAAAACCAATCATGCCTTCCAACTGTAACCCAAAGCCTTAACTCATTCCAGCATTAACCTAAAAGTAGAAGTCCAAAGTCTCATATGAGACAAGGCAAGTCTCTTTTGCCTATGAGCCTGTAAAATCAAAAGCAAGTTCGTTATTTCCTAGATAACAATGCGAGTACCGGCATTAGGTAAATACAACTATTCCAAATGAGAGCAATTGGTCAAAATGAAGGGGCTACAGGCCCCATACAAGTCCAAAATTCAGTGGGGTAGCCAAATCCTAAAGCTCTGAAATGATCTCCTTTGACTCCACGTCTCACATCTAGGTCACACTGATGCAAAAGGTGGGCTCCCATGGCCTCGGGCAGTGGTTAAGAAAATTAAATTCCGTAAAAATGTGTGAATTTTGTTTTGTTTGCAAACTATGGATTATTTTGTGAATGTGAGATGTTCTTAAAGTTCATTATTTATGTTGAATATAGGTCTTTACCAGGACACATAGTATTGCCTTAAAAAAGCAAATCAATGTAAACAGTTTAAATTATATGGAGTAAAATGCAAGAGTAATACTAATAAACATTAGAAAACATGTTGGCAACTTCAGCAAATACTTGGATCAAGATGACTTGAGATTCTTGATTGTCATCTTTCAGTAATCTGTGTGAACATTAGTGTGCTCATTGCATAATGACTGATATACTTTAATGACATACCTAATTCTTGAAGCTCTTATTCACTTGTTGTGCCAAAATGCACATAATTAAGAGGTACTTTGCATTTAAATGAATTTAATTTTAGTAAAATATTTCAAAGATTTCTAGTTCACTAATTTGCAAATCAAGCAAATAAAAGTGAAGGAAGCTTTTAGCTTATAAATGAATAACCCACCTGCTGATAACAATTATATACTGTGGACAAAATATTGAATACAAATATTTAAAAAATTTAAGAGTAATAAAAACAAACACAAAATGGAGGGATTTTTATCTCATTCTGGGTAAGATCCCTATTGATATGGTTTTCTCCTGAGGAAACACCCAGTTTATATTGACATACCTTTGATAGAACTCAAGAAGAAAGCCACTAACTTATTAGTCTAAGGAGGCAGACAATGGGATTTGAGGATAACATCTCAGAAGAGTACCACAGAGACTGCATATTAATCCCTCTCAAATAGTTGGATGACCCCCTAAACTGTACATGCACACAACAAGACATCAGTAAGCTCATTTGGGGAAAACATCTAAAACTCTAGAAGAGTTCTACTGAGTATTAGCAACTGCCAAGTGCTGGAGAAACAGGAATGCAGTGAGAATTTCAACATTTTGAGGAAATTGGTAAATATCTCAAGATCTCCATTGAAACAATATAAGGGTTACATCTTAGGAGTAAAGGTTGCATACAAAGACAAAAAAATGTTGCCATAAGACTCAAAGAAAAAACAAAATTCTCCATTCTAAGAAAGCCTAAAAATAATCTTTTGAAATATCAAGTAAACTGCCAGTAACTTAGCTGATTTCCTATAAAAATGCAGCACTCTTCAGAAGATAAGAGATTCCTGAGTCCCTACAATGCACAATGTAAAATACTTAAAAATCAGATATGTGATTATAGTTCACTAGCGACAAACTCATTTATGACCCAAATGTTGAAATTACCAGTAAGAACTTGAATATAATTATGATAAATATGTTAAAGATACTATAGAAAAAGATGGGAAAATTAGAGAAGCAATGGAGAATTTCAAAAGAACCATGAAACTATAAAGGAACAAATGGAAACCATAAACTGAAAAACACAATCTCTGAAAAATTCATTGCATATAATTAACAGCAGATTGCACAAAACGGAAGGCATTTGTAAACTCGAAAATAAGTCATCAGAAATTTTCCAAACTAAAGTAGAAACAGAAAGCCGACTGAAAAAATAGAATAAAACCTCCATGTCCATTATGGCAATATCAAGTAGTATAACATACATGTAATTAGAGTCCCCAAAGGAGAATAAAGAAAAAGGTGCAGGAAAACAATTTTGAAGAAATATTGGCTAACATTTTTTCCAAATTTGATTTTAAAAAGGGCAACCTACAGATGCAGGATACTTGGTGAACCCTGAACAGCTTAAATAAAGAAGAAAATGCACATAGGAAAATCATAGTCAAACTCTACTGATAAATAGAAAAAGAATTATGAAAGCAACCAGAGCATTCAAAAAAAAATTATAGGTAGTGGAACTGCAAAAATTTATTACTGATCACTCTTAAGAAACAACATAAATCAAAAGACAATGGAATAATGGAATAATACTCTAAAAATTCTGAAAGAAAGAATCTGTATCCAGGAAATGTGTCTTTAAAGATTTAAGGCAAAAGACATTTTCAGGTAAACAAGTTGATAAAATTTGTTCCAGCAGACATACACAAAAACATTGCTAAAGAAAGTTCTTCAGGCACAAAGTAAATGACTCCAGATGGAAATTATTTTATATAGGAAGAAATGATGAGCATTTATAATGGTAAATATGCAGATACATATAAAATCTTATTTCTTAAATTTAAGTTGATTGCTTAATTATAAAAAATGTGGTATTTGAAACATGTAGAAGTAAAACTTGTGACAAAATAGTACAAAGAATAGGAAAGAGATAAATTGTACTGTAATAAGGCTCTTAAGTATGCAGTGGTTTAATTTTAATTCATGGTATACTGTGATTAGTAAAGGATGCAAATTGTAATCCTTAGACCAATTTGGAGAAAGATTGTCAAGGGTAAATATTTTCTTACCCCAAATTGTAAATCAAATTTATAGTTTCCCCTTATCATTCCTTTTAAGAATAACAATTTAGGAGGCATTAAGTATTTATATGTGGTGGAAAAATCAGAAAAGTTTTTCAGTTGATTCTTGATAAATGTCAAATAAAACTTTCCTTCTTGTCATTAGACATTTAATCCAAAGAATAAATGGTGGAAGAAAACACTTATCACAACCTTCTTGATCCATTATTCTGGAAAAATTGTATGAAATAGTGAATTACCAATGTCAAGATAGTTAATTCCAAGTGATATGGTTTGGATTTGTGTCACCACCCAAATCTCAAGTAGAATTGTAATCCCTAATGTTGGAGGTGGGGCCTGATGGGGAACAATTGAATCATGGAGGTGGATATCTTCCTTTGGTGCTAGAGTTCTTAAGAGATCCAGTTGTTTAAAGTGTGTGGCATCTCCACCTCTCTCTTCCTTCTGCTCTGGCCATATAAGATGTGCCTGCTTCCCCTTTGCCTTTTGCCATAATTGAAGGTTTCCTGGGGCCTTCCCAGAAGCCATTGTGCTTCTTGTATAGCCTGCAGAATGGTGAGCTAATTAAACCTCTTTTCTTGATAAATTACCCCATCTCAGGTATTTCTTCATAGCAGTGCAAGAACAGCCTAATACACCAAGAAATTTTTTAAAGTGCTAATTGTTGTAGTGGTATAAGAAAAAATAGTCGTACCACATCACCATTTTCCCTTATATCCCATTCATAGTTTTAATGCATGATATTCTCTTTCCAACCTTAGTTTCAAGGCAGGATACACTGAGTATAGATAGAAGATGAGATATGATAACTCTTAGTCCTCAGCATCAGTTGCTAATCAAAGCACAGGGTTAAAGAGTAGAACCAGGTCTCAAAAACTCAAGAAAATAACCATGATGGGTTTTACATTTTTTCCTTTGCTCTTGTCACTGGAAATTGGGACAAGTTCCTCATGAGCCCATAATCACTAAGCTTCCATATCCTAAGAAGGATATTACTTCTAGGTGACTTATTTATAGAAGGGGTCTTTTCATGACGAAGCAAGCCCAGCTATTTACTGATAAGATAGATAGCATGTTTTCTGGACATTCTTTCTCAAGGACAACTTTGTTTCAAATATTTGGTAAGAATTAAAAAGAGTTAATATAGGATGAAGCTGTCATCAATGTCTAAAGGGCAGAAATTACACAAGTGGTTGAACAAGAAACCCCCTTGCTGTAGATAACATGCTATTAAGTAATTGCATTATTGCAAGTATGGTGCCAATATACTCTTATGGAAAGATGAACTGTAGGAGTCAGTTCCAAATATTTTCTCAAAATATTCTCTAAACCTGCTCCAAAGACTGGAGACAGGAACTTAAAACCTCTAAAATGTAAGTATAAACAATAAGAAAATCACTAGATGCTTTTAACGGAATGTCTGATTTTGAATTCAGGTTCACAGATTTTATTGAGCCTACTAAAGTATGTTAGCTGCAAACTGTAGTCTCAAGTTGGCACTTCATAAATTATCAAGTGAAACGTATAGTTCCAGCTATTTGGGAGGCTGAGGTGGGAGGGTCATTTGACCCCAGGAGGTCAAGGTTGAAGTGAGCCAAGATCACCCCTCGCACTCCAGCCTGGGTGACAGAGTGACACCGTGTCTCTCAAAAAAACAAAAACAAAAAAACATCGAGTGGAATTGGGATGGAATAATTTTATATTGTCTGAACAGTGGGAAATTCTTGTCCCTAATACTCGGGTTTTCATAACGTTCATGAGAAATTATTTTTCAATAACTTCTCAAGTACATTTCAACTTGTAAGAGTAAATAAACGTATTTAGTGTTTATGTTCTTAACTCTGGTGGGGCTCATATATTTAAAAACTAAACTAATTTGTTTAGCTATATACTAAGTAGAAAAAAACAGAAGCTAAGACACAACTACAGTTTATTCCCTTTAACATTATTCATTTGTCTTTCAGTGAGCCATTCCCACTCACTCTGATTCTGGTAAAATATGGCTCAAGCACAGAACATACAGAAAAATACCCTAAAATTATAAAGCTTGAAGTAACAAGTTTTTGTTTATGGACATAGAAATATATATAAGATTAATAAATAAGACTAAATGTATAATATTTCTCTATTTTTTCCAAAGTGAAAATGTATGTGAGAAGGGAGAAATTGTTACTGATACTTGAAATAATGTGTGCTCATCATTAAATGCCCACTTAAAACACAGTAAATAAAGTTTTAAAATAAGATTC
Source organism: Macaca fascicularis (assembly GCF_037993035.2). NCBI lineage: Eukaryota > Metazoa > Chordata > Mammalia > Primates > Cercopithecidae > Macaca > Macaca fascicularis. The sequence goes on from NC_088386.1 coordinate 58,603,074, forward strand.
ACCCTAAATCTCACCATACAAATATAATCATTGTCATCATTTTGGTGAGTAATTTGCTTAGCTTTTTTTACACGCACACACACACATACACACACACACATAGAGTACACTTACAATTTAAAATTTTCAGAATTGTACTAAGTTTTTTGTCATCTGCTATTTTTCATGATATGTTATAAATATCCATTCATTTTTCTCACTTATTTTTCAATTAGGTGGAACAAATTCTGTCAGTGATCAGTAACTGAACATTATCTGATAAGCAGTAACCACTTGGTAAATGCTAGCTAATAGCATTATCACCTAGTACTAAAGAAAATAAACAAAAAATGAAAGCAATTCATTATTTTATTATTTAAAAGTTTTATTCACTCAAATGTTTTCATTATCTGATGGGTTTGCCAGGTATTAACCTGGGAAAAGAATGAGGATTTAACAAATATAGACAGATTGTAACAGAGCAATAAAATTAGGAGAAATAATTTGCCTAGTTATCAGATTTTTATTCATTCTTGTGATGCTTGAGAGTTGCCATGAATTAAATCCCAAATTTCCTGCTGGATATTTTCTTCTAATAACTATGTCGCTTTCCCTGAGTTTTCTCTGGAAAGTCTACTTACAAACTGTTAGCTTTTATTCTTGTTTTTATGTTTAACCATTTAACTACTTAGCAGTTTGTTATAGCAGAACTTATATCCTATTTATGCAAGAACAGAAACTAGTTTTAACTTACCCACAATCTTATTTGTTCAATATACCAGAAATGGTTAGAAATTGTTGAGACTATGTTGCTTATCAGTCAGAGGTTTCTAAAAACAGCCAACAAAAAGGTGGCAAATTTAAGCAGCAATGAGACGTTTATGAATGAAACTTGTGACTATATTTTTGTAGATGATATTTGACTGTTCTCTAAATGCCTACTTTATGTAGTTCTTTTAAACAAGGCTAAGAATTTTATACTCACTGATTTTTTATTTCATTCATCATTCATTTATTTAATTATTCAATCACTGAGTAATAATTATATATTCATTGAAGTCCCTCCATGGACCAGAAATCGTTGTAGGTATTGTAAATGTAATCCTAACATGAGAGAGAATCCTTTAAATCACATATTTGGAGTTAGTAAGAAAAATAGACAAATAAATGAGTAACTAAATATAGTTTGAAAGGCATAGGTATTTTGGAGAACATTTATGCCCTGAACAGAATACATTGTTGGGAACAGCTTCCTAGAACAAAAGGTTAATTAAGTTGAGACCAGATGATTGAGTAGGAATTCGTCAGATAGAGAAAAATAGGATTGCTTCATGTCAAAGGATAAGCATAGATGAGGAACTTGAAGCTAGAGAAAGGTTTGAAATTGAACAGAAAACATTTCTAATGACTGGGACTAAATATTCTAGTGGGTAAATTGTAAAAAGTAAGATGGAGGTGGGACACAGACCGAACATAAAGACACTCATAAAACCCAGAAAGGAGTTTGGGATTTAGCTTAAGATCAATTGTTAAGTAATAATGTGATGTTATCAATTTTGCATTTTAAAAAGATTGCGGAGATCTTAATTAAAAGCTAATTCAATAAGCCATATGAGAGAAAACGAGAGCCTGAATATTAGTATGTTCTGACAGCAGAGAAAGGGCACAGAAGATTTCCAGAAGTTGTGCATTGGATGTGGCAATGTCGGGGAAATGGATTGCAGATAGCCTGCCAGCCAGTATTTATGTAAGAATGAATTTTTTTTCAAAGTTTTTAAAATTGAGTATAATTTTTTTGCTTAAATAATAAATTTTGAGCATTGAGTTGTACAAAGGTACACATCCATATATCCACCACCACAACTGAGATACTGAATATTTACATCATCCTAAATTTCTTCATGTCCATTTCTAGTCAAATCCTGTCTCCTAAATGTGGAGTCTTAAAGGGATAAGGAGTCAGTCTTGGCAAGGAGGGGAAAGCAAAAAGAGAAAGCATATCTGCTTTCTGTAACTCTGCCTTTTTTCATGGTCCAGGACACATAGCCCTCCTGCGCAAATGACTTGCAATCTTCCTGAGCCCAGCTTATCAGAAGACCCTGATAGAAAAATGCAGGTTAGCTCGCTGCAACCTTGGCATTATCAGTACTGCACGTAGCTCTCTCCAGCACAAGCACCATCCTATAAAATCCCCAGCAAGACTTTGTCTCCTTGCAGTCGGCTCCTCTCTTGCTGATCAGCCCGTTGCACCCTTACAACATATTTTCATACTTTCTTTAATATATCTGCCTTTCTTTACATACAACTGTCATGGTAAATTCCTTTACTGCCTGTGACACTGACCCAGCTACTCACTACTTGTAACACTAAAGATAACTAGTCTGACTACACCATGGTTTAGTTTTGTTTATTCTTGAACTTCATATAAATGGAATTATATATTATGTAGTCCTTTAGATCTGTTTTCTTCACTTAGCTAAATGTTTCTGAGAATTACCCATATTACTGAGATACCATAGTCTGTACTTTTTCATGCTGGGTGGAGTTTCATTTATCACATTGGTTTATTCGTTCTCTTATTGCTGGATATTTAGATTCACCGAAGAAAAATAAGTGCCCATCTTTTCTCTTGGGTAAATACCTAGGTAGTTACCAGGTCAAAGGTTAGGCATATGTTTAAAGTTACAAGACAATGCTAAACTTTCAAACCGATTAACATTTTACAGTATAGGCTAGTTCTACTTGCTTCAAATCTTCTTCAATAGTTGGTATACTCAGGCTTTACTTTAGCTATTCCCATGGGTGTGAAGTGGTATCTCAATGTAGTTTAAATTTGCATTGAAGATAACTAGTAATAATGAACATCTTTTAATATGATTTTTGCCCATTATAGAACCTCTTGCATAAACTTCTTATTTAAAGCTTTTGCTATTTTTTTACTGAGATATTTATTATGTTATTGAGTTGTAATTTTTTTTTTTTTATAATTTCTGTTTCTCTGAGATTTCCAGTTGATTTATTTTTATTTCCTTGAGGTCAGTTATAGTAAGTAATTCAAATCCTTATTTGCTAATTACAACAGTTAGATTATCTTGAGTTTGGTCTCTACTGATTGCCTTTTCTCTTGATTATGGATCATGTTTTTATATTTATTAATATGCCTGGTAATTTTGGATTGCATGCTGAGCATAAAAAATTATATATTGTACAGATTTTGGATTCTTCTCTATTCCCTTCAGGGTATTAATTTTTTATTTAATAATTAACCATAATGGCTCATAAGCAGACGTATAAACTGTAATTTATGTTTATTCTTAACTACTTCTTTTGCTGTAGGATAATCTACATCCTATTTATGCTGGGACAGAACTAGTTTTAAACTGCTCACAATCTGATTTGCTTAACGTACCAGAAATTGTTAGTAGAAATTGGCCAGCCTAAAACTACAAGCTCTGTTTTCTCTAACGTGGGTGATAGCTGAAATCCATGTGTAGCTCTTTTTGTTACAGCTGGGTCGCTTGCAGCCTGTCCTATCAGGGTGTCATTCGGTGACCAGCCAGAGATCCTTTCAGAGGTCAGATACAACTTGGGGCTGTCACTGTCTCACTTCAGTTGTTGTGACTGTCCATACCTTTACTTTCTTTCTTTGAGCAAGTAAGACTAACGATTTTTTCTCTTTGCTTAGCTGCCCCTGTGGTAAGTCTAACCTATTTTCCATAAAGCTGTGTGATCCCTTCTTCCAAGGGCCTCCACTCCTGCAGTTTTCTGCCTGTTTTTAGAAACTCAGTGCCTTCAGGTAGGTTTTCTATCTGTTTGATTTGGAGTTTTATATAGACGTTGTTATCTTTGGAAGAGTTGATTCAATAGAATCTACTTAGTAATTGCCAGACAGGAAACCTGCAGACTTGATTGTAAGCTTTGCAAGAGCGGGTCTATTTTGTTTGTTTGTTTGTTTTTCTGTTTTTCTTCTGTCCTAGGGAGACTATTTTAGTCCAGGGTGTAGTCTTTACTCCTAAAGTAGCTTTCCTAGAGTTTCAATACAAAGTTGTTTATCAAAGTGCTTCTGCTTTGTCGGGATTCCAACTTTTCTTCCCTGAAATGCGCAACAGGTGAAATCTCTATTTAACTCTTTTAGCCTTGTAGCTGTTTGTTTTTGAATTTTTTTCACTTGGGAGTTTTGCAGCTCTGGAAGAATTTGTATTTCAGGGGAGCTTATATACCCGTTGGGGCTTCCCATTTGGTGGATCTGTCCTTTTGAAAATTTCCACTCTCGATTTCCAACCACCCTCGTAGCCACTGCCTTCTACCCTTCTACTTCTCAAGCACATGACTTCAGCTTTCTACTTAAGTCCTAGCCACTCATGACACTGGGATTCTGGAGTGCCTTCAGGGGAAAAGCCCTGTAAATGTAAATCTCACCCAGTCTGTTTTTCTTCTTTCAAGGATTGAATCTTTTCCAGTTTTTTCTGATGTTTGTCATTTTTAGGGCCACCACACAGTTATTTTTGTATGTTTCTACAGTTTATAATTGTTGTCTCTAGGAGAGTTTGTTGGATATAAGCCAGTAGTGAAAATGGAATTCATTTCCTTTGCCTTTAAGGTGGACAGAATTAAGCACACTTAAATGTGATGAGAAAGAGGTAGGAAGAAAAAAGTAGGAAAGTTACAGGATAATGGGATTTAAAAGGAATTGAAACTAGAAATGAGCACCTGAAAGGCAGAGGGGAATAGAATTCAAAATATAGGTGAAAGGATGAGCTTTTCATGTACCAAGAAGGATCCCTTTTCCTTTAAAATAGAAGGGAGTAAATACTAAAGAAGTCAGGCTTGTAGAAATGGGTGGCACAAACAACAGTGACAATCACAATTTTAATTTATACTCTTTAATGAAGAACTATATGCTAAGCACTATTTTGAATATTTAAAATGCATTATTTAATCCTCAAAATAATTCAATGAAGAAAAAAATTTTATCGTTATTATACAGAAGCTAAAACTCATTCAGAAAGTTTAAGTTACCTCCCCAAGGCCATATGCTTAGTAGGGCTAGGATTTGAACATAGGTCTGACTCTGGAGTCCATATTCTGAATAGTTTCCCAATAGGAAGTCAAGTGATTGTGCAATAGCTTCTGTTTTCTTTATTAAATTATGATGTTAATGCTATAAACGAAAGAAAGATGCAGTGCCTGATATTTGAGAATAGTAAAATGGCATCTCCGAAAAATGCAAAAAAAAAGGTAGCAAAGTAGGGAAACAGAAAGATTGCTAGACAATGCTAAGGACTCTGTAGCAGGTAGAGACCAGAAGTGTTACAATTTTGCTTGTGTGTCATTTTTTTCCATTGAAGTTCTTAGTATATTAATCACACTTATTTAAAATTTCTATTCTGGTAATGGCCAAGTCTCTGCCATATCTGGGTCTGATTCTGATGTTTGCTTTGTTTCTTCAGACTCTACTTGTCCTTGCCTTGTAAATTTTGCTGAATGTTGGACATGATATACTGGGTAATAGGAACTAAAGTAAATAGGCTTTTAGTTTATCTGGCTAGGGGTTATCTGTGTGGTGTTTACTGTTGCTGCATTAGAGGTTTCCATTTCTTCTAGTATTCTTATTCTTTTGTTTACCCTGTTGTAATTCAGTTTCCCTAGAAACCACTTCTTAAAAAGAGTGTGCCTTACAAGACTTTAAGATGTAATCTACTGCTATTATATAATCCTACAGCCCTGACAGTGTGTGAAGTGCTGGGGAGGGAAAGCATTCTATAATCCTATAATTAAATCTCTGAGGGTTTAGGGGAACACAGCCCCTGGGTTGTAACCATCAGAAGAGTCTCATAGCCTTTTCATTTCTCCACTTATGTGAGACAGGAAGGCCATGGGCCGGGAGCTGGCTTGTTGCCCTTCTCCCAGGTCAGATGAGCCTCTAGTAAAGTAGTTTCAGTTGAGACCAACCTTTGTTAAAGAGAACAGAATGCTCTAGGTGTATTTTAAAATGGTTATGTTTCCCCTCCCAGTGCGTAACATACAGTAGGCTTTTTCTCTTATCTTCACCATGAAAACCTGGGTAGTGTTCCTGGGGGTAAAAATAATAAAAGTGTGGGGTCTCCCAAGAGTTTTAACTCTGATGCTAGTTCACCTGTAGCATTTTTGTCAATTCTGTTAATTATTCCTACCAATCACTGTCTACACCAGCTTCTGCCTTCTGGTGAACTGTACTTCTTTGCCTGTCTCTCCTGTTTTGGGGCAATGGTTTTCCTGGAATCCTAATTACCTGAGGGATCCAAGAAGAGTTGTTCATTTTCAGTTTTTCCTTGTTGTAAGGATGGGAGTGATGACTGTCAAGCTGTTTACATGTCAGGGTGGAAAACTGTTTTTACAACAGAATAGAAGTGATCATCTGGAAGTGGCTATACATGAGATATGGTCTCATTTCCTGACTTTGAAGTGTTTTATGAGAAGGTAAGGAAAATCAATATTGCTTCCTTGTGGCCTAACTCAGGATGGAGAAACGATAGAAGTTAGAGAACTCGGAGGAATGAGCACTTAATGAATCTCTATGCCACCTCTTAAACATTAGCTCTCTCAAGTGAACATCTGGCAAGTATTAAGTTACAATTAATTCATGATTGAATTCTGTACACATCTGAAGTGCTAATATTCCATGTAATTAGAGGGAGATTTGTATGCTTTAGATAACAAATGTGCAGGTGGTTGAAAAGTACCTGTTGAAAAAATGTTAAAGTATGACTTATATTCTTGTCTCAAGAGGCCATTCCATGTCAACAGCATGGCAGTATATAAATACATATATTACATATATATTTTTTCTGACGTGTGTGTGTGTACATATATATCTCTCTCAGGAAAAAGTATGATCCAGTTACCTCTCAAGTTTTTATTTATTATGGCAGGTGGGCAAGTACCCAATTCATCTAATATACACGCAACCACACATTTTATATATATATATATATATATAAAAATATAAATATATATATATATATATAAATATATATGTATCTTTCAAAACAAGGGACATGCACACACCTACAAAAAAAAACCTTAGGTTCTACCCAATATTGTTAAAAATTTAAAATATTGTTAAAAAACATAAAATATTGTTGCCACAGAGGAACTAAACCAGCTAGTGTATCAGAGTACCAGTTGAAATTCCTTAAATAACTCATATCTCCCCCATACTCAAGGGGGAAAACAGATTTTTTTAGTGCACCATACTTAGGAACTTATTTGTGGTACTAGTTAGTCAAAAGTTGAATCTCCTTTTTCTAGTCGTAACTATGTCATTATGAACACTCATAAAACACGGAGAAAAGTAAAAATATTGCTTACATTCATAAAGCACACTTTAATTTTTTACACATAACTTCTGTGATGTCGTACCTCACTTAAATCCTTACAATAATCTTTGATGATAGATATTTCTGTTCCCACTTTAAACATTTTCCAGTCTGCATCAGAAAAATGAAAATCAGGTTAAAATGATTTCAGGTATTTTAAAACTTGTATTTATTTCTATAAAATGAAATGTTAAAAGCTAATACATGATTTGAAAAGTTACATTTCTTGATTAGGTTTCTGGTGAGATGAATGTAGAATATAGCCATGATCAAAGGAAAAAAGTAGAGACTAAAACTTGGTTGGCCTTTACACTTCAATATGATCATGCCCATGAAGGCAGTATGCACTGTGGCTAGAAGCACAGACTGTAAACCCCAACTGACCTATTTTTAAATTCTAGTTCTGCCTGCACTTGCCTCATAACCTTGGCCTAGTTATTTAACCTTTGGACGTTGGAAGTTGTTAAATAAAATTAAATTTAGCCTAGAACTCCCTCAGTACTTTGAATTCTTACATCGTGAACTCCAACCTAACTTAGTATATAAGCAAACTGAACCCCACTTAGTATATTTTTGTAACAAGTAGCTGAGTGTCAACCAATCCCAGCAGCTGAGCGTCAGTCATTCATAGGCTGCCCACTGATTAGAAGTCCACATAACGCAAATTCTACACTGTAACCAGTTAAGCTGTTTCTGTATAACTTTCTTTTTCTGTCTATAAACACTGCCTGTCCACAATGCTGGGTAGAGCATTCTGAACTTCTGTTGGTTGTAATTGCTGCCCAATTCATAAATCATACTTTGCTCAAACAAACTTTGCCATATTTAATTTTTCCAAAGTTTTTCTTTTAACAAGTTAATATGGGACTATTTTTTAATTTGTCAAATGTAGTTCATAGAGTTAAGATGAAAATTAGTGTATACAAGACGCTGTTCATCTAGTAAAATTTGACAAATGGAGGTTATTAATATTATATAGATTTTAGAACAAAATACTTCCTTTATTCTCACTTTTTATTCATTATTTAATAGATATTGAAAATTACTTAGAAATAAGTTAAATGAAGATTGGTGTTATATCTCTAGGTGTTGTCTTATGGCACTGTGGCTTTAAATACTATGAAAGAAGGACTAAATAAAGTTGAACTATTTGTTAGTCATTGCTTTTTATCTCAAGAATTCAACACTACCCTGCATTTAACAAGCTACAAAAGTGCCATGGATTATGATGCCATAAAGCTAATTTCTTTTTCTAATTTTTTAAACCAAATGAAAATATTGCTTTGACATTCTATATGCAAAGAATTAAGGTTCTATTGCAAGCATTCAGTTTCTCAAACTGAAGAACAAGTAGTTAATTTATGAAACATTTATTACCTTAATACATTTACTAAGTTTGTCTAAAAAGAAAACTTAAAAAATTTAATCTGAGCTACGCAATTAAATCACCATGAAAGATTACTAAATTACTAAGCAGTGATTGTGAAAATCACTCAAAATATTAAATTGGCTCTCATTGACTTTATTTGTATTGAATCAGTATTCATTTTCCTCATTTCATACGATAATATAGACAAATTACAATATGCTCTAATAAGCATAAACTGTATGCTAAACAAATAACAAATAAAAACCATATTTTTGTTCTCTGAATCAAAAATCTAAATTTGACAAATGAATTTTAATGTAAATAAAGAAGTTCCGAGGAAGCATAATTAAAATGAATCATGCACTCAAGCTTAATAGCTTAATTATTTCTTAGACACAATGGAAAATAATTGTAGTTTAAAATCTATAGTTACCTTATTTCTCTGTGTAATCAATAAACATATTTGCCAATACAATATTAATGTAACAGATGAGATTTAAAACTACTTAAATTGCATTGCGTAGTCTTAACAATTCATTTCTTTAGCCACAATTGGATAAAACCTCTACTTTAAAACGTATTGTTACATTATGCTTCAAAGCATAATCTATGAATATGTCTTCCAATATTAGTTTTGGATGGTAAACTTTATTATAAGGGCAATTGTTTTTAAGCTTTAGATTGTTTTTCTATTACATTTCATGCTTGTGATGGTGTGGTTGGCTAAATCAAGGTAAAAAGAGATGTGATGAAAATAATTTGCTGGTATCATAGAGAGAAGTAAGAAGATGAAAACCTAGCGGAAAATGTGGTATCTATAGCAACGGATTTAGTTTAAATTAGAAGAATCCTTTCTCCTCCACTTGGCCAGACAAAACATGGCACAAAGTAATCAAAAACCAATGGCAATAAAAAATATGCATCAGCATCTTTTATGCAAGACACAATGCTAAATACTAGCTGCTAATTTAGTTAACGAAAAGAAATACACATGGCATTTGGGCGAAGAAAACATACTGAGGAATAATGGGATTAAATGTACAAAATGTATAAAGTCATATTAGAGAAGACTTTAAACAAAACAATTAACGTTTATTGAATGTTTTCTATAATTCAGGCACCAAGCTGTGTTCTTGAATTCACAAGTCACATCTTCAATTCATTGATAAGAAAACAAGTCCAGATGCTTAAGTGATATTTTATCAGGGCATAACGCCTACAGGGAGACAATGTCTGATTTACTGATGTTGATTTTATCACCCAAAGTAATGATTAATTTCTCTATTCAATGATCCCTATAATTTCCTTTGCAACTATTAACCAATGTGTTAGGAGACATTTTAGGACAATGCAAATATCTTGTACCTCACCAAAACTTCCTTCTAGAGTTAATGTCCATTGATGATTCTTGCCTGAACTCATCTTTGTTATGATTATATGGTTTATATGTACTATTGTATGTTGTTGTCAAATGGTTATTTCCCAATGTTAGCATTCTTTCAACACTTGCCAGTCAGCTCTTCTATAGAGATCTTTACCCTGTAGAGCCATATCCCAATAAAATATGGCATATTTAGTGGTAGTATGGATAAACTGATAGCTGTATAAAGGAATGGGTGAATGAATAAGTAAATAAGTGGAAAATAAATGGAACAGCAACGGTTTAGTAATGCAATGAGACTTGAGAAATATCTATAATTAGGAAGAAAATGGAAGTGCAAGAGACCTAAAATAAACATGGTATCAAAATGATTGGAGGAACATCAAGTTAGTGGTCCATACAGTCCACACCACAAAAGAGGTTCACAAAGGAGAGCTTGGTCAACAAACTAAGAGTCCACAGGACCAGTCAAAGTGCCAGGAGAGGTGGCTATAAAGGGGAGTGTTGGAAATTTAAAACGAGCATTTTTTAGAAGAGAGGTGTCAGTAAAATTGCAGAAGTCATAGTTGATAAAAATGGGAAGGAAAATGCTGGAATTTTCACAGTTTTCAGTGAAATAAAAGATAAAAGTTGATAACCGGGGGGCAAGTCTAGTGGAGCAAAGGAAGGATTCCTTAGAGTTTTTCTGGTTTTTGTCTATCAAGATAAAAAAAAAAAAACAACAAACTATGTATTAAAGTAGGAGTGTCTCAACATAAACAATACAGAGTAAAGTTCTCAGGTGTCAGGAAATGATGGGATGAAAGGTTACTTGATTATGGATTATAAAGATCAGCACACCTTCCCTTGCAATTATTTTTCAGAAAATAAAATATCAGGTTAAGAAGAATACATCAGATCCAAGAGGTTCCATCTTTTCAATGAAGCCGAAAGTGAGCTCATAAATAGTGTATGTGTGTGGAATAAGAGAAGCTGGAAATTAGGCAGTGGATAGAATTACTTAGGGGGATTCAGCAATAAATTCGCAAGCAGGAGGGTTGCCGTTGAGTTGGTCTCTGTAAGGCGAGAAATCCACATCTGTCTATCTCCTTCTGAGATTGCTTTGTGACCCATAACAAGAACAGAGAAAGCAAGTATGAAATTATAAGGCCAAGGATTTAGAAAAAAATGTGGTAAAAGGAAGAATCACGTAGATGAACATGAAGTTCAGACTGATGATGAAGTCTCAATTACCTAAGAATGGGTAATCGGGAGAATTTAGGTAATTTAGGATTTAGGAGTTTCCTTACTATTTGGTTATGAATGTAAGTTACTTTTTACATTTATGGTGTGCATACGTATATAGTTGTGTATAGCTGTATAGGCATATGTGCTTATATAAATAGCTAAATAATGTAACTAAATATGGTGTTTCTGTCTCTGAAACTGCACTAATACATATAGCTATGTTGCATATTCAAGGAGATTGTTCATTTAATGCATACGCACTTGAGTCAGGAATACCTGTGACCATCCATGTCATCTTCACTTTCTCCGCTATGCTTTGCTGGTATTTTATTAACCCTCATGCAGAAGAATGACAGGAGCATGACTGCTACCAACCGGAGGTCATAGACTGGGACCATAGTCAGGTGACTGCTGCCCACAACTTATCCTGCTTTACAGGAGGAATAACAAAGCAGGAATGACGGATATAAACTGTCTAATTATGGGAGGGTAATGTTGCATGATACTTCAAATAGTAGTTGGTTTTGGAGTGACTTGGGCTCACCATCAATTTGCTATACAGTAGTCTCTCTTCAGCCACAGTTTCGCTTTTCATGCTGTCAGTTAACTGCAGTTAACTGTGGTCCTAAAATAATAGGTAAAAAAAATCCGGAAATAATTAATGTTTTCAATTGTGCACTGTTCTGAGTAGTGTGATGAAATCCCCACACCAACCCACTCCATCCCATCCAAGATGTGAATCATCCCTTTGCCCAGCCTATCTATACAGTATATGCTACCCACCTGTTAGTCACTTAGTGGCTACAGATAATCAGATTGAAAAATCATAGAATATATAGAGTTTGGTACTGTTCATGGTTTCAGGTATCCCTGGGGGCTCTTGGAACATATTCCCTATGGATAGGGGAGATTACTGTACCACAATGGATAGCATTACCTCATGGGAAATAGTAATTTGCTATGTTTTGAATGTGTCCCCAAAATTCACATATTGGAAATTTAATTTCCAGAGCAGCAGTGTTGAGAAGTAGAACCTTTAAGAGATCATTAGGTCCTGAGAGCCCTGCTCTCATGAATGGATTAATGTCATTCTCCAAGGAGTTGGGTTCATTATAAAAGTGAGTTTGACCCTCTTTCACACTCCCTCTCATACATGTGATACCTTCTACCATGTTATGTCACAGCAAGAAAGACCTCACCAGATGTCAGACATTCAATCTTGGACTTATAATCCTCAGTAATCATGAGTCAAATCAATTTCTATTCATTGTAAATTACCCAATGTCTTGTATTCCATTATAGCAGCACTAAATGAATTAAGACATAGCCCATTAATTTCATTCATTAGTTTGGGGAAAAGAAACTAAAATTTCAGCCTGGGTGTGGTGGCTCACAACTGTAATCCCAACACTTTGGGAGGCTAAGATGGGTGGATCATTTGAGATCAAGAGCTTGAGACCAACCTGGTCAACATGATGAAACTCCATCTCTACTGAAAATACAAAAATAAGCTGGGCATGGTGGCAGGTGCCTGTAATCCCAGCTACTTAGGAGGCTGAGGCAGGAGAATCACTTGAACCAGGGAGGCAGAGGTTGCAGTGAGCTGAGATGGTGCCACTGCACTCTAGTCTGGGTGACAGAGTGAGACTCCATCTCAAAAAAAAAAAAAAAAGAAAATCAAAATTTCAGTTAGATATTGAGCATTTTCACATATATTAAGATACATGTAGTTAAATAGGCAAACTTGGGAATTACTTTTAGCTATTAAAAGTATTAGCTAATTTACATACAAAACTTTTATTTATTTTTTTGCAGAGTAGAGGTGGCATTTATATTTGATAATCATGTAGTTTTTTAAACTGCTAAACAATTTTTAAAACCCCTCATGTAAAATATTTTTAGTTATTCAAGTCAAGAGAACTTCTAAGTAGCTAATACATTAGCTAATTGAAGCTGTTTTAAATGTTATTGTTTAATAACTGATTCTTGAGTATACTGGGAAAATGGTATGAAAAATGTAAAATTTAAAAAGTCAAAATATCATCTTCAACATGTAGGGAAATAAAATGGATTCTGTAGTGTTGACTATACTTAATTAAAAATACCTAATCTAAGCAATGTTTCCTCCTCCTATTCCCCATTGCAAGGACAAGAACAAAGTTAAATCAGAACATCACATACACAAGGTACATCTCATGTTCTAAAAATCTAAAAACAGTAGAACCAAATTGAAGAAAGAGTATTTGCATACCATCTAGTGGTCACTTTAAAAAATAGCAAAATTTTTTCAAAATAATTTGTGTTTAACTGGAAATAGTATATATGGTTATACCTGACCTAAATATAATCCACAAAACCTGTCATTCCACGTCATTAAAAAATAAGGTGAAGAGTGATTTTATTTACTTCTGACATGTGGAAACACCTAAAAAATGATCACCTAATCATAATTATTTCATGCTTGTCTAATTTTTAAAATATATAAAATATTGGGACTTTGTGGTAGCGCACCATGTTTGCCAGATATTTGTGTTCTTGAGTTCAACCATGGCATTAAAATAGAGTGTCCTCATGCTGAAGTTAAACAGTTTAAATGAGGCTTAACAGTAGACAACAAAATACAACAGCCAATGCTTTTGTGCGTTTCCCACAGATTGGTATCATGTTTAAAATCAAAACTTTGTCAAACTTATTTCCTCAGTAGCACATGAATGGAGGCAGCAGCTAAATGTCCGTCTCCCCATTTTTTTTGTGAATAATGTCACAATGCAAGTCAATCATATGGCTTTTTACTATATTTTTGAAAAATGTCAGTTAATTGGTCATTATTTAAATACAGAATGAAGGGTTTGGAAATTTACTTTTTTCTTAGATTAAGTCAGAAGTGTTCAGTTCATTGGAAGCACTGTGGCCATCGTTCCCAAAGTCAATGCAGAATGGACCAGCAAAGTAGGCAAAAGGCATTTCTTCTTGATGAATGCAGAATGTGAGGTAAGGAGGTGCCTGTAGCAATGTGGCTGTTGGGAACAATGGTTATGTGTGTTCTGCTTCCAGAGAAAAGTCAAAAGAAACCAGGAATTCCAAGCACATTCACTTGGAATGGATCATGCTAAGAAAGGCAGGCCGAATTTTTTGATAAAAATAGAATAGGGCATATTAGTAGAGTCCTCAGTTGGGGGCCTACAAAATTGAAAGGAAATCTGCCTTGAGGCTGAATCTGTGCTGGGAAAACTTGCAGGGCAGAAGGTGTTTTCTTTTTTTTCTGCTTAGAGCTCTAATTGTGGGAGATGGGCAGAACATAACACTTGAATATCATCTTGAAACTTTGTGGTATGGATTGTGAGCAATTGAAACAGGCTACATTGACTCCAGCTTCCTTCAAAGTTGGAAGCATATGGCGTTCACTTTTTTCCTTAAGATATAGTGGTTCAACCATTAATGTTTGGAGTTTATAGTATGAAGTAACCTAATTTTTTAAAAAACATAGAGCCAACAGAGAAATTTAGGTTACATAAAGCAAAGACCTACAGTTCTCTGTGTTTTTAACCTAGGCTTTCCCTAAAAAGCAGAGCTCGAAACAAAAGCCTGTAGACAAATGGCTTATTTTGGAACTGACCCCAGAGAAGAGAAGTAAGAGATGAGAACGTGAAAATGGAAAGAAAGGAAGGTAATTAAAAGGGTGGATTCTTGTAATGGTCACCACAGGAAGCAACTGGCCCTCATTCCTTTTGTGAGCTTCTGAAAAGCCACACAGAAATCATCTCAGAATTGTCTAATTAAGAAAAGAGAGCTTTTTTTTTTTTTTTCTTCTATCATTGGAGCCTGACTCTACATTTTAGAGTAAAAGAAGACCAGATAATTTTAGAGTAGCAAAGACTAAAGCAACTCAATTATGCAGATCTCTATGCATTAAAACCACCCATAGGAACAATTTTTCTTGATGAGGTTTCCCTTAATCTCCATTCATACTTGACTATTTCTATTTCTCAGATGATTCCTTTATTTGGTAAATAGTGGAGAAAATTTGGTGATTACAGAGTTCTATTTTTTTCCCTGTGTATTCTCTTAACAAATGGTAGTTATTGAGTAGTTTCTTGAATGAAGAGCTTGAGGCCTAAGTTTACCATGACATATCTTCATGACATTGACCTGCTCAATCTGATTCTGATTTTCTACCAAATTTTGTAAGGATAATATGAAATAAAATATATTAAAGCACACTTCAAACTGGAAAGTACTTTTCAACTGTAAGTAAGTATACTCTTATGCCATTTCAGCCTTCTGGCATCCAATATTTTTCTTGGGGCAATTTTCTACCAATTACAATAAAGGAACCCTTTAATATTTCTCCTAATAGATATCATCTAGCCAGATTACTCAGAGCTTCCCAGACTTCAGTAGGAAACCTCTTTTCCCCCAATATATTCTATAGTTATTTATTATACAATAAAAATAATATGCAAAATGTGGCCTGTCCTTTAAGGGGTTGCTATTTTGTTCTAGAACCAAGCACTCAGGGGCCATTTGGGGGGTTTCCTTGGCACTGAGTCTGGGTGTGTGACAGACTGAAAAACTCTGCTCAACGCCCACAGTGCTGAACATTCCACGTTCTAAATATATAGCTGGAAAACTTCCCAGATTGTACATCTGCCTCTCTAATTTACACCTCCAAAGATGAGGGTGAGCAAGGAAGAGGTGAGAAGCTTTAATGAACTACTTGGAGCCTTTGCATGTGCTATGAGAAACTTCCCAGCACACACTGAAGCATGGCAGCAGGGGGCTGAATGGAAAGCAAGTATGTGAACGTTCAGTTTCAGTGATGTCCAGTACATTCCAATGGCCACCCTGCCTTCAAAGAGTGACCAAGAACCCCTTCCTTTCTTCATTCTTATCTTCTATCAGCACTTCCGATATGTTTCCTAGGCCCCAAACTGGACATTCACTGAATCCTCCCACTCAGTCATCTGCCAAAATGCTGGTCCTGGTGTGATTGGGGACCACTTTGATGAGTACATGTTGGGTTTGCTTACCCCTACTATGGATGCTACTTAAGTAGAAATTGTGTTTTCATTGAACCAAATGTTTACCTTAAAAATAAAACTACTAAGACATTGAAATCAGCAGGATCGTGCTGGAAAGATCATGTAAATTCTAAGTTGGATGTAGTGAAAGAAGAACAAAATTTGTAGAGCAAACCTGCTTAATGTTCAGTCTTAATTAATGGTGCTTCTCAGCAGGCCATTCTTACAGTTTATGGTGTGAAAGTAATAATCTGTTGCTTATGTGTTGAGTGTTGACTTTGTGATTAAACTCAAGATAACCTTTAACATGGCATTTTCCACATCAGCATGGCAGATTATACCTTCTTTTTCCATGTCATAAATGCCTCCTCATTTTTCCATGGGTTCTTAACCTGAGGCCCATGGACCTCAGATAGACCATGAATATAATTCGATATGTTTTTGAATGTGGAAGGGAAAAATATGTTTACTTTTGCTACCCTCTAACTGAAATTAAAGGTATATTTAAAAATTATCTGTAGGCTTCAAGCCTCTGTATTATTAGCAGAACCTATGACTTTGTCACCCAGAGAAATTACGTATTTTCATAATAGGTCACAATTTTTGTAGATATATAAAAAACATTTAGGTTCATTACTTTTTTGAGTTAGGATAATTATCAGAATCATCATGAGACCTTGTTGCTTAGTGCATTAATGAAGAAACAATTATTTCTACATAAAAATTTTAGTTTTATAAATGTTTCCATGTCGTTAGTTTTTCTGTGTATTTTATTTCATGCATTTAAAACTATTGTCTGAAAAGTTTATCTGGCTACAAAAGGTACTATATAAAAAATAAGCTAAGAACTCCTATTAGACCTATGTCATAATTTACCTGCTCTATGAAGCCTCCATAACTTCTCTGGAAGACCACTCAGCATGTCAGTCTTTGTGCATTCACTGCACTTAATTTAAAAATTGTAATTGACACATCGCATTCAATAATGTGTTCTCTGGCTCCATATTGTGAGCTCCTAGAAGGTAGAGATGCTCCCTCTAGTGTAAGTGGCTCTGGAGCTAGACTGCTTGCAGTCCACCCAGATGACTTGCTTAACCCCAGATGTGATACCTAACCCTAGATGTGTCAGCTGTGAGCAATGTGATGCTGGATAATAAGCTTCAGTTTTCTCAACAACGGAACAAAAATAGTAATGGTATAGCTACTTCTATATTTGCTCTAAGGATTATGTGAGTAAAGCACTTAGCACAATGCCTGAAAGTAAGCACTCAACAAATGTTAGTAATCATTGCCTTCATCTTTATTTTTTCTTAGCAACAGCAGCAGCAACAGTTTCATTAGTTGTGTTGGTGGAGGATATAGTAGAGGCGGTAAAATATTTGCAGCTTCAAGGTTTTAGCACAGCACTTGCCTGGCACATAATAAGCAGTTAATAATGAATAAGTGAAATAGTGAATAGAATGTTTTTAATTCAGACAATTAGGATAGATCTATAATTCCAAATCTGAGAACATTAAACATGCACATAATAACCAGTCAAGTAATTTATAGAATCTCTGCTATGTGTCCAATACCATGCTGAAGATTCCAAGTTCCTTTACAACTCTAGGGAATTTATAATTTTGCAAGTTGAGGGACGAAACAAAGCACCCACACTCATACACACATATGTATGTGTATGAGATGAATAAGATGTTAAAGTGCAAAGGATTTTTAAGATACCTCCTTTGGAAACTGGGTGACTGTTGACTCTTTAGGGAGAAGCTTGAACATTTGAGTCCAGCATTGTCAAATTACACTCCTGTGAGTTCCCTCCTATGCCCACTCCCCCAAACTCCTATCTTCTTCTTTATTCATTTCATAAGCAGTTCTGCTTCCCACCTGACCACCAATTTTCTTGCCTGGGGAATTGTCTCCTCTTCATGAGGAATGCAGGCGCTCCAGAGGAAAAAAAAGTAGATTAACTCGGGGAATGGGTGGTATGCAGAAGGCAATAGAAGGAAAAGAAATGATAGAGAAAGGCTTAGGGAGAGACTGTATTTCAAGTCCATGATCAACTATGAATAGAAACTGTTATTGAGACTTGCATATCATCTTATCTTAAACATTCCTTTAGAACGTTTAGTAGAAAAGTCTTTTTTTTTTTTTTTTTTTTTTTTTGGAGATGGAGTCTCACTGGGTTGCCCAGGCTGGAGTGCAGTGGTGCCATCTCAGCTCACTGCAAGCTCCGCCTCCTGGGTTCACGCCATTCTCCTGCCTCAGCCTCCCAAGTAGCTGGGACTACAGGTGCCCGCCACTACACCAGGCTAATTTTTTTGTATTTTTAGTAGAGACGGGGTTTCCCCATGTTAGCCAGGATGGTCTCGATCTCCTGAACTCGTGATCCGCCCATCTCAGCCTCCCAAAGTGCTGGGATTACAGACGTGAGCCCCCACACCTGGCCCTTTTTGTTCTAATCCTGTTTTTGTCACTATCTTTATGATATTCATCATCCATGACCACTAACCATCTTTTGGTAACCTCTCTGGATTTGAAATTTCTCCTCTGTAAAAGAGTTTAGTTTCTATGATTTCTACAGTCCTTTCTGTTACTAAGTTTCAAGTTTATTTACATATTTTTGTTCATTGTGTCTTCTATGCAGTGATTCTTCAATTTTCTTTTAACCTTTTAATATAGAATACTGCCTATATTATACATATATTTTACCTTTTTATATAGGTACAACCTGTATACCGCTTACTTGTCTGTATGGAAACTAAGGAGTAGAAAAGCATTACAATTCATATCTCCTATGTCATGTCACTTAGGCTCTGAAATGTTTTATCATCATTTTTTATTTCCTAAAACAAATTCTTTGGGATAATTTTAAACTCAGGTTAGATAAAGAAATGGAGGCAGTTTATATTCATAGAGAAGCTCCAAGCTGAATAGTCCCGGCACCAATAGAAACTACATCATAATTTCTGTTCTATAAAGACATGAAGCAAAAAGGTGATAGAGTACACAAAAACTACTTAATAATTCCTGAAATTTTAAGAATGACTTCCACCAGCTTAATCATTGTTTCTGTGTTCTTCAAATACCATATTTTCTTGATACGAGATACATGCATACACATTTTCTCACATCTTTTCAGCCAATCTCTTGACAGATGGGAAAGGTGTGTTATTGTCTCTACTTATGCCTATACAGTGTGAGATGTGCATAAAAGGAATATGACTAGATTGTCACCTACATTGAGTTACTAGCATTGTTACAGGACCAGCAGGTTCACATGCCTGTTATGCAGTAACAGACAAATACATTGCAACAGCAAGGTTTGCAGCAGAGAAAGAGCTTAATGATTGCAGAGTGACTGAGTGAGCAAACAGGAGGAATCTCCCTGAGGAGTTTTGAGCTGGAGTTTTTAAGGGGATCATGGAGGACAAGAGGCTGGAAAGTAGAAGTTATTGACTGCTTGGGATAAGGGGGATGAAATCATCAGGATGTGGAAACTGCATTCTTGAGCGAGTCAGATCTTCATGGAGTTCTTTGGACCAATTGGCATAAGTAGTTTTACTGGCATGCAGGACCTTGAAAGAATATCTTAAGTGGAAAAGTTAACATTTCACAATGCTTAAGATGTTATCTGTAGAGCAGTTAACAGGAAGTATAATCTTATGACAGGTTGCATGTGATTTGGAGGCAATAGGCAGAAAACGATTTGATAAAGCAGGCCAGAGAGCAAGCTGGCCTAATGATGAATGCTGAATGTCCTGCAAGCTTGGCTTATTTTCATGTCTCCCCCTCCCTTCTCCTCTGGTTGATTTTATAAAGTTTATAGAAACAATTTCAGCGTTGATAGAATCTTACGCAGTTTGTTTCCATTTGTATTCTCCAAAGTCATTTAAAATGTCATATTAAGTTGTCACTACAATTAAATTATAAAACAAAAAGTAACATTGAAATAACAGCTATAAGATTTAAACACCAATCACTGGAGAAAAGACTACATTTCTGTGTTTTCTTGCGAAGAAATAACCAAGAGATTTTCAGAACTTCACGATGCAAGATATGAATAAATAAAGTTGTGTTTCATTTTTTTTGTTCAGACATATCCAAAATATTTGCTTGTCACATACTAGGCAATGCAATTAAAAACAGTAGACATTGCCAAATCTTTATAACTAAATCATGGAATTCTCAAAGCTAAAAGAAATTGTGATCCATTTTGTGCATCTTGAATAAGTATCAGGTGAAAAATTTCCATCTTTTAAAGATTAACTTTTTGGAGATGCTGTATGACTTTCAGTGATGATTCAATGAGGAAAAAATGAAACAAATCTAATCAAATAATAGATAAAGTGTGACTCATATGTCTCAAAATTATACTGCCAATTTTAATGCTGTTAAAGGTAACTAATTAAATTAATTAAAAAGCACTGGTTTGTAATGAAGTGCTTTACTTGGTGCCTTGGTGCTTCTGCCACATTGTATCAATTTAAAACCAATATTACATGGAATTATGAAATACCTTTCTCTAATATATAATTACATTTTCATAAAAAGTGAATGTAAGATTTTTGCACAATAAATTTTTTCTCAAATAGTCATACAAAATACCTCTATTCAACACAATCCATAAATTTGTAATGCGTTTCAGGGAAAATCAATTATTTTATCAACAAAAAATAAGTTTAGCAGAAAGTTCTGTTACATAACTGTTATTCATGATAGCATAGCTAGCCACATTGAAGCCCTTGATGCTTAAACACATCATTTAGAGAAGATCTAAGTCAATAGTATTCAAAACATGGTCCCTAAGACACAGCATTACCATCACCTGGGAACCTGATAGAAATACAAATTCTTGAGGTCCTCCCCCTAGGTCTTCTGAATCAGACTCTGGAGGTGGGGTTCAGAAATCTGTATTTCAACAAGTCCTCTAGGTCTATCTTAATGCATGCTGAGTTTTAAGAGCTAGTTATCTAAGGAAACATTATGAAACCTATAGTGATCTTCATGTTTTTCTTCTGGTGCTTATGGTAAGATTAATAGGACAAGTATTCACCAACGCTTGCAGAATGAGAATTTGGTAGAAAAAATGACTCAAAGTAACCCCCAAAACATCAATCTTTCATAAGGTGCACAGAACTGAACTTGATAAAATGATACCATGTTGTAGGAAAAACCTTACAAATGAGTGTTTGATTCAGAATGTGAAAAAGGTCTAGACTAAAACTTAGATATTTCTGTTGAAGAAAAAAGTGCTGTTTAAGTCTAGGAATAGTTAAATATTATGGTTGTTAATAATTGTGCATGTGCATTTAATGTGGAGTTTGTTTCTTTACAAAATCTAGCAATAAAGACACATCATGATAGATGACATGTTAGATCTGATGAATTATGATAGAAATTAAAATGCAATAAATATACATTAAACACATGTAGATAGAGTTCTTTACTACAGGTCCTCTCAGGGCTGTTAATATTATAAAGTTCTTTATAAAGTTCCAAAAAAATTCATAGGGTATACTTGATTTTTAAATTTTGACCATGAGGCCCCTTTACACAAAATCTTGGCAGAACCCTGATTTCATTGAATTTATTTTTATAAATCTGTTTAGATAAATAATAGAGTTGTTATGGATTCTTGACAAAGAGATGCCAGACATATAGGGTAATTTACCTTCCTAAATTCCTAAGCTTTTTGGTCTGACCTCAGATAGAATAAGGATGACCTCATCCAAACCTTCCTTTCATTAGTATTTTTGTCAGAGACCAACTTTAGAACTGGATAGAAAAGAGACCGATTCCATTTGAGTTATTAAATTTGGCTTAAACTGTGGAAACCTGTCAGGTGCTTTTCCGAACAAATGCTACTTTGAATGAGGTGCCGTACGTAGTATAGGGGACCAATGTTATTGGCTAATGCAGTATCTCAATGCCTCGGTGAGTGCCCAGCATGCCTGAAGACCTCATAAATCATTTATCTCTTGTAGCCCCAAGAAAAACTAAAGCAACCCATGGGCCAAGACCCCAAGTCTTCATTATTTCTCTGATTCTACTGAATCATCATGTCTTAGTTCAGAAAATGCTCATTCATACGTTATTAAAACAAATTTTACCTAAAATACTCAAAGTATAGTAATAGATAAGTCAAAGTATTTCGCTCTACTTATTTGACTAATAAAACAGAAAAACGTGCAAATTAAATAAGGTATCTAAATCCATTAGTGAATATCTTGTCACTGTCATCAACAAACAAAACCTTGAAAGCATATATTCGATGATGTTTTCAATAATGTCGACTGAACTGTGTTTAATGCTATCAAATGTAAAGAATAAAAGTAATATTTGTGAAACTTGTATTTTCATCGCATTACAATGACATCCAGTGGCTGTCTCTTTAAATAATATATATTTGGATACTTTATACTGCTCAAATAAATGGTAATTTAATGTTTTTCTGAAATTTTCCTTATGTGCATTTCAGGTCGTTATATAATAAATCTATAGTTTCAAAGTTCACCCAAGAGGAAGATAAAGTTTGAGTAGAAAGAGTTGTATAGTGAGCAAATTATTCCCAGCCTCTTTCTATCTCAGTAGTGAATTTACCCTAAGGGATGAATATGACAGTATAGTTTAATTTCCTCATTTTTAGTCCTCCTTGATGCCACTCTTCCTTTTGGGCACCTAAAAGGGACTTCAGAAGGATTTTATCCTATGCTGTTTTATTTTCATTTATATCAGTCAATTATGTACCTGTGACTCAGACTCAGTTTAGATCCAGGATATTTTTCTTACTGTCATTTATTGCTGCCACAAAAATACTCTTAGAAAGCCTTGGGACAGACTTAACTTATCTGCCCTCAAATAATATATTTTTAATTTTTTCTATGTAGAGGACTTTAAAGGGGTTACCTTAGTAACCGCTGCAATGTACATATTCTGCTGGGATTTTGTTAGTGTAACTTTTTATAGTAATGCAATGTTAACAGAGCATAAGAATAGAGGCACATTTTTTTATAGAGCAAACTTTCAATCTAGGTCAAACATATGTTTCTCAGAGAAGTTATCCCTTATGACCTCAGAGTTTTTCCATGATCATGATTTACTTTAATAACTTCAAACAAGTTTGTCTTTTTTAAATGAAGAAGATGGTATGTAGAAAGATGATAGGATAATAGAGGGATGTAAATTATAGCTTTTGGTAAATGCTAAGGGTAAAACAAATTAAATAATATGAAATGATAGATAAGATTCATACTTATGAATCATGTGACCCTCTGCAGAAAAATAAAGTTCAAATTCTTGTGAAATTTATAACTCAGGTCCTGAGAGTAATTGATAGTGATCAAAAAGCAAAATAAGGAAAAGGAGGAGTTAGTCATATTTTAGCCATTTGCAAGCATTTCACAATATAATACGTAACATTGTATATACATACTATATCTAATTATACATATCATACAATATCACCTACAATACTTCAAGAAGAGAAAATATTTTTAACTGTACTTTTGGCCTATAAAAAAGATCATGCCATTTTAAGTACAAAGTTGGTGATCATATGTCAGTAGTTAATACTATTTGAAGAGCTAAGACCTCATTTATCTACTACTGTTGCTAAACACAGTATTCTTTATCACTAAATTTTAAAGTTGAAGTTTGGATAACTGAGTGCTAAAGTGTGTGTGTGTGTGTGTGTGTGTGTGTGTGAGAGAGTATTCAGTGGGAATTTTTTAATTATTATTTTTATTTTTTAAATTTTTTTATTATACTTTAAGTTCTAGGGTACATGTGCACAACGTGCAGGTTTGTTACATATATATACATGTGCCATGTTGGTGTGCTGCACCCATTAACTCATCATTTACATTAGGTATATCTCCTAATGCTGTCCCTCCCCCCTACCCACTCCCCACAATAGGACCTGGTGTGTGATGCTCCCCTTCCTGTGTCCAAGTGATCTCATTGTTCAATTCCCACCTATGAGTGAGAACATGCGGAATTTGGTTTTCTGTTCTTGTGATAGTTTGCTGTGAAGAATGGTTTCCAGCTGCATCCATGTTCCTACAAAGGACACGAACTCATCCTTTTTTATGGCTGCATAGTATTCCATGGTGTATATGTGCCACATTTTCTTAATCCAGTCTGTCACTGATGGACATTTGAGTTGATTCCAAGTCTTTGCTATTGTGAATAGTGCCGCAATAAACATACGTGTGCATGTGTCTTTATAGCAGCATGACTTATAATCCTTTGGGTATATACCCAGTAGTGGGATGGCTGGGTCAAATGGTATTTCTAGTTCTAGATCCCTGAGGAATTGCCACACTGTCCCCCACAATGTTTGAACTAGTTTACAGTCCCACCAACAGTGTAAAATGTTCCTATTTCTCCACATCCTCTCCAGCACCTGTTGTTTCCTGATGCTTTAATGATTGCCATTCTAACTGGTGTGAGATGGTATCTCATTGTGGTTTTGATTTGCATTTCTCTGATGGCGAGTGATGATGAGCATTTTTTCATGTGTCTGTTGACTGTATGAATGTCTTTTGAGAAATGTCTATTCATATCCTTTGCCTACTTTTTGATGGGGTTGTTTTTTCTTGTAAATTTGATTGAGTTCTTTATAGGTTCTGGATATTAGCCCTTTGTCAGATGAGTAGATTGCAAAAATTTTCTCCCATTCTGTAGGTTGCCTGTTCACTCTGATGGTAGTTTCTTTCTTTTGTGCAGAAGCTCTTTAGTTTAATTAGATCCCATTTGTCGATTTTGGCTTTTGTTGCCTTTGCTTTTGGTGTGTTAGACATGAAGTCCTTGCCCATGCCTATGTCCTGAATGGTATTCCCTAGGTTTTCTTCTAGGGTTTTTATGGTTTTAGATCTAACATTTAAGTCTCTAATCCATCTTGAATTAATTTTCATATAAGGAGTAAGGAAAGGATCCAGTTTCAGCTTTCTACTTATGGCTAGCCAATTTTCCCAGCACCATTTATTAAATAGGGAATCCTTTCCCCATTTCTTGGTTTTGTCAGGTTTGTCAAAGATCAGATGGCTGTAGATGTGTGGCATTATTTCTGAGGGCTCTGTTCTGTTCCACAAAGCATGATGCCTCCAGCTTTGTTCTTTTGGCTTAGGATTGTCTTGGCAATGTGGGGTCTTTTTTGGTTCCATATGAGCTTTAGAGCAGTTTTTTCCAATTCTGTGAAGAAAGTCATTGGTAGCTTAATGGGGATGGCATTGAATCTATACATTACCTTGGGCAGTATGGCCATTTTCACAATATTGATTCTTCCTATTCATGAGCATGGTATGTGGGGAATTTTTTAAATACACATATTCTTGCATTGCTCTAAAGCCTTCAGTGCTGCCCCTGATGGAAAATTGAGAGTCAGAAAAAAACAAGCCTATAAAGAAAAATTATTCCCAGGACCCATCCCTACTGCTAGTTACCTGAACCCTCTTTCTAAGAATGGTAAAAGCTTTTATAAAAGAAGGCATTACAACTAATAACTATAATTATATATGCATATATAATTCTGATAATGAGACAGCCTAGTGGGAAGGGGTCTCCAGAGAAACTCCAACTAGCTTGTGCACTGAGAGGAGTGCACACTGGTGTGGAGCCACAGAAGTTCATGCCATTTGCAGTTGGGGAGGAACATGGTCCCTCCTCTTCCTGGGTAGAACCTGGAATTCAAACTGCCAGGTGAGAAGCACACTAGCAGGACCTTGGATTTACAGAGGGTCCCTGGTTCCCTCTTCTCTCTTCTCTCTCCTCTCTTCTCTTCTCTTCCCCAATAAATTCCATTATTCTCACCCTTCAAATTGTCTGTGAGCCTAATCTCTCATGGCATTTGACAAGAACCCAACTCTCAACTAAGGAAAAAGTCCTGCAATATCTTTGGCACTCAACATGGGGCTTAGAAGGGGTGAGTGAAATGGGAACTCAAAATCTTTCACTGTCAATTCTAAGCCTTTCAATCCTCGGACTTCTGAGGGTAGGGGAAACCATGCCTCCATCCCTGTCACTCCCAAGATCAGGGGCTTTTCCATGGCCTTTTTCTTGTTTCAGGCCAGATGGGTGAGTGACTTCTCCTCACTCCCCCTCCACTCCCAGCTGGGGGTGGGGAATACCACGTGTCCATGCCCTTCCCGAGCCAAGGTGTTCAACTTCATTGGACAGTAATTAAGCTTTTCTCCCTGGTGAAGGAACCAGTTGCATAAGAATAAGATTGTTTCCCCGGGCATCCTTTTCCCTACCTCATCAGCAGGTAACTTAGTTTCTTTTCCATTTGGGAGGTGTTTTACTAGGCTAGAAGTGATAAGGATCACTGTTTATATTCTCTGTAAAGTTTTAATTGTGAAAAAGGATTTGTGAGGCTGGTCTTAAGCTGTAGCCAATCTAGTGTGCTTTGCATGTCTGTATGGTTCATAGCAAACTTCTCTGAAGGCCTCCATCTTATTTTGCATCCTGGGAGCATGGCCTGTAACTCTATGGCAAGGCTTTGCTTAACAATCCTGCCTTAGGGAATGCGTTCCTTTCTGACTTGGTTTCTGCATGTTTTCCTAGCCCTGTATCTTAAAGCGCACCACCAGGGGAATGGATTTTCTCCTGCCTGTCTGTATAGTTATATGTGTGTGTGTGATGTCTGTAAAAATAACTCTAATTAATTTGGCCTAAAGAAAGACAAGCACTTGGATCAAATGTTTTTTAAAGGGAAGATAAAAGTTGTTGTACCCTTCAGTTCATGTGACTTTAATTTTTGAGAAGTAAAAACAGCCTTAAACATTATTGGTAAAAGGCAGATGTCATCAAACTGTAATAAGTGAACTAAATTATGCAGATTATATGTAAGGTTTGCTAAGTGTTTTGAGGTTATAAACTGCTTTTTGGATTTTGAGAAGTATTTAACTTGTCAGATTCACAATTGGTAAGGCCAGGGTACATATGGAACTAACACGCCCTTAATTATGCTGGGAGTCAAACCATGGCTGCACCTACCACACAATTAAAACAATTTACCAGGTTTTACATTAAAGTTAATAATTACTAGGAGTTGCCATTATAACATGTAATTGAGACTACTGGAAATAGACTTACATGCAAGTTGTGTAAGAACAGTAAAATGTGGGGTTTTTTTTGTAAAAGGTTATAAGAATGCTCAGAAATGTAATTTTTGCCCAAGGTTAAAGCATTGTTTTAAATTAGATAGGATAAAGTTGAAGGTTTAAACAAGTGGTGGAAGGATTGTGGAAATTAGTCTTACAGAAGAGATTCTCGGTGTGAACGTATTAACTGAACTCACAAAGGTATTATGTGGGTTTTCTGTAAATTAAGCATTAAAATGTAAAGCACAACAGGTATTCTTAACCTGCTAATCTGCTCTTAGGCAAAATTTGTAAAGGGTTATAAAAGGTGTTTGCTTATTTAAAATTTCTGAGTCATTATTTTGGACAAATTAATATTTATGGTAACATGGAATTCTATTTCATAATATCAAGTGTTTTAAACTTCGAACATATCAAACAGCCTTCCCCAGATCTAACTTTAGTTTCAAAATTGTCCTTCCTGATGCCTGGCTTCTTTGATAGATCAGAGGACCCCTGAGACATCCAGAAAAGGGATAAACAGTATTATTTGACATGTTTAGGTACGTGGGATTGCCAAAATGATATTCAGTCTTTTTAGGTTATATTTTTTGTGAGTAATACTAAAATATGTTCCAAAATTGTATGGGATTTCTAAAACTGATGTCTAAGTATGTGCTATCAATCATAATTAAGGTTGTTATGTTATTGTAAACCATGGAGATAATCAAACTTCTTGGTCAATTGTGTTTCTAACTGTAACTACCCTGGACATTTTGCTATTCAGTCTATTGTTATCTTGTTTTAATCTTTTTCAAAAGATGATTTATAATCTATAGAATCACAACAGGTGCTCTCAAATACAGGTTTCTGATAACTTTGGAGATTGGGACATTTGAAAATGACAAAGAAAAATGTGAAAGACTCATGAAGAGCTAAAATGTTCACAAATATCAAGTGCTGAGACCAGCTTGGTTGTGGAGACCCTAACCCAGCGGCTCTAGAGGAATTAAAGACACACACACAGATATATAGGGTGTGGGATGGGAAATTGGGGCTGACATCCTTCTGTGCTGAGAGCCACAGAGTTTTACCCACATATTTATTGACAGCAAGCCTGTGATAAGCATTGTTTCTATAGATTATAGATTAACTAAAAGCATTCCTTATGAGAAACAAAGGGATGCGCTGCAACAAAGGAGTGGGCTCTGGCTAGTTATCTGCAGCAGGAACATGTCCATAAGGCACAGATCGCTCCTGCTATTGTTTGTGGCTTAGGAACGCCTTAAGCGGTTTTCCACCCTGGGTGGGCCAGGTGTTCCTTGCTCTTATTCCGGTAAACCCACAACCTTCAGCGTGAGCGTCATGGCCATCACGAACATGTCACAGTGCTGCAGAGATTTTGTTTATGGCCAGTTTTGGGGGCCTGTTCCCAACAGTCAAAGCGATAACTAAATGGGCTGAACTTAGAAATCTGAAGCAACCTTTTTAACTTTTGCTTGGAATATTGCTGATCCTTGTGTTTCAGAGTCAAGGAAACTTATTTTGAACTATTTATGGCCTTTAATAATTGAGTAAGTTATTCTGTGAACAAAGTTTGGAGAATGTTTGTTTCTCTTTGCCTAGTTCCTCTAGAATTTGAAGCTATCTGTGAGTATTCTTAACTTATGGCAAAATATAGATGTCTGCATCAGTGTGATAAGAATCTTTTTTTTCAGCAAGACACAATTGCAGAAACTGGTCTTGCAGGGCTGATAAAGAGACTGGCCTCATACCCTTACCTACACGGTCCCTATACAAGTTTCCTGACCTGTGATCAATAAAGAATGTCACTTTCTCATAGGTCCAGGAACTCCAAGTTTATTGTGGGACCTTAAAAGAAAAGGATCACCGAACTCACTGGTATTTGAGGATAGAAACCCATGACTGGGCTTGACTTTAAAAGGTCTTATCTGAGATTTGTTGTGGAACAGAGTTCCTTGAAAGCCAATCTAAAAGGCCAATGTAGAAATAGTTATTCTTGCTGCACTTTATGCCAATAATTAGGCCAAGTATAAGCCTGAAGCCCATTTTGCAAACAACTCAATCCTATCATGATTTATTTTTTTAACTAAAATGAGTACTGGAGAGAGAAATCATGTTTTACAACATCATACATTTGTCATTAAATTCTAAACTCATTAGTTGCTTTTAAGTTTTTGCCACATTTTTAGACCAACCCTGCTTGCTCCTGTGAACCTATGAGAAATCTCTAGCTACAGTTCAGAAAGAACAAAAGGGATGGGTAATGTAGAAATCAGGATCAATATGCTAATTCTGAGCAATTATCCTGCAAATCCTTAGCAAACACTTAGCAAGGATTACATGTAACCTGCAACAGGTGAAAGCAATAAATAGGATGCCCATCACTAGGAGGTTTCCTTTTGGGAAAGTAATTCCAAGGGAGCTAACCAAGGCCAAGCACCACGCACCGAAATCCTAGCAAGCATCATTATAGCTATCAGCTATATGGATGTGTCACAAGACATCCTTTTCTCTCCCTTGTTGGAGAAGGACTCAATTCCCCCGCTTCACCTTAGCATTCGGCTTATAATAAGGAGTTCAAGCAACACCCCTCAAGACACATTTTTGACCCAAACTCAATTCATAAATGAGGTCTAGGAAGTTCACAGCTACTGATAGCAGGGGAAATAGGGTGTACATAGGTAGAGTGGATAATTCCCACCACCCCATATGCCCCTCACTCTATGGGTGCAAGCTGCTTTGGCATCCATGGCGGCACCTGCCAAGGTTACCAACACTCAGGGATGCAAAGATGGAAGAGGAAAAGAGGATGTTCTTCCTTCTCTCCCTTTTGTACCCAAGGTGTCTGCTAGAAAGAGAAGGAAACCAGGGATGCCTGTTCCCCACTTTCTAGATGGGTAGCCGTTCATCTTCAGTCTGTACCCCTTTTGAAGGCATCCTGAACCCTGGGACTCTTTTGATAAATGCCTTCTTTTCTGTTCTCTTCCTCTGTCCTCTCTTCACTGATAGGTAATTTTGTCTCCATACTGCAGGACACTCTCCTCAGATGCATCCTCCAAACTGGGAAAAGTTAATTTACCAAACCTTAAACTGATTGGCTTATAATTGGCTCAGGGAAGGGAATGCAGAAACCCAACATGTCGGCAAAAGGCTGTTTTCTTGTTGTTTTGTTTTGTTTTTTAACCAGTCATGCTTTTGGCCTCCCTCTCCCTGTGCAAACTGGTAGAAAGCTTCAGGACATTTGAGGTGTCCTTACCCCTCCCCTTGTTTTGTTTTGATACATGTTTTCTATAGCCTGGTTTGTCTCGCCTTCAGCCCATCAAACTCTAAACAGTCATGCAATTGGAGCTTTGGATGATGGCCCCTTATGCTGGGAACCCTTAAATAGGCTTCTGAGGGAGGACTGCCATTTTCCCCCATGTAGCACTCCCTGTCAGCAGGAAGCAGTTAAAATCAGTTTTCATCCTGATCCTCATTCTTATTCTAACAGCAGTTAGATGTACTTTTTTAGAGGAGGGGAATGAGATAGCCAGGTGGGAATGGATCTCCAGAGAAACTCCAACCAATCTGCACGTTGGGAGGAGTACACACTGGGGTGGAGCCACAGAAGTTTGCACCATTCACAGCAGGAAAGAGCCTGGCCCCTCTTCTTCCTGGGTGGAAACTGGAATTCAATCTGCCAGGTGGGAAGTGCACCAGCAGGACCCTGGCCTTGCAGAGGGTCCCTGTTTCCCTGTTTTGCCTTTTTGCCCAATAAATCCCATTATTCTCACGCTTTAAATTGTCTGTGAACCTAATCTCTCATGGCTGTGTAACAAGAGCACAGCTCTTAGCTGAACTAAGGAAAAATTCTTGCAACAATAAGTCTTATTTTTCAGCTCCTATCTCACTGTACTTCTGTCCTTGTGATGTATTTCTGTTATGGAGTGACTTTACTAAAATACAAATAAAGGGAAAGGCCTTTTAGGTTGAGTTGATTTCTTAATCTCCAGGCATACCTACCACTATCAACCGTGCTCCATATTGAAACCCAGTAACCTCTTTATGAGCTATTATGTTGTTGGGATGACCATTTCTTGCCCCCTCCTAAGATCATAGGATGTTTGGCTTTTTAAGTATATTTTTGTTGCTTTTCATAGTTCATTCTGTTTCTTGTTATTTTTGTTATTGGCTTTTACTTCTTTCAGCCTGCCTCTAGCAGTCTCTCTCCATAGTTCCCTAATTCATTATGTTATCCTGCTATGGACAGAGGAATCAGAATAAATCTGTTTAAATTGCCATAAATTTGGTAACTATTAAGCAGAGGTTTTGTGTAGAGCACAATACTAAGCCATTCACAGGTGTCTTAGACACATAGTGTCTAAGATACATGTGCGTGAGATATAGTCTCTTTCTTTGGCTTGTTCTGGACTATATTTTTCAAGATACTGATTTCAGTATTTCTCTTTCTAGCTCTCTCCCTTTCACACTCTTTCTGTCTCTCTGTCTCTATAGCCATTTCTTTCCACAGAATCACATTTAATTCCACTGTTTCAACTATTTCTTCCATATATAAGAACACAAGATCTTGAACTCATAACAAGCTTCAAGATGGCTGAGAAATATAAATTTTTCAGTCAACTATGGAATTCTACTTTTAAAGATTTCCCAAGATATTGTATATCTTTATAAATACTAATTGTTCTGGTTATTAACCAATTGTGCTCATTATTGGCTGAAAAATCTCAGAATTATCTTTAAGTCTACTCTCTACCACAATTTGCACATCTAATAAAATCTTGTGGAGTAACCTCCCTAATGGCTTTTATTTACATCCATATCTCACTTATATTCATTTCCTTTTTACTCCCAATAGTACTTTTTTTTAACCTGGAAAACTTGAGATGGCAAGATTGGCCAAGGCATTACAGATGATGGGACTTATAGCTGTGGTCATTGCTCCACACAGCTTCACTTTGAAAGATTCCAGAACTTTAGAGCTCTTTTTATTTTTTGTGTGTTTACATCTATTTTTCAGAAAGTTGGGCTTTGTCACATTGTGGCTTCTATATGTAGAATAACGAACTCATAAATAAAATAGTGATGTAAGAAACTCCTTTTAACTGAGAGTTTCATAAGAAAATGCAAGCTCACTATTCATGTACATGTAAATTTACATTTACAATGTAAACAACTGATAAAATATTGTATAAGTTAGAAGTGAGTTTCTTATATTTCCATTTTAAATTTTGCCATGAGATTTGTGTCCTCAACTGACAAAACGAAGAGTTACTGTTAATATATACTGCTTTTCACATAGGAGTGTATTGACTTTTCTTAAGCTAACCACTACCTATTTTTCCACTCTCATCTTTCTTGAATCCACTATGTACCACCTATAATTAAGATGAACAGTACTAGTTCACGTTTCCTGTACTTTATTGTCTCTATGGTTTGCTCATGCTGTTCCCATGCCAGAAATGCACACTTTGACCAACCAAATATATTTCTGGCTCTGGGTTTTTTGGCTGAACATTTCATTTATGACATTCTATTTGTGAAATTCACCTATATCATATTGTGCAGCAATAGTTCACTTATTTTTACCACTCCGTAGAGTCTAGTATATGAATATGAGAAATTATCCATTTTAAAGTAGATAAGACTTTGGATTGTTTCAAAATTTTAATCATTTCAATATTGCCCAGTATTACCTTCTTGGCCAGGTCTTTTATCTTTTGGTAAATGTAGATAGATAGTAGATAGACACACACACACACACACACACACACACACACACACACGTACTTGCATATATATACCTTGGAATGAATTACTGAGTCATAGAGTAGGCATATGTTAAACATTAGTAAATACTGCTAAACAATTTTCACAGAGGTTGTACTAGTTTATAATTCCATTAGAAGTATATGAGAATTTCAGTTGCTGTGAATTGTCACCAAAATTTGAGATTCTCAGTCTTTTTAATTTTAGCAATTCTCACAGTATATTATAGTATCTCATTATGGATTTAATTCATATTTCCATACTAGTTGTTGAAATTGAGCAACTTCATGTATGTTTCCTGACCGTTTGTATTTTTTAACTGTCTGTCAATGAAAACACCTTACCCATTTTGGCATTGGCTTTATGCCCTTTTTCAATATGTTTATAGGTGCTTTTATTATTTAATTAAGTCTTTGTCAGTTATGGGTTTTACCACTTTCTGACTTGCCTCCATACTCTTTTTAAAATTATCAGAAAAAGTGTGTAACATCTATTTGCCTTTCTATTCTTTTAATTATGTATTTTGGTGACTGGAAATTTGTACTTTTAATGATTACTACATTGTGTGTGTGTGTGTGTGTGTGTGTGTGTGTGTTTTGAAATTTACCTGGCAGTTCATTCAGATGTGCTCCTGTGTTAATATTCAAAGGCTTTATTGTTTTACATTTTACTTAAGGACTTTAGGTCCTGGAAACCTGAAACTTGTGAATATTATATGAGATGTTACTCAAAATATGATTTCTTCTTGTGTATTCGTTTTAATCAACACTATGTATTGAAAAATCTTCCCTTTCTCTATTATTATGTAGTAAAGTCTTGAAGATAACTTAAGGGTCTTTTTGATTTGTCTAGATGTTTCTGTATTCTCAATTCTGTTACATTTGTATAATTTGTCTATCTTTTTGTCGATGTCAAATTATAATAATTATTTTTTCAATACTGCCTTACTATTCTTTAGCTCTATATTTCCACATAATTTTCAGAATCAGCTCTTCTATTTACACACACACATGCACACACGCAAGGACTACTAGGATTTTGCTTAGAATTGCATTAAATCCAAAAATATATTGGAAGAGGAAAATAGACACATACTCATTGTTCAGTCTTCCAGTAGAAGAACACAGCATATTCCCCCACTGATTAGATTCTCTCTTTTTTTTAATAAGGGATTTTAATTTTTTTGTTGACATCAGACCTTCTCCATTTTCACCAAGAATCATTGCTTCAGAAATGATCAAGTTCTGAAACCAGAAACAGCTGTATAATTTGTGGGAGCCCTTTTCAAAATGAAAATGCAGGGCTCTTTGTTTAAAAATTAAGACTATAACAACAGTGATAGCAAAACATTAAACCAAGTGTAGGGCCCTTCTAATTATGAACCCTGCGTGACTGCATAGATTGGACACCCATAAAGTTGCCCTATGTGAGATAGACTGTACTTGCTGATCTGATCTACACAAATGGAGTCATTTATCCCATGAAGATTGCAGTGAAATTTAGAGAACAAGAAAGGTATTTGCAAAAAAAAAGTCATAAAACTTTAGAAAGAAATGTTTCTTGCAAATATGAAAACTTTTTCTAGAGAGAATACACAAACAAATGAATTCTTAAAATTCTCAGCTATTGATTTCAGAACACAATTTATGCTGATCAACATAAGAAAGCAGAAATGTCAAAGAGGTGAAGGGACTCGCATTTGCTCAATTTCCCACAACTATTACCATTTACAAGAATGTAGTACTGAATTCAAATGAAAAAAGTATCCAGAATTCAATTCTGTCTTTCAGATTTTACTGTACAGATAATAACTTAGTTGAAACAAATGCATACCAGCAAGTAAATGATAGCTGTGTGATGTATACAAGAAAGGGTATCAAGTCAAATTAAAATTCAAATACTTGATAAGATACAAGGCTATCATTAGGTAAGACAAATGAAAAGCAATACTGTTATCCATTAATTCAGCAAATGTTTATTGCATGCTTACTACATATTAAGTGAGAAGGCAAAAAAAAAATGTTTCTTTTTTGAGACAGAATCTCACTCTGTTGCCAAACTGGAATGCAGTGACAGGATCTCGGCTCACTGTAACCTCTGCCTCCCAGGTTCAAGAGATTTCCCTGTCTTAGGCTCCCAAGTAGCTGGGACTACAGGCGTGCACCACTACGCCTGGCTAATTTTTCATATCTTTTAGTAGACACGGGGTTTCACCATGTTGGCCAGGCTGGTCTCAATCTCCTGACCCTCGTGATCCACCAGCCTCAGCCTCTCAAAAGTGCTGGGATTACAGGCGTGAGCCACTGCAGCCAGCTGACAAAAATTAAGATTATACATATAATCTATTATATATATAAGATTGTATGTATGATATATATGATTCAGAGATGAGTGATAATGAGAATAAAGAAAAGTAGACAAAAATAATCGGAAGTGGAGAGGGGTTAATTCCCCCCCCTGGCCCCCCGAGATGGAGTCTTGCTCTGTGGCCCAGGCCCAAATGCAGTGGCACCATCTCCGTTCACTGCAACCTTCTGCCTCCCGGATTCAAACAATTCTCTGCCTCAGCCCCCCGAGTAGCTGGGATTACATGCACCCACCGCCACGCCCGGCTAATTTTTGTGTTTTTAGTAGAGCCAGGGTTTCACTGTCTTGACCAGAGTGGTCTTGAATTTCTGACCTCGTGATCCACCCATCCAGGGTTTAAAATTTTAAATAAGGTGGCGGTCAAGCTAGGTTTCACAAAGATGAGATTTCAGAAAATGCTTGAAGAATTGGGTATTGTGAGAGTTTCTATTGTGTTTGTAGATATGTAGAGATTAAAAGTAAGGGAGAAGAGATAAATTATGAAAGTCTGGGAGGTGAGAAGGGAATGAATCAAAGGGTGTATGCAAAGAGACAGGCTCTGTAAAGGGAAAAGACACTCAATTTTCTGAGATCAGAGAAAGTTAAAAATGAGTTCAGAGTAAAAGGACATTGTAAATGGTTGACTTTTATACAAAGTTAAAGTGATATTAGGAACCTGAAATCTTATGGCATGCCACCTTAATTTTGTATGACGAGTAACAATAATTGGTAGAAAAAAAAGTACATAGGATAGAAAAGTAAGAATATATAACTATGAGAGCTAAGCTAAGGAAAAACAAGCTTATTTGGAATAATGCATGAATAGGTTCAACATTTAACGAATTATTATTGTGACAGCTTATAAAGGAAGCATCATGCAAAATAAGAACATTTATTTATTTGTCCATTAATTTTAGATTCACAGGGGTACATGTGCTTGTTACATTTTTATTACAGGCATAATGGCTGGGATTGGGCTTCTAGTGTACCCATCACCCAAATATTGTACATTGTATCCAGTAGGACATTTTTCAACCCTCACAGTTTTAGAGTCCGCAGAGTCTGTTTTTCCCATCTTTTATGTCCTTGTGAACTATTTGTTTAGCCCCCAGTTGTAAATGAGGACAT
The DNA here is from genome assembly GCF_037993035.2 of Macaca fascicularis. Taxonomy (NCBI): domain Eukaryota; kingdom Metazoa; phylum Chordata; class Mammalia; order Primates; family Cercopithecidae; genus Macaca; species Macaca fascicularis. Next base: position 58,639,751 of record NC_088386.1, read on the forward strand.
ACGATATTTTATTTTCTGCTTCTGTGTTACTTAGGGTAACAGCTTCCAGTTCCATCCATGTTGTTGAAAAGTATGTGAATTCATTTTTTTCTGTGGCTGTATAGCATTCCATGGTGTATATATACCATATTTTCTTTATTCAGTCTACTGTTGGTGGGCACTTACTTTGGTTCCATGACTTTACTGTTATAAATAGTGCTGCAATAAACATACGAGTGCAGGTGTCTTTTTGATGATATAATTTCTTTCCTTTGGGTAGATACACTGTAGGGTTGCTGGGTTGAATGGTAGTTCTAGATTTCATTCTTTGAGATATCCGTAATATTTTCCATAGAGGTTGAACCAATTTACATGCCCACTAACAGTGTGTGAGCGTTCCCTTTGCTCCACATCCACACGCAAACATCTATTGTTTTTTCACTTTTTAATAAAAGCCATTATGACTGGTGTAACATAGTATCTCAGGGTGGTTTAAATTTGTATTTATTTGATGATTAATAATGAGCATTTTCTTATGTATTTGTTGGCTGCTTGTGTTTCTTCTTTTTTAAAGTTAACAAATTATTAGATGTGTTTCCTAATTACTACTCATTCCTCCTTGTCCTTCTCCTCCTTCTCATAGTACTATTAATAAAAAGTAATGCTTTTTTTGAGTGCTTGTTATGGGTTTAGACACTGTTGTAAGCATTTTACATGTATTTACTCAGTCCTCACAATAACCTTATGAACAGTGATGTGCTAGTAAATCTTTAACAACTAACTCTCTGGGGGTAAATCTTTGATATGTAGTGTTTTCTGGTTTGTGTGGTATAAATAGCATACCATGATCAGTTTCAAATTTGCAGCATGATATCACCGTTTGCAGAATTGAGAAGAGATATGCAGTAGCACACCATTATATAGTATTTATACTGTACAGACAAAATAGATGCAAATAACCTACAGAATATAGATAATAGTAAAATATAGTAAAGTCGTTAGGAAGTGTAGGAAATAAAAATTAACATTTACTGTAAAAATCCTCCCAGCTATTCACCAGGTTGGCATAAAAGACAGAGTTTAAGCCAGCTGCCATGTTAATAGGAAACAATACTTTTCCTCTGGTCATCTGCAGCTGCAAAATATATCATTCCCCCTTCTTTGGGTGACTATCTCTTTCTTACTAATTGAAGAACACGGTTCTCTAAAAGATTTAGAAACTTTGCTGTTTAAAATTATACCTGTCAAGATGAAATATCCCACTCTTGTGTGTAAAATCAAAGTCACTTTTACTAGATATTGAAGGAACATCCTTCAAAATAATGAGCCATCTATGACAAACCCACAGCCAACATCATACTGAATGGGCAAAAGCCAGAAGCATTCTCCTTGAAAACCAGAACAAGATAAGAATGCCCTATCTCACCACTCCTATTCAACATAGTATTGGAAACCTTTACCAGAGAAATCAGCCAAGGGAAAGAAAAGGGTTCCAAAAGGAAGAGAGGAAATCACACCATACCTGTTTGCATATGATATGATTCTATACCTGGAAAATTCCATACTCTGCCCAAAAACTCCTTGATCTAATAAACAATTTCAGCAGGGTTTCAGAATACAAAATCAATATTCAAAAATCAGTAGCATTCCTATTCACCAACACCATCCAATCTGAAAGAAAAATCAAGAATGTAATCCCATATGCAATAGCCATAAAAATAAAATACCTTAGGAATACAGCTAACCAGGGAGGTGAAAGATCTCTGCAATGATAGTTACAAAACTCCGGTCAAAGAAATCAGAGAGGACACAAACAAATGGGAAAACATTCCACACTCAAGGATAGGAAGAATCGACAGTATTAAAATGGCCATACTGCCCAAAGCAATTTATAGATGCACTGAAATTCTTATCAAACTACCAATGACATCTTTCAAAAAAGTAGAAAAATCTATTTTAAAATTCACTTGGAACCAAAAAAGAGCTTAAGTAGCCAAGGCAATCCTCAGCAAAAAGAACAAAGTCAGAGGCATCACATTACCCAACCTCAAACTCTACTGCAAGGCTGCAGTAACCAAAATAGCATGGTACTCATACAAAAACAGACACAAAAGACCAATGAAACAGAATAGGGAGTCCAAATATAAAGCCACACACCTACAACCATATTGTTTTTGGCAAAGTAAACAAAAATAAGCAATGGAGAATGGACTCCCTATTCAATAAGTGATGCTAGAATAACTGGCTATCCGTATGCAGAAAATTGAAACTAGACCCCTTCCTTAAACCATATACAAAAATCAACTCAAGATGGATTAAAGACTTAAAACCTAAAACTATAAAAATCCCTGAAGATGACCTAGGAAATACCATTCCGGACATAGGAACTGGCAAAATATTTTATGACAAAGACATCAGAAAACAAAGAACAAAGATAAAAATTGACAAATGATACGTAATTATACTAAAAACTGCACAGCAAAAGAAACTATCAACAGAGTAAACAAACCTACAGAATGGAAGAAAATATTTGTAAACTATGCATCTGACAAGGAACTAATATCTAAAATCTATAAGGAACTTAAATCAACAAGCAAAAACAAACAACCCCATTAAAAGGTGGGCAAAGGACATAAACAGACACTGTTGAAAGTAAAACATACGTGTGGTGAACAAGCATGTGAAAAAAATTCTCAACATCCCTCACCATTGGAGAAATGCAAATCAAAACCGCAATGAGATATTATCTTACACCAGTCAGAATGGCTGTTACTAAAAAGTCAAAAAATAGCAGATGCTGGTGAGGTTGTAGAGAAAAGGAAAGGCTTATACACTGCTGCTAGGAATGTAAATTAGTTCAGTCATTGTGTTTCTTCTTTTGAGACATGGCTTTTCATGTTCTTTGCCTAGTTTTTAATAGGCTGTTTATTTTATTCTTATTGAGATGATTGAGTGCCTTGAAGATTCTGGGTATTGATACTTTTTTGGAGGCATGATTTATAAATATTTTCTGAGTTTGTACGTTGTTTATTCTGTTGGTTATTTCTTTTGCTGTGCAGAAGCTTTTTAGTCTAAGTCCCATTTGTCTATTTTTGTTTTAGTTGCAGTTGCTTTTGGGGTCTTCATCATAAATTCTTTGCCTAGGCCAATGTCCAGAAGATATTTTCCCAGGTTTTCTTCTAGGATTTTTAAACTTTGAGGTCTTCGTTTAGGCTTTTAATCCATTTTGAGTTAATTTTTATATGTGATGAGAGATAGTGGTCCAGTTTCATTCACCGTTTATTGAATATGGCATCCTTTCCTCATTTATTTTTGTTGACTTTATCTAAAATCAGTTGGTTGTAGTCTGTGCTTTTATTTCTGGGTTCTCTGTTTTGTTCCATTGATCTATGTGTCTATTTTTGTACCAGTGCCATGATGTTTTAGTTACTGTAGCCTTGAAGTATAATTTGAAGTCAAGTAATGTGATGCCTTCAAATTTGTTCTTTTTTTCTTTCTTTTTTTTTTTTTAAATAGAGATGGGGACTTGCTATATTGACCAGGCTGGTCTTGAACTCCTAGCCTCAAGCGATCCTGCCATCTTGACTTCCCAAAGTACTGGGCTTACAGGTGTAAGCCCCCATGCTGGCAAATTTGTTCTTTTTGCTTAGCAGTGCTTTGGCTATGTAGGTTTTTGGTGGTGGTGTTCCATATGAACTTTAGGATTTTTTTCTTAAAAGATGACATTGATAGGCTAATAGAAATTGCGTTGAATCTGTAGATTGCTTTGGGTAACATGGTCATTTTAACAATACTGATTTTTCCAATCCATGAGTATGAGATATTTTTCCTTTTATTTGTGTCATCTACAGTCTCTTTCATCAGTGTTTTGTAGTTTTCCTTGTAGAGAGCTTTCATCTCCTTGGTTATATGTATTCATAGGAGTGTGTGTGTGTGTGTGTGTGTGTGTGTGTGTGTGTGTGGCTATTGTAAATGAGATTGTGAGATTGAGTTTTTAATTTGATTCTTGGCTTGAACATTATTGTTGTATAGTAATACTTCTGATTTTTGTATACTGATTTTATATCCTGAAACTTTTCTGAAGTCATTAATCAGCTCTAGGAGTCTTCTAGAGGAGTTTTTAGGGTTTTCAAGGTATAGAATCATGTTATCAGCAAACAGATAATTTGACTTCCTATTTTCCCAGTTGGCTCTCTTTTATTTCTTGCTCTTGCCTGATAGCTCTGGTTAGGACTCCAGTACTGTGTTGACTAGGAGTGGTGAGAGTATGCATCCTTGTCTTGTTTCAGTTCTTAGGAGAAATGCTCTAAACTTTTCCTCATTCTGTGTGATACTGGCTGTGGATTCATCATAGGTGACTCTTATTATTTAGAGCTTTGCATAGTTTGTTGAAGGTTTTTATCATGAAGGAATGGTAGGTTTTATGGAATATTTTTTCAGCATCTTTTGAGATGATACGGTTTTTGTCTGTAGATCTGTTCATGTGGTAGATCACCTTTATTGATTTGTATATGTTGAGCTATCCTTGCATCTCTGGAATAAAGGACATTTGATCATGGTGAATTATCTTTTTGATGCACTGTTGGATTTGGTTTCCTAATATGTTGTTGAGGGTTTTTGTAGGAATTTTTATCATGGATATTGGCCTGTAGTTTTTCATTTTTGTTGTGTCCTTGCCTAATTTTGGTACTAAAGTAATACTCGATTCATAGAATGAGGTAGAATGGAATTACCTTCTCATTGATTTTGTTTTAATATTTTCAGTTAGATTGGTGCCAGATTTTTGTATGTCTAGTAATATTTGGCTGTGAATCTATCTGATCTTGAGGTTTTTTTTGGTTGAGAGTTTTTTTTATTTTTATTTTTATTACTGATTTGATTTCATTGCTTATTATTGGTCTGTTTAGGGTTTCTGTTTGTTCCTGATTTAATTTTGGGAGGTCATAAATTCCCAGGAATTTATCAATTTCCTCTAGGTTTTGTAGTTTTGTGTGCATACAGGTGTTCATAGTAGTTTCTAATGATCTTCTGTATTTCTCTGGTATCATTTGTGATGTCGCCTTTATCATATCTCATTGTACTTATTTAAATGTCTCTTTTTCTTAGTCTAGCTAGCCATCTGTCAATATTGTTTGTCTTTTCAAAGAACCAATTGTTCTTTTCATTGATCCTTTGTATCATTCGTTTTGCCTCAATATCATTTAATTCTGCTCTAATATTTGTTATTTCTTATCCTCTGCAATCTTTGGGTTTGGTTTGTCCTTTATTTTCCTAGTTCCTTATGGTGTAATGTTAAGTTGTTAATTTGAGATCTTTCTATCTTTTTGATGTAGACATTAATGCTATGAGCTTTCCTCTAAGCATTTTTTGCTGTCTCAGAGGTTTTGGTATTTTGTGTCTCTGTTTTCAAGGAGTTTTTTGATTTCTGCCTTTATTTCATTGTTTACTCAAAAGTTGTTCAGGAGAAAGTTGTTTAGTTTCTGTGGACTTGTGTATTTATGAGAGTTCCTCTTGGTATTGGTTTCTAATTTTATTCCGCTGTAGTCCAAGAACATAGATGATATACTTTTTTCTAATTTATTGAGATGTGCCTTATACCCAAGCATATGATCTATTTTAGAGAATATTCCATGTATTGATAAGATATATATACCTTACATATATTCTGCAGAACATATCAATATATATGATTATATATTATATATATATATCTCATATCGTATAAATTCTGCAGTTCCTAGGTAAAATGTTTTATAGATATCAAACAGGCCCATTCGGTCTAAAGTTCAGTTTAAGTTCAGAGTTTCTTTGTTGATTTTCGTTTTCAGTGACCTGGCTAATGATGTCAGTGGGGTGTTGAAATCCTCCACTATTATTGTACTGCTATCAATCTATTTTTTTTAGATGAAGTAGTATTTAAGATAGTTAAATCGTCTTGAACAGTTTATCATTATATAATGTCCTTCTGTGTACTTTTGTTGGTTTAAAGTCTGTTTGATCTGATCTGAGAATAGCTATTCCTGCTTACTTTTCTTTTCCATTTGCCTAATATATATTTTTCCACCTTTTTACTTTGACTAGGAATGTGTTTTTAGCCAGTAGGTGGGTTTCTTGTAGACACCAGAGGATTGTGTCTTCTTTTATTAATCCAATTTGCAACTCTATACATTGTCAGTGGGACATTTAGGCCATTTACCTTCAAGGTTAATAAGAATATACAATACTTTGTTCTTGACATAGTATTGCTAGCTAGTTGTTTGGGAGTTTCGATTGTGTAGTTGTTTTACAGGATCTGTGAGCTTTGTGTTTATGTGTACTTTTGTGATGTCTATTATACTTTCATTTTCATATTTAGAGCTCCTTTTAGTTAAATCGTAGGACCAGTTTAGCATGATGAATTCTCTTAGCAATTGCTGTCTGGGAAAGATGTATTTCTCCTTAACTTATGAGGCTTGGTTTGGTGGCAGGTTATAAAATTCTTGGCTGTTTTTGTTTGTTTGTTTAAGGAGGCCAAAAATAGGTCCCCAATCTCTTCTGGCTTGTAGGATTTCTGCTGATAAGTTTGCTTTTAGTCTGACTAGTTTTTGACCCTTTTCTCTAGCTGCCTTTAAGACTTTTTTCTTTAGTGTTTGACCTTGCATAGTCTGATGATTATATGCCTTGCTGATATTTGTCTTGTTTCTCATAGACTTCCTCAAGATTTCTTGTATCTGGATGATTTTACCTCACTAGCAAGATTAGGGCAAATTTCTCAAATTATTCTTTCAAGTATGTTTTCCAGGTCATTTACTTTTTCTTTTTCTCTCTGATACTCCAGTTATTCATAGGTTTGGTTGCTTTACATAATCCCATATTTCTCAAATGTTCCCATATTGTTCATTTTTTAAGTTTTGTTGTCTTGATTTTTGTCTTTACTGGGTTAGTTCAAAAGGCTGTTCTTCAAGCTCTTTCTTATTCTTGGTCTAGTCTATTGTTAAAGCTTTCAATTGTATTTCAAATTCCTTAGGTAATTTTTTTAATTCTGAAAGTTCTGATTAACTTTGTAAATATGTTTTTGTCTTCCTTTATTTCCTGAATTGCTGTAGTAATTTCTTTGTATTTATTTTCAACCTTGTCTTGGATCCCATGACCTTCCTTGCAATCCATGCTTTGAATTCTTTATCTGCTATTTCTGAGTTTTCATTTTGGTTAGATTTCATTATTAGAGAGCTAGTATGATCCTGTGGTGATGTCACAACATTCAGGTTTTTTATGCTGCTGGAAAGTCTTGTGCTGGTTTCTTCTCAACTGGAAAGGCTACTTCTAATTTTTGCAATTATTTTTACACGGATAGGATTTTTTTTTTCTCTATTTTTTTCTATTTTTTTTTTTTCCTTTTCCCTCTCTCCCTCTTAGGATTTGTGACTGTAGAGTATTTTGGGTACGGTCTTTTGGCTTTGCTTCTATAACCCTAGGAGTAGATTTTACATTGCATTGTGTGATTTGACCTATAGGCCAGTAGATGGCGTGTATGGGTAAAAACCAGAGGCAGCAAAAGCAGATAGGTGTGTACTTGATCATTGTTTACTGTGATCTCTGTCTTTTCAGAAGATGGGTTGGACAGTGCGGTGCCCGGTAACCTAAGCTTCCCATTCTGTGAGGGCAGGGTACATAGCTGAGCAGAGCTGGATCCCATGGCTTGCCCATGGATATCTCACTGGTGATCACAGACACTAGCCCTGACTATGGTGATGGGGGAGCACCCGGTGAAATGCATTGAGGCCTCTGCAGAGGATGAGGGAAATTCACTGGCTCCACATCCTAGATAGGGAGGAATGTGATCTTTTTCCCTATCACACTCCTGGAGCTTGTGACTCCTAGTTCAGATGCACACTGTAACCTACCCCCAGCCTACAATGTGATTGAGAGCCAGGAGAAATGCCTCTCTTAAAACTTTTCATGGGAGTGGTTTCAGGACCAAACCTCTTCACTCAGCTCAATTCAGATAGCTGTATGGTTTGCCTGTTCTCTGGTGTAGTAACGCTGTTGATATGTATGGAGAGGGGAGGCTCCACCTTTCAGTCCTGTGGGGTGAGTATTAGTTGAGGTGGTATTGGTGGGTTAGGTCCACTGACTTCAGGGCCTGGGGAAAAGGGTTAGGTGCCAGCAGTGTTGGATTGGGCTGGGTAGTTCCTCAGTTCCCAAGCCCCTAGATGGCCCCCTGGAAAGTGTGCATGAGTCTTGAAGGGGATGCACTTGGGTTGGGCTAGACCAGGGTTCAGATGGTTGCTATGATAAGGATAGGTTGGTCCCCACCAGCATAACTCAGGGGGAGACAGGCAGAATATTTAGGTGATGGGAGCCCAAGGAAAGATTGTAAGACCATGGGGATTGAGTATACAGAAGAGCTTTGGGCCAAAGCAGAAATGTTGAGGTGAGGACAGGGCAGTTGTGCTGTGACCCTTTCATTAGAGAGGACAGGACCCTTCAGCTGGGGCAATGGGGACTAGTGGCTGTGGAGTGGGTAGCATGCTCACACTTTCTCTCACACAAGTGGCACTGGATTTCACTGTTGGGGACATATAAAGGTGTCAAGCCTCCTCACTCTGGTGTTGGCCTGGGTATGGTAGGGGCACATGCATTGGTAGTGGCAACTGGAAAAAGCTTGTTACTGGCCTCACGGAATTGGGCTCTTGGAGAAACTGAGCTTTGGCTGTAGTCTTCAGGCAGGAGTTGGGGGTCAGAAGCCAGCAAACTATTTGGCATGGAGCAGCAGAGGCAGGGAGTTGGGTGCACAGCCAGCCCACTGGTCTTCCATAGCTCAGCTGTGGTGTCCACTGCTGGAAGGTGCCTGCGGGCAATAGGGATAGGGGCAGCAGTAGTGGTGATGGCAGAGGGCCTGTCGGCTACCTCTGGAAATAATGCACTCAAAGGAAAAAAGCTGCTACCACACTTATCAAGTGGGAGTGGGAAGCATGTGTTTGAGGCCAGATTCAGTGAGCCCCATTTGTCAGGAAGTAACAGAGTTAGAGAGTTGTTGGGTGTGCAGCCTGCACACTGCGCCTCTGTATCTTAGCTGTGGTTTCCCATGCAGGAGGGTGTCTGCGGGCAGTAGAGCTGGGGGCACTGGCAATGGCAATTGTAAAATTGTAAAGGACTTGTCAGCTACTTTTGGGAGTGTATTAGTCCATTTTTATACTGCTGTGAAGAAATACACAAGGCTGAGTAATTTATAAAGAAAAAGAGGCTTAATGGAGTCACTGGGGAGGCATCACAATCATGGCAGAAGACGAAGAGCAAAGGCATATCTTACACAGCGGCAGGCAAGAGAGCATGTGCAGGGGAACTGCCCTCTTTATAAAACCATCAGATTTTATGAGAACTCACTATTAAGAGAAGAGCATGGAGATAACTGCCCCCATGATTCAATTACCTCCCCCTGGGTCCCTCCCACAACACATGGGGATTATGAGAACTACAATTCAAAATGAGATTTGGGTGGGGACACAGCCAAACCGTATCATTCTTCCCCAGCTCCTCCTAAATCTCATGTCCTCACATTTCAAAACACAGTCTTGTCTTCTCAGCAATCCCTCAAAATCTTAACTCGTTCTAGCAGTAACTCAAAATTCCAAGTCCAAAGTCTCATCTGAGACAAGGCAAGTCCTTTCCACCCAGGAGCCAGTAAAATCAAAAACAAGTTCATTACTTCCTAGATACCAATGGGGTTATAGGCATTGGGTAAATAGTCATTCCTAATCAGAGAAATTGGCCAAAACAAAGGGTCTTACAGGCACCATGCAAGTCTGAAATCCAATAGGCAGTCATTAAACCTTAAAGTTCCAAAATGATCTCCTTTGACTCCAGGTCTTATATCCAGGTCATGCTAATGCAAGAGGTGAGCTCCCACAGCCTTAGGCAGCTCCACCTCTGTGGCTTTGCAGGGTGCAGCCCCTCTCCCCAACTGCTTTCATCGGCTGGTGTTGAGTGCCTGTGCCTTTTCCAGGCACACGGTACAAACTATTGATGGATCTACCATTCTAGGGGCTTTGGAGGATGGTATCGCTCTTCTCACAGCTGTACTAGGCAGTACCCCAGTGGGGACTCTGTGTGGGGGCACCAACCCCACATTTCCCTTCTGCACTGCCCTAGTAGAGGTTCTCCATGAGGGCTCCACCCCTGCAGCACACCTCTGTTTGGACATCCAGGTGTTTCCATATATCATCTGAAATCTAGGAGGATGTTCCCAAACCTCAATTCTCAATTTCTGTGCACCTGCAGGCTCAACACCATGTGGAAGCTGTCAAGGCTTGGGGCTTGCACCCTCTGAAGCTACAGACTGAGCTGTACCTTGGCCCTTTTTAGCCATGGCTAGAGCTGAAGCAGCTGGGACACAGGACATTATGTCCCCAGAATGCATGGAGCAGGAAGGCTCTGGGCCGGGCCTTCAAAACCATTTTTCTTTCCCAGGCTTTTTAGGTCTGTGATGGGAAGGGCTGTTGTGAAGTTCTCTGACATGCCCTGGAGACATTTTCACCATTGTCTTGGTGATTAACATTTGGCTGCTTGTTACTTATGCAAATTTCCACAGCCAGATTGAATTTCTCTTCAGAAAAGGTTTTTATTTTCTACTGCATTGTCAGGCTGCAAATTTTCTAAGCTTTTATGTTCTGCTTCCTCTTGAATGTTTTGCTGCTTAGAAATTTCTTTTGCCAGATATCCTAAATCATCTCTCTCAAGTTCAAAGTTCCACAGATCCCTAGGGCAGGGGCAACATGCTGACAGTCTCTTTGCAAAAACATAACAAGAGGCACCTTTGCTCTGATTCCCAACAAGTTCCTCATTTCCATCTGAGACCACATCATCCTGGACTTCATCTTCCATATTACTATCAGCATTTTGGTCAAAGCCATTCAACAAATCTCTAGGAAGTTCCAAACTTTTCCACATTTTTCTGTCTTCTTCTGAGCCCTCCAAATGTTCCCAATCTTTGCCTGTTACCCAGTTCCAAAGTCGCTTCCACGTTTTCAGGTATCCTTATAGCAGTACTACACTTTAGTGGTACTAATTTACTCTATTAGTCCGTTTTCATACGGCTATGAAGAAATACCTGAGACTGTGTAATTTATAAAGAAAGAGGTTTAATGGACTCACAGTTCCACATGGCTGGGGAGGACTCACAATTATGGCAGAAGGCAAAGGAGAGGAGCAAAGACACATCTTATATGGTGGCAGGCAAGAGAGTGTATGCAGGGGAACTACCCTTTATAAAACAATCAGATCTCATGAGAATTCACTATCATGAGAAGAGCATGGAGGAAACTGCCCCCATGATTCAATTACCTCCCTCCATGTCCCTCCCATGACATGTGGGGAACTATAATGCAAGATGAGATTTGGGAACTACAATTCAATATGAGATTTGGGCGGGGACACAGCCAACCCATATCATAGAGTTTGGTGCCAGAGGAATGCAGAGATATGACAACAATGATCAGGCAGGTCAAGGTAGCTACGATGGGAGCCCAAGCCAATGAATCCCATCTGGGAGGAACGGTGGAGGGAGGGCATCATGTGGTATGGAGTCTGGCCACACTCTTCAGTACCGCAGCTGTGGCATCTATCCTTCAGACATACAAAAGTCCCTTGCTTCTCTTCTAAGGGGGCAGTGATAGGTGGCACCAGGCTGTTTAGGGATCAAAGACTGATGGGGTTGCATGTGGCTTGAGAGGCACCTCTGTAGGGACTCCAAATGGTTCTCTGTGTCACTCTGGAGGCCCTGGTGGGGGATATGGAGATGACTATCCTGTTCTCAGGATTGACAGTCTGTGGTTGAAGTATGGATCCACAGGGGACACTCAGTCACTCACTCTTTCCCCACATTCAGGAGCTTCCCCTGGCTCCACACTGGTCCCAGGTGGGCAGCTACCTGGATTCCTGGCTTTGCTCCTCTCTGTTCTCTGTGGGTCCTGTCACTGAACCTGGTGAATCCCAGCATGATCTATTACACAATCCACTTGAGGAATTTGTATTAACTTGCTACTTTGTTTTCTCTCTGTGAGGGAGAGATGCACTAGCTGCTTCTAGTTAGCCATGTTGAACTGGAACCCCCTGACTTTATAGGTTCTTTTTGAACTTATTTCACTGGCGTTTTAAAGTCTTTCTTATAAAAGTATTGCACGACATTTGTTAGATTTGGTATTTGGGTTTTTTTGGTCATAGTGGTGACATATAAAATTCAAGTGACTTTGCTAAATTCACTTATTATTTCTAGTTTAACTATATATTTTTTAATTGTTATAAAATACACAATATACAAAATTCATTATCTTAACCCTTTTAACATGTACAATTCACATAAATACATTCACGTTGTTGTGAAACTAATCTCCAGAAGTCTTTTCATCTTGGAAAACTAAAACTCTGTACCAATGAAATGGAAACTTTCCATGTTTCCTTCCCTCCTACCACCTGGCAACCACCATTGTACTTTCTCTATGAGTTTCACTATTCTAGGTATCTTATATAAATGGAACTCTAGAGTACTCTTCTTTTTGTGACTGTTTTACTTCACTTACTGTACTGTAATTAAGGTTTATACATGTTGTAGACTGTGTCTGAATTTCCTTTCTGTTTAAGACTAAATGATATTCCACTGTATGTATGTACTGCATTTTTTTTTATCCATTCATACATCAGTGGACACTTGAATTATTTCTATATTCATTTAGTTTTAATTTTTGCATACATAACCATGCTTTCAGCAAGGAAAGCATTTTTATTTAATTCTCAAAATTTTTATTTTTTTGTTATTATTACACTGTCTAGGTTTTCCCTGTACACTATGAAGTACAGATGGTAATAGAATATAATCATTCCAATCTCAATGTGGAAAGCATGATGTTTGCTCCAGGTTCTTATAGAAAGTCTTTACTATATTAACAAAATACTCTTCAAGGACAGGTGTGGTGGCTCACGTTTGTAATCCCAGCACTTTGGGAAGCCAAAGAAGGCAGATCACTTGAGGTCAGGAGTTCAAGACCAGTCTGGCCAACATGGTGAAACCCCATCTCTACGAAAAATACAAAAATTAGCTGGGCATGGTTATGCATGCCTGTAATCACAGCTACTTAGGAGGCTGAGGCAGGAGAATCGCTTGAATCCTGGAGACGGAGGTTGTAGTGAGCCAAGATCACGCCACTACAGTCCAGCCTGGGCAGCAGAGCGAGACACCATCTCAAAAAAAAAAAAAAAAAAAAAAAAAACCCTTTTGGTCCTGGTTAACTAAGAGGGCTTTTTTACCCCCAACCATGAGTAGGTGTTGATTTTATCAAATGTATTTTGCATATATTACAAATATCACTTAATTTTTCCCTTTGTTCTGCTAAAAAAAAAAAGTGAATTACATGATTTTCAAACTGTTTACTACTCTTTTATTCTTATAATTTTTTTTTTACATTTTACTTGACTTGGCCTTTGGTATCTGGAAATATTTAGAAAAGTTTCACCTGTGTTTAGAGAATTTAGCTTAGAATTTTTCCTTCTTATTAGCTTCATCTTACATTTATTATATGTAGTTTTTGTGGCCTTGTGAAATGAGTTGGGAGGAGTTTCCTCCTTTTCAATCTTCCGGAATAGTTTTATTAAGACTAGTGTTATTGGCCGGGCACGGTAGCTCACACCTGTAATCCTAGCACTTTGGGAGGCTGAAAGCAGGCAGATCACAGGGTCAGGAGTTCGATACCAGTCTGGCCAATATGGTGAAACCCTGTCTCTACTAAAAATACAAAAATTAGCCAGGTGTGGTGGCACATGCCTGTAATCTCAGCTGCTAGGGAGGCTGAGGCAGGAGAATCATGTGAACCTGGGAGGTGGAGGTTGTAGTGAGCTGAGATTATGCCATGGCATTCCAGCCTCGGCAACAGGGCAAGACTGTCTCAACACTAACCCTTTTTTTTTTTTTTTTAAATCTCTTAGACCTGGTGTTTCCTTAGTCAAAAAAATGTTAATTTATATATATGTATGTATGTATATATATGACTACTGAGTTCTCTTTCCTCTTTTGTCAGTTTTGGCAATTTGTGTTTTTCAAAAACATTTGTTCTTTTCATCTATATGTGGAAATGTATTATAAAGTTGTGCACAGTATTGTGCTATAATGTTTGCAATGTCTGCATGATCTATTCTGCTATCTCCTTTTATATTTGCAATATTGATATTTTGTTCCTTCTCTATTTTTTCCATTAATTGATAATTCTAGGAATTTAGCAACTTTATCACTTTTTTCAAACAACCAACTTTTGGCTTTGAGGTTTTTCTCTGGTTTTGTACTTATCGTCTATTTTATTATTTTCTGTTATTTATCATTTTGTTACTTCTATTTTCTTTGGTTTAATTATTTTTTCTAACTTCTTCAGATGGATAATAAAATAATTGACTTTTTAGTTTTTCTTTTTTTTTCTAATGTATCTCTTTATAAATTTCACTGAAAGCATGATTATAGCTTTCCCCTTTTGGTGATTATAGCTGTATTCCATAAATATTTGTAAGCTGTATTTACATAGCCATCCAATTTTAAATGTTCTCTAATTGTCTGGAAACTGTCTTTGCAAAAATTTTAGCTGAGGAAATTATGACAGTGAAAGAGATCAGACCTAATCTACTCCATCTTGCTTCCAAACTTTTAAGCTGCCCTTGTTCATTCCTGGGCATAGGCCAAACTAACCTTGGGAAGGAATTTAGTTTATGGTTCAACTCTGAAATAAAATCGATAATAACCCTTTCCCAAAAAGATCCCCTTCTTGCGTGGGGACCCATCTTCCTTTGCAGGACTAACACATTAGCTACAAGATTAGAATTTACAGTTTAGGGGTCATGCAGCCTCTGGCTGCAGGAGTCCAAACCTCCCAAATTGTTCCTGGGGATCACATCATTATTGTAAAACCTAAGATCAATGCATCAGATATTTTGCAGACCCTGCACTAGATGGATCAGCTGACACCACCTAGACCTAAAATCTGGCTCAAACACTTGTATCATCCCACCCAGGAACAAAAAGTCCGCAAGAAAATCTCACTTCAACCCCTCTGTGATTCCATCTCCAACCTGACCAATCAGTACTCCCCACTTCCCCGAGTCCCAACCCACCAAATTATCTTTAAAAACTCTGATGTTTGAATGCTCGAGGAGACTGATTTGAGTAATAAAAACCTCTGATCTCCTGCACAGCTGGCTCTGTGTGAATTGCTCTTTTGTTGCAACTCCCTTGTCTTGATAAATCAGCTCTGTCTAGGCAGCAGGCAAGCTGAACTCATTGGTAGTTACAGTCCTTGTTTCTTTTTGACCCATGGTATATTTAATAGTGTAACGCACAATTCCCAACTATTTAGATATTTTCTAGTTATCTTTGTTAATTCTAGTTTAACTTCACTGTTTTAAAATAATATACTCTGTTTGATTTCAAGCTTTTGAGATTTCTGAGGCTTCCATTATGTCCCCAACATCAGGATTATTTACCAAAACTGAATCCATTCTGTGACTTAAAGAAATCCGATCCTCAACTGTATCTTCTTCCTATTAAGTTTCTGTTTTGATTTTTTAATTTATGTTATTGTGTTTTTTATAACTAGTATTTCTATTTACTTTTTAATAAATTGTTTCTAGTTTTCTTCTGATGTGTTATATGTTGTTCTACAATTTCATGACAACTTGATTTTAATATTCTGTTTCTATATTCTAGAATTTTGTGCTTCATGTTTAAAAATGTATTTTCTTTTCTGTTATCTATAGTAACTTTTATTTAATGCCAAACATTGTGTATGAAAAATGTTTTCTTGCTATGGATGATATTATATTCTTCTAAAGAGGGTGTAATTTTGCTTCTGGCAGGCTAGCTTAGGGATTAATCACTTAACAGTTAACCCTAGCATTATGTAAATTTTGTGAGTTGTGAAGGATGGCTTATGTCTTTCACTCATATTCCTAAGTTGTAGTTCTTTAAGGTTTCCTTTTTCTTTTCTGTTTTTTTTCTTTTTCTTTTTTTTTTTTTTTTTTGAGACAGAGTCTTGCTCTGTCTCCCAGGCTGGAATGCAGTGGCATGATCTCGGCTCACTGCAAGCATCACCTCCCGGTTTTATGCCATTCTCCTGCCTCGGCCTCCTGAGTAGCTGGGACTACAGGTGCCGGCCACCATGCCTGGCTAATTTTTTTGTATTTTTAGTAGAGACAGAGTTTCACCGGGTATTAACCAAGATAGTCTTGATATCCTGACCTCGTAATCCGCCCACCTCAGCCTTCCAAAGTGCTGGGATTACAGACGTGAGCCACTGCGCCTGGCCCAAGGTTTTTAACTGAAATCCTGAGTTGTTTGCCCAAAATTCTCCTTGTTCACTTTGAACAATTATTTTGTCCCATCACCCTCATAAAATGGCCAGAAGCTCTGCCCAGTTTCTCAGGCATTAAGCTATCATTTGTTTACCACCTTTCCATTCTACCAGATACTACATGTTAATTGGCAAATGCCTCAAGAGGAAAAAATGCTTAAATGTTGGGCGCACCTCAGTGTGTTTTCCTTTAGTCCTTGATGTTTATAACTTTCCTAAACCTAAATATGTCTAGAAGATTGGTCTATCTGCATCAACCTAGTCTGTCTTTAACAGAAGTAGAAAAATAATTGACAGCTTCTTGAGGACAGATTTCATGTATGCCTTCAAGTCTCCACTCTAGAATACCTTGCAGATGCCAACAAATGATTTAGAATGCTGTTCTACAGTAATAAATATCCATTTGTTAATTAACACTTTTCTCATTGAAATGTTAATTCAGCATTACACAACCACTGTCATGAGGAAAATAATGCAAAGAAATATAACCAATTTATTACTCTCCCTAATTACTTTCTTCTTTCCGTAAGATCATAATTAAATCATTGTTAGTAGCCTTTATATTTTCTTTTAGCCCATGCCCATACAAAATTGTATAAGTATATATACATATACAGACTTTTGGTTTGTTTGTTTTAACAAAAATGGATCTTTTTTTCTCACTTGCTTTTTTTTTTTTTTTTTTAAATCTGAGAGCAGATACTGTTTATTAACTCACCACATTAGAAAAATCATCATGGTAGACACCGTAGTTCATTCTTCTGATAAGCCTGTTGATCTGTTGCTCCCTGTTGCCAGGATCATCACCTTCTACAAAATAGGTCGTCTTGTTTTAATTCCACCTCATGGAGAGGATAATTTGAAGGCCCACAGGAAGTCGTTTGCTTCTTAAAGCATTTTTCAACAGTATAGATCTCATGAATCAGTTCCTCCGTGAAGATGATGCCATACTTAGCAAGAGATCGAGCAATCAAAGTGTTACCTGTCAAAGCAATTTGCTTCTTATTGATTTTGCAATAACCATCCTTGTACATTAGTTCATTTACTGACTTCAGATTTGGGTACCCCCATGCAATATATGGTTTTACAGTCCTCAGAATGTTAAATGAACCTTGTTGAACTTCATAAAGGTTCCAATGAAGATTTGATGAAGGTGAAGAAGCTGCAACACCTTTCGGACATTTGGGCTCACACCATTCATACCTCTGATCCTGACAACATTGTTTTGGGTTCTGCAGGTTGGTAGAAGTTGCACCTTTTCTTGCCATCCTACCTATTCGAATTTCTGTGCTGTACATCTGCCTATATTCCTTGTGATAATGCTTCTCTTTTTTCACAGATAAGCTTCCCCCTTGCCTTTTGAAGCATCTTTTGGGCAAACTTCTTTATCGGGTGCTTGATCTTCAGCTCTGTGAAATCCCTTTGCTTTTTCTTAAGGGTTTCTGGCACAGCAGGAACCTTCTTCTTCTCTTTTACATCCTCCATGGTTCCAGCCATAAAACAGGGTGCTTTTCTTATTTAAAATATATCCTCTATTTCCTCCACATTAACAAAAAAGAGATCTGATTCCTTTTTATGATTTTAATATTATCTAATATGAATTTTATCAATTTCAACACTCACATTAACCAACCATGTTGTGTTTTGTTGGGGCGATGTAAAATTTTTATTTCAGGCTTCTATCAATTTTTTTAAATATTGACTCTTGAATATTTAAAAATTTCTTAAAGTTTATTTCAAAAATATAGTTATTTTAGATGGATGGGTAGGCAGGTAGATAGACTAATTGAAGGCTTATAAAATTTGTGTCTTCTTTTGGTCACCACCTACTTTGAAATCTCTGTTTCTATTTTCTTTTAATCCAGACTATTTTTTTGGATAGGGTAGATTGGCACTGTAATTTATGAATCATTTTTCATCCTCATAGTTTTGCCTTTTCTGGAATGTTATATTGCATCACCCTAGAAAGAAAACTCAAAATATATGGAAACCAGAGGTCTGTGCTCAAGCTGTCCCTTTGCTAAAGTTCTAATTTGTACTTTGCTTTAATTTATGGATCATCAGTGTGTGTATACATCACAGCTCTCACTCTTAGGACAATTTCCAATGTATGCCGTTTAATTATATCTTGACTAGTTAGGTGTGTTTCCCCTCTATAATCCTTTTTCTAAACAAGTTCCCTACTGTCTAATTAGAGATGCGTAGAAACAGGGCCACCTCTAGGGTCAGCAGGACAACAGGCAAATATTTGATACAGGGTCCTTTCTATATCTGCAACATGATTTTAAAATGCCTTATAATACTCATGGGTTTATATTAGGCATAGAGACTTATCATAAAGATGGTTTTTAATAGTGGAAAAAAATTAGGCACTTATCAACTTATTTATTATCCAGTTAGTGCACATGATTGTTTTTTGTGGTATCCAAACACCATCTTCTTCTGTTCAGGCTCCCTAAGTATTTTGTGTGAGTTGTCAAATGACCATACAGGCTAATTTCATATTTCCCACCTTCAGAAAATAGAGGACATTATTGTTATTAACCACAATGTTGTGGCTTTTTGGGACCTGTTTGTATTAAAACAGTTTCTTGCCCCTGCAAAATCTTAATACCATTGACTTAATGCTGGTCACATTGCTACTTACGATGGCGCATCATTCATTATGCTGCAAATGAATGCTAGTATTCAGTGGCTCTCTAAAAGTTAGAGTTAAGCATTACTGGCAATTTTCCAGAGTATTCAGAAAAAATATGAACAATTATTTTCTAGTCATGTTAAGTGTCCTATTGGAATTTTATAGTATAAACTACACATCTTCCACCTACATATTCTTCATGATACAGTAGATTATAGTCACTGCATTCCTAGAATTTGATGTCTCTCAATGCTGACCACACTGTTACGTTTCCCACATGGCCACAAGCAGGGAGTGCAGAACAAACAGAGCATCCCATTTGCACAAGGTATATACATCCTTGACTGTCACAGCTTAGTATTAAACTAGGAGAGCATGATGTTACCCATTGGTGAAGACAAGAGATCTCTACTAGAGGCCCATTGGTATTGCAAAGTAACAGTCCTGAATGGCCTTAGAGAAGATAAGTATGACCTCTTCTGGAAGACTGCCTGACACATAAGATGGAGCCAGTGAAGCAGGTAGAGGGATACTCACAAACTACAAATACTAGGATCAGTTGAAAGTAAAATGATTGATAGAAAAAGACATACCGTGTAAAAAATAATTGAAAGAAAGTAGTGTAGCTCAATTAATATTAAAGTAAAACTTAAGGCAAGGAGAATTACTAGAGATTAAAAAAGAGATTTCATAATGATAAAAAGTAAAAAGTCAATACAGTTGAAAAATACAACAAAATAAATGTGTTTAATAAAATATCTTTAAAGAATATTTGAACCATGTGCTTGCAAGTAAAATATGTGATTATGGAGTTATCACTGAATATGTCCATAATGTTTTGAAAATAGAGAGCTAACTTTGACCTTTTAAGTACTTGAGAAACACATTTGTTACCCACCTCTCCACTGGTCTGGTTTCCTATTCACTGAAGTGAGAACTACCGGCCTGAAACATACTCTGAAGTTATTGACTGTAATTCATGTAATTGCCACCAGATGGTAGTGGTTATCTGCTTAAAGTGTACACTGAACAATTAAAATTTCACAAATGCCAATAGCAAGCAAAGGTATGGAGAAAACAACCACTTGCCCTTGAACACCATAACCTAGTTAGTTGTATAGAACGTTTTGTTTTACAAATACTTTAAGGACTTAATACATGCCAATCTAGTAGGAATCAATAAGTGATACAACTCTTGCCTTCAAGGAAATTAAGAACTAGTGGAACATACTGATGAGTCTACAGGGAATGACAATATTGTGTGATAAGAGCCTTGAGAAAACAGAAGGATTCTATATAGCATACAAATCTGATCTGACTGAGGTCAAGGCTTTCTGTAAGGCATGGTTCTCTATAATATATGACCACTACCATCTGGTAGAAGCTATTGATTGCAGGCAAAGTATCAAAGAAAACTAATGGATAGTAAGAGTTAGCTGGCAAAATATATGAAAAGAAGAGTACTGCAAAAAGAGAAATAACATGTGCAAAGCCCCAGAGGTTGTGTGTGTGTGTGTGTGTGTGTGTGTGTGTATGATACTAAAAATGATTTATGATGGCTGAGCACAAAAAAAAACCCCTCAAATAATTTAAGTTATATGGAAATATAACCTGGAACAATATTTAAAAATTGCATAAGACCCCAGGTCCCAACTATTTTGCAGGTACTTTTTACCAAATAGTTAAGGAATGCATACTTACTACTTATCACTCCTTATAAAATTGTTAACAGCAAACAGAAGATGCAAAAAGGATGATGGAATATCCAGCTAATATCAAGAGACTAGTTAAATTCTATTACAAAGTCAAATGTAAGAAAAAAATACTTACAGATTTAGAATTTCCAGGTTCTGTTCTGGCACATAGGGAGCTTACAAGTCATTACTGCATCCTAACATATAAAAAGCTGAACAGACTAAAGAAATCAACAGCGCATTTTAGATCCATCAGAGAAGTATGATTACAGAGCAAACCACTACCCCCCAAAATTAGCAAGATAGACAGGCACAAAGAGAAAATCACAACTTAATGACCATAAGCAGAATCTTCCTCTAGAACTAGTACTGGGATAGGAAAACCTGAACTGTAATTGGTAAGTTGCTGGAAGCCTAAAGTAGAGAGCGCCTGGGAGATAAGTGCTCCAGAAGGACCCAGTCATGGGAAGGGGGGTGATATGGTTTGGGTCTGTGTCCCCACCCAAGTCTCATGTCAAATGGTAATCTCCAAAGTTGTAAGTGGGGCCTGGTGGGAAATGATTGGATCATGGGGGCCAATTTCCCCTTTGGTGCTGTTCTTGTGATAATGAGTGAGTTAGCTATTATGAAATCTCACAATTTAAAAGTGTGTAGCACCTCTCCCATCTCTCACCGTTTCTTCTGCTCTGGCCCTGTGAGGACATACCTGCTTCTCCTTTGCCTTCTGCCATAATTGTGTTTCCTGAGGCCTCCGCAGCCATGCTTCCTGTATAGCCTGTGGAACTGTGAACCAATTAAACCTCTTTTCTTTATAAATAACCCAGTCTCAGGTAGTTCTTTATAGCTATGTGAGAACAGACTAATACAGTGAGGGAGGTCATACTTTTATGAGTTTGAACTCTACAAGGTCTCACTGTCAAGATCAGAGCAAAACCCTCTCAGGCTTCTAGAAGGAGAAGGGGAAAACAACCACTTTTGAAATACCTCAGAGCATTCAGTTCTTCTTAATAAGGCCTGGCCTTGGGAAAAACTATTTTACCAGAGTGCAATCATTGTGGCTTTATTAGAGGCTAACCAACATGGAGAAAGAGAAATACCCAACTCCAGTCCCCTGTAGCAATCCTGCAGTACGAAAACAAGCTAAGAGCGCTTGTGAAATTCATAGCTAAGGGGCACAGGCTCACTCAAAGACTCAAAGAATGCTTCCCTTCCCTGCATACCTTACCACTGCATCACTAAAGGTCTGTTCAGTGTTACTTTTACCCAATACATCCTGTCTATCTTTTGACAAAAAATTACAAGGCATACTCAAAGGCAAAAACCACAGTTTGAAGCAAGGCAGAACAAGCATCAGAATCAGACCCAGCTATGGCAGAGATGTTGGAATTATCAGACCATAGATATAAAACAACTATGACTAATATGCTAAGGGATCTCATGGAATAAGTAGACAACCTGCAAGAACAGATGAGTCATATAAATAGGAATGGAAACTCTAAGAATAAAAAAAAATGCAAGAGATCAAAAACATTATAACAGAAAGAAGAATGCTTTTGATAGGTTCATTAATAGACTGGCCATGACTGAGAAAAGAATCTCTGGGTTTGAGGATATGTCAACAGAACTTCCAAAACTGAAAAAAAAAAAAAAAAAAAGAGAAAAAAGAATGAAAAAATCGGAACAGAAAATCCCCAAACTGTGGGACAACAAAAGTCGTAACATGCACATAGTGGGAATACCAGAAAAAGAAGAAAAAGAGAAAGAAGCAGAAGAAATATCTGAAGCAACTACAAACATGCGTTGCTTAATGATGTGAATACATTCTTGAAAGTGTATACAATTTTATCATCTTGCAAATACCGTAAAACTATACTTACACAAACCTAGATGTTATAGCCTACCACATATCTAGGCTGTATGATATAGCCTATTATGCCTAGGCTACAAATCTGCAAAGCATGTTACTATAATGACTACTGTAGGCCATTTAACGCAACAGTATTTGTGTATCTCAACATAGAAAAAGTACAGTAAAATATTGTATAAAATATAAAAATTGGTATATCTACATAAGGCACTTATGAATGGAGCTGTGAAAGAACTGGAAGTTGCTCTGGATGAGTCAGTGAGTGAGTGGTGAGTGAATGTGAAGAACCAGGACATTAGTATACACTACTGTAGACTTTATAAACACTACACTTATATTAGGCTGCACTACATTTATTTTAAAAATTATTTCTTTAATAAGTTAACCTTAGTTTGCTGTAACTTTTTTGGTCTATAAATTGTTTATCTTTTTAAAAAACATTTCAGCCCCTATAGGAACTCTTAGGTTAAAATACAAGCACATTGTATAGCTGTACAAAAAAACATTTTCTTTCTTTGTATCTTTATTTCATATGATTTTTCTCTAATTTTAAAATCTTTAATCTTTAAATTTTTTACTTTTTAAAACTTTTCTTCTTAGAGATGAAAGTAAAAACACACATATTAGCCTACACAGGAGCAGAATTATCGATGTCACTGTCTTCCATCCCTATACCTTGTCTCACTGGAAAGTCTTCAGGGGCAATAACAGGCATGGAGCTCTCATCTCTTATGATAACAATGCCTTCTTCTAGAATACTTCCTGAAGAACCTGCATGAGGCTATTCTACCAATAACCATTGTTATATAAATAGGAGTATACACTAAAATAACAACAAAATGTATAGTATAGTAAGTGCATAAGCCAGTAACAAAGTTTATTATTATCAAGGGTTATGTACTGTACATAATTGTATTGCTATACTTTTATATGACTGTCAGCTCAGTAGGTTTGTTTATGTCAGCATCAACACAAACAATTAACTCATTGTACTCAACTTTACTAAGGCTATAGTTTTGCTAGGTAATAGGATTTTTTCAGCTCCATTATAATTTTATGGGACAATCATCATATATGCAGCTCATCATTGACCAAAATGTCATTATGCAGCACATAACTGTATATTTTTCTCTCTCAGTTCCTCACTCCACAACTAAATTCTAGTTTTTATTCACTACTGTTCTATTCAATAGCATACTTTTATCTCAAACATTCTTTAACTATTTTGACATACTTTAGCAGTGTTTCAAAGACAGTCATCTTTATATTTTATTTTTTAAAAAATATTTCATGTGCTTTGAAAAAGATCCTTTTCTAATATGTAAGTTGATGTATGTAAACATTTTCTCAAGGAATAAATAATAGGCGGTCGTTGGTTATTCATTTCATTAACTACCTTTACAATTATTTAACTTGACTTGTATTAAATATTTTCCAGAATGTGTGGTCTTTGCAATTCCTGTATTTGTAAAAATGTAAGATGTAATATAGCATAACAATACCATTGCCAAAGGTTTAAGAAGAAAAAGAGCGTTAGTTAATTTGAATGACAACAACAAAAAGAGTTTTCAGAGCACCATGACCTTAACAGGAAGCAAGTAAGGAGCTTCTGACCATAGTACTCAGTGACACATTTTCCAGTCCGTTTTTTTTTTTTTTCAAGTGTTTATTTGATTATATAAAAAAATTTTAAACCAGAAAAGTTAGCTTAAAATAAAGGGCTCAGAAAATGAACAGTTCAGATCTTACAATTAATTGATTAAATGACAACCTGTTACATTTCTTGAAAAAGAGAACCTCATTGATTCATCTTATTGGATTAGAACTGACACTGGAATTAACCTGAGCCAGATTACCTGACAATCTTATTGTCCCTTTGTCCACATCACCTTTGCAAAGAACCTTCCTCACACTCAGTCCTAGAGAGGCAACTCTGAATACCAACTCCCAATTCCCACACCAAAGGCGATTGGTGGGGTATGTATTTGGAATTTCTAGTATATTTTATATTCTTTTGTTGCCTGGCATTCATACCCACCTACACACATTTATAGTATTTCAAATGTGTCTAAAACAGATTACAGCTCTAACTCTACAGACAGCTTCAAACGTGTGCATATCAAAGACACGACTCAAAGATTTGAGAAATGAAGGAGCAACATTTCTCAGAGTATACAATCTTCCAGTTATACCCATTCCTCTTCCAATTTTTTTTTGAACTGGATATACTAAAAGGCCTTACTATCAAACTCTTAATTAAAATTCAGTCATTCCACAGTAATGAGACTAGAATATATCTTATTTAATAGAACACAGAATTTAAAGGCATATAAAAAGACCAACAAATTTTCAGGTGCATCTGTTTATTCAGTCACTGTCCTGAAAGTGAATTCCTGGGTCTGCAAATGTGGCTGCTCCAGATTCTGCCTAGTGGGCGGGTTTTCATCTCCAGTTTTCTTTGTGGGTACATCCTGGGAAGAGCAGGACACTTTGGGCTACTGATAATCTTTATTTTTTTCTGTACACCAAACATGGAAAAAGTTTGATTTGAGGGGGAAAATATATCTCTGATGATAAAATGTGACATTTTAATGATGATAAAATGTGCAAAACTATAGTAGACACCTGATTTTATTGATGAGATTCTTTTGGCTGTAAAAGGGATGCAGAGATGCTGTCTTGGGTGGCTTCTCTTGGGATCCTCCCACCATTTGGAGCCATTAGAGCTAAATTTCTAAACTTTTTTTACTTGGCAGCAACCAGACTGTTTGATTTTTCCGCTTTTAATGGATGTTGCCTCAATGTACTGACTGAATAATATGTTTCTGGGGTTTCCTTACTTCCTAACATTTTAAAATGTTGTTTAAGTCTCACGACACTTTAAAAATTCAAGCCCGGGCTCACAATGATTGGATTCTTTTATTTTTTTTTTTCTTGGATAGTTTACGGTGCACTATCACTTAGGTCAGTGAAAAGCTTTTCCTATGTTTTATTTAATTTCATTTTTTTCTCTTTACCCACAACCAAATCCCAACTCTAATATGCTTATTAGGGGATCTCGTAGATCTGTGTATCCCTAGCAGAATATAAGCACCATGAGAATGGCAGTTATATCCTGGCAAATAGTACGCATCTAACATAGGTTTGGTTGTTGAAGAGAGAAAGTGGAGGGGGAATGGGGAAGAGAGAGAAAGAGAAATAACTGCCACAACGTTGTATATATGGCTACATCAATTGACACTACAATCAACAGTTCTTGGCACCAACACTTGGTTAAAAATAACTTTTAATTTTTTGCCAATATGAAAGTAGTATTCTTGTTTTCTCTGATTAGTAATGAGCCTGAGCATCTCTTCAAATGTATGTCAACCACCCTGGCTTCACTTCTGCAAATTACAATTTCTACCTCTTGTCTATTGTTTTCTGAGTTTCAATAATTTTCTCATTGATTTGAGAACTTGTTTGCATATGTCAAATGATACTCTGCTGATTTGGAGTATTGCACACATTTTCTCTCAATCTCTGTGTGTTTGTACTGAAAAAAAGCACTCCTTTTAATGTAGGTAAACCCATAACTTTTCACATTATATTTTCTGTTTTCAGATTTGTTTGAGACATCTTAATCCTCCACATCATTAGAAGGTAATTCCAAATATGATTCTAATAGCTTTTATAGTTTACCTTTTAAATTTAAGTCTTTAGTCCACTTGGAGTTTTAAACAAATGGCATAAATTAAGCATCCCAAACCACTTTTCTCCGTATAGTAAGGAAAATGTTTCCATCATTATCCATAAGAAAATCTAGCCTTGCTTCACTGATTTGTGATGTCATATCTCTTATATTGTTACCAGTAGAGGGTCTTGACTGCAAGTTATCCAGGTTCTTGGAGTTTGAACAAAGAATTGGGCAAAACACACATCAAAGCAAGGAAAGAATGAAGCAACGAAAGCAGAGATTTATTGACAGTGAAAGTACACTCCACAGGGTGGGAGTGGGCTGAGCAGCCTCTTAAGGGCCCCGAAACAGAATCTTCTTGGGTCCGAATACCCTCTAGAGGTTTCCCATTGGTCATTTGGTGTTCACCCCATGTAAACGAAGTGGTGTTCCGCAATCAGTCTGATTGGTTGTAGGAAGCAACCCAAACCACTTTTCTCTCCATGTAGTAGTTGACTCATAAATATGTATTTTACGCTTTGGGATATAATCTACTTTATTTTGCTGCTCCAGTTGTTTCAGCTTTGCCATTTGGGTATGCTTTCAGTTGGCTTCTGTGCCTGTTTGACATACCATCATCAATGTGAAATACCATTTTGTTATTTGTTTTTGTTTTTAGCACTTTTTAAACTTTCTGGTACTACAAGATTCTCTAGGTTCCTCTTGTATACTTTCCACCCGTATCTCTAGTCCCTTTTATTGGAGAATGATATTGGAAAACAAGATACGGACTCTAGGTCTGTCTGTTACAACTGAAGTGTCATTTCTTTTAGGCCCTATCAGCTGACAGAGCAAAAAAGTATATGTCAGTATACTAATCTCTACATATATACATATCTGTAAATGTATAGATACATAGTATGAATAAGTAAAAGGCATTGCACATTAGTGCTATAATATAGTTGATAAAGTTGTTTGCTATGGGAATACAGGTTAATAATTCTGATACTGCTATATCAGGATATTGGAATTGAACAATTTAGTAAATGGGTGGGGAACTGTGATAACCAGATTTTTCACTTCTGTTGAACCAGATTTCTAACTATTTACAGATTAGGAGAGGATTGATCTACATAGTAATGGATTCGTTTTGGAGACATCATTAAGAATTCATGTGTTATTTAGTGCAGATGAAATGGTTATATATTTTTTCTTTTTTATTCTTTGGGTTTATTTTCATTGTCCTTTTCAATATTTCTGAGTAAAATATTTAGCTCATATCATATTTTTATTGTTTCCTGTTTTCTGGTAGATGTACTTGAAATTTTTCTTTGCCTTTTAAAAATACTGCTTTAACTACAAAAATTTGGCATTGGGCTGTAGGTCATTATTTCCCTTATGATGTATTTCTTATCTCAAAGATATTATTTTTAAATGTTCAAATACATGATATTTTGTATTGCTTTTGCTTCTTACTGCATTTTTCACAGAAAACATGGTTTTAGGGGAATGGCTCACCCATACTACCCTGGTGACCTTTAATGTATGCACTAGGCAAGAGCTTAATGCAGTTTATCTGAATCTTGGCAGCACATCTTATGGTATCACCAGACTTGAGAGTGCGGGAGGCCCCTAAGGAGCTGCTGTGAGGCCATCTCCCAGTTACCTCTTTATCTGCCCTGGAAGGCTATTGTAAGACTGCTTCTCATCACATCCTGGATCTGATGAGTTAGGGGCTTTCTGCTCCACCTTCTTCAGAATAGAACTGCAGAATATAAAGCCCCTTAGCTGCAATCTAGATTTGGCTCCTAAACAAAATGGCAGTCATTCAGCCCCTAAATGTGGATCTTCATAGCTTTACCAGTTGAAATTGTCAGGCCTTTACTTGTCTTTTTTTTGTGTATGTGTGTGAACCTCTGTCATATTCTTTTAAATTTAATATTTAGTATAAATCAATTTTGTCAATATTTTGTGTGCACCAAAATAATATATAATCTAAAGTCTATAAAAATTAATTTTAGCTTATTATGCTTAAATGCACTTTAATCTTCCATATATTTGCTTATGCCTGTGTCATCAATCTTAGCATGAGATGGAATATATCAAAATCCCCCACTGTATTTGTTGATTTCTATGTTTCTGCCAGATGTTCTATCAAATTTTGCTTTGTATATTTTTGGGGCAAAATATTATTTATATTCACCTTAAATGTTTGGATATTGTTGACACATTTTTTTTTTATACTGGTATATCATGCTTCTTTGTTTTTTATCAAAAATAGTTCTTTCTTTTGGTTACTATTTGCTTGTTATAGCTTTTCCTTTATTTTAGGATAAACAAATTTATCAAAGGAATATGTATATTGATTTAGTAAATATGAAAACGATTATTTTATTTCCTGATTTCCTTCTTTCCCTAACTTCCATTTTCATGAGACAAATACTTTGAACTGTTTCAGCTATATCTTCTGGCGTTTACTTTCAAAATTCTGTACAACCAATTTATTCTGGTATTTCTTATAGGTAGACAAGAATTTAGCTCTCCCACAAAACCTCCAAGACCTCTCCTCCACCAAACATATAAACACATAAATTTGCTTTCTAAGTGTCTACATTGTCTTCTTAAAATTTTCATTTTGCATTGTGTAATTTCACCTATATTTTAATAATTAACATCTAAAATAAGAATTTAGATGTTATTACATTCCTTTTTACATACTTTATTTATTCTTGAATTAACATGTGCTTTATTTTTGTGCTTATTTTTCTGTGTGGCTCTGAGATCACCCCAAATTTTCTCAAAGTATTAAAAGTCTCATCGGAATACATACAAATATACCCCTTTTAAATTTATTAGATTTTCTTCTTGGAGTCTTGCCCTCTAGAACTAGATGCGTTTGAGCAGCTTTCTTCAAAGTCCCCACTTCATCATCTTCCTCGAAAGTGACCTTTCATCTCTCCCTTCTCTTGCATTAAGTTTTGGATTTCTATATTTATCCTTCTAAGTGATCTGATAATCTATTACTGCAAAACAAACCATTTCTAAACATAGTGGATTAAAATAAATATTTTATTTTTTTCCCCAATTTCGAAGGTCAAGTATTAAGGAAGGGCTTTAGTAATAAATTTGTCTGTGGTGTACCCAGTACCAAATGAAATAGCTTGGGCTTAATGTTCTGCATCCAAAATGGTTTCTTCACTCATATATTTATTACTACAATGTCCCTTGGTCTTTCCTACACTCCACATAGTTTGCCATTCTCCATTGTCTTTCCCTGTAGCTTGGCCTCCTCACAGCATGGTGGTCTGAGCACTTCTTACATGACAGATGGTTTCTGAAGTGGCAGCTGCCAGACCAATTAAAGGTCATTAATGGAGCTGTCATGTTTCACTTATATAATATTTTATTAGTCAAAGCAGTCACAGAGCTTGTCAGATTGAAGTGGGTATAGAAATAGACTCGGACTCTTGATGGAGTGGGAAGTTCATATTGCAGAGAGTACATAAAATAGAAAATACTTTGGTGACCTGCTTTGGAAAATTTGCCATACATAGTTTGTTTCTTCATTTTATGGAGCACAGTATCTAGTGACTTCTAAGTAAAGGCATATTGAAAGTACAATTTTTGAGAACTTTCTTAATTTCAAAATTACTTTTTCTTAATGTTGGCTAATTTAGCTAGGTATAGAAGGGTAGACTGAGCATCATTTACTCTTAATATTTTTAAAGACATTGCTTTATTATTTTTTAGATTTTCTGTGCTGCTCTCTGGATGTCCAGTGCCAATGATTTCTGATGATTTTATGTAATTTTTCTCTTCCATATAGCTTTGATTTTTTCTCCCTTTTGTTCTAAATTTCATGATGACCTGCCAATTTTATTCATTGACCTGGATCTTTTATTGGCTTGTTTATCTTGGAAACACATATTTCTTAGTTCTAGAATATGTTATTAATTTTTTCATAACTTTCTCCCTAGATTTTTAAAAGTAGTTTTATGGAAGGAGCAGACCTAAAAAAGTAAAAAAAGTCATAAGACTGTAGCTTGATAGATTTTTACAAAGTCAACATACCTATGTAATCAGTATCCAGATCAAGAAATAATGCATTATTAGCATGCCAAAACCCATTTGCAACTCCTTCCAATCATTAAACCCTAGACAGTAGCCACGATCCTAACTTCTAACACTATATAGATACATTTGTGTCTGTAAACTTTACATATGTGGAATCATACAGTATGCATTCTTTTGTATCGGCTTATTTTGCTCAGCTTTATATTTGTGGTATTCATACATGTTGTTAATTATAGTTTTGGCTTGTTAAATCTCATTGCAGTAGAATATTTCCTTTTATACATATGCCACAAAATGTTTGTACACTTTACCATGGGTAGACAACTAGATTTGTTCTTTTTTTTTTTTTTTTTTTTTTTGACGGAGTCTGGCTCTGTCGCCCAGATTGGAGTGCAGTGGCCGGATCTCAGCTCACTGCAAGCTCCACCTCCCGGGTTTATGCCATTTTCCTGCCTCAGCCTCCCAAGTAGCTGGGACTACAGGTGCCCGCCACACGCCCAGCTAGTTTTTTGTATTTTTTTTTTTTAGTAGAGACGGGGTTTCACCATGTTAGCCAGGATGGTCTCGATCTCCTGACCTCGTGATCCACCCATCTCGGCCTCCCAAAGTGCTGGGATTACAGGCTTGAGCCACCGCGCCTGGCCGATTTCTTCATTTTTTAGGCTACTACCTACAGGACTGCTACAAACATTATTTGTCTATTAGTGGACATATTTAAGCCTTACTGTATGTAATGTTGTATGTAATCCTGTTTTTTTTTTTTCAAAAAACGTATTTTTCACCCTTCACAATTAGATTTATGATCCACTTGGAATGTGTGTGTGGGTGTGGGTGTGGGTGTATGGGTGTGTGTGTACATTTCAAGGTAGATAGCAAAATTCCTTTTTCTTTCTTCTGTGGATATTCCATTTCCCAGCACAGTTTTATTGAAAAGATCACTTTTTTTCTCCACTTTTCTGCAAAGTTATTGTCTTAAAATCATAAATAAATGTGTTTTGCACTTCATTTTGTTCTATTCAGCATTTATCTATCTTTGCATCATTTTCCCAGTATTTTAACTATCATTGCTTTGTACAAAGGGCTTATCTTAGTATCTGATACAATATGTGCGTTTTTTAATTGCCTTTGAGTTTTTGTAGAAATGTAGAAGCAACCTGTCAGTTTTACACAAACACACATGCACGCACGCGTGTGCACAATTCTGTATTTTTTACTGGAAATGTCTTTTATCCATGGAACAAGTTGGAAATAGTTGGTATATGAGAGTTGATAGTGAGAGTTCCAATCCATGAGCATCATATATCTCTCCATCTGTATAGAACTTCTTTAACTTTTGTTAATATGTGTAGATTTGATGTCTTGCATACTTAAATTGAATTTTTCTTTGTTTCACTTTTTTATATTGACAAATTTTCACTTCTCATCTGCTTATTGCTAGCATTTAGAAATGCAATTATTTTTGGTATATTTACCTTATATAAAGTTACTTTGCTACATCTAGTTACCCTGCCAAAGAGTCTGGATGTTCTGCATACACAAAGATGCTATCTGCAAAACTAACTTCTTGATTTGTGAACTAGTGTCTTTTTGTTCTTGAGGTCTTTTTTGTTTCTTTTTCTCTTTCTTTGTTTTCTTGATTTCTTTAGTTGCTGAGATTTTAGTACGGTGTTTTCTGCAGGCAGTGATAGCATGCATCCTTCTCTTGTTCTTAATCTCTATGGAAAATCTTTCAATAAATTTATCATTAATTATAATATATGATTTTAAATTATAATATTTTTTAAAGATGTAGCTTTTAAAAGGCGTTCTTTATCAGATTAAGAAAGTTCTTTTGCATTCCTCACTTGCAAAGAATTTTTACTATAAATGGGTGTCAAATTTTATTAATTTACTCTGCATCTGTAGAGATGATCATATATTTCTTCTTTTCTCTGATAATACGTTGAATTGAATTGATTGTATCTCTTAGCGCTATTTTAGCTTTTCCTCACAAGTTTTGATATATAATATTTTAAATTTAATTTAGTTCAAAATAATTTCTAACTTTCAATTTTATTTCAAAAAGCGTTGATTCAATATTTCATTGAAATTATTGTTTTTGGAGTACATGTGATAAATGTATTGTTATAGCATTATACAAAATGCCTTATATTTTAGTCACAAATTCTGAAATCTGTACAGATGAAATGCTGTGATGCTAAGAATTTGCTTTGAAATAACATGGGAGTAATAGAAAATAAAACTATTTGTTAGCTCTAAACTTAACTACACTCTTCTAATATTCAGATTGTAAATATGCCATTATCTATGTGCTCATAATACAAGTAGATAAGAAAGATTGAACCTTTAATAATGATGATAGGAACGAATTAAACTAGACCTGTGTATGTACATATGTGTGTGCCGTATGCACACACACACATAAACTGAGGGACAGACCAAGTCTGAGTTCAAGATACTTCAGTTTTAAACTTAATAGGTTACACTTTTAAGGCTGTATTTTCTTCATTTATGTAAAGGTTATAAATCATTGGATTATAAAGATTAAATGAAATTCTGCACCTGAAGTTTTAACATCATTCTTGGCATATAGTATGTACCCAATAAAACTGGTCTTTAATTTACTACTAAGAGGATTGTAAGCTTGGCTTCAAGACAAAACATCAGGAAAAGGCTTCTCTTTTGTTGAATATGAAGAAATCCTAGTAGTCTGTAGCTTTCTTCTGAACGTGTATAATGAAGTTTGAATATAGATTTGCTATACTAAAGAGTCTTTTTTCCAGAACAAGTATAGGAAATACTTATTTAATTATGTTTCAAAACCTTAGGCAGTCCCTTAATGAGGCTCAGCTTAAACTATAAAGGCTTTTGGAGGAAACAGAGTTGAACTCAAAAATTTAGATTACTTTGTCTATTGAATGCCATGGAGTGAGGTTGGGGAGGAGATGACCCCTGGCGAGGCACACTACATTTTCTGTTGCTGTCCTCAATAACAAACCAAACAACAGTAGAAGTACTGTGGGTGTACCGAAGCCAAATATACTGTTGAGGCTCATACAAATATGTTTGGAGATATATCCATGTTAGATATAGGTAGCGCTTTTACTTATATGCTTGGGATTTCACTGATTCTTGTAATTCCACCCAAAAGTAGAATTTTAACTCACTCAGGGATCAAACTAGTGTTAGGAATATGGTGTACAGTATTTTAGAGTAATCGTATTTTAGAGATGACAATTTAGAGATCATATAGTACACACACTGCAATTAAAAGTTAGAAAACCATGGCACAGAGAGGTTAAGTACTTTGTAAAAGGTTGCACATCAAGTTAACCACTAATTATGGAATCGTTAAAAAAGAAAAAGTCATCACCACTTTAAAGTTATAGTTGGAAAATTTAGAACTGGATTTGGCCTTTGAAATTACCTTGTCATCCCTTCTCATTTTGCGGATAAAATAACTATGGTCCGTAGACCATAGTTTAGCAGCCCTGGGATTTGGAATCACACCCCTCACCACCAGTCCACAGCTCTTCTCTCCATGCTATGTGGCCTCCAGCTTTTCAGGCATGTCTATAACACAATGATGTTAGTTGGGAAATATAATCGATATGGCGTAGCACAAGACGTAACTATATAACCATAATTGTTTTATTATTGTTACAGATAATTAAATAGTTTTCTACTCAGATATTTGAAAAAAAAAAAAGAGCTATTTCCACCCTATTACATGCTTGCCAGGTGTAGTCTCCTTTCTGGCACTCACTTTATATTTGTTTTTCACTTTACTCTTCTTTAAAAAAAAGAAATTCCCATTATATTGTTACCATGGAAATTGTTCTCTTCTCCATCAATTTTCCCAGTCATTTGAAGCTATTTGTTTTATAGAATATACTCTGGGCATCTTTAATTCTTAAGGGAGATCTTATGCACTTTAAGTGTTAATGCTGAATTTATATTTTCCTATTTCCATTGAATGCACTTTCCTCACACTAAAAGCTTACCACACCCATAGAATCCCTATTTTAAATGAATGCCATTCATTACACACAGTCTCCTATAGATGTCACTATACACCATATATGAAAACAACTAATGCAATGCCTTTTACTCGACAAATAGATTTTTTGACAAAACTATATTGCATTAAGGCTTATCAGATTATGTCTGTGATTCTCTGTGGTTTCACATAATAAGGTCTAGGCTGACACTGTAAAAAATTTGCAATGACATTAACAAAACAAATGACTTACACTGAGATTCTCATTCTGTAAGTAATATATGCAGTGTCCTTTACCTTGATCTTATACCAGGAGGTGAAATTAAGAAATAGGTAAAATATAGTAGTTTAAAAACTGTATTTAAAGTAGGAATATTTAGTATTTGACTTTCAAGTATTACGTGCCATTTTACAAGTTACCAG
Source organism: Macaca fascicularis (assembly GCF_037993035.2). Taxonomy (NCBI): domain Eukaryota; kingdom Metazoa; phylum Chordata; class Mammalia; order Primates; family Cercopithecidae; genus Macaca; species Macaca fascicularis. The sequence goes on from NC_088386.1 coordinate 58,674,442, forward strand.
ATTGGATTATTTCCCTTTAGAGTTTTAAATGAAAGCACTGATCACATGCTTTTGTGGCCAGTGGTGATTGTCTGATGGCTTTCACTCACACAGCAGATTCAAAAAAATGACTTTTGCATGAAATTGATGAAAAGTACATTCAAGACCTCGTTTAGACACTTCACTCCAGGACTGAGAAACAGCCTTATGGATGACAAATGACCTAGCCAAAGCCACAAATGATAGGCTTTATCTAAGATAAATATATTTTCATTATCTAAGAAAAATATAAAACCACTTTTTACATCGTAAGTGGTTTTATATTTTTCTTAGAAATAAAGATCTAAGCCTAATTAAGAAGCTAGAGCAGCTAGGGGAAAATGTTCAGAGCAAGCCTTGTACAACAATTATGTTGACAACCAGAGTCATAATAATATATATACTTATTGAGGACCTTATGCAACAGCTATATATGGATCATCTTGCATAATCCTCAAAAGTATATTACATGTTGTCTATTTTTCTGTTTAAAAAATGGAATAGTGTGTTAGTAGTTATAAAGCAATATTGCTATAGTAGTGAGACACATTGGGACTAGTTAGATATAGATAATAATCACACTAGTGAAATATTTATTAGCCACCTACTATAGGCCAGGCAAATACAATAAAAGTAACATTTATTGATCACTTACATGCCAGGCATTGTGCTAGACTCTTTACACAATCACACAAATATATTATCCTTAAAACAGCTATGAAAAATAATTACTATTATTAACATTCATAAGAATAAACAATAATGTCTAGAGGACAAATAACTTGTACCAAGGTACCCATCCACTAGGAATTGGAGCTAACTTTGACTTCAAAATCTAGGCTTTTTAATGCATCACAGGTAGCGCTAGGCCTAGGAGAGGTGCCAGGAGAAGGGGTAAATATATACGTACACACACAGACACATACACAGATACACATTCATACAATTATGTCAATATAAGTCTATGTATATATTTTATCTATATGCAAATTTATACTAAATATAATGAGTAAAATCAAATAATTCTGGAACTATGGAGTTGATTGTAGGAAAAGAAGTCAAACATTTAGTAACTAAGCATCTTAACCCATAATTTTTAATTTTTTTTTGGTCTTGGAAATGAAACACTCAAGAAAAACAAAATAAAGAAAAGAAAATAATTACTTACCTCTAAACAACAAGCTTAGGCTTTCCTTCTTCGGTAAAGGATAACAATAAGTATGGGAAGAGATACAGGAAAGAGGGAACAGATATGTAAGAGTCCAGTGTTTATTCTCACTGAAGAAAAATGATGATTCTGGAACCTCCAAGTAAAAGCTAAAGTTCATTAAAAGGATGAAAGTTAACGACAAGAAGAAGTGGCAAAATTGCCCATTTAAAATCAGCCATCTCAGTAACCTGGATTAAGTTAACTATACCAAAAAGTCTCTAAATGACACAATGGTTAATGCTACTTAAAGTTACTTTTTGAAAAATTGTTTACTTAGGTGAAGAATAAGTTTATCTCCAGTGTATCTTCCAAACTTCAAAACCAAGAATTTTAAGTAGTGCGGTTGCCATTGTTTAATGTTAAAAAACGGCTATTTATTTGTTTAAGCAATCACCTTCCGTTAGTCTAAATACCAAAATCAACTGGTTCTTTCTCCCTCTGAAGTATTATTTTGCAGGATTTGCAAATATTGTGAGAGTATGTCATTGTTTGGGCTGTGTCATCAGGAACTACCACAGCACTGAAACAAGGAATGGATTAAAGACGGATTCAAAAGCCCAGCAAAAGTTGAGGACAAACTTCCATTGAAATGCTAATACACATAGCCTCACAATACACTAAAGGTTTGCTTGTACTGGCTCTGCCTCTTGCTAATTGTAGAGCCCTGGGTAACCCCATCAACTTTCTGTGCATCCTTTTCCTTATCTCCAAAATGCTATTAGCATGTGCCTCATAGAGTTGTCCTGATAATGTAAGGACTTAGAATAGTGCTGTGTGATCATTACTATCATCTGAAATAAGTATCATCCTGTTATTGCTTGTTTATTCATCCTGTAGTTGTTCATCTGGATATAAGGTGGCTAGTTTTTCAAGTCATTTTGATGTCCAATGACAGTGATCTAATCTTGTCCTAGTTCTGGGTTTGGTTTGGTTTTGTTTTTTTTGAGTCATAGTCCATGATAGATGAAATTTCTTAAAATTTCACAATCCATGGAAGTACATTGAAGAGAAGGATGCCATAGTTGATTATAGTAATTCTGCAGCGTAGTGTTTTATTTTTATGTTGTGCTAATACATATTAATTTTAATATAGTTCAGTTGCCGAACTCCACTCTTAAAGAACTATGCCGAATTAATACAAATATTGACTAGAAATGCATTTCCTTACAGGGGTAAGCATTGTAGAATTTTATTCCCATTATTCTGCTGTAAAGTGGTACTTAGTGTATATCTCTAGTTTTCCTTCTCCACTGGTTCCTTTCTCTTCTCCTTCATATTCTCTATTAAAGGTTATAACTTCTTATGAGTCAAAGGCACTGCCATAATTGGGGATACCTTATCAGAGGAAAAATTAGATGTCTGCTTCTGTTTAATTTCTGAAGTTACTCCAAAAAAATGATTTTGTTCCTCCCCCAAGTGAATTTCTTCCCTTCTTCTGATGAAATTCCAGGATTAGAAATCTATTTCTCTGTGTAAATCAATAACCTCTCCAGGCAGTCTCTTTCAAAATGAAGATACTCATGGGAGTGTTCATCATTAAGCTCTTAACACCTCTGTGTGAAGGATTTTCATCAGCTTTTTCCCACTATGAAGAGACAGGTTGACCCTGCAAGCCAGACTTGGCTTGTGTGGGACTGTGCAGACACCGAAGCTGGAAGAAAATGAGGGTTGGCTTCAGAGGGGGAGAGGAGTGACATATTTGCATATGTTTCAAACATTTCTAGAGTGGTCTCCATAGGAGCAGTTTTAGGCACATAGAACATACCTTTTCTAATTGAAGTGCCCTGAGAAGCAAAGAAGAGAAGAGTTAGGCAGTATAGTTTGTCCCCACCAGCGGCCCCAACAGTTCCCTTACGGCAAGAGTTTGTGGTGACTGAGATACTGGGAACAGTTACGAAGGTGAAAACAGTAGATGAGTGGTGAGGGGTGAACATGGGAGCCGTACTCAGGGAGGTGGCTGGGCAGGAAACATAGGAATGCCAAATCTCACCTCCAGTCCACATAGGAGACACCCAAGAGAGGAAAGTTTTAGTCTCATATATGTGGACATAGTTTTTAGAAGCCAATAGGAAAGCAGGTGCTACACAAAAAACAGAAGCTCCTTAGAATGTTAACTGCCCACACACTAAAATGGGACCCTTAGAGAAATATCAACAACTGTCTATTTCTATCTCTAAGTCTGTATTCTTTTCCTGCATGCTGCAAAACTTGCTCTGTTCTCAAGTTTTCTCAAAAACAAGGTAAAAATTCTAAGTCTACAGTTTCTGGGAGACAACTGATCTATTTGTTGTCTGCTTGCTTCTGCTCCAAGGAACCAGAAGTGTTTACTCGGGCACAAGAAACCGGGTAAGGCACTCTGCCTGCTTGTCCCTTTGATCTATATCAACCATGCAAATCAGCATTCTCTCCATTTCCCAGGACCTGAAGCCAAGCTAAGCCAACTAGAGGCTTGAAGGACTGTACATCTGTTCTTCTTTCTGTTGTATTCTTGTTTTTCCTGAGAACTTTCAGAGAAGACTGCATTTGCTGTAGACAGATGCCTGTATTCTCTAAGCTGATGCAGCAAATAATTCAAAAGCACCAATGCAAATTTGATTTCTGTTGGGTGAAAAATTTCTCAAACCTATATATTAAAAATTATTTTTCACATTCGTTCTAAGTTAAAATATTTTCAGAACTTCTTTGGGGCATAATAATTTAAAACAAATAAGTTCAAATCTGACCTCTGAGAGTAACTATGTTTATTTCCAACATTTGTGGACTCTGCAAATTCATTGCTATGGGTTCATCTAGGGGTTGTAGGGATTGTTTTCCACATCTGCAATTTATTTCTGATTATTCTTAAAAGGCTTTAAAAGACAAAACTAATTGTTTACAATTCCAGAACCAACCGTGAACCCAGCTTTTTCTCACTTTTGTGTATAGGTGAGTACTTCCTACTATGAGCATAGTCTCGTTTCATCTACCTTGAGTGAGTAATGTTTAGAGGCCTGGCCTGTGGGCAGATAAAACACTCTGCTGAAGCAATGGCAGTTACAGTACAACTAAGCTGTCTGATCAGAGAATAACAGAGCTAGAAAGATATTATTCGATTGAATCCTATGTACAATTGTAATTTAATACTATGCACCAATTTATCTCTGCCCTACTTTCAATTCAGTTTTGGATGTCTCCAATTCATGCTACTGTCATAAGGTGTTTCTTAATGCTATTTGAGCCTAAATAATATAACAGTTCTAAGCCATGCTTAGACATTTGTTAAGCCATGCTTAAACAAATATTTCTTAATTCTGAGCCTGAGATAAAATATTCAAAGTTAAAGAGAGTATCAATTTCCTGCTACATTGGGCAACATTCAAACAAAAGAATGATTGACCAGATATGTTTTTAAGTGGTTTTTCTCTCCTTTGGGTCTCCTTTTAAAAGAGTTAAGGGCCAACAAATAAAATTTTAACTACTTACTAACTCTACTGACATGGTTTTAATTTTTTAAATATTTTCACTTTTTTCTCTGGAAATGTATACAAAAACACTCATTCAAGCAGAAAGAAAATGGTTAGTATGTGTGTATATCACCAGTTTGTCAATGACTTAGATGTTGTGTTTCTCAACTCTCTGAAGTTGGCAGAGCAGGATAGTTACAATGCTATCTTCTCCAGTTTATAGCTGAAGATAAAACTGAGGTTGAAAGAGATGACATCGCTGGCTCAAGGACATACAGTCTATAATTGGTATAATTGGGCTTTAATGCTGGTGTATGTCTCTCAAGTTTCTGGTGAGTACTTAAATGCTATTTCATTTACAAAATATGAATATTCCTTTGAAGAATGATCCCCCAAATTGAGGTGCTCACTATGGCTAAAATGCTACCTTCCAGTTATTACAAGTGTCATGCTTTTAATCTTTGGCTGAGAGACCAAAAGTATTTTTTATTTCATATATTTATAACATTGAAGAAAGAGTACCCCAGAATTATGTTATTCCTGAGTAGTGACACAGGGCCTGCCATGACCTTTCAGTGAACTTGAGCCTGTGCAGCAGGTTGGGGAGCCCCAGAGTGGTCAGGTGACCACATTGCCATCTGCAGTTCTGGACTGGTCATCTGGCCAGTGCTGACCTTTCAGAACATGATCCAGTGAAATCCAAACCCTGAGAGCGGCTGGCAGGCAAAATCTGCTCCTCAATGTCAGTTTCACTGCTGAGTCGCTTAATTGTCCACTACAACTTGTAAAGGGCCCATTAGGCTCAGGTCATGAACCTCCCATTTAGCATTAATGGATAATCAAATCCCATTTGATCTGAAATACTTTTGTCTCAATTGTATTTCCTTCATAATTATAAATACCTAACACTTTCATAACATAAACTTTAATAGAATGACATCCCTTTGTAAGTCTGACTTTAAGAAACTAACACCTATTGTCAGAGCTGAACCATCAAGATAATATAATTTTATTAAAATCATATCCCCAAACCACATAATAATGATACAGGTTACAACAGTGTTCCAGTATTTAATATAGTAAATTTTAACACTTCATTCCCTGGCAATTTTGTAAAAAGCAAAGCTTACATTATTTTTCTTGCTCAAAACAGACTTCCTTTCATTTCATGTACCTTGAAATTTTACCAGGCCTTTACCCAATGATCAATCATTCATTAATTCGTTCACCAAAAACTTATTGAGCATCTTCCAGGTGCTATACTGGGCTGTGTACTAGGACAACAAAGATGAATAAGACCCTGTTCACAATGAGCTTGCAACTTAACTGAAATAATATACATATATAGATATGATTATAAGACAATGTGGAAAAGAAAAGGCTATTTATCCATATGGGGTCACAGGGTAGATACTGAAGATATATGGGCCTGATACCTTCAAGAGTAAAAAGTAAAGGAGAGCTTAAAACGTGTTGATTTTAAGCTACCAATAAGGAAATGACTAGAAGTCTAGTAAATCTCAGAAGTAAGATTAAGCTAGTTCTATATATGTGGGAATAAGCTTACTGTAACCAACAATTAGAGTCATGGGAGTTTGTGACAGAGGGGAAGTTCAAGGTTTTTCCTAGAGAAAAACTTTCATTTAAGGTATAGAAGAAATTAAACAGAAAAAAGCAAAAACAAAAACCCAACCCTAGCAGCACATTATCACCACCACTAAGAAGAGTTTGAAATGTAGTAAAATGTAATGAATTTGTTATGGTACTTCAATACCTAACAGTAATAACATTAACCAAAATTCATATATAAGTTGTGAGAATTCATTGATCCTGATTTGAAGTTGAATAGCCTGAATTCACAGTCCTGTTTAATATTAATTTCCTCTGTATCCAGAAATGGTAACTTATTCAGTTCATACCTCAGTTAAACCAAGTCTAAAATAAAGATAGGATGTGAACATCACCTTCCTTTTTATTAGCTATCTGTGTACTGGAGTTTCCTGAAAAACAAAACAAAACAAAACAAAACGAAAAAAAACTGTGTAAATTTAAGATGTATCATTGTTCTAAGTGCCCTGTACCTAATAAAACTAAGACTACTAGAAGTGAAAACCCTCATCTAAATAGCCAGCAATTATTTAATTATAGGATCGTCCATAAGTTATATATCTATGCACATAATGTGTTCTTTAAAAATGTGTCCCACATAACTCTAAGGTAATTCTCCAAAGAGGCGATTAGTCTGTTGTGTCACAGAATATTATGTTATTAATAATACACAGATGAAAGAAAATTGTCCAGTTAATGTGGTTAGCTAGAGACACAAATTGAGAGTCAAGATTCATTGGTTCTATTTTGAGCTCTACCACGGACTCTGAGCTTTCAGAAGTCACATATTCTTCAAAATAATATCGATCCTTCACAAGGGTATAGGATTTTAAAACCAGATAATTTTAAAGTTCTTTCAGCTCTTCTGAAGCAGTGGCATTATTTTCTTTTTTTCAATTAGCAAGGAATCTTACAAGTTTTCCAAAGGATGTGTCAGGTCTGCTTTGTTATGTACCCATATTACACAGAAGGGCTTTGAAATATTTTACATTTAAATTAGAGACATTAAAAAAAAATTCCTAAATGTGCCATAATTAAAATACCATGCACATAATCTCATTTGCAAAAGAACTAGGTCTAAAGTAGGTATTGAAACAACAGTGTTAGTAAAAGGTAATAAAAAATATAATGAGCATGTGTTAAAATACCCTCACACATTAAATGCTAAATTTTGTAAAATATCAAAGTCATGTTATTTAAATTTTAAGACAAATTATTGTACCAGGCAATGTCTGTTTTCAAAGTTAATCAGGAAATAGAAGAGTATATAGTACTTGAATGACAGACAAATTCTCTATGATGGCTGCCAATTAGAGTCTTGTATGGGCGGGCTAAGGCTCCAGGAGTTTTCATTTTACTTCTGTTTCTCTGTTGGAGTTCCTTTCAAGCTGTCAGAGCTTGGGAAGAACCTGGGCTTTGGTTTTTTAAAAAAATACCTTTCATTTTCCTACATGAAGTCAAGTTTTGAAAATTTAAACATAAAACTCCATGGGACATGACATGATTCAGTTAACGATTTGACTGTGTAATGATCCACAACCAACAAGAGATTAAGATAGAAAAGATGGTTATTACTAGCAAAAAATTACAGTGTTGAGGTATGGATAGCCAAAGATTGTTATCTCTTTCTTAAGATTAGTTGTATTAGGGTTTTTTAAAATTGCCTCAAAGGAAATGGAGGATACTTCATGCTGTGTTTTATATTAGGGGATGTTACCAAGAGCAATAAAACATATCAAAAGTTTAAAAATTCTTTACATGCACATGTATACAATTATATATAATTTTATTCACGTATGTTGTATATATGCGTATGTGTGTGTGTGTGTGTGTGTGCGCGTTTGTGTGTCTTGTTTAAGATGTCTTAAGCAATTAGTACCGCTCCTGAATTTTGTATGTTCACTCCTTTTAATTACTTTTCTTTATATTTTACAGACAACCAAGATAGGTTTTTTTGTTTATACAGTTGATTGATAAGAAACTATTTTACTTTTGGAACTATAGCTCCTGTGAGAAGGAAGGGGAATAACATCTCTAAAATAGCATTCAGAGCAGCGCCTGCCCACTCTTATCACTCTCTTTCTTCTGTCATCTCTCCTGTCTTCTCTTATTACCTTATGCTCCACATTCCCATCATCTTTTCCCTTGAACCAGTAAGAATCTGCACAAGTATTTTTAGAATATTAGAATATATTGAGGTAGTTTGGTAAGACAAAATATATGAACAGTTTTCTACAAAATTACTGCAAAAGGTTAGTACTGTTGATATTAATAGTAAGAAATGGGATCTATTCTGTATCCACCCACAGAGGATGGGTTAAACAATGGTACGGCCACTTAGTTGAATACTATTCAAGTTTTATTTTTTGTTTTGTTTTTTGAGGATTTTTTTCTTTTGAGACACAGTCTCACTATGTTGTCCAGGCTGGAGTGTATGGTGCAATTTCAGCTCACAGCAACTTCCGCCTCCCAGGTTCAAATGATTCTCATGCCTCAGCCCACCCCAGTAGTTGGAATTACAGGCATGCCCCACCGTGCCTGGCTAATTTTTGTATTTTTAGTAGAGATGGGGTTTCACCATGTTGACCAGGCTGGTCTCGAGCTCCTGGCCTAAAGTGATACGCCCACTTTGGTCTCCCAAAGTGCTGGGATTACAGGTGTGAGTCACTGCGCCTGGCCGAGGGCTTTCTTTTCTTTTCTTTTTTTTTTTTGTTTTGAAACGGGGTCTCACTCTGTTGTCCAGGCTGGAGTGCAGTGGTGTGATCATGGCTCACTGCAACCTTGAACTCCTGGGTTCAAGAGATCCTCCTATCCTAGCCTCCAGAGTAGCTAGGACTATGAGGGTGTGCCACTACACCAAGCAATTTTTTTTTTTTTTTTTGAGACAGAATCTTGCTCTCTCACTCAGGCTGGAGTGCAATGGTGCCATCTCGGCTCACTGCTGCAAGCTCTGCCTCCCAGGTTCCCGTCATTCTCCTGAAGAGGTTTCACTGTGTTATCCAGGATGGTCTCAATCTCCTGACCTCGTGATCCGCCCACCTTGGCCTCCCAAAATGCTGGGATTACAGGCATGAGCCACTGTGCCTGGCCTACACCAAGCAATGTAAAAAAATTTTTTTGTAGAGATGGAATCTTGCTATGTTGCCCAGGCTGGTCTTGAACTCCTGGCCTCAAGAGATCCTCCTGTCTCAGCCTCCCAAAGTGCTGGGATTCTAAGCATGAGCCACCATGACTAGCCTACTATTCAGTTTTATAGGAAACTCTTTTAATACTAAAAGTAAGGTAAAAAACAGTGTGCATAATATGCTACCTTTTGTATACAAAGGATTAAAATACTAAATCACGTTAATATTTTCTTGCACTTGCCTAAACATACTAGAAAAGAGAAATTAATAAAAATAATCAATTATGAGAGTAGATAGGGAAGGGATGATAGTGAGACTTCTTGATGTATCCTTTTTAAAAACTTTCTGAGCCACATGAATGCATTACCTTTTAATAAAAATGCAGAGTAGCACTCAACAAATGTTTGTTGAATGAATAAATGATTGAATTACTCAGAAGGCTCAAAGCTAGTTAGTTAAGATGACAAATTAAAAGAGCATATTTAATTTCCCTAGCTATTGCCACTGCTCTCCAATTCTTTATTTCCTTAAAACTCAGTGGACCCAGTTCTCATTAAAATACACAATTTATTCAAAATCTTACCATGTTCTGAAGTGTTTTTCTACTAGTACTTTGTATTCTTTGGAGTTTTACCTATCCTAGAGTAGAGATGATCTTTTGTGTTTATATTTATTATTTCTGCAATATCCCACATAAGGCCATGATCATAGCTAATGTTCAATAAATCATCAACCTCCATAAATTCTACTAATATGTCATATAATGATGCTTATTATAGGACATAAAATTTAGATATCTTTTATCTCCACTCAAATTAATCGAGTCATATCATTTTACAATGATATGAGTCCTGGTGATATGTCATATATTCTGAAATAGTGGCTTTTGGATGCATTCCAGGTTATGATAAATCCCCGAGTTCCTTTAGATGATCAATTTGAATTTGTGGAGATAATTAATAGTGCTTTAAGCATGCCTCAATCTTCATACTACTATTTTGTATCTTCTGTTAGAGCCATGTGCTTTTTATTTTTCGTATTTTTTTCTGCAGCGGACATTGAGATCTCTCCCCATCACCTAGAGGTGTGATTCTACTACTCACCATGAACAAAATCCAGCAAAAACCAAAAGCCATATCTAATCTGTTGGCTAGCTACCTTTGACCAGTTAATAAAACTCCTTTCTAGCATAAGTTGTTGTGTTTATTTTATGAAAGTATTTGGATTTCTATTTAAATTTCTTCATTGCCACCTCCCCTAGAGGTCTTATTATTATGCTGCCTTAGGATTGAGGCTCAGGAGATTACCTCATAGTAAGGGCTCTTTTCTAATTTCTTATTGAGACAAAGTCCTTTTGTTTTTATCTTTTTAAAATTCTGACTCTTACTTTAGAGTGAAGAGAGATACAGAAATTATTTTTGCCTTTAATCAAAGTAATGTCAAGGAAGTCAAAAGTTCTAATAATGAGTAAATAATGAGTTTTCCACATTTAAATATATGGGGAGGCTAATTATATATGATACACTTATTAATGAAAGTTATTATTTGGATCATGTTTATCTCCACCTATTAAAGCTAAAGCCTCTAATAGATACTTCTTTGTGAAAATGAATAATACCTATAATGATAGTTGTTAAATAAATGGAAATGGAAAAGATGTTTGGGCGTAGTGCCTAGAAAGAGTATGCTTGAAAAGGTTTGGAGAATAAAGCTCCAAAATGCTTTAAGGATGGGACAAAGTTTAAACAAACTTTAGGATAATTTGAAAGGATGTGACAATAGAAAAGATGGAATAGCCATTCTCTATAGTGTAGTCTGTATGTTCATCTAGCTGATTAGATGCATTAGACTGAAAAATGCAGTGGAACTGAAAAAGTGAAGTGTGATTTAGAGGGGACAAATAGGAATTGGATCTAAAATAGAGAACAAAAACGTGAAACCCACAAATGTGTTTCATTTAGTTTGCATTGAATTGGTTCCAACTCCTACAGATTAGAGATTCCACATAAGAATCCTATTTTCATCTTCCTTTTACAAAGCACAGGGCAACCCTGGGAAGCTTCCCCTTGTGGCAACAACCACTACAACTAATTAAAGGCTACCTACTTTGCATGGGGCGTGCTCTCCAGAGTTCTGCTTAATGCCTACTTTGCTAATTTTTAAATTTTAAGTTACTTGTGTGGTCTCTGTAGACACTTGCGTTTGCAAGTCCTGGTTTAAAAGACTTAATCTTTCATCAGCTTTATGGTATCAGTATCCCTTTCTATTTGAATCTATGTGGCTTCTGAGTTGGGTTAGTAAGTAGTACCCAAACCAGGATAACCATCATTATCACCAGGGGAGCTTATTAAAATTGTGGATTCCGGTCATCTCCCTTCCATAGGCTTAGAGGGGAGCATGAGAAACATAGATTTAACAAATGTCCAGATGATTCTAATGAATCTAGTCTTTAACAGGCTTTGGAAATCACTGAATGGGGATACAGCAGCAGGTACATTTAGTCCATTCTTGAGTGTGAGGAGCCGTGCCTAAGCTGTTTCTAATTTATTCACAATTGTGACTGTAATAGCTTTGGCTCCTTGCCAGTGGTCCTGGGAATCTTGAGCTATCCCATTGGGTGCTCTGGTAATGGATGTTATCTGAATACTGAATAAGAATTTAAAGAATCCTTATTATCATTAAAAAGTACCTATCTTCTATGCACCAGAAGCCAAATATCAGAGGAGAGCTATGTCATTGTAATTAACCATCACTGTCTATTAAGCCCTTATCATTAAGAATTTTCAAGATGGAGAATATCTAATCTAAATATTTCAGATGAGAAAATTGAGGCCCAAGGAATTAAATGACCGACTCATGGTCATACAATTCCGTAGTAAATTCTGAGCTTTCTTGTATCGTAATGATTCACATCCATGTAGTAAAGGATACATTATGGCACATATATTCTCAGGTGCCTGTGTTGTTTAGGGCTAGTTAAATTCAAGTTGTGATACGGATTACAGGTGCTAAAAATGCATTCTGCCACCTCCTACATTTTTCAGGTGTAAAAAGAACTCAGATCTGCAATTTAACTTACTTTTCCTAACTGTAAGTATGAATTTAAAACTTGTGCATATTACAGAACAAAACCTGTAATATAATATTAATTTTCTCTGTAAGGGATGAAACAAATATCTAAATGATTAGGACCAATTTACAAGAACAAAGGCAACTGTCTTACTAAAATAGAAACATGTTTAGAGGTTAAAATGGATGTATTAATGTAATGTTCCCTGTGAACCACCAGATGTCACTATTAGAGTCATTATTCATCACCTTACAGTAAATTATCAGAGATTTTAGCCTCAGCCATAAAGGGAGCATAAAATAGAGAAAGTAGATCTCAATGAGAATTACAAGTTCTTTGTAATTTTGACCTTTTTAAAAGTTTTGCCACCACTCTTTTTGGGGAAGACTTTTAGGAAGGCCACTCAATTCGATCAGTGGCAGAGTTAGGAGATTTGATTCAATTAAAAAATGCCACATATTTATAGGGTTTCAGTCCTCTAAAGATTTATATGATTATTAATAGTATTAAAACATTTGCAGCTCAAAAACATCTAAAATTATCCTATAAAGATAGTTTCAGAACACTGTAACTCAAAAACTAATGATTCCAAATGCTACAAATGAACTTGAACCAGGATTCAAATGTAAACAAGAAAGTTAGTTGATTAACATGAAATCTTAGGACATTACACAAATACCTTCTTCCTCAAAATCTGTCTCCAGCTGTCCTGCCACAAAGCTTGAAATACCTACTTCCCAACCCACTAAAGATCTGGTTCTCTTAATTAAGGTATTACATTTCTGGGACCACATTCATCCATGCAACAAACATTGATTGCCTACCATGTGTCAGGATTCTGAAAGTTCTTGGGAATACAAAGACGAATGAAGTGAGATACCTGAATTCAAGGACCTCATAACATTACAATGGAGCTAGATGTGTAAATAAATAATTTCCATACAACTTGAAGTATACCCCTGTGGCTTTGGGAACATAAAGAAATTTACTAACTTCGAGGAAGGAGGAAGTAAGGAGAGGGAGCTCAAGAAAAATGATTCTCAAGGTGTCTAAAAAAAATGAGAAAATCCTCAGGGCAAAGATTACTCTGATAAACGAACTCCCTATAGAATAAGGAGGACATAGGATGCTATTAAAACACCCATTAATTTATTGCTGAAATGGAGAAAGTAGTGTGACTATCCCTTCCAGTTTCCCTGACACAGCCCTGGTTTTTACTTATTGCTCTCCTTTCACTCTTAAAAATGTGCTAGCTTGGACAATAATTTTATTTGTGTGATAAAGCATATAAAGAAAGTCATAATAAAGACATCTGTGAGTGAATTGTCATCAAGATCAGTAGGGCATGTAGATCCAATGGGCAAGATGTAGTTATAATGGCAGGACAGGCAAGGAGTCAATGGCTAGGAGAGCCAAAAGAAATAAAATGAAGATCAAGGTATTACTGCAGGGTACTGTTCATCTGAAACATGATGAAAGTGTTGGCATATTTGTCTTGTGGCATGTGGGGAAAAGAGAGGCTTGGAAAGTAATAGAACACAATGTTTAAGTGGAGAGTGTTGGAAAGCATGAAAGGTCTTTTATGTCTTATTAAGAACTATAAAATAACTGCTAATATTTTTTCAATGTCTACTGTGTTGTAGGTACTGTACTAACCACAGGATAAGAAATAAACCCCTTAATCCTTACAACAACCATGTGAGGCATATGGTAGTCATTAAGGATGTTCACTGAATATTTCAGGCTCTCCAGCTTCTAGGCACTTAGTGAGATTTCATTTTTTGGCTTCCTAATGTTAAGTAGGGTCATATGACCAGTTATGGCTTTAAGTTATAGCATTAAGTTATGGCATTATGACATTAAGATGTGTATTATTTTTATATTCATATTACTGGTAAGAAACTGATACTCAAAAGTTTAAGTAACTTAATCTAAGGTTACTAGTTGGTAAGTAGTCGGTGAATGGTAAATAGATATGCCAAGATTGGCACCCAGGAAGTCTGAACAGATACAAACCTGCAGACCCTATTGCTATACAATATTGAATCACAAACACCCAAGACTTAATCCTGTTTAGCCTGAATGACTCATACTGATGGTATTATTCCTCCCTTTCTTTCCATCATTAAGTCATTATATCCCCCTTCTCATGGCATAGACACCAAAAAGAAAAAAAAGTCTAAGTGAAAAGGAGAAAACAATCTTTAGGATATTTGTCTGTTTTTGTTTACTCAGAAGTGAAGCTCAGAACTCTAACAGATAGACAAAGTGTGATAGGTGCACACCATAGATATTATGCAGCAGTTAAAAACAGTGAACGAGCTGTATACCTAAAACCTAAAATGGGTACTAAAAACATGGTAGATAAAAGTAGAAAATGGAAAGTTATCTAACAATATCATTGATGTTCAAATATATCCACATAAGTCAATATCCATCTGCCAAGAACACAATATAATAAATAGCTACACATTTAAATGGTTGCTTATTCAGAGAGTTCTAAATGGGACTGAGGAACAGGGATAAAATGGAATTTTTAAAAGATAAATCGGCCAGCCGCAGTGGCTCATGCCTGTAATCTTAGCACTTTGGGAGGCCGAGGCAGGCAGATCACCTGAGTGACCAGCCTGGCCAACATGGTGAATCCCCGTCTCTACTAAAAATACAAAAATTAGCCAGGCATGGTGGCTGGCTCCTGTACTCACAGCTACTCGGGAGGCTGAGGCAGGAGAATTGTTTGAACCCAGGAGGCGGAGCTTGCAGTGAGCTGAAACTGCACCACTACACTCCAGCCTGGGTGACAGAGCAAGACCCCATCTCAAAAAACAAAACAAAACAAAACAAAACCAAAAAAAACCCCAACCAATTTCACCAATATATAGGGGACTTAAATATACCAAGGACAATAATGTTTTGCGAACTAGTAATATGAATGGCTGAACTTTGTTTAAACCTCATGTATAAAAACAAAAACAAAAGCCAAACCTCAGAAGAACTAGAGTACTAGCCCGACCCACCACAAGATTTGTTTTCAGACTGCAATCATTTTGGAGTATTTTTGAAGGAGTATACTATTTGAAAAAGGCAGAATTTCTAACAAGAACAAGAATCATTTATATACAGAGTGGGGAGTGAAAATTGTTGGCAAATACAAATTACTCAACTGCTCAAAGTGGCTCAGACCCTCGTTGTCTACCAACAGATCAGACCTTTTGAAAAGCATAAAGAAACCCTTACTTATCCCATGCACATATATGTGTATTCCTTCGGCCTTGATGTGACATCCAGGTCCATAGATTGGCTTTCTTTAGATACTAATTATTTGTAGGTTATATAGAAGGTTTGTAGGAGTCTGGAAAACATAAACACGGGGGAATTAAAGTTAGTGTCAGATGTATCTCAATGGCCTTGGGAAGTTTTTTGCTGCAAGGTGACATGAAACTGTGACAGGAGCTGCATCTCAAGCTGTTTGTCCAGCCAGACCTGGAGATTTGGGAGGCTGGTACCTGCTTTTATTTATTCATAGGGAGGGTTACTGAATACAGATGCCAATGCCGACTGTGAGTTAAAGAGAAGAGAGGATAAGAGCTTAGGCTTAACCTACAGGAGACCTGAGGAATAAAGAGCCCCAGAGTCCAGCGTGGAGAAGAGAGAAGAAAGGGGAGGAAGAAAAAAGACTGAGAGAGATCAGGCCTAATGAACCTTTCCTGAAGTCAATGGGAATGGGGAAGTGGTGCCTCAGACAGCAAGACCATACCCAAACAAAGCAGGGATAAAGTGGATCAGCCACAGTGTCACCAAATTTATCAAGAGTTCAAAAACTAGCAAATCAAAATCTGCAGGAAGAAGAAATTCTCATGCAAAGCCATACACTATGTTATTATCAAGATGAAGATATGACAGTAAACATGCTAAACACATATGTGAGCACAAACACACACACACACATTTTTGACGCTCAGAAAAATCTGAGCATAGATTGTATTATACGAAATAGTGATATTCTATCTTTATCGAAAAGGGAATCTAGTTATATACTTTCTTTTCTATGACTGAAAAAGCTGAAAATGATAAAATGCTTTATACTATTATAAAGGAGTAAACAATAAAACCACCAGCTCATTGATACCTTTCTTTTCTGGAAAATGCTGAGGAATCAAGTTACAGAAAATGCGGGGCTTGGAAGTTACCTCAGGAGAACAGAAACTGAAGGAAACCTGGGCAATGTAAGTAAAATATCTATATTTACTGTAAGCGTGAAGTAAATGGATGCGTTCACCAGGAGCCAGCTAAAACAACCTTACTTCCTGTGGCAATTTTGATTATTGGAAATTGCCAACATACCACAAGCAATATTAATTAGAGGAAATGTATCTTCTTGTCATACTTGATTTGTAAGCAAATGCTTTTTTTATGACTATAGCATTATGACTGAATAAATTAACTTCTAGTTACATTTGTATAGTAAAAAAAAAAAATTGACCATTTGACTCCCCACTTACTCTACAAAGCATGACTCATCATGGAAATAAAATGTCTTTTTCTTTCTTTCTTTTTTAAAAATCATCTTCCTTTCTTAATTGTTTCTCTTAAGTGTTTATACCTGACTAAACATTGAACAGGCCAAGAATGACACATTTTCTTTTACAAACTAGAATTAAAATATTCTGTTCTAGAAACCTCCTAATGCCAAAAAATGTGCTCCCAATACTCATACACAATGTTGCATCATTAATGCCGCATGTAAATCTACTGCAGGACATGATAAAAGTAGCAGGCCTAGTAATGGAGAGGGTAAGAATGCTTTGGCTTCCTGTTGCAAATTCATTTTAGCAATTTGCCAGGCCTCAGAACCCTGATTTACACTTTCTGTACCACAGCATTTTCCTCTAAATTCCTAATTTTTTTTTTTTTTTTTGGTTTGCCCATTTTTATGAAGCAAGTTCTAAAGCCACCTACACAGTCACCTATTTTTTACCACTGGCATAATAATGTTTACTGTTTTATTATGATATTCTAGGCCTTGACTCATTTCTTAATTGATACTCTCACTATGGCTATAGTAGCATGTTGTGCAGTGCCAGGAGTCAGTATTAGTTGAGTAAGTGTGGAAATAAATGAAATGCATTTGATGCTATTTTGGGGACAACTAATAATCTTTACTAGCAAAAAAAGTTAGAGCAATGATCTGTCATATTAACTAGATTATTAAGGTTCTATCATGAAGGTGTTATTCATAAAATATAGTTGTAATTTTAGGGGAAGAGAGCAGAATGGAATGGTGAAAAAACCACACACCATAGAGTCATAAAAAGTCTGTTTAAATTCATGTTTAACTTCTATAACCTCTTGGGCAACTTACAGAACTTCTCTGAGCTTTAGGTTCTTCTCCTATAAAATAGGGATAAAAAAATCTACCTTGCTGGGCTTTAATGAGATAGAAATAATATGTGGAAGGTGCTTGGACCTTGCACATAGAAGCCACCAAATTAATGATAGCTATTATCATCATTATTTTTCTTAGCAAATTTTCAACACTGATTTATTAATCCACCTTTCCATTTTAAATTCAATTATTTCAAATATTATTTAGACATTTAAACAGTAGGCAGCTCTAAAAAGATGTTTGATATCCATTTTCCTACGATCTAGGTATTCTTTTAGCCTCCAAAGTATAAAGGCCCTTACGATGAATACCAAGCCCTATTCTTGATTTACTCTGCACTTTCACTGTGTGAATGCCATCTTTGTAAATATTAATTATTATGAATTACAGCTAATGGAATGATTATTTGTAAAAGGCATAAATGAATACTTGGGACTTGATTTAGAGGGACTGTACATTTCTCTTGCTGCATGCAGCTATGGATAGAAAGACTTTGTTTTTAAAAGTTGGAAGATGGAATAGTATCAAAACGTAGAAATTGATTTTAGAAAGCCATTGGAACCCAGGGGTGTTCGTAGAAAAAGGCATTGCCTGCATTGTAGGTTATGATGTTCTGACACCCACAAGCATCTGACATAGCTGACTTTTTTAAAAGTGGTGCTTAAAAGTGTTGGTATGGAACATAAGTAGATAATGCAAATATGTTAGCGACCCCTACCAACAGTTGCAATTATGCAAATTTTAAAACCTTCATCTTTTATAATTAGGTGTAGTGGACTTACGTAGTTAAGTTCTCCACTGGCTAGCTCAGATTCTCTAATCTATTGAACAGCTTTTCCTCTAAAAATAATGCAGCTCAAATAGACAAAAATACGCATTCTGCAAGTGAATGACAATATTTATGATGAAAAGGAAAGACATGACATCCTGAAAAATTGTTAGTGACAAATTTCTAGTTTGTGATTTAAGAAATGTGCTTTTATAAAAACCGAAATTCTCTGACAATAATTAAGCATATTGTTGAATTGGTCATAGGAGGATGAAATTTTAATTAATATACTCAAATTCCAGAAATAAAAGAATTTTTGACTTCAGTGCTAAAAGGGAAGAAGGTTGCCTATAGTAAAATTCATATGGAAACTAAAATTATCCTCATTAGATAATTTGCTTATAGTTAATTACTATTGAATACTTGAATCTCATTATGCATAGTAGTGAGTATATAGAATGCATATCATTATCAGCACATACCACAACTATATGAAATACAGTTTTTAGTAGAATTATACATGTGTTAAATGTATAAATTATACATATACTTGAAAAACTTACATTAAAATTTACATATAATTATAAATATATAAAATTATATATACATATGACATATATATAACCAAATACCCTAAACTTTTTGTTTCATTACAATAAAGACTCCAGATATATGTTAGTATAGCTAAGTTTTGAATTAAAAAGTTATACTAATTTGAATAAGTTAAAATCTGAGGGATTTACTTTTATTTTCATGATAGGCCTAGTATATTGGTAAACTACACTCAAGGTAAGTTACATATGCTATGTTAATTTTCTAATTAAATGTCAGGCTGTACTTAAGGACATAAAGGTCATTTAACAGGAGGAAAAGGAAAAATACGAAAAGCCAATTTAAGCTTATTTTCCCATAAATGAATCAGCCATTGAAACAAGACAGGATAGAGAAAAACAGATGCTGTGATTTTCTAGGAAGAAAAAATATTCAATCCAAAGCATCCCGAGACATGTGGGGCTTAAGTAAATTCTGGATAGTAGCTTTAGAAATAGGGCTTGTATTTTATTATCTAAATATTCTTCCCTAAGCATTCTATCTACCAGCTTTCCAGGGATTAATGGAAGGTGATCCAATTTGGTGGAAATTGTAATCACTTGTTCAAATAATAAAGGATTAGAGATAATAAAAAGACTTGAAATTTAGATTTCATCAGTTTCTATTTCAGTGATTCTCAAAAAAGTGAATTCACAATTTTTTTTTCTTTAAAATGTCCGTCATTTCTACCCATTTAAAAATAGATATAAAAATATATAAACTCCTTCTCAATACAAATTAACTTCAGTGTTATATTAGAATGTGCACACCATCGTCATTTACCATCTTTGATTGCAATTACTTCAAAACATCATATTTTGTTTGGCTCTACCCTTAGATTCAGTACAGAATTCTGTCTGTTCCCAATACCTCTTAATGGTATGAATAGATTAACCACATTCTAGTAGGGAAAAAGTGCACTAATTCGCAACAAAGTAAACAAAACAGTTAACTAGTAAACAAGAATTATTGTAAATACTTTTTTCCTTCATGTTTCAGTACTTCAGTTGACTAATTTGAAATTAGGACGAAATAACCCATACTTCCTCTGCCTGTCATTTGGAATGAGGAAGAAATACTAGATTTTGAAAACAAGACAAAACACAAAACAGAAGAACTGGGTCATCAACACAAGGTGGCACTGTGGACCAGTCTCTTAGGAGGAAGTTTGTGTGGACCAGTCTCTCAGGAGGAAGTTTGTGTTCAAGCATTTTCTCTCTTATTTCTCCAAGACTGATGATGTATATAATTTAGCCTTCTTAATTTTGCCTTTAGGTTTTTTGTTGTTGTTTTTGTTTTTTTACATATCTAGTAATGAGATGGGGAATGGAATTATTTTGTTAATTTAAAGAAAAATGCAAATTTGGAGCTCACAATGGGTATTTTTGTATAATTAGTAATAACAAAACCCCAGGTACTGTACTGTATTGACAATTTAATACATATATGGTTACCACTTTTCTCCAAGAGGGACAACCTGCTGTATTCTTTCATCGTATCATGAAAAGACTCCTCTCCTCTACTGACATAGCTATCTCCCTATCATGATTTGCCTAGAATCTGGTTTCTTGCTGCTTTAGTTTCTCATACACACTATTGTAAGAATCTTTTTACTTATAGCCCATTTTCATGTTGCTGTTATTTTGATCAAGAATTTTCTTTCAATCGGGTATCTTCAGTGGACATCTTGTTAAGCAGTAGTTTAAATGTAAATTCTTATGATACTTAACTCCAACCCTATCTTAATTTCAAGGCACTGGTGTGCATGCACTCATGTGAACACATACAACACACAGCTACTATTTCTCATTTGTCTACCCAGGTGAGTCCCATTATTAGTTCTTTAAAAATATTATGAGAATTCTTGTCAGTTATAAGGCCCTTTTCCTAACTCTTATTATGTCATTCCCCCAACCCAGGCCATTGTTCACTGGTGTCAATCAATTTCTTTAAATTTCTCCACAAGGCCCAGCTTTTTGAATAACACTAAACCCGTATTCCACCAGCATATGAGCCTACATTTTGTGGCACATTTATAAAAACTATACTTACATGATGAAATAATCAGAAAATATTTAATGACAGACTGTTACTTACAAGGCATGATCTCCAATTGATGCAGCCTCTTCTTCTTCCCTCAAGAATATTTTGTGTTTACCAATCATATCAAGCATGTGGTGTAATACATATACTTAGTACTTGACACAAGTTCAGGGAATAAATGCATAAGCCCAATTTTCCAATAGCATAAGACTGTTAATACTGACACACATGCCACACACGCACAAATGTTCATGTATATGATATATATGCAAAACTTTTTTTAAATAATGAAATACTTATAAACCGACACAAATAAAAGTACACATATATTATTCAAGTTTTAAAGGTAAGTATGTTTAAAGGCAGAGCATAAGAGTCAATATTGCCATTTAACAGTACTCAACAAAATGCAGAATTAGATACAGATCTAGTGGAATGAGCCTCCTAATTTCATTTCTGCTGTTCATACAATGAGGACAGCAACTACAGATAACATTTCCACTAGTAAATGCAGAATATTTAATATAATACGCACTCAAATTTATATAAAAAAACTGCATAATTAGCACATATACACCTGAAAAGTTTTGGATGTAAACTTTCAGTATTATAGATTCAAAAGTCAAATGTCCATGTACAGTGTTTCTTTCAAAAATTTAATTACAGAACTAAGGGCACATATTACAGAAAATTATATTTTCAGATAGGAACATTTTCCACTCTCATACTCCATGAAATAATTGTATTTAAATACTTAGTAGGCATCATTGAGATCGGTTTATTTTTAATCAATTGAGTCATATCTTTGTCATCTAGAAAGATTTCCCAGGAAGATTTACCTTCACTTTTTGATATATTATCCTGAGAGTTTTTGAATCAATATATGATACTGTCACTGGAACTTTTGTCCCAAGTTACAAGTACCCATTTTCATAACACTAGGAAAGTTTCAGATTTTGTTGTAGTAGATATTATTTTAGCTGTTTTTTCAGTAATGTATTTTAATTATCTATAATCTCCACAATGTAATCAGTCACTATCTTGCTTTTTAAAGTGATATATAATCTGTTAATAACACAACCAGTAGGCTTTAGTTCCAGGTATAAAGAGTTAACCTGTATTTGACTTATTTAAAAAAATTATGTAAATTATAGATAACTTCTAATAATTCAAAATTAACATTGGTGACAATTATTTCTGGCTTGTTTGCCTTCTCTAAACAGACTTTGCCAGAACTCAATTATAAAACATGTTTCTTCCTAGGGAAAATGTTTGGGAAAAACTACATTCCAAAAGGAACTGCATGTAATTCATGTTGGCTGAAATTGGAGTTCAGTTGAATATTAGATAGACGTTACATAGATAGTATATATAGCAGATATGCTATTTATTTGCAACAACCTGAAAATATGAAAATAGGTGGGGCTATATATATATAGACAAAGAAGTTGAGCTACTAATATAATAGTGGTTCCATGCACTTACTCTGGAATCAGCCAGCCTGGGTTTGAATCCCACCTCTACTACTACTATGTGATCTTGAGCAAATTGCTACTTGCTCTGAGCTTCAGGAGTAATATTAATGTCTCTTTGATAGAGTGATTTTAAAGGTCATATAAGTTGATTTTGCAAAACGTCTAGCTATTGGCTAATGCCTGATTCATAGTGAATACTATAAAAGTGTGTTTTAAAAACAACAACAAAACACAAAACTAATAAACAATGCAGTAATCTCTTTTATTTGTACATGTTTTTTTCCTGTGTGTGTGTGTTTTTTTTTTTAATTCTGTGTAGCAGAAAAGATGTCTAACTGGAGACTGTTAAAGAATGATCTTCCTTACTTTTATATGTACTGTATTATCGCTTTGTGTATTTTAGATCTTGCTCTCTTTTCATGTATTAATTTCTAAAACTTTTGCCTTTTTTAGTCACCTGGCCATTTTCCTAATGTGGCTTTATATTGAGTTTGCTGTTTGGGATATTTTATCTTTTTCTATTTGTCCACTTAAAAGAGTAAGTTTTCTTGCATTAAATTCTAACATGTGGCTTGATTGAAAAAGCACATCAACCTGGCATGTTTTGAACTATTTAACAATTTAGTAAATGTTAATTTAAATATTTTTAAATTGAATGAATGCATAATTCTGAGTCTAACTTAAATCATTAACTTAGAATATTTTAAAATTCTGCTTAAATTCATTTTAAGGCTATTTTTAATTTTTTTGGAAAAATATTAAACTTTATTTTACTTAAATAATGTAATAATATACCACATCCCTAGAGACTTTTATTTTATAGTGTTTGTACTAATTATCTATTGCCATATTATAAATTATCACAAACTTAGAAGCTTGAAAAAACACCTATTTGTTAGCTTATGGTTCTTTGATTGTTAGGAAATCTTTGTCTGTTTAGGTTTTACAAATGTGATGTTATGGGATACTTATAAATAGTCAAACGGTTATTATAGTGAAGCAGATAAACATCTGTCATCTCACATAGTTATCTTTTTTTGTATTAAGAGCAGCTAAATTCTACTTATTTAACAAAATCCCTAATACAATACTTTAGTCCTTGTGTTGTACATTAGGTTTGCAAACTTGTTCATTCTACATATCTTCCTTTCGTTATTTACCCAATATTTTCCGATTTCTTCCCAAATGCTCTTCCCACTCCATGGTAACCACTGTTTCATTCTGTCTGTGTAAATGGTCTTTAAAAAAATATACATTTTCCACATGTAAGTAAGATCATGCAACATTTTTCTTTTTGTGTCTTGCTTATTTCACTTACCATAATGTCTTCCAGGTCCATCTATGTTGTAACAGATAGCAGGATCTCCTTTTTTTTAAGGTTTAATAATATTCCATTGTATATGTATACGCCACATTTTCTTTATCCATTCCTCCATCAATGGACACATGGCTGTTGTGAATAATGTTGCACTGAACATGGGAGTGCAGATGTCTTTATGAGGTGACTATTTTATATCCGCTGGGCATATACCCAGAAGACAACTTGATGGATTGTATGGTAATTCTACTTTTAATTTCTTTAGGAAACTCCAAACTAGGTATACCAATTCACATTCCCACAAAGGTGTACTTGGGTTCCCTTATCTCCACACACTTGCCAATATTGTTTCCTCTTGTCTTTTTCTATTTTATTTTAAGTTGAGGGTCTCACTCTTTCACCCGGGCTGGAGGGTGGTAGCTTTATCATATCTCATTTCAGCCTGAATTTCTGGGCTCAAGAGATCCTCTTGCCTCAATCTCTTGAGTTGTTTGGACCACAGGCGTGAGCTATCATATACGGCCTTACTTGTCTTTTTGATAATAGTCAAAGATATTTCATGGTGGTTTTCATTGACATTTCTCTGATTAGTGATATTGAGCACCTTTCCATATACCTGTTGATCATTTTTATATATTTTTTGGAGAAATTGTCTGTTCAGATTCTTTGCCCGCTTTTTAATCAGGTTATTTATTTTTCTACTATTGAGTTGTAATAGTTCTTTATGAATTTTGGATATTAACCCCTTATCTGATATGTGGATTGCAAATATTTTTCCCAGTTGTAGGTTACTTTTTCATTTTGTTGTTTCTTTTGTTTGCAGAGGCTTTTTAGTTTGATGTAGTCCTATTTACTTATTTCACTTATGTAGTATGGGCTTTTGGTGTGAAATTAAAAAAAAAAAAAATCATTGCCAAAGCCAAGATTCAGCTTTTTCACTATGTTCTTTTCTAGGAATTTTATGGTTTCAGGTCTTAATTTACGTCTTTTATTCATTTCAAGTTGATTTTTGGGTATGGTGTAAGATGAGGGTTTCATTTTATCCTTTTGCATGTGGAAATCCAGTTTTCCCAGCACCATTTATGAAATAAACTGTTTTTCCCCTATTGTTTCCTCTTGATGTCCTTGTTGAAAATTAGTTGACCATATATGTTTGGACTTATTTCCGGGCTCTTTATTTTGTTCTGTAGGTCTGTGTTTCTGTTTAATGCCAGTACCATACTGTTTTGGTTATCATAGTATTGTAATATAATTTTAAATCAAAAGTGTCATACCTTCACCTATATTTTTAAATTTTTGTAGTTTCAGGTGAGTTTTTTTTTTTCCTATTTCTGTAAAGAATGCCATTGGAATTTTGATAAGGATTGTGTTAAATCTACATATTGCTTTGACTAGTATGGACATTTTAACAATATTAATTCTTCCTACTCATCAACTCAGAATATATTTCCATCTGTGTCTTCTTCAATGTTTTCCATTCATGTTTTATAGTTTTTAGTGTACAAATATTTCATCTCCTTAGTTAAATTTATTCCAAGGTGATTTTTGATGCTATGGTAAATGTGATTGTTTTTCTGAATTCTTTTTCAGCTAGATCATTATTTGTGTCTAGAAATGCTATTGATTTTTTAGGGTAATTTCAAGTGCAGCATTTTTCTGTTAATTTTCCAAGGTGTCTTGAATGTAAAAATAATTTTACTTTTTTATGTTTAAGCCAAATTTTACATACTTTTGAAAAATATAATTTATTGTGACATGAAATTCCTATTGAGAATTCTTGATGCTCTGGTACAGTCTAAAACTCACCAAATTTATTTTTAAAATATTTAAAATGGGAAAACAGGTTTGAGCTGAAGAAAAAAATTTAGAACCATAACTGTGGTTCTTCATATCCTTGTTAATATAACTTTGGCATGTAGAAAACGAATAATATTCCTTTTTTATGTAGCAGAAATTTGTTTTTTATCTGTGTTATAATCACTGCTATCCTTTTCAAACAAACAACTAATCAGGACAATACGTACTTCAAATGCTCAGATAAATCAGATTACCTTTGCTTAGTTCCATTTTGATCTAACATTCTTACTAGCTCTTCCAAAGCACTCCACGATAAAGCTCTGTCTCTGCTATTTCTAATTGGTCCTTTGTTCATAGTGTTGTCTGGATTCCACATATTGAAAAAAAAAGAAAAAGTAACAATGACAATGTCACTTTAGGCTTATTATCTGCTGATAAACAAACCTGTCAAACAACAGTTACATTCTCCTCTGACATGCTTAGATTGAAGTTGTTTGATATGGTTTACAATAAAGTCACTAAATATTTAATCTTGGATTATATTTGTAAATAGGCTATTAAAGTGACAGGAACATTCAGTAAATGAAACCAGTGAATCTGTGATCCAGTCTTCCAGTTCTTTTTGAAGCAACTCAAAGTGTTTACTTTGTCTGTCATTACTTAGGTGCTGATAATTTTCTTTTATTCCACCCTTTTGTTACAGAGTAAGTAGCCAGACGCCTAGAGCAATAGAATTGCATCAGAACAATAGAGTGCCCTCACCTGAGGTCAATCAGCCCTCCCAGGATACTGAGGTACTTAGTGGTTTCACACTGTATGAAGATACTGAAAGAGGGAGCAAGAGTGTCCTGAGTCCCGATAATACAGCTAACTGATAGGCTGCCTTTACTACTTTGGCCTGTCTTTCTAGGCCTTCTCCTTAGATGGGCCAATTTACCCACAGGGATGAGTAGATGTCTAGCTAACAACTGTTCTTGTATCTAACTCAGTCATAATTAAACCCTTAATGGCAATCATAAAAATCTCCTTATCATTGGTTTGGTAATTGCAGACACAGAGAATGACAGCTTAACTATAATTGTAGGCCTTGTTGCCAACTGAATATTGAAATGTGTTAGTATTGTGATTACTTAATGTCCCAGTGTGGCTTGTAGCCAATGCTTAAAAGTACGCTCTAGAAAACTATAACAAAAAGCATAAACAAAGCTTAATTCTCTAATAGCATCTTAATTCTGCTTATGTTGAGAAAATGTAAGCTTTGCCATTCTGAAATTAAACCATAGTTTACCTGTACAAACTAAATTTGAAATAAAGAGCATGTTATAAGGGCCACCTATCTGAAAATGAAATCAACTGGTTACATATTCTGGCTCTTTCCTTTTGCAAGTAACTTTCATTATAGTCTCTTTTCTTTTTAACTTGTTAAGAGGTGTGTCAGTTAACTGTTTTTGCTTAGGAAACCATCTCAAAATTCAGTGGCCTAAAACAGCCCATCATTTATTCTTGTCCATGAATCTGCCAGTTGACTGGGGGTTGGATGAGCCAGACTAGGCTCAGCTAGGCTTGGATAGTCTTGGCTCCAAGAAGTGGGTTGAGTTGAACTCTGTGTGCCACATGTCTGTCATCCTGCTTGGAGTGTTGCTTTACCTGGGGCACGTTCTTCTCATGAAGAATGCAGAAGTGCATTCAAGCATAAAAACACAATTCAAGCCTTTGCTAATATCATACCTACTTAAATTCATTAGCCAAAGTAAGGTCACATAGCTGAGCCCTGAGTCAAGGAGTGGAAATATATACTCTACCTTTAGTTGAAGGAACTGCAGTTACCTGGGAAAAGAATTAGAACCAGGAACTCTCTACTGCACAGATTAGATCAATGGTTTTCAAATTATGTCCATGAAGCTCATGAGTTTTATTAAAAAGCTTCCTCTGTAGGCAGAGTTACCAGATTCCTACCCAGCCATAAACCAGAGAATTTATGTGTTCTTTTCTTTTATAGATCTCAATTTTCCACGGACTGATTATTTCTCAGGTTCACTGTGGTGAAAATAATACATTTATTTTAAAATGTATTTTTAAAGAAACCTTTTTAAAAATAGCAAAATATAAATTATTATGACTCAGCATCTATATGTAAGAATGTATGCATTGTGGAATTGCATAATTACCAATAATTGCTATGTAGTGTCTATACACAACCACCTCTCCTCATGATCAAATATATAAGTAGTTCTGAGGAATTGTATCACCTCCTTCTTCCAACAGTTCACTTTGAGAATGGAGTAGGAGTCATACTACAGGGAAGGCAGAGGAGCACTCGAGTTTCTCCTGATGCCAGGGCTGTAATACCTGACCAACTAGGTGTAGAAGGAAGTTATAGGAAAGTACAGAGAGGAAAAGGTATCACTGCTCTATTCTTTTCTGTTCTAACACTATAGTGGAAGTGAATTAAGAGATGGCTCCTAAAAAAAGTTTTTAACAAACACTAAATATTTGTGCTTTTTGTCAGGTAGTTTGTAGAATTATAGCAGAACTGTACAGTAGTGTTCCTATTCTTCCTGGAAACACTGGAATACACTCTCCAGCCTCTCTTGCAATTGGTGCAGTAGTACGGATTGTGAGCAGAGCTTATATGTCTCACTTTTGGGCCAAGGCCCAAAAATATGCATGTTTTCAACACACTCTCTCTTTCACCATTCAGCCTCTTAATGCAGAGCGGAATAAAGCCCTAGAAAATGGTTGAACTATGTAAGAGAAGAGGTTTATTTCTATGACATATAGCTCCACTGCCAACCATATAGTGAGTTTCGATGTTTGAAAAATAAATCTTTATGGATTTAAGATACTGAGAAACTAGGGTGTTTTCTTACAGCCATAAAGATCTACTTACCAAAAGAGAAAATTATGCCAAGAGTGAGATAATAATGTAAAATACCCAAGATAGTAATAAGCTTAGTGACTGGGCCATGTTTAGTGTACAACCAATTAATATTGGAGGCTGGTAGGGCTGAAGAACCTTGATACTGTTTGGCAAAACATTTGGTAAAATTGCTGACTACCTTGGAAGGCAGAGCTTGTGCCTTTGAGCAGGTTGCTCTAAAAAAAGTTGGAAAGAATGACTAATGTGTATTAGATGACTCCTGGTAACTTTGGAAAGGAATTAAATAAAATAGATGGGCTACACAAATAATTAATAGGTTCACAAACATACAGAACTGAACCGAGAGAGACCAGAAGTTCTGGAACTTGCTACCAAACATCAATTCGTGAAAAATAGAATTGAGAAGACTGAGCAATGAAGACTTAGAGACAAGTCTCGGTTGCAGGCAGCAACTAAACCATGTGGCAAAGATCAGGATTTGGTTCTAGATGGCCTAAAGTTAGCATAATTAATTCAAGGCAGAGAGGCGAGAGGGGAAAAGAAGCAAGAAATAAACCGAGCTTAAGAATTGTCTAGGAAGGAATATGGTTACTGGCACATGGATTTGATTAGAAGCAAATCAATTCCATACCTACTGTGCTTTTGTCAAAACCCTTAAGAAACCATGAGGCCAGTCTAAACAGAACCTTTGGTTGTTCAAGCTGTGAAACACATTTTGGGCCCCCAAGCTTACTCTGTAAGAAGCAGTGTGTAAAAACTGCACAGCCTTCAAGGAAGACACACACCTCAGTGCCCACCTTAGGTGTGGTCGTGGAGAATAACTGACAAATAATTAATTCCTAGATGTCAGAGAGGGGACACCAAAAACAATGGGCAAGTGAGTCTCTTCCAGAGAACAGCATCAGAGCAAGCATTCACTCCTCAATGCCAGGGTAAGTGGCCTGCAGAATGCACACCTATTAGATGAGAGAGGAGCAAGAAACATACCTTTTTCATTCATAGTTTCCAAACAATGAAGAACCCAATCTGGAGTTTTGGAGAGTACCGTCCATCATATGCATAATGTAGATTTAACACAGGATGCAGTGATTGGATTGTGTGTTCTTTCTTGGGGAGAGGGTTCTGTGTGTCTGTATGTTAAGAAAATAAAAGAGATAATATTTCACAGCTAGAATGACTGACTGGGGCATAAATAGTTAGTGCTGATCACTAAGTGTGTTCTTCTCTGCTTCATAAGTATTTCACTAGATTATATTTCTCAGATTCCTTTACAGTTTTGAAGCACTACACAACTAAGGAAAGTGAGAAGTGATATGTCACCTCCAGATTTTGGTGGTTAAGAGGGATTGTGCCTTTTCCCTCATTCCTTTTCTCATTCATACTATTAAATGCAGAAAAAATAAATGAGATCCCAGGAGATGTTTTATCTATAAATGTTTTGTTACAACCTAGAATGTTTTGTTACTGCAGTTTTCACATCTTACATAAGTGATCTTTAGTGTTTATAAGCCATTTTAAAAGTTATTTTTACATTTAAGTTGTTATCTATAATGTGAATGTGCTTACAATATTGGATTTCATTTTAACCAAATTATTTTGCATTAAATCCATGTTGTAGTATATTACTAGTTACGTTTGTTTTGTAACTTGATTTTTCTTTGTTAGTGGTTTAGGACTTCTTTCCTACTGCGTTAATTTCTGTATGCTGAAGTTCCATTTATGATATCACAAGAACAGTGGGGTTATATGTCACTAAAAAGTAAATTAATCAAATCTTAGATTATACTTTTTTATGTGTAGTGCACAGTACCATTCCAATTGTAATTAAGTAATCTATATGGCATCATAATTTTTTGAAATGTATAATAATTTCTATTCATGTTAGGGAGTATATCTTTACCTCGAAAAGGAATGCTAAAATGAGAAGAAGAGTAGTTGTTGAACTGAGATATTATTGCTAAGTATCCTGTGGGCATACAAAAATTATTTTTAATAACAGATGCTCATTGAATTCACAATTGGACTAGTGCTCATTGACCATTCTAATGCCTTATCTAATACAACCTCTTCATTATTCAAATAGGAAACTGAGCCTTAGAGCAGTGAATTAATTTTCCCAAGTTCACAGAGGTAGAAAATCCAGAGCCAGGCCTAGAAGCTAGATATCCTAATGTCTAATGCACTGTTCTTCCCACCACAACAAATTTCATTCTGCTATATATTATACTTCAGAGAAACTTGGAAATTTTGAGTTTTGTGAGTTATGATGTCTATTAAAAGATGGTATTATTTTCCACTTAATGTATATATTGAATGAAAATTCAATAAAAACCCCAAAGGCATAATTTTAGAATCTGATAAATTTTGTTAGAAAGATTAAGTAGGTATTAATAGGGAAATGGAGAAAAAGGAGACTAAGGATATAGTATTTGTCATACAAAATTTTAAACCTTATTCTAAAGTTACATAATTTTAAGAAAAGTGGTAACAATATTATCACAAACATCAGGTCAATGAGATAGAATCAAATAGTCTTAAAGTGGACCCTGCAATTGAGTTTTGCATGAGAAGGCAGTATAAATCAGACAAAGTAAACAGTCTGTGATGATTGTCTATTTTTTATGAACAAAGCTACCCAAGATCTAGGTACTTCTTTTCCAGGTGAAAGATTATATTGAGGGGGAGAAAATCACTTTTGCCAAGTCTCACATTCAAAGCTGCTTTGTTTAGAAGCAGTGGCAGTTATGCTCTTGGATTCTCTTAGAGAGTAGAGAAAACTTTGGTTTCACAGAATCAAAAAAATTGGGAATTTTGGTGAGTTACCACAGACCTACCATTTCCGCTGT
This sequence comes from Macaca fascicularis, assembly GCF_037993035.2. Classification (NCBI taxonomy): domain Eukaryota; kingdom Metazoa; phylum Chordata; class Mammalia; order Primates; family Cercopithecidae; genus Macaca; species Macaca fascicularis. Next base: position 58,706,022 of record NC_088386.1, read on the forward strand.
CATAGAGGTTTTATAAGAAGGTCATAATACCTCCTCCCCCACCTCCAAAGAATTGCTGAGAAATAAAGGAATGAGAAAGCCTTCTTAAAAGTCCTTCTATAGGGATTCTGAAAATTCTGTCTTACAGTAAGTATAACAGCCTACAGAGGGATTCGTCCTTAATTTGTGCAAGTCCTAAAACAAATGGATATAATAAGTTCATAAGCAAATGGAGAAATTACAGTAGAAATAGCATTAGCTTGTAGAACACAGACACCAACTCCTATTTAGGAAAATAACATACAGAACAAACAATTTGGAAAAATACTTGTCAATACTGCGGTTAATATGCAAAATAAAGGGTCAGTGTACAAAAACTTTATATAAAATCAACAAGAAAAACAAAAAGTCCATTTAGGTAAGTGGAGAAAGGATAAGAAGAGATTCACAGATGAGTAAATATGAATATTCTAATATACAGTATAATGTAAATATTTGTAAAATTTATACCAAATTTTTTGTAATACAAGTTTTTAAATGTTAAAACATTTGACCCATTAATCATCTTTTTCCTAGAGTAAAATTTTTTTAAAGAAAAAAAGATTTATATCAGAGTATTATTGTTAAAACTGAAGTTTTAAGTTGACTCATTGAATTCAACTTGATTTAACCAATGTAGGAGAAATGTTAAAGAACTTGCAATGGAATATTATTAATATGTAACTCTTAAAATGAGGACTGGAGAGATTTTTTTTAATAATCTTGTTAGGATAGTACAAAAGTATTAAAATATTTATGAAATAATAGTGGGTAAGTCTAAAAAATATTATTTACCAGTATCTCAATTCTGTAAAAAGATGTATACATAAAAAAGACTGAAAGAAAATATCTACCAAATATAAAAGAGTCAATATTACTGACTGCTTTATTATGAGTAGGTGGTAATTTCTTTTTTATGCTTTACCAGATTTTCAAAGTTTGGATTCATTACTTCAACAATCAGAAAATTTTAACGTTTGCCTTCCCCCAAACAACTCTACACATAAATATTATTACAGAGATCAAAGCTATTCTATGAAATAAAGATTGCATGTAACTATATTCTACCAGCCATTACATTTTTAAAGAATTAGTAAGGAGATACCACAAAATTTTACAACTGACTTTCTACTCTCACATTTCTAAAAATCTCCTTAGATTAAACCAAAGCTTCCTTTTATAATTAAAACCTTTTTTCTTTTTTTTTCAAGTTGAACATTATTAAAGCTGTGTTAATTACATATTCCTTATTGAAATATAAAACTTGAAATATATTTTACTTTGTGTGTCAAACTGTATGTCTCAGAATACCCAACATTTTAATACCCTGTGGTAAGGATTATCTCAACCCAGTTATAACCACATAGAGGGGTTGAAACATGCATTCATCCAAATTCCTATTGGTCCCTTCTATTTTTATCATGTTGTTTCAAAGGAGTTAAGATGATTATATCCACATTTTATCATTCTTCCAATTTCCTCAGATTAGAAAATTTTTGTGCAAAACCTTTAAGTTGCATTGGCAATTCACAAACAAAATCCTCCTCTAGCACAGACAACTATAGGGTGGGTAGGAAGAGACAGAAATTTTTCAAGCTGGTATTTACAGAACTTTTAATAACCAATATGCCTTTAGTATGATTTTTAAAACTTCTTGCAGGAAATTTGAAGCAATAAGAATTCTAAAGTTTAGAATAATTCACAGTTAAATGCAATCTCAAGGGCAGCTATCTTTTATAAGAGGTAATGTGGTTATTAAGATCATTTATATAAACTGAAGTTTTAGAAACTGCATACCATGAAAAAAATTTGGTGAGATATTATTTGTTGCTCTGATGAAATGAAAAAAAGGTGTTTTCTCTTGCTGGATTAAACGTAAGTAATATTTGTTCTTAATTGCAAGATTTCATAGAGTTTTCAATAAGCTAATGTGCATCATAAATAATACTTACACATAACACATTATTTTCATCCCCAAACCCCATTTTTAAGAATAGCTTCAACACATTGTCCTTCAAGAAACAGTTTGGGAAATTATTGACAATGCTTTTACTACTACTTTTAACATAAGACTTTTTCTTTTTTCCCAAACCTATAACTTTTTGCTACGTTATGATTACACATGATCTAAGCTAGAGATCATCTATTCTTCACTGTCCCCACAAATAAATACTGTGCCAGTTTGTGTCTACTAAGAACAGCTATACACTCCGGCTGTGGTTTATTGAGAAGATACATGGGGAAATGAGGAAGAGCAAAATAGACTCCTAATTTGGCTCACAGAGTTCAAAACAGATTTTAGAATACCACCATGACCACAGAGCCAGGTACCATGGCAAACTGGATGATCATTTAGGGTAAAAATATTCTAGAGAATATAAATAGCTCTAGAGAACCAAGGTGTCCCCTCAGCACACGTCAACCTTCCCTCCCTGCTTTAGTGCTCCATATCATGCCAGCTCAGTCATTCTCTCTCTGTGTCAATAGCTCCTGCTGTCACTTGCAAGCTGACCCTCATTATTCTCCTCTCTATTGAGGCATTTTCTTAACCCAGAGTTCTGCAGCCCCATAGTTTCTGCTTACTGCTTCCTTTCTGTTGATCTCTCAGCAACTTTACCCCCCTTTTGTCTTCAGCCTTCCTTTGAATGTCCCATTCAAACCTCACAAAGGAGATGAAAATTTGATTGGGTCTGCCAGTCTCATCCATTTTTAGGCAGCCCAGTTGGTAAAAGTGCTCTCTCCGGGACAACATACACTCTGCTAGCCAGACTCTACATGGGTGCCTTTGTGGCCAGCACACACTCTGGGACCAATTGTATGTGGTAAGACTGGTGACGTCACCTGCATAAACAATCCCTCTGAGGGAATGAAAGAGCAGCAGGCACCTTGGACCTAGGAATCTCCAAGGAAAACCACGACACTGGCAGATAACTCAGGATGTCCCCTTTTAGTATCGTTCACATCTTCTTTTAGACTGCATTTAGTATATCCTTAACAATTGCATATTTTTATTTGTGTAGTTTTATAGGGAAATCAGAATGTTTCTGCTTAAATTTGTACAGAGTATTGCTAAATGCTTTAAGGAAGAATAAGTACAGTAGATGGGATCCTCATTGAAACCTCAGTAAAAAATGTAAAACAAATTCGAGACATATGCTGTAATAGAAATTAAAGATGTCTCTAGATGATCCAGTTTGGTGAACAAATTTGAATCATGCAGTTGGATGATCAACCAGTTGCTTGAAATATTGTATAGATTAGGTATGCTTATTAATAAGGCAGGAGATCGTATACCTCCAGTAGTATTTTTGTTGCTATGAATTGGAGATGTAGAAAGTTACATTTAGGACTCAGTAAGGACAATTGTTTCTTTCCGTAATCCTTACAGAAGGGTAGACTGGAGATGTTAAAAAGCTGAGAAGACACATCACCCTCCAACGCAGGTTGTCAATACATATGCACTGAAATGGGTTGGGTACCATCTAAGGCCAAGAAAATGACAAGCCGGAATGTAAAAAGCCTTGTGCTCTGTCATCAATAGTTTGAATGCTCGAGAGAGGTCAAGACCCATAAGATTAGCCCCTTCTTCTGTCACACAAAAATTGAAAGGCTAGTTTAAACCATGCTTTTATAATAGTGCTATAAAGTAAGGTCATTCTTCCATGTATGCCAATAAGAACATTCACATCTGCAGCAATTTGTGCTATGGTAAGCCATAAAAGCAAAAGAGCACTTGGTCATATATATTCTTACAAAACCCAAGTGCCCAGAATCAATGAAACAGGAAAGTCACTGAGTGAGTAAGAATACATCCTGAAAAAGTGGCCCTGGCATTGGAATCATGTTAATTGAGTTACTTCTCCAGCTCAATTTGTACCATTCGTGGTAACATTTCTTCTGAAGGTGCTGGTGATCGATAATGTGACTGAAAATGGTAAGCAAAAGGAGTACTCTTCTTTGAGTGGCGTTAGTGAGATGCCTCTGTGGTGCTGGTGCTCACAGGCTCTGTTTCTCATAGGCCAGCAATTCTACACAGTCTCTGCCTCTAACAACGGGGCATTATATGGACCCTGATGTCATTTTTAAAGGCAAAGATTCACATCAGTCTAACAAATCTTCACCAATCTAAATCCAATCAATGTTCACGGGTAATGCAAAATAAATGTTAACGAAACTCTAAGTAATTACAAATTCAGTTGCAATAACCCTATTAAATTCAGTGATTTATTTTTGCATCAACCAATATTGCATTGATTAGGTATGTGCTTGCATATTTTCCAAAAAATGTAATGCTTCTCAATATCAGGCATATTTGGAATAATTCTCTACTTGTGACAAATTTGACAGACTTTCAGTGCTTAAAGTAGCTAGTGTTTGCAGATGTAAAAACTTCTTACACAGAAACCTAAGAGGAATGATACAAAATATTATTTCAAGGGCTAAAGAGTTTTCCACAAACTTATTTAGGACATAAAGAGTCATTGATAACTATCTTTGGCTTAAGGCAACTAATCTGAAATGGCTTCCACATAAGAAATACTGAAAGATCTTTTAGTAGCCTAACAAGTTATTGCTCTCATTATATCTGGCCAAATTAGAGTGAGTCAAGTTTGTAAAGGAAGCAAATAGGTTACATATTCAAATTGCCTTCCAGTTGACTCTCTATAAAGTGAGCTGGCAGCTTCAGCATAATCAAAGCTCAACAGGTATGAAGAGCACAAAAACAATCCAAAACAAGCAGCATTGTTGCCTGGGATAACAATCTTTAAAGAAAATCAAAGCTGTTCTGAATGAATTGTAAAGAAAAAAAATTTTTTTTTCTAGTGATCAGAACAGAGGGTCGTGGTTCACTGGTTCTGTCTCAAAGGACTCAGGAAACTGGGAGGGGCGGCCACTTTCCGCACTCCACAGGCCACATGGAAACTTGGCAGATAAATAAATATCCCCAGGGCCAGTGACTGGTCAGTTATGAATTGTAATTCAACTGTCTCTACAGTTGCCAGAGAAACCAACTTGGGAACTGTGGTACCTTTTGAGACATGACTAAAGAATGGCCATGGCTGGTTAGAATACAGTGCAAAGAACAGTGTTTGATCCATGTGTTGAACAGTGCAATGCAGACTCTTCCTTGCACTAACCAGCTGCTTGATCAGTAAAAAGGTGCACAGAAACTCATGCTCATGTCAGCATACCATGGCTCCCCAGTCCACAACTGACATATCTGGTGTTAAACTGAAAAATGGATACTTCAGAAACATGAATCTGCCACATTTCAAGGATATGACATCCGTTGAGAACAAATATGTGAAAACAAAACGATTCCATATAGCAGGTAAACACCTTGACAAATATGAAGGCTTTCAATCATGTCAAACAGTTTTAAAAACGTCCACTTTGCCATCCCTCTCTAGATACTTAACGTTTCCTAACACAAAAATAGAATAAATACAGGAGAGAAATCAATACTCTGCACATCCAAATTGTTCAAGCCTGCCACTGCAATCAAACTTTCTTCTTTTTCTCTGCAAAGAGCTCAGAGGCAGTCCTTTAGTTCAAGGATGAAACATTCTCACCGCTCCGTCTCTAAATATAAATATAGATAACAGAACATTAATTTCTTGAAAATTTAGCTGAAGTATTGTTTTTAGCTGTGTTTTCAGTGGTGGTTTTCTTTGACTAGATTGAATGATTCTTTTATAAATGACCTTGTCAGTAAAGCCGCATATAATTGGTAACTTTTTAATACTTAGTAATTGGTAAAGAAGACCCTTTCCCATGGTTTAGTTAGAAATAACTTAATGTACACTTTTTAACAAGGATTATTTTCCTTGAACTCTAATACTCGTGAAAGCTGTTAAATTAGCAGCCCTGGGGCCTGGAAACTTGTTTAGCCACAAACTCATAGATCAGGAAAAGCTTTCTTTACAAGTCCTGGAAAAACTATGTCTCCAAACCCAACTGATGAAGACAGAAGGTTTTTAACAGATACAGTTTGGGCTTTAGTTTGCAACAGAGGGAACACACCTGGCCAGATGAGGGCCATCCATTAACTCATTTCCAAGAGATTCTCTAATTGTTGTCTGATATCAAATAATCTTCTGAATAGACTTGGGGCTCCTTCTCCGACCCGCTTTGGAAGTCACTGATATTTTCCACATTATTTGCCTTTCCTCCACTTTAAAAAGGTTTCATTAAAATCAGGCTGAGTTATTTTTCTCTGATAATCAGGGCTTCTTGGCATAGTATTCAGGGCCTTTATCCTGAGGCATCCTTGCAGTCCATGCACTGTTCCCTCCTAGAACACTTAGGAATTCAACAGCTGCTTCAGGAAAGCTGAAACTTTGGAAGACAATATTTATGGTTGGATGGGCTGAAACTGTTAGTCTTTGGACAAGTATTTTGAAAAAAAATATTTACTGACTTCTAACAGTGTAATATATGCAAAAGGGAAGACTTGGAATAGCAGCAATTAGATTTTTTTATGGGGGGAAAAACCCTGAATTTAATTGTTTTTAAAAATTAAATTAAATTTTAGGAATTTAATATATAAAGACTTGGATTGTCACTTTTTGCTCTCAAGTAACAAAGCATTTTTGTGTGATTTTGAAAATGTCAACATTTTCCAAATATATATTATTCTGAAGAAATTGTTCATAAAATATTTTAGCAAATTTATGTAATGAGAAAACAACTACTTATATTATTAGTTATATTTAATAACTCCATTTTTCTGCTTCTGGAGTGATATATGCCATATAATATTTTGAGGTCATAAGACATAATACCATATCTCACTATTTATGAAAAATATAATGCAATCTGCTTACTGTTTTCATTGAGTTAAAGGTTCAAATGTTTTAATTTTTTTAAAAATATTCTTCACTGGAAACTATTTTTCTTACCACATGTAGCAAGGTCTTATATGCATATTGCAGGGAAAATAATAATAATAATGCAAGACCTAGACAAGAACATACTAAATCATAAACATTGAAAGAGCACACAAATATTCAGACATAGGATGGTTATCCTCTCCCTAGTTTGACAATTGCTGAAGAAAAAACTTTCTCTTTTTTTTTTTTTCTATTTTTACTCAGGTTTACATTTAAAATGTGAAAATCTTAACTTTCTGTGATGAGCATAGGATGTATTCTGGTTAAGCAGTGGGAATATGGCTGGAGAAGCAGACAGGAGCTATTGCACTGGGTTAAGGAAATTTATATTATGTCTTGTTAGCAATCATGAAAGATTATGCAAGAAAATGATGTATCTGTGTTTTCATTCAGAAATGTAACTCTTGAGTCACTGCGGAAGATGGATTAAAATTAAAGGCAATAAGAGGTAGAAGTTCTCCTACAATAGAAAATAATCTAGTCAGTAAATTGTAGTCTATAATAATTACAGACTACAATAATATAGGCAAGAGATGATTAAGGCCTACAATAAATAATAAGGTTTGAAGAGAGTTAGAATGTTTAGAGATATTTGAGATGAGTCACCAGACCTGATGACCCAAGATATGGGGTAAGGGTGAAAGGATAATTCAATGATTTCACATTTTGACTTGGGTGACTGGATGGATGAAAGTACGATGGAACAAACTAAGGAAAGAGCACTTCCTGGGGAAGAGAGTAGGCACTGTCATGGAGGTTTTTGTGTGACATACTAATGGGACATCCAGAAGACAACCAGTAAAACACAACTGAATAAAACCTTCCTTCTTCATGAGAGAATAGATATATTATTAGGGGGTCCTTCATTAAAATGTCTTGCTATGAAAGTTCAGTGTTTCTCCAGCTAGTGCTGGCACAGAGTACCATCTCAGAAAGAGTGCATTGGATTTGAAAGGCGAATGAATACATAAAGGAATGTATGCATTTACCTTGACCTCTCCCACACTGATTATAATTATTTCTCCATGCGTGTATTTCCTACCAGACTGAATTTCTTGAGAAGATGGCCTCGTATCTCCATAATCTAGCAAGTGACAAATGAGTAGAAAAAAATCAAATTGGTACCTATTTGTTGAATAATTAATGAATGAGTTACTTTAGGAGTTGTCACCCAGGTTGTCTCAGAGTTTACTATTTTGGGGGGACTAGGCAAGGTAATTTAGGAAAGTAATTGACTCTTTCCATTCCCTGTGGTACTTTATTAGTTTTCTAGGGCTACAATAACAAAGTACCACAGAATGGGTAGCTTGAACCACAGGTATTTATTTTCTCAGAATTCTAGATGTTGGAAGTCTGAGACAAAGGTATCAGCAGGCTTGGCTTCTTCTGAAGTCTCTCTTCTTGGCTTGTAAATAGTCATCTCCTCCCCATATCTTCACATGGTCTTCTTTTTGCACACATCCTCTTTTCCCTCTTTTCCTCTTTTCCTCTTCTTACATGGACACCAGTCGTACTAGATTAGGTCCCAGCCTAAGATCACATTTTGACTTACTTTTCAAAGACTCTGTATCCAAATAGTTACATTTTGAGGTAATGAGGGTTAGGACTTCAACATATGAATTTTGAGGAGACACAATTCAGCTCATAACAGGTGCCATTTAGAACTATTGAAATCTACATGCCCTCACCAGCAATGCTAAAGACATCTAAAGTTTCTGACTTAATCAGACATTATCAAGATAGCTGACTTGTAACCACCTTAATGTTTAAAATTTTCTAGTTCCTTGGTATTAGTGTACCATTCAATTGGAGAATATAAGATAGTTCACTAAGATTACTATGTGAATTTCTAAATATTTTTCTGAATACAAATTTAAAGTGTGCAAAGATAGAAAATGTATAAGGAAAACATAATATTTGAGTGAATCAAAATGTCACAAGAATACGCTGGATTCCTCAGAGTCAATGTAATTACTTGGCATGTTTTCTGTATTTCATAAAGGAAAGAACTCATATTTTTTAAAAACAAAAAATGGCACAATTAAAAATACTTCCATATTCAGTGTTCTTGTGTTAATGATGAAATGTGACTTAGGGAGCAAGGGATTATTCTGAAGAACCCATGCCCATGGGTTCTTCCCATGACCTCAGGGAAGACATTTCTAGTTAAATTGAAGTTTCAGATGTTGAGCTATTGCACTGCATTTCAGACAAAAGTAAGGCAGAAGAGGAAGAGAGGAAATCAGCCTCAGTGCATTTGGGGAAGTGAATTACCGAAGAGTGGATATGACAGAATGGGTGAACCCGCTGTTGGCTTCACTGTTCACACCTTGCATTGGAAACAATGTTCTGCTTCTCATCAGAGGAAACTTGTGGGTCTCAGAAGAGTCATGAAACCAACTGTAATATCTAATTTCTTAGGTCACATTTGTCCTTAGATGCCTACGATTCTTCTCTTTTTCCTCAAGCAGTGTAAGCTCTTGGAACTCAAAATTTTCCCTGTTAAAGAAATCATCCTACTGTCACTTGTTAATTTCTTACATCTCTATAATAAAGAGCTCAAATTTAATTTTTCATTAATGTAAGCTTTTTTCTTTTTTGCATCTAATTTTACCAATAATGTAAGCTTTGGGAGAAGAGAATAAGTTTAACCTGCTCATTGGGCCAAACTAAAATTCCTTTTTCTCAATCCTTAGCCATTTTACATAAACTACATTCCATGTAGCAGCAGGATGGATCTAAAATCAGCATGTATGTCAAAGAGAAGAATATTCACGTAGAGTAATTTATACAGCGAGCCAATTTAAACATCTCATTTAAATTTTATGAAAATGGTTTTGCTTGTCCAGCAACTGGCTATGGAATAATGTTAGGAGGAGCTTATTTTCTGGCCCTAATTTCCCTTTTTTTTTTTCCCCACACTGTTTAAAATCTAGCCTCCAGCACTCTTCCATCCAAACAACACAAAACAAAAATAATTTTCAAACTTAGGTAACTCCTTTAAGGTAATACATTTCCCTTGCAAGATAATTGCCATTTGCTAAGGCAGAGGTGGTCTAATATACCTTCAAGTCTACTTGTAGGCTGTTAGACACTGAGGTTCATGTTGTTGCACCCTGCCTCCACTGTCTATTAGGAATTAAGGCTGCTGGGTGCACAGGAGCTTAATCAACAGATCCAAGTTGGGCACCAAATCTCTGATCAGAGTTTTTTAAAAACGATAATTTATTTCTGTTTATCTTAGACTTCATGTGGCTCTAAAAAGTTTAACTCAAACTGAAGCAGGAGGGGGAATTAAAAGCTTGAGGTTGATCTAAGTTCCTTCAGTCTACAAATTCTATGGTTGATTTTATAGCTTAAAAATAACTGATGATCTTTCTCCTCTTATCTTTAAATGTTCTATATTGGCATAGCTCTTTCAAAGGCTGGCCTCTTGAAATCTTTCAAAAAAAATGGTAAAACTTAAAGTCTTCTTAATGACTAACTTTCATAAGGTAGAAGGCAATCTCTACTTTGCCTTGTACAGATCCTAAAGAACAGATGCATGCAGGAGAGAGGCAGATAACTAGCATTTGGCTGCCAGGAAAGTGGACTCATTGGGAAGTCCCTCTGACTTCTGAGACTCAATCAAAAATGCAACTCACTGTTGAATTTGAAAACCGCAGCCAGGTCATCCCCATGTTGTAATAAGGAAGTCTTTATATTCTGATGACCATGGTGTTAAGCCTTGTTTGTACTTAGGCTTCCTTGCAACACTTTCACATTTCATCTTATTAAATGGTTGGGCCACCTTTAACTTTATACCCACTTTCTCCAGACTGCAGTGTTTGATCATAGATTTATAGATCATTTAACACAGGCGACAGCTATTTCACCAACAGCCTTGCTGTCATTAAGCAGCAGCTACTGTCAAAAGTTCAGGAACAGGCCCAGCAGGATGATGAAAAGAATCAAGACACAGTGCCTACCCAACTGTCACAACAACAGGAAGAAGCATCTGGTGCCCAGAACAGCCAGCAGAAAGGGCACCCGCAATGGCGGGCCTGATTCCGTAGGCCTTTTGGAGTAGCTGCCCCTACCTCCCAGCTCTATCTCAAGGGACAAGCCAAATAATCCCATAAACTCCACAGAACACAAATCAGAAAGTTCTTTTGTTAGAAGCAGCCCCATGGAATCATCAGTCTCAGTATCAGAGTTTTCCTGAAAATTGAGACAGCATTTCTTTGTGAATGTAGTCTTGAGTGGGGGGTGGGGGGGAATGTTTACCTTGCCAAAAAAAAAAAGTTTATTTTAAAGACATATGTCTTTGCTTCTTGGAATCCACATTCACAGTGGAAATGGAAAAATCTCTTTCCTTACATACTCATTTGTTATCTTTTGTTACATATTCATTCATTCGTTTTCACCATTTCTTAATACAGCTATGTCTTTGTCTGCAGCACTGTTTCCTGTCATACTGACATTGTGAGGACTAAATTAGAGAATGCATGCAAAGTCTCTTGAATGGGACCCAGAACAAAATATACCTTTGGTAAACGGCAACATTTTTCCTTTTCTTTCTTTCTTTTTTTTTTTTTTTTTCGAGACGGAGTCTCACTCTGTCGCCCAGGCTGGAGTGCAGTGGTGCCATCTCAGCTCTCTGCATCCTCCGCCTCCTGGGTTCACGCCATTCTCCTGCCTCAGCCTCCCGAGTAGCTGGGACTACAGGTGCCCGCCACCATGCCCAGCTAATGTTTTTGTAATTTTAGTAGAGACGGGTTTCACCGTATTAGCCAGGATGGTCTCTATCTCCTGACTTTGTGATCCGCCTGCCTTGGCCTCCCAAAGTGCTGGGATTACAGGCCTGAGCCACCATGCCCGGCCCTAGAAAGGATTCTTTCAAAAAATGTTGTGGGTTTTTAAAAAAAAGCCATTCTTTCAAAAAAAATGATGATGGAAGGCTCCAGGCCAGCCCACAAAATGATTACCTTTTTGGAATTTGAAACTGTATAACCTTTCAGGAATAGATAGAAATAAATCCTGCTTTAAATATATTTTTAAAAATATCACTGAATGAAAAATAAATATCATTGTTAGCATCATGTACCTTTAACGCTGATTCTTGAGTAAAGCAGTAAGTTAAACACAAAAGTCTGCCATGAAAATTTTACAGTGAATACATTTAAGAATTTTGGGAGTACATAACTTTTTTTTGTATTTTAATGATGAACAAGTATTCTTTTAGTGTCATGTATTTATTTTCCTTTGATCCAAACTTGTATTTTTTTGTCACAAAAAGGAAATGAGTAATTTAAGGATAATGAAGAGTACTATGTAGGTTATACATAGGAACCATGTCTTATTTGTTAATGCCAGTGCTAGCATATATCTGGAGATATGTGTGTATGTGTGTATACACATATATAATCTATTATATGTAAAATCATTATATATAACATCTATACATGTTTGTATACATGTATACATATTGTATAGGTGTGTATATATGTCTCAGATGAAGAAACAGATAAACAGAAGATAGAGATATGTATGTGTACATATTATATAGGTGTGTGTATATATGTCACAGATGAAAAAACAGATAGATGATAGAGATAGCTAGCTCTCTCTAGCTAGCTAGATAGGTATGTCTGGTATTTGGTGATGAGCCCTTGGTTTAATAAATGAATTAAAGAATGAGGAAAGCATTTCCTCTAGTAAGCAGGCAAGAACAGAAGACAACAGAGAAAAAAGCTAAGCTAAAATTATATGAGTTCTCAATTGTGAAAGACTGAGAAGCACAGAGGAAAGAAGCTGTGAGAAGTTACTCTTGGGTCGGGGTAAACAGACAGTACCAGAGATGCTCGGCAATTTAGCAGTTGTGCAACTTACGATAATTTGCAACGGCAAATAAAGCCACTGCCCACCTTACGAGGCCTTAAACCTGTGTTTCTTAAACTCTACTGTGCTTACAAATCACCTGGGTATCTTCTAAAAGCCTTTTGTCATGGTTCTGGGGTGGGTCTTGACATGCTGCATTTCTTACAACACCTATGTGACGCTAATGATGACTACACTGTGTAGCAAGGGTTTGAGACATATTATGTTATTTGACTGGTCCTTTGCATCTATTGTTGACTGGATGAAATGTCTAGAGTCAGGCTATCCCATGAGTGGTTCATGAGCTCAGTGTTGTCATCAAGAACCCAGAGTCTTTTCATCCTTCTGCTTTCATCTTAGCATGGTTTAACATACATTACTGCATGATCACACATGGCTGCTACTCTTGCACAATCAAATTCAAAGGTGGGAAGCAGACTGATATGTTTGAGAATATTACATTATTGTGTCTTCTTTCATCACAGAAAAAAACTTAGAAGGCTCACAATGTATTTCTCCTAATAACCAGATTCCCCTAATTGGCCACAAATTAATCATATGAACCAGTTTCTGTCAAAGAGACAGGTTGGAAAAGAAAGTAGCTAGACTTTTCAGTCTCTCTAGTGAAGAGTGGACAGGAGAAGGGGATGAGAATGGATGCTCGGTAACCAATAAACAGGTAATCCATAGGAACTTTTGTTATGGTTTTCCTCTGAAACAAGGTAGATGCTCTAAACCTCTGAGTCCATCTTTATATTTCTAGAAATGTCTCTTGTTAATTTCTGGAAGAAGGTAGCTGGTGATTAAAATCATCTATTTTAAATTGCAGTGTTCAATGCAGTATAGGTTTAAATGGGCTTTATGTAAAATAAATGGGATATTCCTGGCTTTTGGCTAATGGGTGCTTATTCCTCTCCCTTAGTCTGTTTAATGTACCTTACTAGCTTAACCATTTGACACAGCTGTGCATCAGCTCTTCATAGCATATTTGTTCACAAAATACATAACAAAAATTGAAATCAAAGGCATGGTAAGAATGTAAAGTTGTTGAAAGGAATGGAACAGATGGTTAGAGCAAATTACTTGCTGTGTCAACTGACTTCAACTCTTTAGGTATTTGTTGTGGGAAATATACAATACTGCAGATGTTATTTCAATGTCATGTTCAATAATTTATTATCACAAAAGGGAAACTCCAAAGAGAATAACTTAATACATGATCAATACATTTTAAGAAGTATAAAGAGAAAATATAAATGCTCTAAAGAAGGTAGTAAAACTTCAAATCATAGCAAAGTTTCATTTTTCACATACGTAGTTAACATCTCTCTTTGGACGAATTTTATTTGAAGAAGTTGACATTTTAGCAGCTAAAGAGCTACGCAAATAGAAGGTGTCAATGCAAGCAGATCCTCTGTAATGTAAGTGATCAATGTAGGTATGTTTCGAACTTTTTTCAATTTTGCAGGTCCTCTTTATGAACCGATGAGATTCTAAGGGATTTGTAAGAGAGTAATATAAAAAGGAAAGTGCTAATTTATATATTTTCATTGACAATTTTAATTTTCTTCTTCTGAGACAGTCTCACTCTGTCGCCCAAGCTGGAGTGTAGTGACACCAACATGGCTCACTGTAGCCTCAAACTTTCATGCTCAAGTGATCCTCCTACCTCAGTCCCAGAGTAGCTAGGACGACAGGTATGTGCCACCATGTCCAGTTATTTATATATATATATTTTTAGTAGAGACAGGGTCTCACTGTGTTGCCCAGCTTGGTCTCAAATTCCTGAGCTCAAGTGATGTACTCACCTTGGCCTCCCAAAGTGCTGGGATTAAAGGAATGAGCCACTGCACCGGGCCGGTTGTCAACTGTAATGTTTCAATAACTGAAATGTTCATTACAGCAATATAGGTTCACTGTGAAGGCAGATATGATGGTTGATTAGACTAGAATGAAAACAAAGGTATTTGATTTGCATGGACACTAGAATTATGACTATGGCCTGATAAATTACCTTCGTATTTTATAATAAAACATTTCTCTAGCAAAACAAATACTTGTGTTTGCCTGAAATAAGTACCATAGAACAAATACTAAATAGCTGTTTTGTTTGTCTACCATATTATAGAATGAGTGTATATGTTACAGTGGGGTAGTTTCTGATATTATAACAAACCAACCTAAAATCTCAGTTGACTAATACAGCAAAGTCTTTTTCCCATTAATGCTGCATGGCCATCTCTGCTTGGCAGAGGGTTCAGCTCATCAAAAGAACTCACAGAACTAGTTTTATGGAGAGTTCATTAGCCATTCTTCTAGGATTGCAGAAACAGAGTAAAAGGGGGCTTCACAAAATATTCATTTACTCTTAGACTCTGCTCTGAAACTGTATCACCTTCTACCTGGAGTAAACCAAACTGCAAAGGCTGAGGGCAGAGTCCCCAAGACTGTCCTATTTCTGACACCAGTGCAAGTTTAAGGAGTTTCTGAAACCATCCTCGGTTTCAGTAACTTGCTGGAAGTATTCAGAAAATTTGCTGAGAGCTAGTCTACTCATGGTTATGGTACATTACAGGGAAAAGGATACCAAATAGGACCCACCAAAGGAAGAGTTGCATGGGGCAGAGTCAAAGAAGGTTCCAAACTTAAAGCTTCTGTTGTCCTTAGGACACATTACCTTCCCAGCATCCATGAGTGACAATATGCATAGAGTATTGCCACACCAGGAACCTCACCCAGACTTTGGTGTACAGACTTTTTATTGGGACTTCATTGAACGGGTATGATTGATTAATTGTCCACGTGGTTGAACTGTTTCTAGCACCACCCCCAGAAGGTCAGTCTCACACCCCATGGTCTGAGAGGCCTCTATCATGAGTTACCTTGCTAGCATAAAATATTAGGTGGGGTTCAAGGGGCCCATCATAAATAATAAAGATACTTGAAATCACAGAGGGAATTGTAAATATTTAGGACATTCTTTCCTAGAAGCCAGGGAAAAGGCCAGATGTCTCTTTGGGCAAAGGCAAATTCTTTACTACGCATTTTCACTCACATTTTATTGGCAGGCTCATACTTGAGCCCAACATGGAAGAAAAATGTAACTTTCTTACATGAAGGGGATACATTTTGAATAGTAATAACGCAAACTATCACTTCAAAAATATAACCATTTTTAGTTAATGTCTTTTTTATTAGTAAAATTTGGTATAACTTAATTTACAAGTCCTGAGGATATAGTTTAATTGCTTTGATTACTGGACAATTACAGATTTCTTCACTGCTGATATCTGTTCCATTGGTTTGAGTGGTATATTCTGCAAATACATAACATCAGATAGTATTCTTAATTGTTACTTGTCTATTTTTATTTATTACTATTTATTTTTAGGATTTATAACTAAAATGAGCATCACCTTTTGCTCAGTCACTTAGTCCATCATTTATTTAATTAAGAAATATATATTAATGATCATCCTAAAAGGTATTCTTAGCACAGGGCTACAGCCATGAATAAGACAGACATAGTATTGATCTTCTTGGAATTTATGGTCTATCATCTTTAAATTCTCTGTGATAAAAAGACATGGATATGGCCAAATAATATTGGAGGGATGAAATAATTAGCAAATTAACATTGGCAACCATCATAATAATTTATTAAGGTAAACATTAATGAATGTTAAACCAATTGGGTAAAAATTAGATGTGAAGTAAGATAGTTACTTATTCTCAAAGTATATCTGCACAATATATTTGTTAATTACAAATAGAAAAATAATAATATTGGAAAAATATGACAGACACCACCTTAACCAAGTACGGTTAACATTGTAAGTAATGTGATAAGCATCATATGGCTTATGAGAGGATGCACTAAAGACCAGGATCACTTCTTTCACATTGCTACCAAAGTTTATATTTGTGCCTAGCTATGAGAAAATATCAGACAAAACTAAATTGAGGGCATTCTTTACAATAAATAGACTAATCTCTTAAAAAATGAAAAAGTTAAAATGTCAAAGAGGGATAGAGCCACATTTGGAAGAGCAGAGAAAGGACCTTCAAAAATATGCTCTTTCATAAAATAAATAAGATGAATGAAAAAAATGTGAAAGTAATATTTTAGAACTCTGTAAATTAAACAAAGGCTTGCAACAATATGCAGAGTTTTTATTTTTTAAAAAAAAGATAGATGAATCGCAAACTATGACATTTGAACTTGCCATATTCTCACCCTTCTATTTCTACTCTTTGGTAGCCTTAGATTCTTGCAGTCACAATAGTCATGAAACTAGCAGTCTAAAAGCTACTGGATGAAGCAGAATTGTTCCTCAAAAGCCGGTTCACAGAGAAGTGTCATTATTTAACCTGTCTGGCAGTTTCCTGGATTCCTCACTTGCAGAGCCTGCCTTTACTTGACCTGACTTAGAATTTACTCCTGCAAACAACCTTTTTTTCCCAGCATTAAAAAAACCAAACCAAAACAAAAAACAATCAACAGGCATTGTTAAACCTTGTAGCTGCCTGAGGAGATAATAATAGCTGGGGCCATCAGAAAGTTGGCAAAGCACTTAAAAGAGAAAAAAAAATGTGGAATGAGATGTTCATAGGATACTTTGAAAAATACCTTCATATTCCTGAGTATTTAGAAAGCTATGTGCATGTGCAAGCTTGTAGTTATGCCTGGGTAACACTGAGAAGGTTGCAGTCTCTCACTTAGGGCTAACCTTGAGGCTCTGAGGCAGCAGGAAATGAAGGCTGATGGAAAGTTTAAGGGATTCCCCATAACATACACAGAGCTCCTTGGCTAAGCTGAGAGATTTATTAATTCAAGACATTTAAGGAAATGTATGTCCAATCATTAACTGACCACTGTATTAGTCAGAGTTCTCCAGAGGGTCAGAACTAATAGGATATGTATGTGTGTGAGAGTGTGTGTGTGTGTTATATATAATAGGATATATATTATAATAGGGCATATATAATAGATATAGTTGTGTGTGTGTGTGTGTGTATATATATATATGAGTTTATTAAGTGTTAAGTCACATGATCACAAGGTCCCACAATAGGCCATTTGCAAGCTGAGGAGCAAGGAAGCCATTCTGAGTCTCAAAGCTGAAGAACTTGGAGTCCAATGTTCCATGACAGTAAGCATCCAGCACGGAGGCAGGACTAGATTGCAGCTCTGACTTGGATGGACAGAGCAGTGTGTGGAGGCTCGCTACATCAAAGGAATAGCCTGTGGGAAAAGATATCTGAACAATAGTCTTCAGCCCTAGACCTTCCCTCTGACAGAGCCTACCCAAATGGGAAGGAACCAGAAAACCAACCGTGGTAATATGACAAAAGAAGGTTCTTTAACACCCCCAGATAATCACACTAGCTCACCAGCAATGTATCCAAGAAGAAATTCCTGATTTATCTGAAAAAGAATTCAGGAGGTTAGTTATTAAGCTAATCAGGGAGGCACCAGAGAAAGGCAAAGCCCAATGTAAGGAAATTTAGAAACAGGTATGAGTGAAGGGAGAAATATACAATGAAATAGATAGCATAACTTTAAAAAAAAACTTCAGGAAACAATGGACACACTAATAGAAATGTAAAATACTCTGGAAAGTCTCAGGAATCAAATCAAGCAAGCAGAAGAAAGAACTTTAGAGTTCACAGGTAAGGTTTTCAAATTAACCCAATCTAACAAAGACAAAAAAGAACAAGAAAATATGAACAAACCTTCAAGAAGTCTGGGGTTATGTTAAATGAACAAACATAAGAATAATCAGTGTTTCTGGGGAAGAAGAGAAATCTAAAAGTTTGGAAAATATATTTGAGGGAATTATCAAGGAAAACTTCCCTGGCCTTGTTAGAGACCTAGACGTCCAACTACAAGAAGCTCAAAGAACACCTGGGAAATTTATTGCAAAAAGATCAACACCTAGGCACATTGTCATCAAGTTATCTAAAGTTAAGATGAAGGAAGGAATCTTAAGAGCTGTGAAACAAAAACACCACATAACCTATAAAGGAAAACCCATCAGATTACAAGCAGGTTTCTCAGCAGAAACCCTACAAGCTTGAAGGGATTGGGGCCTATCTTCAGCTTCCTCAAATAAAACAATTAGCAGCCAAGAATTTTGTATTCAGTGAAACTAAGTTTCATATATGAAGGGAAGATATAGTTTTTTCCAGACAAACAGATGCTGAGAGAATTCACCACTACCAAGCTACCACTACAAGAACTGCTAAAAGGAGCTCTAAATCTTGAAACAAATCCTGGAAAACCATCACAACAGAACCTCTTTAAAGCATAAATCTCACAGGACCTAAAAAACAAAAATACAATTAAAAAAACAAAAACCGAAAACCAAGATATACAGGAAACAGAAAGCACAATCAATAGAATGGTACCTCACATCTGAATACTAACTGAATGTAAATGGCCTAAATGCTCCACTTAAAAGATACAGAATTCCAGAATGGATAAGGATTCACCAACCAACTATCTGCTGCCTTCAAGAGACTCACCTAACACATAAGGATTCACATAAACTTAATGTAAAGGGGTGGAAAAAGACACTTCATGCAAATGGTCAGCAAAAGCAAGCATGAGTAGCTATTGTTATATCAAACAAAACAAACTTTAAAGCAACAGCAATTAAAAAAGGCAAAGAGAGACATAATATAATGATAAAAGGCCTTGTCCAAGAGGAAAATATCACAATCCTAAAAATATATGCACCTAACACTGGAGATCCCAAATTTATAAAACAATTACTAACAGACCTAAGAAATGAGATGGACAACAACACAATAATCATGGGGGACTTCCATACTCCACTGACAGCACTAGACAGGTCATCAAGACAGAAAGTCAACAAAGAAACAATGGATTTAAACTATACCCTGGAAAAAAAGAACTTTAACAGATATATACAGCACATTCCTTCCAACAACCACAGAATATACATTCTACTTAACAGCACATGGAACTTTCTCCAAGATGGATCATATGACAGGCCACAAAATGAGCTTCAATAAATTTAAGAAAATTGAAATTATACTCTCTCAGACCACAGTGGAAGACAACTGGAAATCAACTCCGAAAGGAACTTTCAAAACTATGCAAATACATGGAAATCAAATAACCTGCTCCTGAATGATCATTGGGTAAAAAATGAAATGAAGATGGAAATCTAAAATTCTTCAAACTGAACAATAGTGTCACAACCTATCAAAACTTCTGGGATACAGCAAAGGCAGTGCTAAGAGGAAAGTTCATAGCCCTAAATGCCTACATCAAAAAGTCTGAAAGAGCACAAACAGACAATCTAAGGTCACACCTCAAGGAACTAGAGAAACAAGAAGAAACTGAACCCAAACCAAGCAGAAAAAAGAAAATAACCAAGATCAGAGCAGAACTAAATAAAATTGAAATAAACAAATGGAAAATACAAAAGATAAAACAAAAAGCTGGTTCTTTGAAAAGATAAGTAAAATGGATAGACCATTAGCAAGATTAACCAAGAAAAGAAGAGAAAAATTCAAATAAACTCAGTAAGAAATGAAATGAGAGATATTACAACTGACACCATAGAAATACAAAAGATCATTCAAGGCTACTGTGAACACCTTTATTCATATTAACTAGAAAATCTAGAAGAGATGGATCAATTCTTGGAAAGATACAACCCTCCTAGCTTAAATCAGGTAGAATTAGATACTCTGAACAGACCAATAACAAGCAGCAAGATTGAAATGGTAATTTAAAAATTACCAACAACAAAAAAAAGGTTCAGGACCAGACGGATTCACAGTAGAATTCAACCAGACATTCAATCCTACTGACACTATTCCACAAGATAGAGAAAGAGCAAACCCACCTTAAATCATTCTATCAAGCCACTATCACTCTAATGCCAAAACCAGTAAAGGACATAACCAGAAAAGAAAACTACAGACCAATATCCCTGATGAACAGAAAGGCTAAAATTCTTAATAAAATACTAGGTAACTGAATCCAACAATATATTAAAAAGATAATCCACCATGATCAAGTGGGTTTCATTCAAGGGATATAGGGATGACTTAACATGCTCAAATGAATAAATATGTTACACAACATAAAGAGAATTAAGAACATAAATCACATGAGCATCTCAAAAGATGAAGAAAAAGCATTTCACAAACTCCAGCATTGCTTTATGTTTAAAACTCTCAGCAAAATTGGCATAGAAAGGACATACCTCAATGTAATAAAGGCCATGTATGACAAACCCACAGCCAACATAATCCTGAATTGGGAAAAGCTGAAAGCATTCCCTCTGAAAACTGGAATAAGACAAGGATGTCCACTCTCACCACTCCTCTTCAACATAGTACTAGGAGTCCTAGCCAAAGCAATCAGAGAAGAGAAAGGAATAAAGGGCATCTAAATTGGTAAAGAGAAAGTCAAACTGCTGCTGTTTGGTGATGATATGATTGTTTACCTAGAAAATCTTAAGGATTCCTCCAGAAAGCTCATAGAACTGATAAAAGAATCAGCAAAGTTTCCAGATATAAAATTAATGTACACCCACAGTGACCAAGTGAAAATTAAATCAAGAACTCAAACCCTTTTACAATAGCTTCAAAAAACATAAAATACTTAGGAATATATCTAATCAAGAAGGCAAAAGACCTCTACAAAGAAAACACTGCTAAAACAAATCACAGATGACACAAACAAATGTAAACACATCCCATGCTCATGGATGGGTAGAATCAATATTGTGAAAATGGCCATGTCACCAAAAGCAATCTACAAATTCAGTGCAATTCCCATCAAAATACCACCATCATTTTTCATGGATTAGGAAAAACAATTCTAAAATTCATGTGGAACCAAAAATGGGCCTGCATAGCTTAAGCAAGACTAAGCAAAAAAAAAAAAAAAAAGAAAGAAACACAAAAAACAAACAAATCTGGAGGCATCACATTACCTGATTTCAAACTATACTATAAGGCCATAGTCACCAAAACAGCAAGATACTGGTATACAGATGGACACATAGACCAGTGGAACAGAATAGAGAACCCAGAAATAAACCAAAATACCTAAAGTGAACTGATCTTCGACAAAGCAAGCAAAAACATAAAATGGGGAAAGGACCCCCTTTACAGCAAATGGTGCTGTGCTAATTGGCTAGCCACATGTAGGAGGATGAAAGTGGATCTTCATCTCTTACCTTATATAAAAATCAACTCAAGAAGGATTAAGGTCTTAAATCTAATACCTGACACTATAAAAATTCTAGAAGACAACATTGGAAAACCCCTTCTAGACATTGACTTGGGCAAGGATTTCATGACCAAGAACCCCAAAACAAATGCAATAAAAACAAAGATAAATTGCTGGGGCTTAATTAAACTAAAGAGCTTGAACACTTGTGTAACATGTAAAGAGGCTTAATCTAGGAGGTTTCCCACAACATTTGATACATTTGGCTTGCATATTAATAGCTTCCTCAACAATAATTTACATTCTGACTATTGGAAAGATTTTTCACTTCAAGGAAATAGATCCCTAATATGATGTTAGACATTTGTGAGAAAGAGAATTTGCATTATCCGATTCGCAGCAAATAGTATTGTGTTTATATTCTGGGATGTACCTGTAAGTGGAAATAGCACATCATATCTCAAATTTAATAGCTTCTCGAGAAAATGGGGATGTAAGAGAATAGTTTGGCAACAGTGGATCTCATACTTAAAGAAACCTACTTAATATCAATATTCTATATAGTTTACTTATACCTATGACATTGAGCTCTCACATTGAAAAATAAAGGAATAGGCACATTTTGAACATAGTATATTAGTCTTAACTATAGAAAAACAAAGCTGTTTCCTTTGGAAACATTTTAACTTATTACAGATTTTTAAGTAACTATAATTGCTTTGTGAGTTATGAGAAGATAAAACTTAACAAAAATCTCTAAATTATGTCTGCTTGTTTATTGTGATTAGACACAAGAAGAGGTTACTGGCTGTTAAAATTCTTTATTGGCCCTTCCAGAGTTCCTGGAACTTTTCATCTATTAATAAATACCCTTAGCTCGAATGTAACTATGACAAATGATCATTGGCATATCTGTCTGTTTCCAGTAATTGAGTAGGCAGTTTATAACTCCACATACTATAGGTTGGTTGTGCTATAACAATCTAATCATATTAATACCATTCATTTACATTACCATCTTTTGATTGTGATGACTTCTTGGCTTCTGGCAAATATGTAAGAAATTACTTAATCCACACAGTACAAATACAATAGTCTTCAAGATTGCTGCCACAATCAACATGTTCAGAATATAAGGAATTTTAAATCTGTCTTCAAGAGAACTGAATTTCTAAAATTTTGATTCCAAAAGTGGTTACTTGGATCACACTACTAGAGTGATCAATCTGAACCAGTTACCATTATTGAGTTCAGAGTCTTTTTTTCACTTATGAAATGAAGAGATTATATTCAATATTATTTTGTGTACCTCCTAGCTTTAAAATTCTATGACTATAGGATTCAAAAGATGGTAACACATACAATAATAATATCCTTGTATATTAACACATGTGGAAACACAAGAATATTTAAATTTGGATAAATTTGGCCTTACATGAGTTTAAAATTGAGAAAACACTTACTACTAAACTTTTACTCTTGAAAACTGTTAAATTGATATCTAAATATAAAACTTTCTTAAAATATTTCTTCAATTTTGCCAAAAATTTAATTTTTTAATATATTACTATGTAGCATATTATATGCCAGAAAATGATTAATAAAACTTGAAATCAGCTAGTAATTTCATTAAGTTAAGTGAAATGGGAAATCAGTGGCACAAAAGGTGAAAAGTAAATGCCTCTTTCATGTTCTCATTTAACTCATAAATAATGCAATTAGAGCTTTGTCTTAAATGTTTATTGAGACCATGCTCTCTCATTGAGAACTTTCAGATTTTGCTCTCCTAGTCCTTAAATATTCATTTTCATTAATATAGTTTTGGCATGAGTAATAAAATATAAATGAATCCAAGCTCTGAGAAGGAACTGTGAAACAGTTCTTGTGTTTCTTAAAGTATTTCCCTCCAAATTAATTTAAATTGGCTCTGGAATGAGCACTGAAAATTTGCTTAAGGACCATAAGAGAAAGGTAATTATAAATGGCAGAGCATCTGACTTAGGGGAGCTGTCTGGTGGGGTGCTTGGTGTTCATCCAAGTTTTCTCTAACAACTTTATTAATTATCTGGAAGAAGAAATAAACAGCATGCTAATTAAATTTGCAGCTGATAATAATTGGGATATGTTGCCAACTCCAATGCAAAAAAAAAAAAAAAAAAAAAAGACAGGAAGAAAGAAATGAAATAATGAAAAGTAGGATGGGATTGATCTTTATTTATGGCCAGAAATATTAAAAAACAAGAATGAAATGATAAATATAATAGAGAAAAAGAATAGAATGAAGAATCTTAGTCATAAATCCATGAAAATACATTAACACTTTAAAGATTTATAATGTAGATATTACTTAAAAAATAAATACTGTAATCTTGAATGAGGTAGAAAATGCACATGGCCATCTGTAATGCTTGCATATGTAAAATCAGTAAATTTTGCACATGAGGGAAACCTTATCACAAAAGACAAATGAAATTTTAGTGGCTGAGATTTGGAGAAATCAATATAATGATAAGTGTAAGAGTGTTGTTTATTCAACGGAGTCACTTTGGGGCTTTCTTCTACTTAATCTCCATTTGAACACTTTGTCGTCAACCTTTATATAGTCTTTACCTATTCTTGAAGGCAAGCTGTAGAAATTTTTTAGGATCCAAAATTATTTCCTATTTGATGAACAATTGTATATTATGACATTTATCAAGCATACTGTCAAGGTTCTTTGCTCACAGAATAGTTTCTAGCAGATATTTGAGCTTAAATAGCCAGAAAATACAAGAGAAAACTAAAAGAATAGCAGGTAAATAGAACCTACAAGGACAGGTTTCAGTCAAATTGCAGTTTTTTCTTTCCTTACTTTTCATAATGTATTATTCTAGTCATGATATACATATTACAGGAAGATTTCATAAATTCCTATAGTGTTTTAAAAATGGATCCTTTACAGTCCTTATCACATTACATTTCAAGCATTTATTTGTTTCTCTTCACTATATGTGAGATCCTTAAGGATAGAAATTGTATCTTAAACATTTTTGCAATCTTCAGTCTCAAGGGCCATGCCCTGTTTCTAATAAATGCTCAGGTAAAGTTAACTGAATACATACTGCATGGTGATTTGGAAACCTCTCTTGATTGCTTATAAGCTCTGTTACATTAAGTAGATTGTTACCTCTTTGAGTCTCAGTCTTCTTATTCCTAAAGATGTAGAAAATATTTTACATGGATTTAGAAAAATCTGCATATAAAATATATGGCCTAGCTCATAAAATCCTATTTTCCCTCCTTTTTTTTTTCTTTTTGTAAATGAATCTCAACAAAAACAATCTAGGTGGAGATTTCTGCTCCCTAAAATAAATTGGTTCAGTAAAAAATTATTTCAAATAGTTATGAATAGCAGTACTTTAAAAGAATTAAATGGATCTAAGAAAATTGGGCCCTGTATTTTTTAACATTAAGCTTTGTCTTGAAACTTGCAGTTTTCTTTTAAAATTTTATCCAAATTCTGTGTTCAACTTTATATGCATTGTTAAGTAAGTGTTAAGTGACTTATCTTGACTTCTCATAATGATAATATGTGAAAAGATCTTATGATTTATGTATTTTGGAATTTTAAGACAATTATTACTTAGAACACTATATGACCACTCCATAAAAATACACATCACCATAAAATAACTGCATATGGAGTATTTAATCCTGAACTCCCGAAGATGAAAAGTGAAAGTAGTTACAATAATCATTATTTTCAATTTTATGTAGTTAAGTGGTTTTATACAAAAAAATTAGCCTTCCAAATGACATAGTTATAATGTGTTAATGGTAGCCTAACGTGTTATTACATTATGCAACATAATTTCATGGATATTATGTATGGCATTTTAGAAACTCATGTACTTACAGTTATTAGAAGATACTCATTTTTTTTCAGACCATATTCTTCTTAACCCTATTACTTAATGTAATCCTTGAGTGGTTTCTCTGCCTTTTGATAAGAGGTCTTTGTATGGATTGCATAACCTACTTTCTAACAGTTTAACTTATACTCCCCAATTTCTGCATTATCATCTTTTTGTCTTATTCTTATTTTCAACGAAATATTAAGAATATTGTCTTAAAATGATCCCAAAGTCAAGAAATAGCTGTGGCCCAATGTATTTATTTTTTAAATAAAGGCTTTGTTTTAAAAGTTGGCCACTTATATAATAATACATTTGAATGGAATTAGATATTTCTTTTATCTTTGTTAACACAAAAAGTAGTGCTTTATTCCCTATAATTCATTCAATTATGTAATAGAAAATTATCATTTCTCAGGCCGGGTGCAGTGGCTCACACCTGTAATCCCAGCACTTTGGGAGGCCGAGGAGGGCGGATCACGAGGTCAAGAGATGGAGACCATCCTAGCCAACACAGTGAAACACTGTCTCCACTAAAAATACAAAAATTAGCTGGGCATAGTGGTGTGTACCTATAATCCCAGCCACTTGGGAGGCTGAGGCAGGAGAATCGCTTGAACCCGGGAAGCAGAGGTTGCCGTGAGTCGAGATCGTACCACTGTACTCGAGCCTGGTGACAGAGAGAGACTCCATCTCAAAAAAAAAAAAAAAAAAAGAAAGAAAGAAAGAAAGAAAAAGAAAATTATCATGTCTCAAGAGGTAAATTTACATTCAGATAAGTTTACCACTTGCTGGTTTTTGAGAGACTGTGCACAAAGTGTTTACACATACAGACCTTTTCTTCAAACAGATCTGGATTCAAATCTCATATTTGACACTAAATTCCTGTGTGAATTTAGGCAAGTTAATCTCTCCTAGACTCACTTTATCTATAAAAGAAACTTTGTATTTATCACCCAAAGCTATTTAAAAGAATCCATTGAAATAAGATAGCTAAGATGTGTAGCACATGGTAGTTTTTTAGGATATGGTAACAGATATTATTACTCTAATTAATAATTTGGTAGTACTACCAAGGTAATACTACCAAGGTAAACAAAGAGTTCATAGTCTTATGAAGTAAGAGCTAAGATAATCACATAATCCGGTTATATTAAAGTCTGCTTTTAAGGAGTGCCATCTAGCACTCACATAAATGAAAAACTGAAAACACAGATTAAATATTATTATTAACTTCAATGTAAGCCAGCAAAATAATTATTGTAATCAATATATAAGCAAAGACTGGATATTTGGAAGAAAGGAATTGAATGATTTTGGTTGAGGAGGTAAAAAGTTTATATGTTTGAATTTGGAGAATAAGCAGGAATTTAGCAATTTGAGAAGATTGGGGAGGTATTTCAAAGCAAAGAGAAAAGTAAAAAGTCATGAAGGCACTAAAATTATCTAACATTTGCAAAGTTAAATTTTTCAGTATTCTATGAATGAGAAGTGTAGGGTTTAGGAAATAGAACAAAAAATGGTGGAGAGGTACATTGGGTGACATTGGTGCATGATAAAATATATGTGACATTGTTTTCTGCAGGACATGGGAGATATGTGATGATCAAAACCATTCAAAAATGATTTAAAAATACATTTCTGTGTTTGCATGTGTAAGTGGTATGTTTGTCTGTGAAGTTGTGGTAAAGTTTTAGATTCTGTTCCCAAGAGTCCAGAGCCTGGCCTTGAGCATCTTACACTCTATTAGGACATTGCAATAAATGAAGTACCTATAAAAAGTGGTCTCACAATGGCCAACATGTTTGGAATGATAAGTTAGAAGGCAGAAGTGGTCTGGACAACTGGGATAAGACAGTACTTGCAAGCCAAACAAAGGATTCACTTTTCAGTGGCCACAGAAAAAGGATAGTGTTGCTCCTGGCTTCAGTATTCTCTGTTAGCCAGTAGTCCTTAATACCAGAATGCCAGTTTCATCGGAGTTTTTTCTTTTCATTCTCTCCTTCAGGCCACTGTGCATTTTGTGCTACTCCTTTCCTTACATGCTTGGAAATGGGAAGGAAATGCCTGAAATGGAGGATGACTCAAGTAACAATATTAAGTAATCAACTCAGGGTATTGAATCAATTTGAGCTTTAAATTAGAGTCCCATAGTTTGCTTCTTACTTGGTGGGCATGATGCCTCAGTTTCCTCATCTCTATACGGTTTCTTTGGGAATTAAATAATACATGCAAAGAACCAAGCATAATTCCTACCGTATAGTATGTATTCAACATTATTAACATTTATTATCATCTTAGTGGTAAAAGCACTAGACTAGACATTGGAAGGCCTGGTTTCTTCTGTCTTTGCTACTTACTAACTGAATAAATTGGGGCAAGACATTTAACACCTCTGATTCTCAGATCTAAGTCTGTTAATATCACTGATACCTCAAGAATGTGTTGTGAAGAGCAAATAAATGGTTTATAGGACTGTTCAGATGTGCAATGCCATTTGAACCATAGAAAGTTTTACAAAGGGTAAGACATTGTTTTCATCAAAATCGCTGTTAATAATAGTAAAACCCAGCAACCAAGCTTATTTGGAGGGTCACAGATTAAGGTCTGGTTGTTACAGAGCTAGTGACCCTGAGCCAGTAGATGTCAGCACATCAAGAAGAATATTAAGCTCTTTATATTGTGAAGCTTGCAAATTACCAGGTTTTGCCCACTTTGACTCCAACAACTTCAACTTCAGTAACCATATAATCCAAATATCTGACGACAACAAAACCGGAGCGATGTCTTAACTTTGTGAACAAAGCAGTAATGGTCTTCCCTAAATAGCTATCATTCCTCAGCAAGAATTATCTTCACTCTTACTCAGTACAGCTTAAGGGTATAGTCTTTGTGTCTATTGTCTGAGTCTAATGCCATACATTGAAAAGGGTGGGCCTACTTATGTCAGAATCCCAGCTAATCTTCCTACCATAATATATATATATATATTTTAAGTTAAGGATCAGTTCCCAGAATTAGTGGAGTAAATGTAAGCCAGTCTTTGGCCAGAATTCCATTTTTTTCCTGGCCCTCATAAACCCTAACTCTAGAAAGAGGACCATGATGAAGCTTTGGATTTCTGGCTACTAACATCAACTTTTGAACACTGTGTTAAATAGTCCTTAGAATTCACTAGTATTGTGCTTTCCCACAGGGAGCTTCTTTTGTAAAAGGACTTTGCCATGGTGTTATAATATCTTACCTCCCACATACCTGGCCACGTCTTCGGTCAGTAGGTTCAGATTTGAATGGATCTTCAGTTCAGTTCTTGGATTGGAACAAAAATATAGTGACTTTTTACTTGAGCAACTGCCCTCGGCCTCTTTCTTGTCGATTCATGTTTTTTTTCTAGTTATAGATAGAAAGAAGGATTCTCATCGTTAACCTGTTTATTTTGCCCCTAGTAATTTCATGCACTATTAACCACCTCCACAACTCCTATGTATCGAACTCACTTGGCTGCTCCTCCAACCTTCCCAGTTGTTACAACAACTGAGACCCCAGCTTTTGAAGGTTAAGTACCACCACCTGGCCTCTTGTACTTCAGGGCACCGTTATCCTTATGGAGGTTAATGAACCCAGTTCTGTGATTACCTCTGCTGCTAACAGCCTTGGCCTATAGAGAGACCCAACTCTGAACTTCCCTTCCAACCAGTATTTCTGATGGCCTTGATAAAACGTATGTCCTCCAGGTCCTGCTGGGGAATATAATCCTCTGATGAATCTTCTATTCAAACTTGTCTAGTTCCTTCAGCCATATACCATCATTCAGGGTAACTGAGTATTTCCAGTTCACTCAGAATGGGTTATCACTTTCTTCCAACTTCTAACAGCCATTCTAACGACAAATGTGCCGTATCTCCTCAGGTTTTCTCTTTCATCAGGAAAGTCCTCCCAAGTCAATGATACTTTGCTTTTGCAATATTACATTGTAGCATCCTTGATCAAGTCCCCTTAAAATCTGCCTCCAGGGTATTGCCCTAACTACTGCCAATACATGTTTGCTAATTCATGTGGCAACTTCTGGTTGTAACCTCTTTCCTTCCTCATCAAGACCAGCAGGTCCACAATTGATTACATTGAGGTTTAACCTGGCAGATCAGTGGGGAGGTTTAGCAATTCCTTAGTAGTGGTGCCTCTTGCCTTTTGGGTGAGAGGTTTCTGCATATTCTTCCAGCATGGGGAAAATTCTGGCTCTTACTGCAGAGAATTGGGTCTAAGAATTCAAAGGGTTTGCAGAACAAAAATCTTGAGAGCATTCACTCAGACATTTCCATTTCACATTGTAGGATCCAGATTTTCCTAATCAAGGCTCTTACTTTAGCAAAACCGACTTGCCTTGACTATGTACTTAAATTTCTCTGGAGCTTTGCTACCCTATCAGATCCTGAGTTTCATCCTCAGCTTTGTCTGCTTTACTGTTGTTGGAAATAAAGGTGTCTTTATATGCCACCATATATACCTTGTAGGCCCCAATTCTTAGCTTTTAAATGTTAGCCCTTAGTTTCCCATGATCCCTATGGGCATCAATATAATTTAGTAATATTTGGCCAATTCCATTGTCCTTGTAAGCTTTATTTCTCATTTATTTTCTAAAAGTTTGAATTATTGTACCAATAAGAATTTCCCCTCCACTGGGACATTTTCCCAGGTCACCAGTAGGAAATATTCAGGTATTGGGTCACCACTTTGTGCCAGGGACAATTTGTTTTCCCAACATACTACCTGTTTTCTTAAACTAATCCCCACTTACCTTTGTCAGTTCAGGTTATCTGAGATTCAGATAAGATGGTAGTTGATATGCAACAGATTTATTAGGGGAAAAGCTTATGATGGACAAAGGGAAAGGAAAGAGAA
This sequence comes from Macaca fascicularis, assembly GCF_037993035.2. NCBI lineage: Eukaryota > Metazoa > Chordata > Mammalia > Primates > Cercopithecidae > Macaca > Macaca fascicularis. The sequence continues at coordinate 58,736,804 of NC_088386.1, forward strand.
AAGCAAGGAGAGCTTTCAGAAGTAGATCTGATACCTGAGAAAGGGGAGAGGAAAAGAATGAATGGTTAGAAAGAGCCTCAAACTACAGTGCAGTTCTGAGAATGTTATTGCCAGGTTACTGAGGAATACAGTGTAAAAGTTATCCACTAGAAAATCTTTTTTCCTGAAATATTATAGTTTATTTTTTGATCTATACTATTTGTACATATTTATGAGTTACATATAAAATTTTCTTACGTGCATAGAATGTGTAATGATCCCAAGTTAGTGTATATAAGCTGTCCATCACTCAAGTTATTTATCATTCTGTATGTTGGGTACATTCCAATACAGCTATTTGAAATATACAATACATTGTTGCCAGCCATGCTCATGCTACTCTGCTATTAGACATTATAATTTATTTCTTCTATTTAACTGTATGTTTGCATCCATTAAGTAACCTCTCTTCCTCCCCACCCCTGTCCTCCAACATACTCCCTTCCCAGCCTCTGGTATCTATTACTCCATTCTACTTCCATGTGATCAACTTTTTTAGCTTCCGCATATGCCACATATGAGTGAAAACATGCAATAAAAAAAATATTTCAGTGAGCAGACATGGCTTTGTTCTGGTAACCCTGATATACTGCATCATTGGCAAAGAGCAGCCTTGCAGAACCATTCCTGGCCTGAACATCATGATACATTCAAAAGGAACTTCTAGTAGTGCTTACAGACTTAGAGACTGTTTTTACCCATTGAGCAGTTTATCCTGTTTTTTTCCCTATCCCCAGCCTTTGGCAACCACCAATTCACTTTCTGTTTCAATACACTTAACATATTTTGTGTAAATGAAATTATACAGTATGTGACCTTTTGTGTATGATTTCCTTCAGTTAGCGTAATGTTTTCAAGGTTCATCTACATTGTAGCGTGGGTTATTATCACTTTCTTTTTAATGACTGAATAATATTCATTTTTATTCCAGTCCATATTCATATTATAATTATGAATATGAATAATATTCCATAACTTATCTCTTTATCCATTGATGGGCATTTTTGTACTTTTTAACTACTGTGAACAATGCTATTATGAATATTTGTGTACAAGTATGTTTTTGAGACTGTTTACTTATTCTGGTTATGTACATAGAAGTAGAGTTGCTGATTCATATGGTAATTCTATGTTTAACTTTTTTTTTTTTTTTGAGATGGAGTCTTGCTCTGTTACCCAGGCTGAAGTGCAGTGGCATAATCTTGGCTCATTGCAACCTCCACCTCCTGGGTTCAACCAATTCTCCTCTCTCAGCCTCCAAAGTAGCTGGGATTACGGGCGCCCACTACCACGCCTGGCTAATTTTTGTATTTTTAGTAGAGACAGGATTTACCATGTTGGTCAGGTCTCAAACTCCTAACCTCAGGTGAGCTGCCTCAGCCTCCCAAAGTGCTGGGATTATAGGCATGAGCCACCACGCCCAACCCTATGTGTAACTTTTTGAGGAACTGTCAAAATGTTTTCTACAGTGGTTGTGCCATTTTATATTTTCACCAGTGATGTAAAAACGTTTCTGTATTTCTACACCCTAACTGACATGTGTTATTTTCTGTTTATTATTATTATTGCCATATCAGTGACTATAATGTAATACTTGCTTTTATTTGTATTTTTCTAATTACTAATAATGCGCATCTTTTTGTGTGCTTGTTGGCCATTTTTATATCTTTTTTGGAGAAATATCTAAGTCCTTTACCTATTTATTAATGGGGTGTCTTTTTATTGTTGAGTTGTAAGAGTTTTTCATATATATTGCATACTATTACCTTATTAGATATATAATTTGCAAGTATTTTCTCTCATTCTATGGGTTGTGTTTTCACTTTCTTGATAATATTCTTTGATGTACAAAAGTTTTACATTTTGATGAATACTAATTAATTTTTTGTTGTTGCTCATGTTTTTGGTGTCATATCCAAGCATCCATTGCCAAATCCACATTTATAAAGATTTACACCTGTGTTTTCTTCTAAAAATTCTACAGTTTAAGCTCTTGCATTTAGGTCTTTAGTACATTCTGAATTAGCTTTTATATATGGTGTAAAGTGGGGCTGTAACTTCATTCTTTTGCATGTGAATATGTAGTTGGCCTAGAACCACTCATTGAAGGGACCATTCTTACCTGCACTGAATAGTCTTGGAACCCTTATAGAAAATCAATTGTACATAAATGTATGGGTTCAATTTCTGTGCATGTTTAATTTCTTACTTTAGTAATTTGAATCATTTCTTTGCTGATCTTTTCAAGAAGCAACTTCTTTTCAAAGAAGTTCTCAATTGTATTCCATTTGTTTCTATGTCTATATTTTAGTACCAGAATATTGTGATTACTGTAGTTTTAAAGTAATTTTTGAAATGAAAAAATAAGAGTCCTCCATTTTTCTCAAGATTGTTTTAGCATTTCAGGGCCCCTTGCAATTCCACATAAATTTGAGGACTGGCATTTGCATTTCTACAGAATAGGCTGTTGGAATTTCGATTGGGATTGCATTGAATCTGTAGTTTGCTTTCAGTTGTATTTCCATCTTAAAAATGTTAAGCCTTCTATGATAATGAGATGTCATTCCATTTATTAAGGAGTTCCTTATTTTCAAAAAATTTTTCTATTTTAAGTAACTTTTCAGTATGTAGGTCTTGTATTTCTTTTGATAATTTTATTTCTAAGTATTTTCTTGTTTTACATTCTCTCGTAAGTGGAATTGTTCAGTTAATTTTATTTTCAGATTGTTCATTGCTGGTGTAGGGTTTTCTATATACAAAATCTTGTCATTTGTGAAGGGAGATAGTATTATTTATTGCTTTCTGTATTAGTTTGTTCTCACACTGCTATAAAGAATGACCTGAGACTGGGTAATTTATGAAGAAAAGAGGTTTAACTGACACACGGTTCCACAGGCTCTACAGGAAGCATGACTGGGAGGCCTCAGGAAACCTACGATCATAGCAGAAGATGAAGGGAAAGCAAGCTCGTCTTACCACAGTGAAGCAAGAGAGAGAGAAAGAGAAGAGGGGGAGGTACCACACGCTTTTAAACCATTAGGTCTCATGAGAACTCACTCACTATTATGAGAATAGCAATGGGAAGTGCACCCCCAAAATTCAATCACCTTCTACCAGGCCCCTCTTCTAACACATGGGGATTACAATTTGTGATGAGATTTGGGTGGGGACACAGAGCCAAACCATATCACTTTCCAATGTAAATGCCCTTTTATTCAATTTTCTGGCCTAAGTGTCCTGGCTGGAATCTACAGCACAATGTTGAGTAGCAGTGGTGGGAGTGGACATTCTTAGAGTTAAACATTAGGTGTCATGCTGTTTGGATGAACAAAATTTTTACCTGTACATAAAATACTAATTACATGCACAGAAATTCTATTATCAGAAGTCAAAAAACCAAGGTAAAGAAAATGGCCTTGGACTGGCTTCATACACTAGGATATTTAGTCAGCCATCCCACAATTATTTACTGTAATATCTAACTTTCAATGTAATAGGCAAATCTCTGTACAACTGTCTAAATTCTCAGGCAGCAAGCAGAAGTGTCTTATTCATTTTCTTAACCTTAACATGTGGCAGACTTGTACATAGAAAGTAGTTAATAGTATAATTAACTGTGTTCTACACTATGTTGAGTAATATAGGAAATATAAATGAAAATTAGTGAGATGGCCAGGTGTGCTACAGATTATCTTTGGATATAATAAAAAGTTTATGTGAGAGAAAGATAATTATAAAATATTTTTGTCTGGTAAGATTTTGTAGAAGAAGGGGGAACTTAACCTATGTCTCAATGGTGAGTAGAATTAGTCATGAAGGATGAGACTGGGGAAACTATTCAGAGAAAAGCTGTCAAGGCAGGCAAGGTCACGTATTTGGGATTGGTTGAGGGGAGCAATGGAAGATGAGTTCAAACTGACTAGGATGTAAATTCTATGTTAGAGAATAAGAAGAAATATTTTTTAGACAAAAATTTTAATAGCTTTTAAAGTTTTTTCCCTATTAAATAGAGGATTCATTTTCTGCTATATGAGACTGCATGGAATCTCATAAAATTTAGGATTTATTCTGGTTTGATGTTTGTTGTTTCTCTGTGGAAGAATGCGTGCAATCTTGGGAGGTATTGTAGCATAGTTAGTGTTTCTTCAAAATTTAGATAATTTTATACTTTTTATTTTTTATTTTATTTTAATATCTCACATGCTTCTCATTTGTTTGTGGTGGGAATACTTAAAATCTGTAACTTATTAACACTTTTCAAGTATGTAATACATTGTTATTAACTATAGTCACCATGTTATATAATAGCTGTCTTAAACTTTTTCCTCCTAACTAAACTTTTGTATCCTATTCTGTCCCATTGGTCTATGTGTCTGTTTTTATGCCACTAGCATGCTGTCTTGATTACTATAGCTTGATGGTATATTTTGAAATCAGGTAGTGTGATGCCTCCAGCTTTGTGTTTCTCTGTTTGTTTTTGCTCAAGATTATGTTGGCTATTTGGGGTTTTTTGTGGTTCCATAAGAATTTTAGAGTTGTTTTTCCTATTTCTATAAAAAGTGGCATTGAAATTTCATTTTGATAAAAATTGCATTGATTCTGTAAATTGTTTTGTATAGTATGGCCATTTTAAAAATTATTTATTCTTCCAATCCATCAGTGTGGGATATCTTTTCACTAACTTGTCTTTTAAAGTTTTCAGTGTACAAATTTGTCACCTTCTTGCTTGTGTTTATTCCTGTGGTTTTTTTAGCTATTATAAACAGGATTATTTTCTTGATTTCTTTTTCAAATAGTTTGCTGTTAGTGTACAAAAATACTTCTGATTTTTTAATGTTTATTTTGCATTATTAGCTTTACTGAATGTGTTTATTAATTCTAACAGGTTTTTGGTAGAGCTCTTAGTATTTTCTATGTATAAGATTATGTTGTCTGCAAACACACAATTTCACTTCTTTTCCTACTTGGATGCCGTTTATTGTTTGCTCTTGCCTAATTGCCCTGGCTAGGACTTCTAGTACTCTGTTAAATAGAAGTTGTGAGAGTAGACATCCTTATCTTGTTCCTGATCTTAGAGGAAAAGCTTTCAACTTTTCAACATTGAGTATGATGTTAGCTGTGGGAGTGTCGCATATGACCTTTATTATGTTGAGGTTCATTTTTTTCCATACCTAATTTGTTGAGAGTTTTTATTGTGAAATAATGATGAATTTTTGTCAAATGCTTCTTTAGCATCTATTGAGATGTTCATAAGATTCTGTTAATGTGGTGTATCACATTTGATTTGCATATATTGAACCGTACTTGTATCCCAAGGATAAATCCTACTTTATCATGGTAAATGGCCATTTTAATGTGCTGTGAATTCAGAGTTTTAGTATTTTGTTGAGGATTTTTGCATCTATATTCATCAGGGTTATTTGCCTCTAATTTTATTTTCTTGTTTTGTCTTGTCTAGCTGGTATCAAGATAATGCTGGCCTTGCAAAATGAGTATGGAAGTATTCCCTCTTCAATTTCTTAGAAGAATTTGAGGACTGCTATTATTATTTTTTATGTTCTGGGGAAGATATACATGTAGGGGCAAAACCAATAATCCTATTACTTACTTCACCCCATCTAATGCCTCTTAGTAATAGGCATGTTTATTATTATTTTTATTTTTATTAGACTTTAAATTCTGGGATACATGTGCAGAACATGCAGATTTGTTATATAAGTATACAGGTGGGCTGGTGGTTTGCTATACCTATCGACCCATCATCTACATTAGGTATTTCTCCTAATGTTATCCCTCCCTTAGTCCCCCCACCCCCTGACAGACCCCAGTATGTGATGCTCCCCTCCATGTGGCCATGTGTTCTCATTGTTCAACTCCCACTTGTGAGTGAGAACATGTGGTGGTTGGTTTTCTGTTCCTGTGTTAGTTTGCTGAGAATGATGGTTTCCAGCTTCATCCACGTCCCTGCAAAGGACATGAACTCATCCTTTTTTATGCCATCATAGTATCCCATGGTGCATGTGCCACATTTTCTTAATCCAGTCTATTATTGATGGACATTTGGGTTGGTTCTAAGTCTTTGCTATTGTGAATAGTGCTACAATGAACATACATGTGCATGCATCTTTATAGTAGAATGATTTATAATCCTTTGGGTTTATGCAGCCAATACACATATGAAGAAAAGCTCATCATCACTGGTCATTAGAGAAATGCAAATCAAAACCACAATGAGATACCATCTCACACCAGTTATAATGGTGATCATTGAAAAGTAGGAAACAACAGATGCTGGAGAGGATGTGGAGAAACAGGGACGCTTTTACACTGTTGGGGGGAGTGTAAATTATTTCAACCATTGTGGAAGACAGTGTGGCAATTCCTCAAGGATCTAGAACCAGAAATACCATTTGACCCAGCAATCCCATTACTGGGTATATACACAAAAGATGGTACTATTTAAAAATATATATATTTGATACAATTCAGCAGTGAAGCCATCAGCTCCGAAGCTTTCCTTTGATGGGAGACTGTTTATTATTGACTCAATTTCTTACTCATGATTGGTCTGGTCAGATTTTCTATTTCTTTGTGGTTTATTCTTGATAGGCTGTATGTTTCTAGGAATTTACCTATTTCTTCTACATTAGCCAGTTTGATGGTGTGTAATGGTTCATAGCAGTCTCAGGTTCTTTTGTGTTTACGTGGTATCCATTGTAATATCTCCTGTTTCATTTCATTAATTTAATTTTTTTCTTAGTTTAGTTAAAGGTTTATTTTTGTTTATCTTTTCAAAAAATCAATTGCCTTATCATTGATTATTTTCTATTGTATTTCTAATTTCTATTTCATTTATTTCTACTTTGATCTTTATTTTTTCCTTTCTTTAACTTACTTTCATCTTAGTTTGTTCTTCTTTTCCTAACTCCTTGTGAATGTGATGTCAGGTTGTTTGAGGTCTTTCTTCTTTTCTGATGTAGATATTTATTGTTATAAACTTCCCTTTTAGATATGCTATTGCTGCATTCCATAAGATTTGGTATATTGTGTTTATGTTTTCATTTGTCTCAAGAGATTTTCTAACTTCTCTTTTGACTTTTCTTTGACCCATTGACTGTTTAGGAGCATGTTGTTTAATTTACACATATTTGTGAATTTGCAGAAATTCCTCCTGTTATTAATTTCAGTTATATACCATTGGGATCATACATACACTTACTATGACTTAAATCTTACATTTTTAAAGAATTGTTTTGTGGCCTAATATATTATTTATCCTGGAAAATTTCCTGCTGACTTTAGAATGATTGTGTATTCTCCTTCTGTTAGATGAAATGTTCTATATGTGTTTTATAAGTCCATTTGGTCTAAAGTGTACTTCAAGTTCATTGTTTCCATATTGATTTTCTGTCTGGATGTCTGTGATTGGAAAAGGGGTACTAAAGTCTCCTACTATTATTGTATTGTAATCTGTTTCTTCCTTCATATTTATTAATATTTGTTTTATGTATTGAGATGCTTTAAGTTTGGGAGCATATATGTTTATAATTATTATATTCACTTAATGAATTGGCTTCTTTGTCATTATACAATTGCTTACTTTGTCTTATTTTATGAGTTTTGATTTAAAATATATTTTGTCTGGTGTAAGTATAGCCATCTCTGCTTTTTTTCAGTTTCCATTTGCATCGAATATCTTTTTTCATCCCTTTACTTTTAATCTATATGTGTCTTTAATGGTGATTTAAGTCTCTTGTAGGCAGCATATATTTAGGTCCTATTTTTTACTGTATCCAATTAACTGTGTCTTTTGATTAGGAAATTTAATTCATTTGTATTCAGCATAATTATTGATAGATAAACCCTTATTACTTCCATATTGTTCATTATCTTCTGGATGTTTTACAGATCTTTTATTTCTTTTTTCCTCTCTTGCACTTATTTTTGCCATTAGGTGATTTTCTGTAGTAGAATGTACTGATCCCTCTCTTTTTTTCTTTTGTGTATCTACTACAGGTTTTGGCTTTCTTGTTACCATGAGGATTACATAAAAATCTTACAGCAGGCTATTTTAAGCTGATAACAGCTTAACTTCAATCATATACAAAATATTGTAGACTTTATTCTTACAATAAAGTAAGCTAGAGAAAAAATGTTATTAAGAAAATTGTAATGAAGAGAAAATATGTTTACTATTTATTAAGTGAAAGTGGATCATCATAAAGATCTTCATTCTCATTGTTTTCATGGAGTAGGCTCAGGGGAGGAGGAAAAATGAAGGGTTGGCCTTGCATTCTTGCAGAGGTGGAAGAAATTGTGTGTATAAATGGATCTTTGCAGTCCAAACCCATGTTGTTCAAGTGTCAACTGTATTCTGAATTTGACCATGTGCTTAATTTCACCAGTAAGTTTTATGCTTTCATATGTTTTCATGTTACTAATTAGTTTCTTTTTCTGTAAACTTGAAGGATTCCCTTTAGCATTTCTTGTAAGGCCGGTCTAGTGGTGTTGAACACCTACAGTTTCTATTTTTGATGGGAAGCCCTTATTTCTCCTTCATTGCTAAAGGACATCTTTGCTGTATATACTTCTTTTTTGGGAGTTTTTCTTTCAGCACTTTGAATATATAACCCCATTCTCTCCTGGCCTGCAAGGTTTCTGCTGAGAAATCTACTGATAATCTTATAGGACATTCCCTTGTGTGTAATAGATTACTTTTCTCTTGATGTTTTTGGAATCCTTATTTTGTCTTTGACTTTTGAGAGTTTGATTACAATGTCTTAGTGAAGATCTCTTCATATTTAATCCATTTGGGGTTCTTTGGGCTACATTGATCTGATTGTTCATTTTCTTTTCCTGATTTAAAAACTTTTATGTCATCATTTCTTTAAATAAACTATGTGTATGTTTATTTTTCTCTGTTCTTTCTGGGGCACCAATAACATATATATATATTGGTTTAGCTGATGGTGTTCCATAATTACCATAGGTGTTTGTTAACTTTTTACTTCTTTTTTTGCTTTGTGTTCCTTTGAATAACTCTGAACTTCTTTGTTAAAATTATTTTGAATTGTCAGGCAGTTTGTAACTTTCATTTCTTTAAGGTTGGCTTTGTTTTCTTTCTTTTAGTGGTGTCATGTTTCTCAGATTATTTGTGGTACTTATGACCAGGCATTGGCATCTGCGCATTTGAAAAAGTAGGTACTTATTTTACTCTTTATAGACCGGCATCTACAGGGAGGGACTTTGACCAGCCAGCTTATCTAAAAATTCTGGACAAGCCATCTGATATGGTCCATGCATGGCTTGCTGATAAATTTTTCAGGCAGGCTGGCATGGTGGCTGGGTAAGCAACTAAGTGGGCCTGATGCCTATGTCTGTGCAGTTTGGTCTGGAGCCTGGGTTCACTGGGACATACCTAGTGCTTGAGTCTGATGGGGTGAGCCTAGATCCCAGATCCACAGGGGCATGGTCTGGCACCAGAATCCACTGAAGTGGACATGTGACTGGATCCACAGGTATAGGCCTGAAGCCTCGATCCATGAGTGCTGACCTGGTGCTAGGGTAGGTCTTAAACCTAAACCTTTAGGGGCTAACTAGATGCTGAGATGTGTCTGGTGCCTGAGCCTCCACAGAGATTGCCTAAAGCCTAAGTCTATGGAAGCTGGTCCATGCGGGAGTGAGCTTGGAGCCTGATTCAATAGGGGGTGGGCCTAGAGCCTTAACCTGTTGGGACAGCCTTGTTCAGAGGTATATTGGTGTGGGCCTGGACTCTACATCCACTGGAAGTTGGGGACACAGGAACCAGCCTGGACCCTTGGGCAGCCCTGGAGTTGGGGCAGCCTGGAACCTGGGTCACAGAGGCCAAAACAGAGCTTGGGTCCCTGGGGGCTGGCCTGGTGCTATAGAGGCTGATCTAGAGTTTAGGGTCATGATTATCAGCTTGGCTCTGGGCTAAGCTTGAAATCTGGGTCTGTGGTGGTGGGCCTGAATCCTGCAGTGGAGTACAACCTAGATGCGGTGTCCACGTGTACTAGCATGGTACCTGAGGCCATAGATGCTGACTTGACACTGGGGTGGGTCTGGGGACTGCATCTGTGGGACTGGCCTTGCACTGGGGCAGACCTGTAGGCTAGTCCTCAGGTATTAGCCTTGAGCCTAGGGGCCATGAAGGCCTGCCTGGTGTTGGGTATTACTGGGGTGGCCTCAGTGTTGAGGTCCCAGGCAAAGTCTGGTGCTCACTTCACTCTTTTTCCCATATGTGGAGAGGATCTTTCTTTATGCTGTGTTGCCTGAAGATAAGGGAGAAGTAATGCAAGTAATGTAAAACTGTCTTTCTTACCATTTTCAATATGTCTTTTCTTATTTCTGTTTAACATCTATATGCTGTAATCTCTCACTTTGTTTCCTTAGCTCTTGTGGAGGTATTTTTAAATGCGGATAGTTGTTCAAATTAATGTTTCTGCAAGGTACAAATACTGGAAAGTCCTATTCTACCATCTTGCTGATATCACACTCTATAACTTTAAAACATGTTTATAAGTTTTCTTTGACTATTTTGGATTATTAAAATAATCTCGTATTTGGGGAAAAATAATTTTGGGGGTGTTTATTCAAGAGAGGAAGCATATCGTAATGCTTAGAACTTGGACTTTTTAATCAGACTGCTTGAGTAAAAAGTCCCAGCCACTAACTGTGTGACCTCTGACAAACTTCATAAGCTATATGTGCCTCAGTTTCCTAACCTGTAAAATGAGAATAATGGTATTCATCTCATGGAGTTGCAGTGAGGTTTAAATAAGTTTACACATGTAAAGTACTTACAATATGGCATGTCCTGTAGTATGAGTACAGCACAAGTATAAACTATTTTAATATTTGTTTGAAAATAATATTTGCACATGGTTAAAAAAGTTTGGAGAGTCAATAAGGCAGACATTGAAAATTCCCATCTCTGAGTTCTTCCAAGAGGCAACCACTATTTCCATATTTTCGTATACCTGTATACATATCCAAGGATTGCATAGCTCTTTGTTTAATTTTTATATCTCTCAAACATGTTACAGTTGTTCACATAGATCTTACACACTTCTTTTTAGACTTACTTCCTGCTCTTATATCTTTTTGTTAATATTTAAAGTGACAATTAGTCATTATGTTTTTTGATCCAATATATGCACAGTGTATAAAAAAGTCTATTGACTTTTGTACACTGATTTTATGACCAGCCAATACACCAAATTATCTTAATGTTTCCAACAATGTTCAATGGATTGTTTGACTACCTTCAAGTAGAAGGCATAAGGGAATAAATACCTTAATAAATTCTAATTCTCGTAATGTTTCCACTATTACTTTCATGTTTGATAATAAAATTCTATTCAGATTGCTAGGCTTCCTTTGTATTCTCACTCCATCCTGTTGTTGTTGGGAATGATGGCCTCCAAAGTAGATAAGTGCTTTTACTAAGACGTGGAAAAATGTAAGACCTTATAGTGAAATTCATTTTAATTTAATAAATAGAAAGAAAATGTTCTTTAATAGAGACTGACAGTTGTCCATGTGGAAGAGGGTCATTGCTGCATATGTAGGAGACCATCCTGAGGGAAGCATAGTGTTCCACAATGTGATTGACAGAGATGGTCTTATACAGTTGTTTTTCTTCCACATATTATAACAAATTGCAGTTTTCAACCTGTAAGATAAAAAGTGGGTTAATTTTTATAAAAGCAATCCATTTTTATAGTAGCTTTGAAATAACATGAAAAAGGCCCTGAAAGTCTGTACTGGTTATCTGACAAGAATGTTCTTAGAAGAAATATGTGTTTTTATTTTATAAGAGGGCAAGTGTTCCAAATGTGTTGATCTTTTCTATGATCACAAATGGCTTCAGTGATATAATAACTAGCAAGGCTTATTTCCTAAAAAAGTAAACACAATTATAGCTTTTAAAATACAGGCATTTTGTATCAATGAATAATAAATAAATTTTATTTTGAAAGAATATTGTATTAGTCCATTCTCGCATTGCTATAAGGAAACTCCTGAGACTGGGTAATTTATAAAGAAAAGAAGTTTGATTGTCTATGGTTCGGCACGCTGTACAGAAAGTATGATGCTGACATCTGCTTAGCTTCTGGGGAGACCTCAGGAAACTTACAATCATGGGGGAAGGCAAAGTGGGGAGCGAGCACTTCACATGGCCACAGCAGGAGGAAGAGAGAGAGGCAGGGTGTGCCACACATTTTTAAATGAACAGATCTCAAAAGAACTCACTCAACTTCATAAGAACAGTACAAATGGAAAACCCACCTCCTTGATCCAATCCCCTCCTACCAGTTCCCACTTTCAATATTGGGGTTTACAATTGACATAAATTTGGGTGGGGACACAGGCCCAAACCATATCAAATATATAATGAAAATGAATTTTGAAAATAGATATTTGGAGAAGATTTCTCTTTCTGGGTTTTTGTGGCCAAAGTGATATATCTTCCATGAAGATTTATACTTGTCCATATTAGAAAATAAATAAAAACATGGAAAGAAAATTTGCTAACATATTTTGAAATATCCTAAATAAAGAATTTCAGCAATGTTGAAGCTACTTGTTAAAAATATTAAAATGCTATTCAATCAAAATATGCAACAATAATTATTGTTATTAAACAGATGGAAATTTACAAGCAACATTCAAATAAAAATGTTTGCATATTTTTGATAGAATTATAGAACTAGTACAGTGAGTTTATAAATGCATTTCTTGACCAGGTGCAGTGGCTCACGCCTGTCATTCCAGCACTTTGGAAGGCCGAGGCGAGTAGATCACCTGAGGTGAGGAGTTCAAGACCAGCTTGACCAATATGGTGAAATACCATTTCTACTAAAAATAGAAAAATTAGCTGGGCATGGTGGCACATGCCTGTAATCCCAGCTACTCAGGAGGATAAGGCAGGAGAATCACTTGAACCTGGGAGGTGGAGGTTGCAGTGAGCCAAAATCGCACCACTATACCCCAGTCTGGGCAACACAGTGAGACTCTGTCTCAAAAAACAAAAAAAAATGCATTTCTTATGTAATAACTTTGTGAGGTATTATTTTCAATTACGGTAACAATTAAAACCAAATATTAAAATAAACTAAATCTAGAGCCGTTCTTTGGAATTGCTATACCTCTAAGAATTTAACCAAGATTTCAAAAAATAAGGAATCTCATCTAATTACATACAGTTTACCAAAATATTATAGTTGATACTATTTGTGGAAGCAAAATATGTCTTGCCCTATTGATAAATAAAATGTTAAAATATTTCAGTTATCTCTCATCTTTCTTAACATTCTCTTTATTTGTATTTTAGAATGTATATTAAGCATAATAGTATATACATAATTTATATCTAAATACAAATATATTGAGAATTCTTGCTCAGATATTTTATTGATAGAAGTAGGAAATCTAAAAATTTAAACTGGTGTATGGCACCAGTCAATGAGATCCTTATGTAATGGAACTCTAGAGGCTCAAAGGATAAACATCTTTTCCAAACAGCCTAACTTACTGTCAGGAAATTCCCTTGCTTAGAAAAGATTATAGCTTATCTATTGTAGGTTAAGATAATAGGGTACTTACATTTCTCCACAAGCTCAGAATGAGAAAAATAGAAAAGGCAGATTTTCTATAGTTTTAGTTTGACAATTTATTTATTAGACACTTATTTAGACTGAAATATTTGGCCACAGAATGACAAAGAAATAATGCTAATCTAAAATGAGAGAAATGTTAAAGAGAACTTTATATATATTTTGACAAAGAGCTGAGATTAAAAGATAACACCTAATATTAAAATTTTACATATGAAATGTAACATTCCATAGGATAATGGCAATATTATATGTATTGAGCCTGGGTCTCTCAGCAGGTATTAATAGGGCATTCCATGGTATTTCAAGATCACTTCTTAGTAAGAAATTATTGCTAATTAAGCAATTTTACATTTTACAAATATTCATGAATTTGATGTTACTGACATGGACATGCAATGACAGAATTACACAAAGAAGATCATAAACGAAGACTTCAGTATTTTACGATTACAGATAGTGAAATTCTAAACTTTTTAGCAGCAGGTCTCATGATATGCATATCACCTTTGTTCATAAGCTAAACTCTTTTCTCTCTTTCCACTTAGATTGTCAGTTTCTTGAGAATAGTAAGTTATTTTTACATCTTGGTTAGCTCTGTACAGAGTTGAGATTTGCTCAAAAACCTTTTCAGATTAATCCCCATTTCCCCTAGTCTTTTAGCAAGTTGTTTACCAAACACAGAATTAAAATGTGCCTTTGAGAAGGTAAGGATTTCTTGGTGATGAAGTCCACATAAACCCTATTATAATTTAGTTGTTACCTCAAAAATTGCTATTATTTGTATTTCTGTCTAGATTTTTTTAAAAAATATACTTCTGTGCAGCTCAGTTTCTTTGGGACTTCATAGATTTCCTGGTAGGAAACATGTATTCTAACCTCTTCTTCACATTGTCAGAATTTGGTTCGGAATTCTCCTTGCACCATATCCAACACCAAGAAGGGTTCAGGGGCTGAGATGCAGTTAGATGCTCCCTGATTTTAGTTCTGCCAGCTGTGAAGTCGGGCTAATACCTATCTCACAGGGTTATCCAGAGGATTAAAAAATAGATTTTTATAAAGCTCTTTGGAGATCCTTGGATAAAAGAGGCTGCCGAGGCACACAGTTTTCTTATCTCCCCAGTTGCCACGGAGCCTGTGATTTCCCATGGCATGTTGTATCAACTGGAGAGAAAGCAAGATTGAGCTGCGGAAAATAGGAGCATTGGCAACTGGAATGGACAGATAGCACTAGCCCATGCGAACCATACCGGCTGCCTCCTGGGAGGCTAGGAGATAGTCAGGATTGTAATTAATGGATGGAGATGTTGATTCTCTTTCCAGGATAAGTGTGGCATTGCAAATTGGTGAAATTACCCAGTTTGTATTCTGTAATTTTGTTGGACTAAAAAAAAATTAACTAGTAAAATAGCCTCTAGGAAAACTCAAAGGAAGCATAGCGTCAAAATGTGTAATATGCATAGCTTAGCATTGAACTTGAAAGGTATCCTGCAGTTAACTATTTCATTTATAGGCCAGGAATTTCTACAAATCAAGTTAAGTAAGCGTTTTTTACAAAGATCCTGCTGGGTTTGCCTATGGATAAAGATGTTGAACAAGGCATTGCTAGATGAAGAAAAGTCTTTAACTCATCCCATGGACATTGTTTTAAGTGTCAAAAGATATGCCACATTTTGAAATCCTTTAATTCAAATAAGCCACCTACTGGCTTTTAAAAAGCTATGAATTTCAACTATCCCATTTTATAAACACCTCTAAAACTCACATATTTCTCTTTCATACAGAAAAATTAATTAGGTATTTCCTATTGTTATAGTGTGACATAATGACATAATGAAATTAATTTCATTATGTCATATATATATGAAATTAATTTCATTATGTCATACTATATATGGGGGGGCAAAGTAAGATAACAGAAGGAATAACCCTTATTCTTTCTTTTTCTCCGATGGTGCTAGAAATCACTGAAAGAAAATAAAATGCAGGGGCTAAATAAAAATATGGGGATAGAGAGGAAAAATCAATAAATACCTAAATTATTTAAAGAAAAGCTACTACCGAGTGTCTTACTGTCATGCATCATACCCTGGATCTGAAAGCAGACAGGTGAATTGTCTCCAGCCTGCATTGGTTTGGACACTCCAGCACGCTCATTAGCAGCTCCCAGTCTAGGCTCCCTGTTAGTAGAAAGGCAGGGATCACAGCAGGGAAGTTATATCTCAGGCTTCTCACATTCCTGCTCTATCTTAGCAAAGCTTTACAAAGCCTTTTCTGGCAGCTCATTAGTAGGTGCACTGATGCATAAGAGACAGTCATTAGAAGTGTTTTTCAACATTGGCTTTTGATCAGGTGACTAGTAGCATCGTGAAGACATTTACTTACATTGTTTTCCATAAGAGATTCTGTTGCTATATTGAGAATGACATACATAAAAATGTTGAAAACTAGCTTGACCTTTCTATGACAAAAGGGGAGAAGAAAAAGAAATTCCATTAGTTTCCTGAATCTTGCCTTTATACTGTCAACTATGACGTAATAGATGCGTGGACTATTCCCTCAGCAACTGCTCTCTTTTAGCTTTAATAATCTAACCCAAGTTCAAATCTATCATTTAATTTTGGCTTATGACAAGGGAACACTAGTGTGAACAAATAGAAATAAAACCCCATAAGCTTTATGGTAGCTCTTCTAATGCTAGGCATTTGTTTTTTCACCGTAAAGACTGAATTTCCAAATAAGGGCAAAATCCATCATACACAACCAAATAAAGCATTGTTAAAAACTTAGCAGACCAAATTCAATGGCTGATTAATCTCTAAAAAAAAGCACTTCCACTGTAAAAAATATTGTTAAGACTGCAGGGACAATGTTTTCATAAGGAATAACTTAAAACACTGCATGTAGCGAAAACACGTGGTCAAATGAACCACTACTTATAAAATAGCACTGACTTTGGCTTTCTTTAATGAGTGTTCTGTTTATAAAATAAAGCAGATTTTATGGCTGATTGTACTTTTTCTACTAATTTTTGTTTCCTTGATGATTGTCTTTTACCACCAATATTCTCTCCCCTTCCCTCCAAAACACAAACTTTATCAGGCCTATGTTTTTTAAGAATTTTGATTTTATCAGTTCATAGAATACACGTTTAGCCATTGGTTCCTTATGAGGGGAAGAAAATCATGTTAAGCACATACCCTGACATGCAACTCAAAAGGATGAGGAGGTTTTTTTGTCAAACTTTACTGAAACAAAGTGCATCAGCTTAATCAGGTCTGTTCTTGGCAATGTAAGAACATGACATGCCAATTACATAAACTTTCAACTAAGTGAAGACTCCTGCTGACTAATTCAGTGTTGATTGTTTTCCGCTACTTGGCTTTGAGTGCTTGTTAAGACTTAAGAAAAAAAAAAGAGGGGATGGAAAGAGGGGGTAAAATTGTAGGAATTCTCTCCTTCCGTCAAACACTCTTATGATTGCCAGCAATTAGTTAAGCTTCTTGGCGGTAAAATGACAAGATGGAACTTGACCAAACACAATGTGTGGAGCTCACAGGCATCTGCCCCAGCTGAAAGACATTACAATGTTTGTTAACCTTACAGGTCATTCCTGATTCACTTCTGCAGACAGAAAACAAGATTTATATAACACAGATCAATACTGCCCTAAGACTTTCGCCATTGAGGATGCTAGATTGAGGCACTTCTCTTTATCAGTTTACCATGACACTAATGTATTTTGCCTGTTTTGCCTGGGCAGTGATGAATCTGTTGGCAAGAGAAAACAAATAAGTTTTGTTGTTGAGAGACATGTTGTCCATGATTTGTCTCAGCAGACATGCCAACTTGCTGGCCAATTCATTTCCTATTTAATTTAAGTGGCAGATCTGTCTTCCCCTTTCAGGTATGTCTTTTGTCTACTGCACAACCACACTGGCAGTGCTCTGAGAGAGTCTGCAGTGGATCTCTGCAAGGATATTGACACAGCAGAGCCAGGAACCAAATCTACTATAATTTTCAGAAGAATCTCTTTGAAATAGAGAGCTGCTATCTAAGCCAGTGTCTGACATGAAAGCTCTTTTGGAGAATATTTTAAGAGCATTTTACAAATATTCATGAATTTGATGTTACTGTCGTATAATAAGTATATAACAATTGTCCTTTTTAAAATCAGAGCTTATTTCATATGTGGAGAAATATTTGGTTTACTTTGTGAGACCAAGCAAGTATTAATTATGAAATATATGTGGCATTATATGAAAATATTTTATTATTCGAATGCCACTTCCCAGTTTTTTCATTACCTCCATTAGTTTTACTCACATTTAAGACACTAGATTGTATTTAAATAGCAGAAAAACAAACCTCAAGTAGTTTATTTTAAAAGCAATGCTTATAAAGTTCAATTGTAAATGAAGCTGCTTTTAAAAGGAAGATAACATATCCATCACCAGGCACCCATGACACCTAACTAAATATTAATAGAAAAGCCATGGAATAAATGACTTTACATTTCAAATCACGACAAAGCTGATGCGCCAGGAAAATGTGTCCAGCGTGGAAACCATAATATAGGCAACTCCTCAAACTCTGACAGTCCTTAAGCAATGGAACAGTTAATATAGCACAGCAGAGTCCACAAACGTGCCAGCTACATCTCTGTGTCAGAACACATTAATTATAGCAGTCAGTTTACCTTTCTCCTTCATAACATTTTTGATTAAAATTTCACACATTACAATGGTATGTGTCTTTTCTACAAGCTGTGAAATTTACTCAGTCATCAATGGGTTTGAATTTTATTTCTAAGAAGCTTACAGTACATAAAAAGTTGACTTACGTTCCTAAATAGTGAAATCAAAGCCAGTTTCTTTTGGATAGACTTAGAATTTTATGCCAGCAGTGGTGTTTCAGAGAAAAACATTCATTAGTAATATTGTACCTCCAAAAGCAATAACTTCTCTCATAATATGTTGGCTCAAAATTTATAACTGCAAGGCTTAATTAAGCTGTAGATTATGGTTTGAAAGGTATAGTCAATGTAGTGAATCCCTGAAGATGAAAAATAAACAATAAAAGATAATCAAAACATTTATCTATTTAATGGATTTATATAGTTATGTTGTAAATGTTATTTAACAGATGTGCAAATAATAAAATAATGCAGTGATCATCGTGAACACATTCAAATCATTATTATCTAAATTGGCATACAATACTTCCTCCATGTTAACTCTTACAACTACAGAATATAAGTCTATCAATTTGAAATTCAATTATTTCTAAGGATGAAGCACTATAGTTTTGGTTTTTATACTTTTCTGAATGGTTACATAACACAAGACTGTTCTCCACTTAAAAATCAAGGATTTATTAAAGTAATCCCAAACCAAGATTTCTCCAGTGTACCATCATTTATCAAGTCTAAAGATTTTATCTATGTCAATTATATCCTGGAATTACTCTTCTTGAGGGATTCAGTTTTTAATAACTATTTAAAATTTTGAAATATGCATATACCTATCTACCTCCCAGCTACATCGACAAATGTGAATGAAGTTTCAGCTACCCTAGAGCTGCTGAAGATTATCAAGCATTGATAGGTTTTTTTCTCACTTAAAAATACAATGAATACCAAACATTTTTCTTACTGAAGCAAGTTTGTGATGCATTTATTAAAATCCTCAATGCCTGTGTTATATGAAAAATAAGCTTAAACACAAAAATGTGTAAAAAATAAGTACAAACACATTTCAGATTTCCTATTGAGCTTAAAAGTTCTTCGGATTCGAATGCCAGTGGGTATTTGTTGATTCTTCTTTCGACATGACATTGCCAATCTTCACGTTATAAGAACACACCTTTTGATAAGGAGCTAGTTGGATCCTAGTCAATTTCTTTGAATTTCAACAACAGTTTTACAAAATTTAGTAATCAATTTTGAAAATGGAACAATTTCAAAAGGAGAATATTCAAGCATTAATGTTTGATAATGATGGCTGTTATAGTAATCAAATTTAGAAAAAAATAAAATTTGGTTGAATGGTAGGCCATTGATTCAAAACCTCCTCCTAAGTGAAAGACTGTAAATGCCTTTTAACTTTCATGAATAATTGGAGTTGAATAGTTTATGAGGTAGAACTGGTCACTTCCCATAATACCTTGCCATTTGTAGACTTTCTAAGAGTGGTCATCCACAGTAACACACCCCTACCTGAACTAGGAATGAAAATGCCTGGGCAGCCTTCTCTTCAAATCACTGCCCAGTTTTCTGTGGAAGAAATCTTATTCCATTAATTATGAGACATTCCATTGTAAACCTAATTCCAAGAAGGTCACTCTAGTTAACCTATATCCTACATATTGAAATTTCAGCTCATTCTTTATTTTCTTTTCCTTGAACAAGATGAACTGCTATTCTCCATAAACTTGAAGGAAAGTGGTAGGCTACCTTTCAGTCTTCCCTTCTCTAAATCATTCAATCTGAACTCCCTTCACCTTTCTTCATAAAGTATGCTTTCAAATTCTCTGTTTATTTCTAACTTTTGTTTTCATATTTTCTTCATTTTTCCACATTTAGCTTAATGTGAAGATCTCAGATGTTAATACAGTCCCAACTTTAATACCACAGTTGTACAAGCACCAAACTGGCCATAGAATACTAAGTTTAAACATATTAACAAGCATTAAAACACAATAGTAAACACAAACGGCCATATAACCAACTTTCATATACTTTTCAAATATAATAGAGTTACTTACCTAAGAGCAAGTGTTAAAGAATGTTAGCAGACAACATAAACAGAGGTCATACCCAGACATTTACCAAGCAAAATAACTAACGTCAATAATAATATGTGATATTCTTCATTTCCAAGAAAATGATACGTTTGGATATCATTGAGATAGGTTGGGGGAAAGAAGCTGTACATTAGCAAGGCTATTCTTTTGCTGTTCATACAGCACTAGGAAGGTATCATTTCCTGACTGTTAACTCTACCAGGGTCATTTAGGAGAGAACATCCTTTCCCACGGCTAACTGAACTTTGTTCTCCTTGGGAAATGTACACAGACTACTGCTTTTCCTTATTCTCGCCAAGTTATACATGACCTGATTTCCCAATGTCCTATTCAATGAAATCCTGAATGCTTCCTTCTATTGCTTTGGGACCTGATATGTTGGATAATGTGACTCAGATCCCCAACATTAGATACTCTAAGAACACAGATTCGGTCCAACAGGATTTCAAGAGACTAGACTGGTTCTAGGACTCTCTCATTAAACCCAGGGCTTCGTCAATTAACTCAAAGAGATCACTATGGGTCAGTAATTCTAAAACTTTAATTTGTATCAGAATCACCTGGGAGGCTTGTTAAACCATACATTACTGAGGCCCTAAGTTCAGAGCTTTTAATTCAGTAGGTCTGGGGTGGGGTTCAAGAATTTGCACTTCTAATAAGTTCCCAGGTGATGATAATGCTTGTGGTCTGCAGACTCCACTTTGAAAACAATGGTGTAAGCTATTCCTAAACAGCCAAAATTCTAGAAGAGAGGACAGTTTCGGGCCTTCATGGAAAACCAACGAAAATGAATTGAGTTTGTGTCTTTCTTCATCAGATTTCTTGGTTTTAAGATATCCTTGGAGAATAATTTGGCCTCTAGAAATTCAGAATTTGTTTATGTGTTTGTGTTGTCCTCAGGGCAACATTTTTATAGGCAAGGGTCAGTATAGATGAGGATCTAGTTTTACCTAACATTATCTTCCCCTTTAGATGCCTTCCTTTCCCCCAGTTTTGTGTTATATCCCTACTCTCATAGAAACACAGAGGAAGCTACAACTCAGTAGCAGCATCTTCTGTAGATATGTGACCATGAGGACAACAAATGCCCTTTTATTCTCCAAACAGTTCAGGTAGCCAAGTAAGTGTCAAGAGTGCTAGCTTGTTCTTTCATTTTTCCTACAGACATGTATTAAACTCCTCCTCTATTCTCATACACCTGCCATGTGTATTAGGTACAAAGATCAGTTTGGGGTCTTAAATGTATAGTTTTAGTGGAGGAAACTGAATAACTTCCACTTGTATCACTTTACTATTAACAAACCATTTTTGCATGTATTATCAAATGTGATCCCCAAATATCCCTATGAGGTAAGAATCAAATTTAATTACTGGGATTCAAGTGTCTTGATTTAGTCTCATGAAATAGACTAAAGGATTTTCATGCAAATAATTTATTCAAAATGTCATCTAGGAAGTACAGTGAGAGAGTGGAAAATCAAGACAGATACAGGAGGAATCCTATAAATTAAAGTGCTTAAATGAGCAGACTCCTACTCTAAAATACACAATATCAGTTGGTCAAGAAATGATAATATTTTATCATCAAGAGGAAGATTTTTAACATTTCTTAAATGCTCCAACAATGTTACTTTTAAAAATTAGCAATTGTTTTCCCCTGCCAATTTTTGCATCAAAGCTGACCAAGCCTTTCCTACTCTGGAATTTTAAACAAAATCTAATTAAATCAACAAAGTTCACTGGATGGGGTTAGGCTGTTTCCTGAATGCACATTACTCTGCTGCTCTGCCTGGAAGCGCTCTCAGCCTTGTTTTCAGCTGACTTTTTCTCCTTGCTGGCCCTTGATCACTCTTAATGATCCCCAGCTGTATCAGTTCCCTGCCTGCTTTAACCCCAATTGGCCTGGTCTCACATCACTGCGGCATCTGGAGGACAAATGAAGCCAGGCTGACCAGCACCTCCTTAATGTAGTCCCAGATAATAGGTAGTAATAGACATATAAATGATTTCTTTTGTTCTATATGGGCTAAGAAAATTAATAATTCATGCATTTTTTGAAAAACTAAAAATTAAAGAAAAAATGCTGTGTGCTGTTAATCTGGATGTTACAATATCACTACTCCCCACCCCTCTCACTCACTTTGCTACTTAAAGATGTTTACAAAAACTGGCAACATAGAGCATTGTCTATGGCTGAAAGGTTGTAGATATCTGTCTGGAATTGGCGACAGATGTGCAACAGTTCTCTAACCTACTTATTTCTAAAACTTACACTTTTCCCAGGACTCCTATTTAGGAAAATCGTAGGCCATATTAGTAGTAGACCATATTATTTTATTTTAAAGTAAGTAGTAAGAAAGTATTAGAAAATCAAGTGTTAGACAAAATTGGCAGGGAGGGTAAGCTTGCCATATTTGACTATCATCTCATTATCAAAAATGAATCAACACCATTCATGCTATGTACAAATATTAATAGATGTAAACTTTGCTAAAGACTGGTAGGTAGCCAGGCATAGTAGCATGCACCTGCAGTTCCAGCATTCAGGAGGCTGAGGCGGGAGGATCACTGAAACCTAGGAGGTAGAGGTTACAGTGAACTATGATGGCACCCCAGCCCACGTGACAGAGCAAGAACCTATGTTTAAAAAAAAAAAAAAAAAAGACTGGGAGAGTTATTTGCAGTTAAGAAACTAATAAAAACTGGCCAGGCATGGTGGCTCACGCCTGTAATCTCAGCATTTTATGAGGCCAAGGCAGGAGGATGACCTGAGGTCAGGAGTTCAAGACCAGCCTGGCCAACATGGTGAAACCCCATCTTTACTAAAAATACAAAAATTAGCCAGGTGTGGTGGCAGGTGCCTGTAATCCCAACTGCTTGGGAGGCTGAGGCAGGAGAATCACTTGAACCCTGGAGGCAGAGGTTGCAGTGAGCTAAGACCTCACCATTGCACTCCAGCCTGGGCAAGAAGAGTGAAACTCTGCCTCAAAAAAAAAAAAAAAAAAAAAAAAAACCTAATAAAACTATTAATAAGTAAATAGTCAACACTCACACAGACATACCTGGAATGTTATACATCCCAGCTAATGTCAATCAACTGCCTAACTTAGTTCAAATTATTAGTTTCTACTTGCATTGTCACACATTTCCCAATATAGATTCTCATTAGAAATTGTTGTTGTTAAGAACCAATTATGTTTCTTAAAACATCACCAACAAAAAGCAAACAGATACACTTTGTCACTTTCCTTGGCACAGGAGAGAGTTTTGATTTGCCAACAGTCTCATGAGCAATGTCATCATCAACTTAAAAAGTCAGTCTCTCCATGACTAGCTTAGTCTCAATATTAAAACATGTTTACAGAGAAAGGAGAAACCACAGACTAGAAAAGAATGTTTTAAGGTATCATCCACTAGCTTTTCCAAGAATTTTCGTCAGCATGAACAATGGTAATATAATAAGCAAAACTTTACTGAAAACTTTATTTTACCTCATAGATACTGTTAATGTTCTTTAGTCAACTGAATATTCTGTTTTTGCGAAAATAAAGGCACGTGTGTTTAATTCAAGTGTCACCACATTTACGCTTTTACTTCACAGGAAGCCGCCCATGGTATGCGTCTATGTGTGTGTGTGTGTGTGTGTATGAAGTCTGTGCATTAGTGTTATTGTGTTGTATTCTAAAAGTATAAGTGTGTAGCTATACATGTAAATACATGTAGTATAAAATCACATTATACTAGTCAAGACTGAGTTCCAAGGTATATCTGTTCTTACTGCTTTGAAAAAATCTTAGAGATTAATACCTTTGAACTATGGTTTCAGCTGGATATATACTGATTTTGAGATGCCCTGTGAATTTATTTTTGTTACTCTGAGTTATGTGAAAAAATACGGAACCATTAAATAGTTATTGCATATGAGTTTAATCATTCCACTGCCTTTTCTATGGAAACCAGATCTTATTTCATATCCGTATGCTCTGAAGTCAATTTTGCACTTTGATATTTCTGCCACAGTACCCCTGTGAGAATTGAGTTGAAATCACCAAGAACAGAATTCAGCTTGAAGTTTTCACATAACTGGCTGGCAGAAAATTTGCCTATAATCTTATGCTTATGATATCACAGTTGGCTTCTCTGTGAAAGATTATCCTGTCAACACTGATTTCTACCACTGAGGAAGAACTGGTGGTTTTTTTTTTTTTTCTCTTCTTTCTTCCTTTTTTTCTGTTTTTGGTCGTTAATAGATCAAGGTTGCTTTGCCCCTAGCCTCTGAGATTTCATACTTCTTCCCACTTAAATCAGGTGTATGATGCAAAGCACTTTAGGACTCTGAAATGCAAAGACCTATGTAAATGCAAGATTTATTCATTCACCATAAGCTTATGAAGGCCAATGTCTGAACTTGACTTGCTGAAAGAATTTTTGCAGCAAATGGTTCAGAGTGCTCTTCATTCAGGTCTGCTGGGATAATGTGTCCAAAGTAAATACCCCAAAGGCCTTTCTTCCACTGAGTTCACCACCTGAATTATTCTCTCTCTGTGAAGAATTAATTTTCTAAATGCTTATGAATTTCAAACAAGAAATTGCATGGTACAAATTAATAAAGAGTTTAGCTGTAGGGCAATCAGTAGCACTTTCTAATCACACTCAATATACCCAAAGTACTCTTTTAAGATTCTAATAGTTCATCAAATGTATTCAAAGTCACATGGGCATGTCATCACACAAATACTTTTATCAGAAAAACAATTCTGAATTAATAGAATCAGAGACTTTCATTGCCAGGATGTGCATAGGGAGCATGTGATGAATGAGAACGAGCAGCATGTTTGCTGAAAGCACAACGGAAACTTACCATTCCCATCCCCTCAACACACTGGTGTCAGTGGATGTTCTGAGAAAGTTGACTTCACTTTTACTTTGAGTTAAACATTTACCTAAAATGATATCCTTAACAATTTACTCAGCACAGGATTAACATATTTGCTCCTACCTCTCTTCTTCTTCTATAACTTTTACCTTTTTTTTCCTCTTCCATTTTCTTTCTCTTTGATAACCTCAGATGTAAAGGAAAAAGTTAAATTTCTCAGTTTATGACACATTATCGTCTTCCATCTCTGTTAAATCTATTTGTTTTGTTCTTCATTGTCTACATTTTTCTTTTTCTTTTCCTCTTCCCAATAGGCATGCACTCTAAATATAAAGGTAAATAGATATGTAAGAATCCTTAAAAAGATTGTTTTGAGTGCATCAAGATATTACATTTATGTGATGCCTGTTATACTATAGTCTTTTTTTTAAAATTTTCTAGGTTTTGTGTGTTTGTTTTTTTCCCTCAGCCCTAAGTTTTAAAGCTTTTTCTCCCTCTAGTTACTTCTAGTTAATTGTTTCTGATTGCTGCATTGTATTTCATTGTGGGCATATACACATTTACTTACCTGTCTCCTTATTGATGGATTCTTAGATTGCTTCTGCCCTCCCCGCTAAGCACACAGTAATGCACCCTTGTATATAACCCCTTATGAACCTAAGCAAGCAAGAGTTTGTCTGGAGGACACAAGCAAGGGTAGAATTGTGAGGTCCCATGGTAGAGAAATTTGCACAATGCATTTCATGTGTAGTAGCATATTACTACAGGTAGAGAATCACTTTCTTCTTCTTCTTCTCTTTTTTTTTTTTTTTTTTTTTTTTCTTTCTGGAGCCTCTGTATAGTGGTTCCATCATGGCTCACTGCAGCTTTGAACTCCGGGACTGAAGCAATCCTCTCACTTCAGCCTCCCAAGTAGCTCGGAATACAGGTGCACACCACCACAAGGGGCTCATTTTTATATTTTTTATAGAGAAAGGGTTTTGTCACGTTGCTAGTCTAGACTCAAACTCCTAGGCTCAAGTGGTACTCTCGCCTCAGCCTCCCAAAGTGCTAGGTTACAAGCAGGAAACACCATGCCCAGCTGAAGTATTGCTATTTTAATTTGCATTCTTCTCCTTACTAATAGCAATTTTCTATCTGCCCATTTTTCTAGTTTGTTTCCTATCTTACTGTTTTTATTTTGCAAGTTCTTTATTAAGTGTAAAATATGATCCTGTTTTGTATTTTTGGAGATGTTTGTAAGAAATCCTTCTGTACTTCATTACCACAAGGATGTTACCCTATTTGGTAGTGACATCACTTTTAACATTTACATGAAAATTTGTAGATTAATATACCTAAGTAATACTATCTTAATAATCTTATATTTGGACCTTCAAAATTTTATTTGCAAATTTTGCTCTGATTTATTTATAAACTATTATTTGGGTCTGGAGCTATTCCACGTCTTTTTATTAGGAGGCTTCCATTCCAGCACTAACCACTAACTACTTTTTTTTTTTTTTTTTTTTTTTGAGACAGAGTTTCATTTCTGTCGCCCAGGCTGGAGTGCAGTGATATGATCTCAGCTCACTGCAACTTCCGCCTCCCAAGCTCCAGCAATTCTCCTGCCTCAGCCCCCTCAGTAGCTGTGACTACACGTGTACACCACCACACTCATTCATATCATTGGTTACTTTCATGTTTATATTTTGAAACAAACATCTCTAAATTATATTCCCTGAGATTATATCTAAATGGTGATGGCTGGCACGGTTTTATAAAATCATCTTATAAGTGATTAGAAAGAACAGTTTGATTTTTTTACCCCTATAATTTCTTTCATAATGTATGAGAATTTCCTGGGTTTGTGGAGTTTATGACTCTTGATTTGAGAAATTTTGTATTCTTAAGGACATTAATTAAAACTCAGAATCCATACATAAAGGCTGGAAGAACAACATTCGTAACCTTTATTGTGAGTTTTACATTCACCCTTTCATTACTGTGACAGGCAAAGACCAGCTGGGTGGGGGAGACCCTGACCCAGTGGCACTAGAGGAATGAAAGTCACACACACAGAAATATAGTGGTGTGAAGTGGGAAATCAGGGGCTCTTACATCCTTCAGAGCTGACAGCCGGGAACAGAGATTTACCCACGTATTTATTAACAGCAAGCCAGTCATTAGCATTGTTTCTATAGATATTAGATTAACTAAAAGTATCCCTTATGGGAAACGAAGGGATGGGTGGAAATAAAGGGATGGGTTGGGCTAGTTATCTGAAGCAGGAACATGTCCTTAAGGCACAGATCGCTCATGCTATTGTTTGTGGTTTTAGAACGCCTTTAAGCGGTTTTTCCACCCTGGGTGGGCCAGGTGTTCCTTGACCTCATTCCGGTAAACCCATAATCTTCCAGCATGGGCGTTATGGCCATCATGAACATGTCACAGTGCTGCAGAGATTTTGTTTATGACCAGCTGCGGAGACAGTTTATGGCCAGATTTTGGTGGGCCTGTTCCCAACAGTGACAGAGTGGGAGAATGTGATTAGTGAGTAGTTTTTCCACCAACTTGAAGAGTTCCATCACTGTCCTGCTCTGAAGGATGGAGGAAAGTGGCAAGAGTCTGTGGAAAAGGAACAGCAGGAATTCAGAGTGAAGAAGATGTGGACTGGGTCTCCAGTGAGTACTTACTGTGGGTAATTTTCTCAGTTGTGCATATGAGTTTGCTTTGATCCTTCCAAACACCATTACATGGATCTCCCTTGTGACAGCTAACATATATGTGCAAGAAAGTTACCTGTGATGAGGGGTGTGATCCATAACCATTGCATACAACAAAGCAAATTGGTCCACACAGTAGTGAACTCTTGACCTTGGGTTTACTAGCTATGTATTCTCACCAGTTGAGCAATCAGCCATGGATATATACAGGAAATGTGTCCTGCTGAACTTTAATGCCACTTCTTGATCAAAACTCAACTTGAGAAATTAGCCAGACAATCCTTACACTGGAGAGCATGAAAGAGGGATAGCAATACAAGATCATTCTCAGTATTCAGTTCATGTATATAACACTGACTAATAGCAGATCATCTTTTGGGGTTTAACACTATTTGTGGTTTGTGAGTATCTAATTTGTTTAAATTCATTATGTGTTTTCAGTTTAGGTTAGTTACATATTTTCAGAATCAGTTTTTTTCATGGATCATGGATGAAAAGTCATCAACATAGAACAATTTTTAGTAATAATATAAAAATTGTTCATGGCTAGATTTGTTTCATCAACTCTAAAGTGCTTCAGAAATTACAGATGAACCATGAAAAACATCATGATTTTATTATATTTTACATGCTATATTGTATTAATTTTAATGCAAATATATTTATTGAAATATAAAATTTGGATATTCTCTCTTCTTACAAATGAAATTTAAATTACATTATACAATGCAAATCACGATTAGACATATCTTTCTAAAACTAATTGTTGAGCAATATCAACATATCTTCTAGAAGAGAAACTAAAATATACTATGGGAATAATTGTACTTTCAATAAACTAAAGTTTATAGTGACATAGAAGACAGTGTTGTTTGGAAATCAAGATATATTATAGAATACTCTTCAAGTTTTCAAGTTGGCATCTTGACTTATTAAAATGGTAATAAAAATTGTGAGGCTTTTGGGAGTACTTTCATTATATTATACTGCCTCCATTAACTGGAATACAGAGGAAATGAGGAATTCTTACTTAAACCAGAATAAAATAGAGTTAAGTCATATTAAATAACCATTTGTGTAAGACAGAAATAGTTAAATATTAGCTATTTTATATGGTTCAGTGTAATAATTTTGGCTTTGATTTTTGTTGGCTATTGGTCACTTTCCTATTTAAATAAACGTAACTTTTTACATACAAAACTTGTTTATTTTCATATGTCTTTTTCTTTAAAAATCAAGTATAAAAAAGAGGAACTCAGTGAAACTGTGTGAAAGTTAATTCTAGCTATAATTGAGAGATTAGTGTATCGAAATTGAAATCATTTTACACATTTACAATGTTTTGTAACAAACGTGGAGGACTGAGTATTGGTATTCGATGTGAAATTTTTCTTAAAAGTTCGAATTTGCAGATTTTCCAAGCTTTTCAAGAATATCTGAGCATTCTCTCGTACTAAGTTTTAAAAAAGTTATGCACATAACACAGACAGGGTAAGTTGATAGCTGTATAGAAAATATTATTTTATCTGTGTGCATATAAATGATTACTACATAAGTTTATAGAGTATGTATGAAAAGTTGTCAAGTAATGTAAACACATAAAGGTGGATAAAATGAGAGTAGATGACTTTCAAAATGGGATTTTTTTTGCAGTATATTGAGTACTGTTCTCTTTCAAATGCTTTTTTTGTTTGTTGCTTTTGAAGCTGGGAGGTGTGGGGCAAGAAAGATCATGAAATAGAGGTGTGAAAATTCAGATAGCAGTTAATTAGTTTAGTTAGACTGTTAACACAAACATAATGGATTTTCAGCTTTTTCTCTGTTTTATCCTGTGACTTCAGGCAATTATACACCATCATTTCTTGAAGAAGTTATTGTACATTATTTTAGAAAATGGACTACTTGCACACTTAAGCCCAATCTAATTAATTCAATTTATTAAAATTGTTTATTCATCTTAAATCTAATTGAGCCTACTATAACCGTAATTGAGCTCATTCATATAGTATTATCTTTGATGTCAGAGTAATTCATCTTTTCCCCCATTGGTACTAGTAAAAAAAATTGGACAATATATAATTTAAAAATATTAATGTTATCAAAGATAGATTACATGTAACTATTCTAATCTGCCTGGCTCTGAAAAGTAATCCACATTTGGATTTTGTATTTTATATGAGTGTTTAACATTTCTTTTTGACATTTCATGATTTACCTTTTATTTTCTTCTACTGAATACATTGGAAACATCAAAAAATGGGAACTGATTAAAACAACATATATTTTTGAAAAATAAGACAATGGGGTAAAGATGGGGACTTTCAGGAGTAATTGCTATTTCCTTCTATTATGGAAACATGTATAGAAACTTCCCTTATTCAGCCTAAGGAACTCATTTGTTACCAAGAATGATAACTCTACCTTGACTTTTCCTTTTTTCTGAATTTCAAAACACTGCCTTGCTCAAACCCATTTGTATCCAGTGTTGCTACAAACTCACTCCTAGAGATGGGTATAAAAGAGACACCCTAAGATTCCTGAATTTTAGGAAGTCTTAGACTTCTGCAACAATTCATTTGGACAACATTAATTTATTCAAGTTTGTTACTCTCTAAACTTTTAGTATTTATTTTGGAGAAAAGAAATCATCTGAAATACTCCTCATACTGTATATGAAAAAAAAAAAGAAGTGCATAGTCTTACTGGGGAAAATGAACATGACATTTAAGTAAAGACACGAATATAATAATATTCTTGACATTACTACAACTGTCACATAGCTCTGAAAGCAGCACCCTGTTCTCAGTTTTCACAGTGATTGCATCAATAAACTAGGAAACAAGTAAATATTTGCAACCAGCCCAAGGATACATGTATAATCCTTGAGAGGGAGATAAACATGGCCAGCCACAACTAGAGATATCCATTACTTTATGAGTATCACTTTCTCTTGGCTCAAAGTGTCAATAAATCTTAGAATATTTCTAAGATATACAACAGATATAACATTATGGTTGGCTGGTTTTTCTATGTACTAATATAATTGGCCACAATTATCAGGGGGAACTTTAATAAAAGGAAAAAAATTCCTCTTATGCATTCTCAGTGTTCCAAAGTATTTTTATAACACCATTAGAGGACTCAAATGGATTCTCTTTCTTACTTCTGAAATAAATTACAGTTTGGATCAGGAGGGAAGAAGTAGGACTATAAAGGGGAAAACTATAAGAAACATTGCAGAAAAACAATTACTTGTATAAGACTAGGTGACTTACCAAGTCATATGCCGGGGATGAAAAAGAAGGACATATGAGAGATGATTCCAAATTTTCTCCTATTAGAGTGTGCTTAAATCTACTTTCTTTCTCTTCCCCATTTAGAGCTAGGCAGCTAAATTGAGATTAAACTCAATTTAAACTTCTGCATGATAATGTGCAAATGCATTTCCACTAATTTTTAAAGAAATATTTTATGTATTTTATTTAAGGTATATTGAATTTGGAATGATGGTGTTAACACCAGCTGGAGATATCTATCAGGCAGGACTGAAGCTCAGCAGAGTGTGTGGTCAACCACCTCTTAGAGTTATGAGGAAGCAGATATAAGAAGACATTCAATAAGACACAGTGCCAAAGTTCACCATCACTTTTAGGGCGATTAGTTACCTAATTTAAGGCTTCTTCTTGGATTAATATTATGCCAATGACTAATATATTATTAAAATTTCTCTTTGATAAACACATTTTTAAGCAAAAAATAAATTATTCCTAAATACTTGATATATATGAAAACCTTTGTCTAAACTCATATTCTCAAAAGCTAGGAAAGACACAATTTGAAAGAGTGTTGATAGTGACAAACTCAGTTATCTGAAAGACATATACAGGCTGCCCAGGTCTTGCAATCTATTACCACATAGCATAATGCTGTCTACATTGACTGGGCCAGAAATACTTCATTTCACTAGATCACAATCTTATAAGACAGCCTTGTCATTTTAATTTGTCACTCTTTGTTTCCTATATCTCATTGAAGTCTCATCTCTTAGCCAAGTGCCATAGGCTACCACTCTTAGAAAAAAAAAAAATCCCATCACACTGAATAAGAAAAGGAAAGTCACTAAGAGAAAGTTTGTATCTAAAGACGCTGCTATAGATTCCATTCCCACAGGCATAGCAGGTGGTATAAATACAATCTAAACTGAGACAGAAAAATGAATTGTTGCTTCTATTTCCTGTCTCCAGTGTCTCTGGGAATGTTATATCTTCTTCTTCTACACAGCTATTGATTTCATCAATAGCTTATCATCCACAGAGCAAAGAGGAAGGGGAAAAAGGAAATAAGAGTATAGGAGGGCTAACGTCTGATATGTGGTCTGAGCCTAAAAAAAAAAAAAAAAAGGTGTGCAATTTTGAATTAATAAGGACTAAAAGCATACCTACTCCAGATATTCTTCCTGTTGATGTAAAAAAATAGGTCATTGTTTTTTTTATCAAACTTTCAACCTTTATCAAGAAGTGGCATACAAATATGAGACACTTTTATTAAGCATTTATGGTATTCAATAAACACAATATAAATATCTTACTGCATTCTACTGGTGCATTTCTCCATTCCCCTTCATGTAAAGTTAATTTATTTTTTTCTTGATCAATAATACCCTTCTCTTGTTTTTTATGCTTTGGAACAGCAATCATGGGTCCCCGCTGAGATTCCTATAACTCTTTAAAAGCATCAGTTGGTTTCACCACCGGAGAACTGGAGCTAGCACTATCTGTATGTTTAACATACATTCCTTTCATCAAAATTCTTTACTTCCATTGGGCTTTACTTGAAGATATTTTGCCTTCATATGAGGGATTTAATTCATGACAGCATTTGCCAATTTTTTCTGTAGCAGAGAAGATGATTACAGAATAAGTACTCATTCCTCCGTCCCACTAGGCTTTCTTTTCCTTCTCTTTCCCTACGCGATTCGCTGCTTGCCCAGTGAACTCCCACACATTCAACAAAGAACCAAGACTTCCAACATTACTGGAGACAACTGGGAATTTGGCAGGGCTGTTAAAACTGGCTGGCCCTTTTCTCTAAGACTAGAAAAAAACCCTCCAAAAACAAGACACATCTTCAAAACAAATCAAAGTAACAGCAACCAAAAAATGTCAAATTTTTAAACTATCTATCTAAAATCTTTGTGCCATCCCTTACATTTCTTCATACCTCACTCACTGAGAAACCCTTATATGGAGCTATAAAAATGAATAAAAATTAATGTGAAACAAAGTGACTTAATGTTTGTGTGAATGCCCACTAATAGTTTCATGAAGTATTAATGAAAAGTACATATTTAAACCATAATTTAAGAACTAAAATTTGATATTAGAATAATATGTATTTAATTGTTCAGATGCCTTTCATATATGCGCTACTTGTCTTAAACTACATGCTTTTAGAGGTTAAAGACCACATATGTTTTACCAGTTCTGCATGCCATTAGGTGCAGGTAAGATGCATGAAAAGGGCTTTTATGTGATGATCTGATACTAAAATTAAAACGTGTGTATTAACCTAAAGAGAAAATGAGTAAGATAATGAGTAAAGAGAAAATGAGTAAAATTAGTAAAATAGAGCTGGATATTAAAGACCAGAAAACAGGATTTAATTCTAGTCATCCTCAGGAGCAAAGTTTTTTGGGTTCAGTGCTTCCTCTAGCTTATTGTCATTCTCTCACTCTGCATCTGCTAGTACTGCAACATTACTGAGGCCTCCACTAATTTATGCTTTTAGAGTATAGAATTATAGCATGAGAAAATACTGTTATAGCAAGTTTTACCCTACAAGGATGTAAAAAACCAAAATTAATAAATTGAATATTTAATATAAATATGCACAGGTAGACATTAAACAAATGTTTCCTAATAAAGTTAGCTACATATCTGCATGTCCACCTGCTCAAAGAACTATAGAAGCGTCAGGAAAAACTAGAATGTAAACCATGTTTCTAAAAAATGATAGAATCAATGAGTTGTACAAAAACATAAGCTGATGAAAGAACATAAAAATTTAAGTTTTCAAATTTCTTTTACAGCACATATTCATTTATCAAGTGAATCTGTTCAGTTGAAAGTGATGATATAAACAATGAGAATCATACAAATGGAAAACAAAACAAAGTAAATGTGTAGTCATCAAAATTCTGGATCATAAACTTGTAGAATGAAGGACTTAGGTTTTTTCCCTAGTATATGGTAAGACCTCACTTAATGTCTTCGATAGGTTCTTGGAAACTGCTACTTTAGGCAAAACGATTATAATGAAACCAATTTTATCATAGCCTAATTGATATAAACGGGAATTCAGTTCCTACAGCATATTTCTGGTCACAAAAACATCACCAAACTTCTAAAGACCCAAAATGCTGCCAAGATTGAACACTGAAATAAATGTGAGCTACACATACATTTAAGAGAGATTAATAAAAACAAGTAAGACAATTACCCAATTTATGGTGAATCAGTGAGTGACGATAGTAATAGTGGTAGTGAGCTGAATCAAGGAATAAATGTTTGCGTCCCAAGAAAAGACACAAACAGACATGGGGAGAAGCTGAAACTCCACACAGACTGTGGCCCGCAGGGAATCAGTCTTTTGTCTCATCAACGTTACAATGAAATGATGGTGAACTAAATGACATTATTGCAAAACCTGTGTAGTATACATTTGTTTAAATAAGTGCCATAGGTAATAGTATCAGTGTTCATTTTTAATGGATTTATTGAGATAAGTAATTTACATACTATAATAGTCACCTATATAAATGTACAATTTAATGATATTGGTATATTATTTATGAAGATGTACAAACATCACCAAAATCCAGTTTTAGAACATTTCTACCACTCAAAAAGTTCCCTTGTGCTCCCTTTGCAGTTAATCCATACTCTCATGCCCAAGTCCCAGGCAACCAATGATGTGCTTTTGGTCTCTCTAAATATACCTTTTCTAGACATTTTAAATAACTGGGATCATATAATATGCAGTCTTTTGCATCTGGCTTTTTTTTTACTGAGCATAATGGTTTTGATGGTCATGTGTCAGTAGCTCATTCCTTTTAATTGCTAAATAAGGTTGCATTGTACACATATACCACATTTTATCCATTTATTAGTTAGTGGACATTTGGATTGTTTCTATACTTTAGTAATAAAGAATAATGTTGTCATGAACACTTGTGTACATATCTTTGTGTGAGAGTACATTTTCATTTCTCTTGGATAGATTCCTAGGAAATGTATTTCTGGTTCATATGCTAAGTTAATGTTTACTTTCTAAAAAACTGCCAAAAGGTTTTCTGAAGTGCCTGGGACATTTTACATTCCTACCAGCGATATGTGAGAATTCCAGTTTCTTCAAATCTTTGCCACCACTTGATATTGTGTGTCTGTTGGATTACAGCCATCTGAGTGGATGTGTCATAATCTCTCATTGTGGTTTTACTTTGCGTTTTTCTTATGACTAAAGATGTTGAGCATATTTTGATGTAATGTGTGCTATTCACATGTTTTCTTCAGTGTAATTTCTATTAATATATTTTGCCTTTTTAAAAATTGTGTTGTAGGTCTTCCTTTAATTGAGTTGTAAGAGTTCTTTACATATGCTAGATACCATTACTTTATCAGGCACATGACTTGCCAAATTATCTCCCAGTCTGTGGCTTGTCTTTTTATTTTCTTAATCATGTTTTTTGAAATAGTTTTTAACTTTGGTGGTTTCAATACATCATTATGTTCTTTTATTATGGATCATGCTTTGTGTCATATCTAAGGATGCATAACCCAAAATTATGAGGGTGTTCTATATTTTTTTCTATGTGTATTTAGAGGTTTTATAGTTTTCACTCTTATATTTAGGTCTGAAGTCTATTTTTAATTAATTGTGGTGGTGTAAGAAGGAGTCAAATTTTTTTAAGTTGATTAATTAATACACGTGGATATCCAATTGTCCCAGAACTACTTTTTTTAAAAGGCTATCCTTTTCCCATTGACTTTTTGTCATCTTTATTGAGTTATCTTTATTTGTAGACTCTAAATTCTATCTTCCTTTCCTTGTGCCAGTACTATACTGTCTTATATGGTTTTAATAAGTTTTTAAACCAGGTATTGTTGTTTTCTAACTTTCTTCTTTTTAAAAATTATTTTGAGTCAGGGAATGGTGGTTTACACCTGTAACTCCAGAACTTTGAGAGGCCGAGGCAAGAGGATCATTTGAGGCCAGGAATTCAAGACCAGCCTGGGCAACAAATCAAGACTCTATTTTACAAAAAAGATTTTAAAAGTTAGCCAGCCATGGTGGCACACACCTGAGTCCCAGCTACTCAAGAGTCTGAGGTGGGAGGATCACTTCAGCTCAGGAGTTTGAGTCTGCAGTGAGTTATAATAAATCATACCATTGGCCAGGCACAGTGGCTCACGCCTGCAATCCCAGCACTTTGGGAGGCCGAGGCGGGCAGATCACAAAGTCAGGAGATCGAGACCATCCTGGCTAACATGGTGAAACCCCGTCTCTACTAAAAATACAAAAAACAAAAATTATCCGGGCATGGTGGTGGGCACCTGTAGTCCCAGCTACTCGGGAGACTGAGGCAGGAGAATGGTGTGAACCCGGGAGGCGGAGCTTGCGGTGAGCAGAGATTGCACCACTACACCCCAGCCTGGATGACAGAGTGAGACTCTGTCTCAAAATAAATAAACAAATAAATAAATAAATAATACCACTACACCCCATCGTGGGTGATAGAGATCTCAATTTTAAAAAAAATTTTAACTACACTAGCACTTTGATTTTTCATACAAATTTGAGGATCAGCTTGACGATTTCTATCAAAAGAGTTTGCTGGCATGTAATAGGAATTACAAAAATTGTTGAGATCAATTGGGAGAGAATTGTCATCTTCACAGTATTGAGACTCAACCATTGAACAAGGGAAATCTCTCCAGTTATACCAATCTCCTTTAATATTTCTCAGCAATGTTTTATAGTTTCTAGTATATAAGTCTCGAATTTTCTTTCATTAATTTTATTTCTAAATATGTTGTTCTTTATGATGGTATTATGAATGGAAATGTTTTCCTAATTATATATATATATTTTTTTTCTAGAGGTTTTATATAAACCTGGGTGACAGTGAGACTCCGTCTCAAAAAAAAAAAAAAAAAAAAAAAAAGAATATATACATATATAGAGAGAGCAACAAATTTGTGTGGATTCCTTAGGATTTTCTGCATAGGAGACTATATCTGCAAATAAAGCCAGTTTTACTGTTTTCTGTAAACTTTATATGTTTTAATTTCTTTCATTTTTTTCTCATCTCATTGCACTAGCTAGAACCTCCAGTACAACGTTAAATAGAAGTGGTGAAAAAATGGACATCCTGGATTTGTTTATACTTGTAGAAGGAAAACATTTTGTCTTTTACCATTCAGAATAATGGTAGCTTTGTGGGTTTTAGATGCCATTTATCATTTTATAAAGTTCCTATCTATTACTAGTTTTTTGAAAGATTTTATATACATAGCTGATGGTTTGTTAAATGCTTTTCTCCCTCAGTTTATTTGATCATGCGTTATTATTTTTTTAGTCTGTTAATATGGGGAATTACTTTGAATAGATGTTTAATATTGACCAGCTTTGCATCATGGAATAAACCCCACTTGATTTGGATATGTGTGTATATATATTTGGACTTTTATTTTGAGGTAACTTTAAGTTCACATGCAATTGGAAAAAATAATACAAAGAGGTTTCTTGTACCCTTTGTGTAATTCCACCAATGGTAACATCTTACAAAACTAAATTACAGTATGGCAAAGAGAATATTGGCATTGATACAATCCACTTATCTTACTCAGATTTCCCAAATTTTAGTTGTTTTTAATTATGTGTGTGTTTGCATGTGTAGATGTTCAGTTCTATACAATTTCAACACATGTAAGTTTGTATATCAAGCATCACGGTCAAGACGCAGAAGAGTTTAATCCCTTGAGTTACCCTTTTATAATCACACTCAATCTCCTCCTTCTTCCCATTATGCCCTAACCCTTGGCAACTGATACTCTATTCTCTATTTCTGAAATTTTAACTTTTCAAAGTGTTACATGAATGGAATAATAAACTATTCAATCTTTTGTAATTGCCTTTTTCACTCAGCATACATTCCCCAAATCCATCCATATTCTTGTAGTTCATTCCTTTTTATCTGAGTAGTATTCCATGGTAGACATATATCTCAGTTTGTTTCATCATTCACTCTTTGAAAGACATATGGGTTGTTTTCTGTTTGGGACTTACAAGAATATGACAGGTAAGAACATTCATATACAGGTGCTTGTATAAACACAGGTTTTTATTTTTCTAAAGAAAACGCTAAGACAGCATTTTTCAGTTCAGTAATTGCATGTTTAAAGAGATTGCCCAGGAGAATGGCGTGAATCCCGGAGGCGGAGCTTGCAGTGAGCCGAGATCGCGCCACTGCACTCCAGCCTGGACGAGAGAGTGAGAATCCGTCTCAAAAATAAATAAATAAATAAATAAATAAAATAAAATAAAACAAGAAATTGCCAAACTGTTATCCAAAATGCTTTGTGAATATTTTCTTCCAGTCTGCAGTTGTCTTCTAAACCTGTTAACAGAATCTTTCAGAAAACACGCTTTTAATTTTGATGAAATCCAACTCATCGATCTATTTTTTTTTTTTTTTTTTTTTTTATGAATAGTAGTAGTTTTGATGTCAAGGCTAAGAATTCATTACCTTGCCCTAGGTACTAAAGATTTTCTGCTTTATTTTCCTAAAGGTTTTATAGTTTTAAATCTGAGAGTCTGTGAGATATTTGGGGCTAACTGTTGTGAAAGCTATAAAGCTTAGAAAAAAAATTGGGAGATTTTTGCCATGGAGTTTCAGTTGCTCCAGCATCAAATGTTTAAATGGGTGCCATACTCCACTGAACTAAATTGCATTTTAGCCTTCTGTTGTTTTCTACCACTTTGGTCAAAAAATTCTGTATAATTTCAATAGTTATCATTGTTGAGGTTTATTTATTTATTTATCATTTAGGTTTATATATGAGGATATTGTATATTTTGTACCTGTTCTACAGATACTTGAAAAGAATGTATATTCTGCTATTTTAAATGGGCATTTTCTATAAATGGCAATTAGATCCTATTGCTTGATGGTATTATTGAATTCTATACCATTACTGATTTTTGTCTCTCATTTTTCTATTATTTGTTAAGAGAAGAATGCTGAAATCTTGAGCTATTATTGTGAATGTAGCTATTTCCCCTTTCAGTTTTATCTCTTTGCTTCACACATACTCTTCTGTTGTTTGGTGCATTCACATTTAGGAATACTATGTTTGTTTTTTATTTTAACATTTGTTTTCTTTTTAATTTTACTTTAAGTTCTGGGATACATGTGCTGAACATGCAAGTTCATATATAGACACATAGGTATATATGTGCATGGTAGTTTGCTGCACCTATCAACCCATCTTCTGGATTTTAAGCTCCGCATGCATTAGGTGTTTGTCCTAATGCTCTCCCTCCCTTTACACCCTAACCCCAACAGGCCCCAGTGTGTGATGTTCCCTACCCTGCGTCCATGAAGTTTTCATTGTTCAACTCCCATTTATGAGTGAGAACATGTGGTGTTTAGTTTTCTATTCCTGTGTTAGTTTGCTGATAATGATGGCCTCCAGCTTTATCCATGTCTCTGCAAAGGGCATAATCTCATTCTTTTTTATGGCTGAATAGTATTCCATGGTGTATATGTGCCACATTTACTTTATCCAGTCTATCACGATGGGCATTTGGCTTGGTTCCAAGGCTTTGCTATTGTAAATAGTGCTGCAATAAACATATGTGCATGTGTCTTTATAGTAGAATGATTTATAATCCTTTGGGTATGTACCCATTAATGGGATTGCTGGGTCAAATGATATTTCTGGTTCTATATCCTTGAGGAATCACCACACTGTCTTGTGCGCCTAGAAAACTTTGTTTTCTTAATAAATTGACCCTTTGTCATTATCAAATATTTATCTGTCCCAGATAATCTGCATTGTTCTGAAATCTATATCTTATAGTAATATAGCTATTTCTATTTTCTTTGGATTAATCTTTACATGATATGTCTTTTTTTATTTTTACTTTTAAGCTATTTATACCATTATATTGGAAAGGATACTATTTTAGATAGGGTCTCAATTATTTTCACAATTTACACTTAATGTAATTACATTAGATGGTTTTATAAATTTTGCTTACATCATCTAACAGAATTTAGAACATTTAAGAAGAGTAAAATAATCTGTCATATTTATGCATATTTTTGTTCTGTCTATTGTTTTCTTCTTTCTTCCTGATGTTGACAGTGTATCCTTTTACCATTTCCTTTCTGTTTAGAGAATTCTCTTTAGCCCTTCATTTAGGATAGTTTGTCTTAGAACCTGAAACTGTTTGATATCTTCATTCCTGAATGATAATTTCACAGGATTTTTTTTCCTTTTAGCATTTGAAAACTATTGTGCTAACTTCCTCTGGTTGTTATGG
Source organism: Macaca fascicularis (assembly GCF_037993035.2). Taxonomy (NCBI): domain Eukaryota; kingdom Metazoa; phylum Chordata; class Mammalia; order Primates; family Cercopithecidae; genus Macaca; species Macaca fascicularis. The sequence continues at coordinate 58,777,477 of NC_088386.1, forward strand.
TTTGTTGTTAAAAAACAACAACAACAAAAAAAACCTGTTGTCATTTTACTTGTTTCTTTCCTGTAGAAATGGCATGATTTCTCTCTGACTAATGTCAACATTTTCTTCTTCTTTTTTTTTTTTTTTTCCAGAAATTTGACATGGAGATGTCTTGGTATAGATTTCATTGAAGTTACCCTGTTTGTGGTTTGCTCAGCTCTTGAAACTGTAGGAATATACTTCCTGGAAATTTGGGGGATTTTTTAGCTATTGTTTCTTTGAATGCTTTTTTGGCCACACTCTTTTTCTCCTGTCTCTGAGACTGTGATGACACAAATGTTAGATCTTTTGTTGTTGTCCCACCTTTTTTAAAGATCTTATTCATTTTTTCCATCTATTTTCTCTGTTGTTTGGATTGAGTGATTTTTTATTGTTCTATACTTAAGCTCACTGATCCTTCTCTTTTTCTTATTCTGATGTTGAGCTCATTCATTGAGTTTCTATCTCAGTTACTATATTTTTTAGTTCCAAGATATTCATTTAGTCTTTCTTTCCTCTTCTATTTCTTTTCTCAAAGACTTTTATATCTTTGATGAGATTTCCTACTTTTTATTTTTACAAGCATGTTCATACTTGGTAGTTGGAATTCTTTTGTTAGCTGCTAAAAATTCATTATCAAGTCATTCTAATGTCTGTGTCATCTCAGTGTCCATTAAGACAACACCTTTTCTTACTCAAGTTAACATCTTGATGATTTATATGAGAAGCTTTCTATTCAAAGCTGGATATTTATGAATTATTTTATAAGACTGAATCTTACTTATATTTTGTGTTTTGTCAAGCTTCCTATGACAATAATCTTACAAGAGATGAGGCAGCACTGCCTTGTTATTTCAAGCAAAACTACTGGTTTTCCTCTCCACCTAAAATGACACCTGTGTTTCAGAAGGACTCCTTATGATATTGGTCATAAACGCTTTGCCTAAGCCAACGTCTAGAGGAGTTTTACCAATCTTATCTTCTAAAAATTTTATGATTTCAGTTCTTAGATTTAAGTCTTTGATCCATCTTGAATTGATTTTTGTATAAGGTGAGAGATGAGAATCCAGTTTCATTCTTTGACATGTGACTTGCTGGTTATCCCAGCACCATTTGTTGAATAGGGTATCCTTTCCTTCACTGCATTTTTGTTTGTTTGTTTGTTTGCTTGATCAAAGATCAGGTGACTGTAAGTATTTCACTTTGTTTCTGGGTTCTCTGTTCTCTTTCATTGGTATACATGCCTATTTTTTTTTAATACCAATATCATGCTTTTTTGGTAACTATAGCTTTATAATATAGTTTGAAGTCAGGTAATACGACGCCTCCAGGTATGTTCTTTTTGCTTAGCCTTGCGTTGGCTGTGCAGGGTCTTTTTTGGTTCCATATGAATTTTAGGGTTGTTTTTTCTAGTTCTGTGAAGAATGATGGTGGTACTTTCTTGGAAATTGTATTGAATCTGTAAATTGCTTTTGGAAGTGTGGTTATTTTCACAATATTGGTTCTACCAATCCATGACCATGGGATGTGTTTCCATTTGTTTATATCACCTATTATTTTTTTCAGTAGTGTTTTGTAGTTTTCCTTTAGAGATTTTTCACCTTCTTGGTTGGGTATATTCCTAAGTATTGTATGGGATGGGATGGGATGGGATGGGATGGGATGGGATTGTATTTTTTGCACCTGTTGAAAAGGGATTCAGTTCTTGATTTGATTATTAGCTTGGTCATTGTTGGTGTATCGCAGTGCAACTGATTTGTGTACATTGACTTTGTTTCCTGAAACTTAGCTGAATTTATTTATCAGATCTAGGAGCTTTTTGGATGAGTCTTTAGGATTTTCTAGGTATACAATCATATCATTTGCAAACAGCAACAGTTTGTATTCCTCTTTACTAATTTGGATGCCCTTTATTTCTTTCTCTTGTCTGATTGCTCTGGCTAGAATGCCCAGTGCTATGTTGAATAGAAGTGGTGAAAGTGTGGGCATCCTTGTCTTGTTCCAGTTCTCAGGGGAAATGCTTTCAACTTTTCCCCATTCAGTATAATGTTGGCTGTGGGTTTGTCTTAGATGGCTTTTATGACCTTGAGGTATGTCCATTCTATGCCGATTTTGCTGAGTGTTTTAATAATAAAAAGATGCTGGGTTTGTCAAATGCTTTTTCTGAATCTATTGAGATGATCATATTGCTTTTGTTTTTAATTCTGTTTATGTGATGTATCACATTTATTGACTTGCGTATGTTAAACAAACCCCACATCCTTGGCATGATTATGGCATGTTATCTTTTTGATACGCTGTCAGATTTGGTTAGCCAGTATTTTGTTGAGAATTTTTTGTATCTATGCTCATCAGGGATATTGGCCTATAGTTTTCTTTTTTTGTTACATTCTTTCCTGGTTTGGAAATTAGGGTGATACTGGCTTCATAGAATGATTGAGGGAGGATTCTTTCTTTTGGAATAATTTCAGTAAGATTGGTACCAATTCTTCTTTGAATGTCTGATCTAATTCAGCTGTGAATCCATCTGGCTGTAAACTTCTTTTTTGGCGATGTTTAAATTACTGTTTCAGTCTTGCTACTTGTTATTAGTCTGTTCAGAGTTTCTACTTCTTCCTTAATCTGGGAGAGTCATATATTTCCAGGAATTTATCCATCTCCTCTAGATTTCCTAGTTTATACCCTTGAATGATCTTTTTTATTTCTGTGGTATTGGTGTAATTCTATGGTATTGGTTGTAATATCTCTCAATTCATTTCTAATTGAGCTTGCTTGGGTCTTTTGTTGGTTAATCTCACTAATGGTCTATCAATTTGAAAGGATAAACAAAATATACATGAAACAAATTGTTTATCCTTTCAAAAAAACCACCTCTTTGTTTCATGTATCTTTTGTATATTCTGTGTCAATTTCATTTAGTTCTGTTCTGATGTTTGTTATTTCTTTTCTTCTGTTGGGTTTGGATTTGGTTTTTTCTTGTTTCTCTAGTTCCTTGACGTGTTACCTTAGATTGTCCATTTGTGGTCTTTTAGACTTTTTGATGTAGGCTTTTACTGCTATGAACTTTCCCCTTAGCACCACTTTTGCTGTATCTCAGAGGTACTGATAAGTTGTGCCACTATTGTCATTCAGCTCAAAGAATATTTTAATTTCCATCTTGATCTCATTGTTGACCAAAGATCATTCAAGAGCAGATTATTTAATTTCCATGTATTTGTATAGTTTCAGGGGTTCCTTTCAGAGTTGATTTACAATTTTATACTGCTGTGGTCTGAGAGGATACTTGATTTATTTTGATTTTCTTAAATTTATTAATTTATTTTGATTTTCTTAAATTTGTTGAGATTTGTTTTGTGACCTATCCCATGGTCTAACTTGGAGATTTGTTCCATGTGCTGAAGAAAGTAATGTGTATTCTGCAGTTGTTGGGTAGAATGTTCTGTAAATGTCTGTTAAGTCCATTTGTTCTAGAGTATGTTTAAGTCCTTTTTTTTGTTTTGTTTTCTTTTTTTGAGATGGAGTCTCACTCTGTTGCCAGGCTGGAGTGCAGTGATGTGCTCTCAGCTCACTGCAACCTCAGCCTCCCAGGTTCAAGTAATTCTCCTGCCTCAGCCTCCTAAGTAGCTGGGACTTCAGGCATGCACCACTACGCCCAGTTAATTTTTGTATTTTTTTTAGTAGAGACAGGGTTTCACTATGTTGGCCAGGATAGTCTTGATCTCTTGACCTCATTATCTGCCCACTCTGGCCTCCGAAAGTGCTGGGATTACAGGCATGAGCCATCACTCCAGTCTCGTGGGTTTTTTTTTTTTTTTTTTTTTTGGAAACGGGATCTCACTTTGTCACCTAGGCTGGAGCGTGCAGTGGCGCAATCTCGGCTCACTACAACCTCTGCCTCCTGGGTTCAAGTGATTCTTGTGTCTCAGCCTCTCGAGTAGCTGGGATTACAGGCATGTGCCACCACGCCCATCTCATTTTTTTGTGTTTTTAGTAGAGACAGGATTTCACCATCTTGGCCAGGCTGGTCTTGAACTCCTGACCGCAAATGATCCACGTGCCTTGGCCTCCCAAAGTGCTGGGATTACAGGTGTGAGTCACTGCGCCCAGCCAAGTCCATTGTTTCTTTGTTGACTTTGTGTCTTGTTGACCTGACTAGTGCTATCAGTGGAGTATTGAAGTTGCCCAATGTTATCGTGTTGCCATCTGTCTCATTTCTTAGGTCTATTAGTAATTGTTTTATAAATTTGGGAACTCTAGTGTTAGGTACATATATATTTAAGATTGTGATATTTTCCTGTTGGACTAATTATTTTATCATTATATAATGTCTCTGTCTTTTCTTACTGTTGTTTTAAAGTCTGTTTTAGCTGATATAAGAATAACTTCTCCTACTCGCTTTTGATTTCCATTTGTATGAAATATCTTTTTCCACCCCTTTACCTTAAGTTTTTGTGAATCCTCATGTGTTAGGTGAGTTTTTTGAAGATAGCAGATACTTGATTGGTGGGTTTTTATCCATTCTGCTATTCTGAAGCATTTAGGACATTTACATTCAACGTTAGTTTTGAGATGTGAGGTACTGTTCTATTCATCATGTTAGTTGTTGCCTTAATACCTTGATTATTTTCTATTGTTATTGTTTTATGGACTCTGTGAAATTTATGCTTTAAAGAGGTTCTATTTTGGTGTGTTTTGAGCTTTTGTTCCAAGATTTAGGACTTCTTTTAGCATTTCTTGTAGTGCTGGATTAGTAGTAGTGAATTCTCTCAGCATTTGTTTGTCTGCAAGAGAATTTCTCTCTCTACCATTTATGAAGCTTAGTTTCCCTGGATATAAAACCCTTGGATGACACTTATTTTGTTTAAGGAGGTTGAAGATGGGACCCAAATCCCTTCTGGTTTCTGATGTTTCTGCTGAGAAGTTTGCTGTTAATCTGATAGGTTTTTCTTTATGGGTTGTTTGATGCATTTGTCTCACTGGTCTTAAGATTCTTTTCTTTGTCTTGACTTTAGATAACCTGAGGACTATGTGGCTAAGTGATTATCTTTTTGCAATGCATTTTTCAGTTGTTCTTTGAGCCTCTTGTATTTGGATATCTAGATCTCTAGCAAAGCCAGGAAAGTTTTCCTCAATTATTCACACAAATAAATTTTCCAAACCTTTAGATTTTTCTTCTTCAGGAAGAGCAATTATTCTTAAATTTGGCCATTTAACATAATGCCAAATTTCTTGGAGGCTTTGTTCATTTAAAAAAATATATTTATTTGTCCTTGTCAGATTGAGTTAATTTAAAAACCTTGTCTTCAAGTTGTGAAGTTCTTTCTTCTACTTTTTCTAGTTTATTGTTGAAACTTTCCACTGCATTTTGTATTTCTCCAAGTGTATTTTTTACTTTCAAAAGTCATGATTATGTTTTCCTTATGATAGCTATTTTTCTGGATAATTTTTCATCTATATCTTGTATTTTTTAAAATATTTAAGTTGATTTTCATCTTCGCTGGTATCTCCTTGAATAACTTAATAGTAAACCTTCTGAATTCTTTATCTGGCAATTCAGAGATTTCTTCTTGGTTTGAATCCATTGCTGGGAAGCTGGTGTGATCATTTGGAGGTGTTGTAGAACCCTGTTTTGTCATACTACCAGAAATAGTTTTCTGATTCTTTCTCATTTGGGTAGATTAATTCAGGGGAAAGGTCTAAAACTCAAGGCTTGCTGTTCAGATTCTCTTGTCCCACAGGGTGATCCTTGATGTGTTGCTCTTCCCCATCCCTTAGAGATGGGGCTTCCTGAGAGCTGGACAATAGTTGTTATTGCTTTTCTGGGTCTAACCACCTGGTGGGGCTATTAGGCACTGGGCTGGTGCTGGGTGATGTCTGCAAAGAGTGCTGTGATGTGATCAGCTTCAAGTCTCCCAGCTGTGGGTACCAGCACCTGCTCTGGTAGAGGTGGCAGGGAAGTGAAGTAGACTCTGTGAGAGTCTTTGGTTGTAGATATTTAGTGTGCTGGCTTTCTTGAATGATGGTTATCTAGCAGTGAAGTTTTCATGTGTACAATTTCAGGACCTCTGGTTAGCCAGGATGTTGCAGGCAGTGGAATTAGCTGTTGCATTCTCCTTCCTGAGTTCAGGGTTATTTTGTCCTGTGTTGCTGTAATGTCCTAAGTTGGTTGGCCTCCAGTCAGAAGGTGGCATTTTCAAGAGAGCAGTAGCTGTGGGAGTAGTAGGGGGATCTAAGCTTGCCCTAAGATGACCAGGGTAAGTATTTTGGTTTCTCAAGTTATGGGCAGGGCCATAAAGCTCCCAGGAGTTACTATGTTTTGTGTTTGGCTACCAGGGCAAGTAGGTAAACATCATCCAATGGGGGCAGAGCTAGGCAGGTCTGTGCTCAGACTCTCTCCTTGGGTGGGGCTTGCCACAGCTACTGCCAGAGATGGTGGAGTCATTCTCAGGCCAATGAAGTTATGTTCCAGTGGGGATCTTGGCTGCCTCTGCTGTGTATTATAGCTCACCAGGAAAGTGGGGATAACTGGTGGTGAGAGGCCTTACCCAGATTTCGTGTAGTTGGCAAGGCTGGCCTCACCCCCACAGTGCCCCACTATGAGCTACCCCATTGAGAAAGCAATCAAAGCTTTTGGACCTCGCCCCTCCTAGCCTGCCCACTCAGTTGGTGGCAGGTCCTGCACTCTTGTGCTTGCTTGCTTGTATCCACAGTAGCTCCTACTTGTCCCCCGGACTCCACTCAAGAAAATTTGTGCCCAGTTGAAACCACTACCAATTTCTGTTGGGAGCATTCTTTGTCCCATGACCCCTCTCCAGTTCTGTCTGCTGCCTTCTTCATGGGCCCCTGTGAGATACAGTCAAGGATGGCTTCCCAAGGATTGAGCTGGAGACTGGGAGTGCATTCAAGGCACTTCCCGCTGCTACTTGTACTTTTATATTTCTTATGACTCCCTAATCCCATTGTATCTCTAGGTAAGGTGAAATTCCTATCCCATGATCTGGATTTTCAAATTCCCCATGGGGATGTGTTCAGAGGTAGGTTTTCCCCCTTTCACACTTTGGGAACTCACAGTTTTTCATCTGTTTCACAGAATTTGCAGTGGCATGCCACTTCTTTAAAAGGATATGTGAATTCTTTTGGTTTTCCTAGCACATTTCTGGTGTGGTTCTCAGAGCAGAAGATCATGGGGTGAATCTCCACATGCCATTCTATCCACCCATATGGGAGCTACACATTAGCCCTGTTTTCTAGTCACCTTCTTCTTTCAACACTGCTCCCTTTCCTTCTTATTTTTTTCTCCTCACTGGATAATTTCAAATGACCTGTATTTGTGTTTACTATTTTTTTCTTCTGCTTGACAATTTTCCTATTGATACTCTCTATTGTATTTTTTACTTCATTCATTGTATTCTTGAGCTCCAGAATTTATGTTTTATTCTTTCTTATTTTTATCTCTTTATGGACTTTGTCCTTTTGTTCATAAATTACCTAATTTTTTCAAGTTACCTATTTGTGTTCTCTTGTAGCTTGTTGAGCTTCCTTGAAATAATTCTTTTTTTCTGGTAGTTTATGATCTCCATTTCTTTAAAAATCTGTTACTGGAATGTTGTGTTCCTTTTGTCGTGTCATGTTTTCTTAATTGTTTGTTTCTTGTAGCCTTGCTTAGATGTCTTCAAGACTTTATTGACTGGTTTTGTGGGGGAAAAAAGCTTCAGTATGAGTGGGTGTGAGAATACTGGCTCAGTGTAATGTGGTGGTTCTGACTCTGGTGAGGGAAGAGCATAGTCCCTATGTAGCTCCATTACCTGAGGTTAATATTGGCAAAGACATCAGGAATCTTCAGTGGCCAAGGCTGTGGGTTTCTACAGCAGCAGTGAGGACTTTGTGGGTCTCTGGTGGCAAAGACTGCTAGGATGCTCCCAATCTCTTTCTCTCTCTCTTTTTTTTTTTTTTTGGTTTATGGAAGATGTCATGGCCAAGAAGATTCTTCTTGGCACCAGTTGTAGCTTCCACACATGCTCACATTGGCAGTGTCACTGGTGTCTAATATGTGACAACTATGGAGCGGCCATTGAGCCAGGGTCTTGAGGGCAGGCTCATGTGGAAGGATTGAAGCTCCAGGGTCCAGAGCAGCAGTAATGCCAGTACCCAGCATGCCAGCACCCCCACTGCAATGTTAGTAACAGTATGCAAGACATGGATGCCTACGAAGCAGTTCGGGTGTGGGGTACAAAGTGCAGGCAAACAAAGAGACGTAGGTCCTGAATCCAGACATGAGAGCTCTCACAGTGGCAGTGGCTTTTCTTTTCTCTTCTCGTCTTTTCTCTTCTCTTTTCTTCTCTTCTCTTCTCTTCTCTTCTCTTCTCTTCTCTTCTCTTCTCTTCTCTTTTCTTCTCCTCTCCTCTCCTCTCCTCTCCTCTCCTCTCCTCTCCTCTCCTCTCCTCTCTCCCCTCCCCTCCCCTCCCCTCCCCTCTCCTCTCCTCTCCTCTCCTCTCCTCTCTTCTTTTCTTTTCTTTCTTTTCTTTCTTTTCTTTTTCGAGATGGCGTCTCACTCTGTTGTCCAGCCTGGAGTGCAGTGGCATGATCTCAGCTCACTGCAACCTCTGCCTCCTGGGTTCAATCTATTCTCCTGTCTCAGCCTCCTGAGTAACTAGGACTACAGGTACCCACCACCACGCCCAGCTAATTCTTGTATTTTTATTAGAGACAGGGTTTCGCCACATTGGCCAGGCTGGTCTCGAACTCCTGACCTTGTGATCTGCCTGCCTCAGCCTCCCAAAGTGCTGGGATTACAGGCATAAGCCACTGCACCTGGCCTAGCAGTGGCTTTTCTGTCCTAGGCATGGACTGTCATGAAGTGGCCACAGAGTTGGGGTCCAGAAAGGGGGTGTGTGTGGAACAACCACAGTTCCAGAGTCTGTAATGCAGATGGCCTGATGCATTGATAGTTCTTTTACCTGTGTGTGCTGCAGAGTAACTGTGAAGCCAGCATCTGGAGCATAGGTATACACGGAGTGACCATATCTCTAGTGTCTAGGGCACATGCTAGCGCAAAGTGGTAGTAGCTTCAGTGTTTGAGGCACAGATGCACATGGAAAGTCACAGTTCCAGGGTCTGGGGAGTATGCAAAGAGTGCAGGGCATGGAATTGTCTCAGAGCAGTGCAACAGTGATTCCAACTCCTTCCTGGAGCTAAAGGGCAGAGTAGTGTCTCTCTCTCCAGGGGGTCTGCAGTAGTAATGGCTGTTATTACTTCAGTGGTAAAAGCTGATGATATCTTCTGTGGGGCAGACCACTGAGTCTGCACTGATGAACACTAAGGGCACTCAGCAGGGAGTTCAAAGCTGCCACAGGTGCTGTTGAGGTCCTTAGCGGCAAAGGCTGTTGGAGTCCTCTGCAAAGCAAGTCACTGGGCACAATAGTGGCACCCACCATGTGGCTGATACTGAGAATTCTCACTCTGCTACTTTGTTCCGAGCCATCTCTAGATGTCTCCACGATGCCAATTTCCCCAGCAATCATATCTGAGTGGTTGTTCATTGCTTTTTGCTTCATTGTATTGCTGCAGGTTCTTAATTGGACTCTTGAGCCCTCCTAAAGCTATTTTCATTTTTTGATAGTGACGTGAGAGCCATTGTGAGAGCTCTCATGTCTGGATTCAGGACCTACGTCTCTTTGTTTGCCTGCACTTTGTACCCCACACCCGAACTGCTTCGTAGGCATCCATGTCTTGCATCCATGTTTTTGTGTGGTGGAATGAAGGCTGATATCACCTATTCCACTATTTTGCTGATGTTCCCATCATCAATTATTTTACACATATCTAAATAATCATTAGAAAGGTGTCCTTTGTTTACCCTATTTCTATTTGTTGTCACTTATCTATGTAATATAAACTGTTTATACTATAATATTATTTACTTTCCCCTACATTTTGATTTTTAATAGCTATATAGTATGCTCTTTTTGGATTTACCACATTCTATTTAACCAATTCCCTACAGGCATATGCTTAGGTTATTTATTGTATTTTGACATTAGAAATAATATAGTGATAAATATGTACACACTTCTTTGTGTATATCTCAATGACTTTTAGGATAATATTTAATAAATAAATTAATGAGTAACAGGTTATGCACATTTTTAGGCCTTTGATACATATTGCCAAAGTGCCTTCCAAACAGGATGCATTAATTTTCACCCTACCAGCTATAGACAAAAAATTTCCATTTTCCTGGACTAACAGTTATATTGTGTATTATTTGGGAATTTTTGATAGTTGATTCTATTTTTTTACTCTCCTTAGCTGGCATTTGTTAAAATGACAAATAATGCTAGAAGATTATTGATAATGTCAGTTAGGAAATGTACAGTACTCAAAGTCAGAGCATATAAAAGCCTTCAGCATCTGTATGCCATTGTACATAAGGTATTAAGTGATTATTTGTTTATTTGTCCATTTATAAAACATATTGTAGAGAGATTAAACTGTGTCCTAAAAGAGACGGTAACCTGTGTTATACTGAAGTATTTATTATTACAGCATATGTAACAGATAATATTTGTTTACATTTTTAATTACTTACATTTTCAGCCAAGAAAATCTCTGAGGATAATGCTTCATTTATAAGAGTGTCCCTGCAAAAGACAACATAATGTAATCACATATTACCAACAATTCCATGACAACGATGCAGTGGTTTTAAAATGACTTCCAAATAAAGGCTTAATTATAGCAAGCTATAAAAAAATTAAACAAGATACAATAATGGCACTAAAATTAAATTAAGGAAAAATAGCACAGTACATAGAGATGTGAATAGAAATGAAGATCCTGAAACTAAATACCTGGCATATTGTCCATTATATTCTGAAATCCCATTGTTAGCGTCTAATTGCTCCTTCCTCAGAACTCACAATGTTGGGTACAAATGAACCATAGGGCTACACTCAATAATCAGAACTGATTCAATATATGGAAGAAAGAAGAATCTTGTCATTAAAAGTAATTCATACTTTTTTATTCCAGTGAGGTCGGTGGGGAGTGGAGTTGTGTGAGCAAAATCACATTAGTACAAGAGCAGGAACCACATCATCCTATCCAGCTTTTCAATGTAACATGCATAACATTCACTAAACAGGCTGAAAGTATCTAAATGGCAACGTTTCTTATGGTTTGGGAGCTTTTTTGAATTAATATATATTTTAGTATGTAGATATCTGGTACCTCATGGTCCTAAAATTTTTAATAAAGTGAGGGAGCCATGGTGAAAACAACTCATAAGAACTTGGTGAAGTACAATCAGGAATGTATGATAGAAAGCAGAAAGGTATATCTTTATGTTAGTATGTTAATAGCTAAAACACTTTTTCTAATATGCATGACATATTTCTGCTTTATGAATGTAGAAACCTAGTAATATCAACCTATATTTTCACAAAGCTGCCCTTACAAAACGAAATAAGGTAACCCTTGTGAGTCACATTGGATTCAACCATCCCATATTATATGAGATTTGAGCTGATCTGACTGCACTCTATTTGTGAACTCAGTCTTCTTATGGCAAATACACTTTAAATAAAGTTCCTAATGATGTTTATTTTTAAATCACCTCTGGAGTGATAGAAGAAGGTTTCAGACAATGTGAGGGAAACTATGGAAGATGAACTTGTACTATCGTATAAGAGGATTCAAGAAAATGTTATTGGTTCAGCTGGATACATTCATACGATATAACTAAAATGCAAACTCCAAAAGGAGGGCCAAAACTATAACTTAGAAAATCATTTGGCTGCAATTGACTTTGTTGTTGCTTCTCAAAAATGTACAGAGGTGTTTCATACCCATCTTAACTGGCTTATGACAAAGGTCCATAATAATTATCTCCATTTTATAATTAAATAAAATTCAATGAAAAGCAAGTGACTTCTCTGAGACATTTTTATCTTAGGTGAAACCAGAATACATGCTGCATTTATTCTGTTACTTGATGCCACAATGTTTGTAGCTCCCAGATTCCCCTGTGTCACTTATTAAAATAAGTTTCCCAGGACCCAACATAGGCCTTTTGAATCAGAACCTTCAGGGAAGGATACTGAGAAAAAGCATTTTATTCAAGGATCCAGGTGATCTTTATCAAAAAGCTTTGGCAAACTTTGCACTGTGAACTTAATGCCGTCAAGGTCAATGATTTGACCTTTATGGGAAGCAAGTTTAAAGTCAAAGTGTACAACCTCCAATTTGAGACAGTAAAAAAGGCAAGATATAGCTTTTCTCTCATAAGATCCTGTCATCAATAACTCAGCCTACAAGCACACATTTCACAAAGTTTGACTTTCCTAACTCAAAAATTCCTGCCTGTGGAAACTGACCTAACAAGAAACAACATTCAGTGTTTTCCCAACTTTATCATTGAGAACAGTACTACTACTAACACTCATTGAGGATATTCAATGTGTATGTTACCATTTTAACTATTAAACTCACTTAATAACTTTAACAACCCCATAAGTTAGGCACAATTATTAATATTAACCCCATAAAGAAACTGAAGCAGATGTGGTTAAGCAACTTTCTCAAGATTATACCACTAATAAGTGCCCAAAGCACAATTTTGAACCAAAAGGTAATAGTGCCAGGGGCCATGCTTGTGTTTAGAATTATAATTTCTGATGTACCCAAATACCCTAAATTTTGTAGAGAGAATTTAATTTCTAAAAAAAGAGAGTTCTAAATGTGCAAAGAAACTTTTCCCAATAGAAAACACTAAAAAATTTTGGGTAAAAAAGAATGTCTGAGATAGTGGGGAAAACAAGAGATTTCCTCAGAGGCAAGGAATCACTAGAAAGTCAGTCCGCAGTAGCAAGGAAGCCTTGAAGCTTTTTGCCTTGAAGGCATTTGCTGACCTGTCATGGTCAAAGGTGCCATTATGAGAAAACAGAGCAGGGCAAAGCTAGGACCAGAACTAGTTAGAGGTAAGATAATCTCCTCACAAAGATGGGACCCCCAGAAGTATGAAGCCTTCTGTCAGTGACCTAAGAAACAACCTACCACTTTAAAGAACACTTGCCTTTTTTAGCTTTGCTTCTGGGTAAACTTAGGAGAAAAGCTAAGGAGGAGAACAGTTTCCCAAAAAAATTTCCTAATTGTAACTCTATACTCACAGGGTTTGGGAACTGGAATTCAAATTCCTATTTGGCCCCTGAAAATCTCAAGGCAAATGTTTAGTTTAAAATATACCTCAGTTAATTATTTCTCCAGGTTCCTAGTATAGGCATATACAAATCTACTATGGAAAATCCATCTTTAAATCCAGTTCTCAAAGAATTACCACGGATAAGATTTCAAGTCTTAAAAACACAGTTTCATAACTGAAGCTGTTCCTTCAACATATGGTAAGAAGCCACCAAGAAAGAGTGAAAGCAGAAACAAAAAAATTTCACAATCATACTTACAAAGACTGAAGGCATGTGAACTAACAGATACAGAATATTAAATTAGAATATTTAACATATTTTTACAAATAAAATATAGAGTTATTCCTGTGATGAAATGGACATTGGGCAGATTTGGAAAGATATCAAATAGAATTTCTGGAAAAATAAGATGTAATTATTGTGTTAAGAAGATCATGAGATAACTAAAAAGAACATTCAGACAAAGCTAAAGAGAAAATCATTAAATTGAAAGATTCTAAAAGTAGCCAGATGCAGGACAGACTAGATGAAAAGAAACAATAATTACACAGACAACTGGTTTTTCAACAAGAACAACAAAGAGAAAGAAGCTCAAATATTGTCAATCAGCTAAATAACTGGAAATATTGAATTACATATTTAGCAGAAAGAATATTCAAAGAAGAAAAAATACAGATTTTTTTTTTAATTAGGAAAATTGATTGTGCAAAGGTAAAAGACTCTCATGAAACAAAATCCTTTGGAAGACTAAGGCAGGAGGATGGCTGGAAGCCAGGATTTAGAGACTAGCCTGGGTAACAAATTGAGACCCCCGATTATAAAAAATATTTCTTAAAAAAAACTAGGCAGGCATTGTGGCACTCACCTGTAGTCCCAGGTGCTTAGGAGGCTGAGACTGTAGGACCACTTGAGCCCAGGAGTTCTAGGCTTCTGTGATCTAAAATTATACCACTGTACTCCAGTCTGAGTGACAGAGTAAGATCCTGTCTCTAAAAAAAAAAAAAGAAAAAAATTAATAAAGAAATTCTCAAGGATGTACTTCCTTCAGGAAGAAATGTCTGAGAAAAAAAAAAAAAAAAAACAAAGCAGTTGGAGAAGGAAAATGTTAAACTAGACATATTTACTCTATAAAACTATAATGAAAGTAACTACTTTGTGGTGTTGATATAAAATCAAGAAATAATAAAAATCCCATACAACAATAGCATATTAAAAAGCAGGTGATCAGATTTAAAACATTTAAATGCTAGCATTATTTGAGAGAATGATGAAGATTTTATTAATTGTAGATTTTGTTAAATTTAACACACATGATTGAATATCCTAAATTAATAAAATGTTAATGTATAACTTCCCAATTGATCAAGAAAAGTGTAAGAGCAATTAACAACTGTTATCCAAATGTTTTTGACGGAGAGAATCTTCTTTTTTTTCATGCTTTCTTATTTGTTTCCATTTTGTGGATGTTAATCAACATTTTTACTCTTTTTATTTTTATTGTATTGTATTGTATTGTATTTATTTATTTTGAGACAGAATTTCACTCTTGTTGCTCAGGCTGGAGTGCAATGGTGCCATCTCAGTTCACCGCAACCTCTGCCTCCTAGGTTCAAGCAATTCTCCTGCCTCAGCCTCCCAAATAGCTGGGATTACAGGCATACACCACCACCCCTGGATAATTTTGTATTTTTAGTAGAGACGGTGTTTCTCCATGTTGGTCAGACTGGTCTCAAACTCCCAACCTCAAGTGATCCACCCACCTCGGCCTCCCAAAGTGCTGGGTTACAGGCGTGAGTCACCACACTGGGCCAAGTTGCTGTTATCTTGAGGTCATTATTTACTTCAGCATAATCTAACTTATTTTCAGTGACTCAACAAAGAAGGAACTAAACTTCTATAATTTCAACTGATATGATCTTCTGTAAAGAACAGACACGACCTGTTATAGACAAACTATTGGAATTTAAGAAAGAATTTTCTTAGGTGAAAAATATTAGAAAGTTCAATATACAAATATGTGAAAGTTCAAATTTATGTAACAGAATGACTCAGAAAGTGTTATTAATCTAAAAGTAAATTATAAAAGCATTTAAAAAATAAGGTACTATATGTAAATCTTAAGAAATGAAAGAACATTATGTAGAAAATTAGAAAATATTATTGAAAGACATTAAAGACCTAAAGCAAACACAGAAGTACACCATGTACATAGATAGAATCAATTTTGTAAAAATATGAATATTTCCCAAATTGGTCTATAGATTGAAGGCAATTTCAACCAAATTGTAGGCTTTTTTTTCTAATGGAGGTTAATTAACTTATTCTATTATATAGAGAAGATTAAAGAGAAAGACTATCCAATTTACTACTAAAAAATACAAGATAGAGGACTTTCCTATTAAGTATCAAGGTTAAGAATAAAGTTAACATGTTTAAATCAGTGTTATATTGATACATGAATAGGTAGGCCAATGCAATAGTGGAAGTAAGCACCAAAAGAGCCCTGTAAGTACATGGAGACTTGAGCAATGAGAGACCAGGATATTCAGATAGGTTGGAATAAGTAGACCATCGCATAATTGGTATAGTTATAATTGGTTATCCACACAGAGATACATAAAAAAAAAAAAAAACGCTACTTTAAACCTACACAAAAAAATTAATTACAGAAGAATTAGAAACATACATTACCAAAACAAAAATTTTTGTATTTCAGAGAAAACTATTATTTGGTTAGAAAGTATTTTTTAAATAAAACACTAAAGCTCAAAATATAAAGGAAATGTAAAATTAACCTTACTAAAACTTATATTTTATATCCATTAAATGACACCATAAGAAGAAAAATGCAAAGTATAAGTAGTACTGCGAGAGAGTAACTGCAAAACAAGAGACACAGAATTAGCATTTGTCATATATAAAGAATTCCTCCAAGTTAATAATAAACTCATAGGAAAATTGAGCAAAAGTTGTAAACAAACATTTTTAAAAAGATAAATAGCATGCCAATGTATTAAAAAATTATTCAACCTCTTTAGTAATCAGAGAGAGACAAATTAAACTCGTAACAATATGATATATATAATCCTCTCACTCATTAGGTTGATAACAATTACAACCTTAGTAAATATTAAGGTTGACTTATTTAGAGTAGGGAATCTCTCACATAAGGCTGGAACTACTAAATAGCATAAAATGTAAAACAGTTGGCATGAATTAGCTAGTAAATTCAAATGTGCACATATCCTTTGACTCAGCAATTTTAATTCTAAATATATAGCTTAGAGCAACATATTTTATACATACACACACACACAGAAAGAGCGAATGAGAGAGAGAGAGACAAACAAATATAAGAATGTTCACAACAATATAGTCATACCAAAAACAAACACATTTTTAAACCTGGAAACAATCTAGATGTTTACCAAGAGTAGAATGGATTAAAAATATGTGTTAAAAATTAGATTATCATTTGAAGTGAAAATGAATGACATGAGGATTTACAAATGGATAAATCTTTTTAAAAATAAAGCCATAATGTTCAATGAAAAACAGTAATTCATCAAAAGATATAGACAGTACTTTTCATGTCTGTTAAGTTAAAAAATAAAAGGTAAACACATATTATTCCAGGGTGAATGTATATGTGACAAAATAAAGACAAGCAAATTGTACCTATATGTTTTATGTACTTTTTATGTATGGTCTATGATATGGTTTGGCTGTGTCCCCACCCAAATCTCATCTTGAATTGTAGTTCCCCCATAGTCCCAATGTGTCGTGGGAGGGACCCAGTGGAAGGTAATTTAATCATGGGGGCATTTAACCTCATGCCATTCTCATCATAGTGAGTGAGTTCTCATGAGATCTGATTCTTTTATAAGGGGCTTTTCTTCCTTTGCTTGGACCTTCTTTCTCCCACTGTCATGTGAAGAAGGATGTATTTGCTTACTCTTCCATCACAATTGTAAGTTTCCTGAGACCTCCCCAACCATTCAGAATTGCGAGTCAGTTAAACCTCTTCCCTTTATAAATTATCCAGTCTCAGGTATTTCCTTACAGCAGCATGAGAATGGACTAATACAATCTGTTTCACAAAAAAATTAAAATCAGTAAAAAGTCGTGCCCCAGAACTAAGGTATTTACTGTGTACTGGTTACTGTATCCTGCATCCTCTTTAAGCTTTAACTGTAGTTCTAATTTCTACATAAGGTTCTCCCAGCTCAGCTTGCTACAAGAAAATTGCAATCAGTTATCATAAAATTTCATTTTCCCTGTTTTATCTTAATAATGTCATGTGAGACACACTACTTATGTATTAGAGATGTAAAGAGATGTGGCTTGAGGATTCCTACTGTTTCTATTACATTATGGGACTTTTAATAATAAGTATATCTCCAAATTTAAATATCTGCTGTTTAAGAAATAACAATGTGGACTGTAATGATATGGAAATGCCATTAGCTCTTCCTGGAAGAATCAAATATGTGTTTTGTTTTGTGTAATTTTATTTTCTTGTCTTTTTTGAAGGTATAAGGATGAGAATAAAAAACTTTTAAACTACTCATGAGACATAATATTTAAAGGAAATATATAAACCCATTTTCCAATTTTTGTAACTAAAATATATCACTATTTGCTTAAAAAATGAGTGACATTTTCCTTTTACAATATTTTTATCAACTTTTTCTAAAATTACAGATTTCTCATGAGTAGAAAAATTTAACAGACTCAGGTAGACAACCAAAATAGACATTATTAGTAGAGGAAACATCCTGTACTTTGGAAAATACTCAAATTACCCTCGACCCCCAAATAACTGTATACATATATGGATTACACCTGATTAACTAGTGAAATTACTTTAATTAGTTAATAATGGTGATATTCACCTGTCATTTGATTTCAGTATCATCATTTATTTTAGACAGTTACTATTATACATGCATACAGAAAGGCATGCATGCACACACAAATACACGAAATATCAAATGAAAGTTTGATATTAAGACTATAACTAATCTAGTAAATGAGATGAAAATAAAGCAAAAAGCATTTACCCATAAGGAATTTTAAGACCTTGACTTCACAGTGAAATTGAACTTTTAAAAAGCCTCAAGCGTTAATAAAGCATGGATTCATTATCAAAAGTTTCTATGAAGAGGAAAAACAGGAATATATTAATTGATTTGAAGAAACTAAAAATAAGATGACCACAGCCTTTAAAAAGAGAACATGGAATTATGAAAGTGTGTGGTAAAGACACATTTAATGCTACACACTTTGAAGTAACCATCACCTTTAGAAATTACCAGTCTTGGCCACATTGCACTGAGATATATCCCTAGTCACAGATGACTCTGAGCACTCTGGCTCTTGTTGATTATATTCTAAAAGTGTCATAACAGTTTTTAGTTGCAATTCTGAATGAGAATAAACTTAATAAAAAGTTTTTTTTAATAAAATAATTGTAAATTTTGGGTTATATCTCTGTATTAAGCAGGACTCTGCGGGTTGCAATGAACAGAAATGAACTAAAGCTAGATTAAGACAAATAAACAGAAAAATCTCAAACATTATAAATGTTATAGAGATATATTCTATATACCCAAGTAGAAAATATACAGCTACACTCCACGAATAGAAAATTTCTTTGGCAGGTTCTTCCTCTGTGAATTGGCTTTCTCTGAGTCTCATGTAGTAGATGGTAGTGAGTTACCCTACACTTCTAAGTTGACAGTTGCTCCCAACTGAACAAAAATAGATTAGTATCAATTATGAATTCCCTGGAAATATCTGCTTGGCTCAATTTAGGCAAAGTAATCTATTTTGGTTCAATCAGCTAGAATAGAAAGATGGTTATGGTCAAGCATAACAGACAAAGGACAATGGGATATGGATATTTGTAAACTGGAAAAATATCCCACAGGGTATTTATTACAGTCCTAGTAGGCATTTATACCTCACCGCCCTCAGCCAATTCACTAACACAGGGATTTGAATTGCCTCAGAGACTCTCTATTTGAACCTACTTCTCTGTAGTAATTGTACTATTACTCCATTGCACAGAAAAACTGGCCTGAGCTAATAGAAATGATTTCAGCTTAATGGGACATACATGCATTTTAATTTTATTTTGGAGAGAATCAGAAGAAAAAACTGATGCGATCACTGGGCCTTTGGTGCCCCTCTGTGTGAGCATATGGCTGATCTGATTACCTCCAAAGTAATATGGGTTGAACACTAAGGTAGAAAGCGGAGCTTTATTATTTATGATGGATTTATATTTGATTTATATCCTTTTTAGAGATAGTGAACTTTTTAGGAACTGAGAAGATAAAGTTTTCAGAGGCAGTATAGTGTATCCAAGCATACCTTGAAGATATGTTGGTTCAGTTCTGGACCACTGCAATAAAATAAATATTGCAACAAAGCAAGTCATGCACAGTTTTTAGTTCCCCATTGCATATAAAAGTTATGTTTATACTATACTGTAGTCTATTAACTATGCAATCACATTATGTCTAAAAAAGTTACATATTTTAATTAAGAGTTACTTTATTGCTAAAAAATGCTGTCAGTTATCTGAGCCCTCAGCAACTTGGAGTCTTTTTGCTGGTAGAAGGTCTTGCCTTGACTGATGGCTGCAGGGCATTGGTTGCTGAATATTAGGGAAGCTGTGGCAATTTCTTAAAATAAGATAACAATGCAGTGTAACACATCGATGGACTCTTCCTTTCATGGAAGAATTCTCTGTAGCATGCAGTGTTGTTTGATAGCATTGTACTGGCACTAGAACATCTTTCAAAATTAGTCAATGCTCTTAAACATTGCCCCTGCTATATCAACTAAGTTTATATAAAATTTCACATTCTTTGTTGTCATTTCAGCAATGTTCATAGCATTTTCACTAGGATTATATTTCATTTGAGGAAACCACTTTTTGTGCTCATTCTTAAGAAGCAACTCTTCATTCATCAGTTTTATCATGAGATTGCAGCGATTCGGTCACATCTCTGAAGATGTGTTCCTCTTCTGATTCCAATTCTGTTCCTGTTTCCACCACATCTGCAGCTACTTTTCCCATTGAAGTCTCGAATCCCTCAAACTCATCCAGTAGTGTTGGAATCAAACTCTTCCAAACTGCTGTTAATGTTGACATCCTGACCATCTCTCATGAATCATAAATATTATTACCTAGAACAGTGAATACTTTAGAAGGCTTTTAACTTACTTTCCCCAGGTCCATCATAGGAATCACTATCTATGGCAGCTATAGACTTGCAAAATGTATTTCTTAAATAATAAAACTCAGAAGTCAAAATGACTCCTTGATCCATGGGATACAGAATAGATGTTGTGTTGGCAGGCATGAAAACAACATTAATCCTGTACATCACCATTAGAGCTCTTGGGTGACTAGGTGCATTGTCAAGGAGCAGTAATATTTGAAAGAAATTTTTTTCTGAGTGATAGTTCTCAACAATGGGCTTAAAATATTCAATAAACCATGCTTACAACAGATATGCTGTCATCCAGGCTTTTTGTTTCACTTATAGAGCATGGGCAGAGTCAATTTAGCATACTTACTAAGGTGTATTAGTCTATTCTCATGCTGCTGATAAAGACATATCTGAGACTGGGCCATTTATAAAAGAAAGAGGTTTAATGGACTTACAGTTCCACGTGGCTGAGGAGGCCTCACAATCATGGTGGAAGGTGAAAGGCATGTCTCATGTTGTGGCAGACAAGAGAAGAGAACTTGTGCAGGGAAACTCCGCTTTTTAAAACCATCACCTCTCATGAGACTTATTCACTATCACGAGAACAGCATGGGAAAGACCTGCCCCCATGATTCAGTTACCTCCCACTGGGTCTCTCCTACAATGTGTGGGAATTCAAGATGAGATTTGGATGGGGATACAGCCTAACTATATCATAAGGGCTCTAGGGTTTTGGAGTAATAAATGAGCATTCATTTCAGCTTAAAGTCATCAGCTGCATTAGCCCCTAACAAGACAGTCATCCTGGCTTTTGAAGCTTTGAAGCTCAGACACTGACTTATCCTCTCTAGCTATGAAAGTCCTAGATGGCATCTTCTTCCAATAGAAAGCTGTTTTGTCTACATTGAAAATCTGTTGTTTAGTAGAGCCCCCTTCATCAATAATCTTAGCTAGATGTTCTGGGTAACCTGGTGTAGCTTCTACTTCACATTTGCTGCTTCACCTTGCACTTTTATGTTATGAAGATGGCTTACTACCATAAACCTCATGAACAAACCTCTGCTGTCTTCAAATTGTTCTTCTGAATCTTCTTTACCTCTCTTAGCCATCATAGAATTGTAGAGTTAGGACCTTTCTCTGGATTAGGCTCTGACTTAAGGGAATGTTGTGGCTGGTTTAGTCTTCTTCCTAGACCACTCAAACTTTCTTTATATCAGCAATAAGGCTGTTTGTTTTCTTAATTGTGTGTTCACTAGAAGAGAACAGCACTTTTGTTTTTTTCAAGAACTTTTTCTTGGCATTAATGACTCAGCTGTTTGGCACAAGAGGCCTAGCTTTTTGCCTCTCTCAGATTTCTACATACCTTCCTCACTAATCTTAATTATTATTTTATTTTTTATTTTTGGAGACAAAATCTCACTCAGTTGCCCAGGCTGGAATGCAGTGGTCTAATCTCGGCTCATGGCAACCTCTGCCTTCCTGGTTCCAGTGATTCTCATGCCTCAACCTCCCAAGTAGATGGGACTGCAGGCTTGAGCTACCACATCCGGCTAATTTTTGTATTTTTTAGTAGAGAAAGGGTTTTGCCATGTTGGCCAGGCTAGTCTCAAACTCCTGACCTCAAGGGATCTGCCTGCCTCAGCTTCCCAAAGTCCCAAGATTATAGGCCGGAGCCATCGCGCCCAGGCTTAATCATTGTTAGCTTTTGAGTTACAGTGAAAAACATGAAACTCTTCCTTCACTTGAATTCGTAGAGGCTTTCGTAGGGTTATTAATTGACCTGATTTCAATGTTGTCATGTCTCAGGGAATAGGGTGGCCTGAGAATAAGGAAAGAGACTGGAGAATGGCCAGCTGGTGGAGCAGTCAGAACACATACAACATTTCTTAATTAAGTTTGTGAACTTATATGAGCACCATTTTTGGTGCCCCAAAATAATGACAGTATTAACATCAAATATCACTGATCACAGATCACCGTAATAGATACAATGGTAATTAGAAATTTTGAAATATTGTGAGGATTACTGAAATATGACACAGAGACATGAAGTGAACACATGATTTTGGAAAAATGGTGCCAATAGAATTTCTGAAGGCTTCCACAAACCTTCAATTTGTTAACAACAACAACAAAAAAGCATTATCTGTAAAGTGCAATAAAGCAAAGTGCAATAAAACAAGGTACACCTGTATAGGTTATGTGTGCTGGCTTTAGAGCCACTACCACTGTCCAAACTGTAGCTTGTGCAGCCTTAATCAAGTTTTTTAACTTCTTTGTTCTATAATATCCTCATCTGTATATTTTGGATTAAAATAAATTAAATAAAGTAATCTTAGCAAACTGCTTACAACAATGCCTGGAAGACTGTAAGTACTCAGTATTCTAGTTGTTTTAGAAGGAGTGGTTTTAAGACTTGCTATATTCCTACAATGTTCTACATATCCCTTCTTGCTTTAGAAGGGATGATTTTAAAACATGGTGTATTCTTGTCAGAGAGCCAGGTACTAAAGCAGATTTATTGTGAAGCTAATTAGAGTTGAATTTCTTGGTTCTGGACTTTCCAAGACTCATCTACCTTTTCTTATATTTCATTTCCTAAGAGCACACACCAAATTGTATAACTCCGAGCCTGGTAAAACTTAGTTCCACCTCTGGTCAAGTTTGGTGGACCCATTCCACCATTCTACTATATCCATATAGTTATTCATAACTATACTAGGAAAATTTATTTAGCTCAGTTTACCAAGATGACAAAAAGAAGAGTTGAGAATGATTGAATACGGAGAAAAAAGAATCTATTCAGTTTACTGTATACAAAACCTTGAGAGTAACTGTTTTATTCTTATTCTGTAAGAATAATTAATAATAGTTTTAAAATATAGGAATCAGATTGCTTAAGCTCTTGAGTTAGAGACTACAGTAAGCAATGATCACACTACTGTACTCCAGTCTGGGTGACTAAGCAAGACCCTGTCTCAGGGAAAAAAAAAAAAGAGGAATGGATGACCATACAGGGAAGTTTTGACCATAATAAAGTGTATAAAATGTTATTATTTCAACTGTTGACTCCAGAATTCCTCTAAGGGATACAGGTATCTTTGAGAAAACAGTACAAAATTTTTGGAGTAGTATATGGGACTTCCAGACCCTGGCTGGTTGGCCCTAAACTATGAAAGAAAGAAATTGCTGTCTAGAAATAAAAAGAATGGAAATTCCCGCAAGTAGCCTGCAAAAGAAAGACTGAGGAAGAGGAAGGGAAGAAGAAGAGTAGCTACACATTGTACAAAATGACTGCTTCCAGAGAGCCTTCCAAATTTTCTTTCTGGAGTGATCTCAGCTCACTGAAACCTCAACCTCCTGAACTTAAGTGATCCTCACACCTAAGCATGTAGAGTAGCAGGGACTACAGGCGTGGGCCACCACATCCAGCCAATTTTTTTTTTTTTTAATTTTTTGTAAGGATGGGATTCCACCATGCTGCCCAGGCTGGTCTCAAACTCCTGCGCTCAAGTGCTCCTCCCACCTAGCCCTCCCAAAGTGCTGGGATTACAGGTGTAAGCCACCAGGCCTGACCTCTCCAAATTTTCAATAAAGCGTTTAGAATTCATAAAAGTTGTGGAAGTGAATACTTATTTTTGAATCTGAAGATGCAGTTGAGTTCCTCTGATGAGGAACTGAGTTAGCTTATGAGGATGCATGGCCTATAAACATGTAATCACCAAGGGAATACATACAAATCTCAGGGAGGGTGCCATAGTTTATGTGTTCCCAGAAGCAGACATTGAGACAACAACTGTAGTGCAAGTTGGTTGTTGTTGCTGTTGTTGTTGTTGTTTGAGTAAGAGTCTTGCTCTGTTGCCCAGGCTGGAGTGCAGTGGCGCAATCTTGGCTCACAGCAACCTCCATCTCCCAGGTTCAAGTGATTCTCCTGCCTCAGCCTTGCAAGTAGCTGAGATTACAGGCATGCATCACCACGCCCAGCTAAGTTTTGCATTTTTAGTAGAGCTGGGATTTCGCCATGTTGTGCAGGATGGTCTCGAACTTCTGACCTCAGGTAATCCACCCAGCTCGGCCTCCCAGAGTGCTGGGATTATAGGCATGCGCCACCTGACCCAGCCTATAGTGCAAATTGTTTATTCGGAAGGAGAAAAAAACCACCACTAGGCCAGGGAGGAACTGAGACAAGGAAGAGAAGATAGTCAAAGACATTCATTATTAAGCCATTTACCACTGTGGATGTGGACTTCATCATGTCAGGGAAGGGGAGTCCGTGTAAAACACACTCCTCAGAAGTATTTTCTGAGGAACTGGGGTATGTATATATAATTCTCGTGGGTCATTGTTTGAGGGCTATTCACAGAGGAGATTCTTTGGCACCTCCGACCCCAAGAAATAAGGTAAATATATGCAGGTGCTTGAGGCTGAAATTTGGGTTAGGGAATATG
Organism: Macaca fascicularis; assembly: GCF_037993035.2. Lineage (NCBI taxonomy): Eukaryota > Metazoa > Chordata > Mammalia > Primates > Cercopithecidae > Macaca > Macaca fascicularis. The sequence continues at coordinate 58,802,368 of NC_088386.1, forward strand.
GGCAGGTTACCAACATCATCTCCTCTGTAGAGTTTGGACATCCATTGGCTCTGAAATTAACATGAGTTTCAAGGCAAGTTCAACAGATTTCTGAAGGTCAGAGAAACTCTTACCATCTCCTGAATGGCATGACAGTATTTTATTTTGCTTTAAATTTGTCCTCACAGGGAATTGATTCTTTCTAAGAAAGTCTTTATACAGCGCTGCTTTGGCAACATATATACTAAAATTGGAACAATTCCGAGAATATTAGCATAGCCGTGTGAAAGGATGACATGCAAATTTGTGAAGCATTATATATACATATTTTTACAGGGTGACTATAGTCAATAATCATTTAATTGTACATTTTAAAATAACTTAAAAAGTCTAATTGGATTGTTTGTAACAAGAATAAATGCTTGCGGGTGAATACCCTATCTTTCCTGATGTGATTACATATAGCATGTCTGTATCAAAACATCTCATGTACCTCATAAATATATATACTACTATGTACCTGTAAAAATCAAAAATTAGAAAAAGAGAAGCAAGTCTCCATACAGATAGGACTAGGGAATATGTTACCTGAGAGACTGATCTGTACTTTTCTCCTGAAACCTTCAGATTCTAATGATTCTCTTCCAAATATCCATGTTCTCTGTCCAAAGCGTTTTTGGGGGGCATCTTAGGATGGTTTCTTTGCATAATGCTATTAAACTAGTGTAGAAGCTGTCATGCTTCAACTTTAAGTACATAGTCTTTTAATGGCATTTGATGACATCTAATTTCTCCAAGAATCGCCTTTTTATTTTAATGCTGTTATCTCTGTTTATTCCTCCCAGTCCATAATTTGCTGTACTGGAGAGTTATTCTTCTTGCTTTTGGAAAGAAAGACAAAAAATCCAGATGTAGTCCAAATATAAACTGTTCACAGAATTACAGAAATACCATTCCATTCCCAGTATAATACATGTAAGCACATGGACATCTCTCGCTCCAACTCTAATTGCTCCAGAGCTTAGCTGTTTAACCATTTTAAATAGCATTGAATGGTCTCTGTAGGCATCACATTTGATATGTGTAAGTATTCAATACATACTTATAGACTGGTACATAGAAAGGGGAAAGACTATCACTTCACTTATTTTGAAATGATACACAGGTTTAATAGAAATAGAAATGTAAATCAATAATTTGGGGAAATACATATTATTCTTTCAATAATTTCTCTAAAAGTTTTTATTTTTTGTTGTTTTAACTCTAGTATTTCAATTATCTTTTTTTTCCCTCATAGTTTCAATCTGAGTATTGAATTTTCTTTGGCCTGAAAACATTTTAGTTCCTTTCCAAGTTAACAATGACTTCTTTTTCTTCTACCTTTTTAATGTCCACAATAGAGTCTCTAATACGGGGGCCATCCCAGCCTCCATGATTATGAAGACAGCACTGGTTCTCTTCCTTCATAGTTCCACGAGGGTTATCATTCTGCTTTTTCTCTACTTCAGGTGGAAGTGTTTCTTCTGAACCAATTATCTTCCCATCTTTGTCCTCTGAAGAATCAGTTTTCCACTCCCAGCTATTTTCTTTCTTAGGGTAAGTTTTATGTCTGGGTCATTTTGCTTATTTCTCTACCCTCTTAAAACCTGAATTCCTCTGCCTTAGAGAATTCTCAACTTCATGTATTATTTGACATGTTTAAAATTTCTTCGATTCTAAGGGAATTTTGTCTTACTGGTATGTGAGAAGCACAAAACAGGTCATCACTTCAAAAACACAGAAACATATGTTTCCTAAAGAAAGAACCCACAGCTACATTTTGCAGGTACTGTGAAAAACATCTTGTAAGTGAATTATCCAACTACTGTGTTTTATCTTCCCTTATCCACTACTAGGTACAAATTCTGGAAATTATTGAACTCTGAAAACACTTCACGAATGATTATGAAGGAGTTATTCTTAACTTGACCATTTTTGTAATTCATTGGCCATACCCTGATATTCATCTTCCTAACAACACTAAAGATGACTGACTACTTACAAGAAAACTGATTCTTTGTGGAAATAACTTCTAATAACTAAACATTTGTCTCAATAGCTTCAATATTTTGTTAGGAAAAGTTGATAGTTGTCAAAAAAAAAATACCTGATGTAGGAGGAAAGTGAAAATGACACTGTCATCTAGAGAACTACAAGGGAGTGAATGATGGCCTTTGACCTACCCTTGAAAGAGTTGTTCTTGTATAATACAATCATTTAAGAAGAAGGAGCCAGGGTAATTCTATGGGTAAATACAGTCTTTCTTAGCTATGGGTCAGGGGAGTGGGGTTAGCAGGTGTGTGTATGTTATAGGGGGTTGCTTCATTCAGGCTTTTCCCCAAACTCCAGTCCCAGGAAGAGAGAATTCAAAACAAAGCAAAAATTGTTAAGGCTTCACCGGACTATCTATCCACCTCCTCCGACCTAAGAGTAAAATCAAGAAAGCATACACAGCAGCAAATTTGGCAAGGGAAGGCCTTGTCCACGTGCCCTATCCGGGGCTAGCAAGAGTACTTTATTCTTTAGCCTATGCATATGGAACTGCTACGGTTTCTTCAACCCTCTCAGTTGAGGCATTGTAACTGTAATATTGTAGCAGCCTTCCTAGAGTGATGGGATTCAAATCAATCCAGAGAAGCAGTGTTACACTGTGTTATGTTTTGATTGTATCCCCACACCCAAATTTCATTGTCAGTTATAGTTACCATAATCACCATGTATGGTGGGAAGGACCAGGTGCAGAGAATTGAATCATGGGGACTGTTTCCCCCATCCTATTCTCATGACAGTGAGTGAGTTCTCATGAGATCTGATGGTCTTATAAGGGTCTTCCCCCTTCGCTGGGTTCTGATTTCTTCTCCTCTCTATCATCATGTGAAGAAGGACATGTTTGCTTCCCTTTCCGCTATGATTGTAAGTTTCCTGAGGACTCTTCAGCCATGTGAACTGAGTCAATTAAACCTCTTTCCTTTATAAATTACCGTGTCTCTGGTATGTCTTTATTAGCAGCATGAGAACAGACTAATATACACCCACTCTGCAGGGAGGTCAGTGCAAAGCAAGCCCGGATAGCCTCGGATTGCACGGGCCACAGAGGGGAAAGTGTTGGTAGTTGTAAGTGTTAAGGCAGTGATTAGGTACTTATCTACCAAAGGACAGAAATTCAACTGTGGGGAATCCAGGCCTCCTAGTGGTTGATACTCAGCTGTGGTTTAGGTAAAACTTCCTAAATACATTACTTTGCTTTGTTCAATGATAACAGATGCACTTATGTTTCTTCTCCCTGCCCTGTCCCCGACCTGCAGCCCTCGGCGTCATTTCTGCATAGTTAAGCAGTGTCTTACTGTCTGCCTTCCAGTCACTCTATGCCCATGCCCAATAAAATGCAGTGACATTATTCAATACACTTACCAAGAGTAAGAGACTTTGTAGTTTATAACAGCCATATTGATATTCATGCTTATCATTTTATATAGTTTACAGGTGATACTAAAACATCTTTCAGTAAGAAGAATTTGTTTAACATCTAGCCATCCAATATTAACCACTGAGAATAGAAATAGTAGTAAGAATAATAAAACATGGGCACTGCCCTCAAAGAGTTTATAATCTAATGGCGGGGCGGGGGGGAGGCAAGTCAACAAATTATTATAATGTAGTATATTAACCTACACAGAGATCAGAGAAGGAGGGCCTCTAACACAGACGTAAGGTAGAGGGATAAGGAATAGAGTAAAAGGAAATTATTATTAGTGCAGGATTCTTGGAGGAAAATGTGCCTACTTCCTGTTCACAAGGATGAATAGAAAATATTCAAAACGGGCATAAGAGGACAAACAAGGCAGAGAATCCAGAGAAAACATGGTGTACCCTGGGGAACTGCTAAGTAGGGCTGGAACACAACATACTGGTTCAGGCACAATTTGAGCTGAATCAGGAGAGACAGGCTGGTATGGGATCATGGAGAGCCTTAGATACTATGACCAGGATCCCAGCATCTAACAAGATGGAAGATAGAGAACCGATGAATGATGCTATGGGCTGAATTATACCTGCTCCCTCAGTCCCATGGGGTGAGTCCTCCATCCAGTGTGCCTATTTAGAGACAGGGCTTTTAGGAGGTAATTAAGATTAAATGAGGTCATAAGGATGGAGTCCTAATCTGATAGGATTGGTGGCTTTATAAGAAGGGGATGAGATATCTCTCTCTCTCTCTCTCTCTCTCTCTCTCTCTCTCTCTCTCTCTCTCTCTCTCTCTCTCTCTCTCCCCCAAGTGCATGTGCCAAGGAAAGGCCCTGTGAGGACAGTGAGAAGTTAGGAGACTTTCAACTAAGGTGTGGGTAGAAAGACTGAGTGAAGACACTGGATTCGCTGAACTTAGAGATACAACAGATGTTGTAGGTAAGCGTTTGAGGTTACAAAGTTAAATTCTGTCTTACACTATGGTTTAGTTGAAGAAACCTTTTTCGGGAAAATGTCCATTGGTGTATAAGCCAGACCAGCTTAATCAGGCACAGGAAAGCTGCAATGTGTCACAAAATGTTGAAAGCAAATGCAGGAGTGAAGGTGTCATGATTAACTACTTGCTGTGGATTTCTATTCTTCTGAGAGACTGTTTCATTCTCTCATGGCTCAGTACAGAAGCCAATGTCAATCCAAGTTTTAACTATCTGAAAAGCTTGGTTTCATTCTTGATGTTATTTTCTCCCTCCACTTTAGATGTTCCCCTGTGTGCATCCAACTCTGAAGAAGACTGGCATAGCTGATGTTGCCAGTCAATGAGCTGACTATGATTAAAAAAAAAAAAAAAAGGGAGAGCACATTTTTAGATGTTCTTTCCCTAGTGTATGTTTTTGTCAGCTTTGTCATAGATCAGTTGGCTCTAGATACATGGCTATATTTCTGGGTTCTCTATTCTCTTCCATCAACCTGTGTCAACAGATATTCTTAGTAGTCATAAATAAAGGGGACAATATTGGAAAATAGTGTAATATGAAATATAATAAGAGTTCTGTAAAGTATCTTAATGGGACAAGTGTCCTCAGAAATTCTCCATAAAAAAGAAACAAAAAAGATATGATGACTTAAGAGAATGAAATATAAAACAAGAATGTGTTGAATGTAATGTTTCCAATAGAATAAATTTAAATATATATTAATTGTATATAACATATGTATATATACACACGTGTGTATGTATATTTAACTCTAACAAAATAAAGTATCATTAGAGGAAAAATCTAAAATATATAAATATCCAATAGTAAACTAGTACATAATAAGTACTCAGTAAAATTAGGCATTTATAATTCTACATGATATAATTTATAGTTTTTGATTATTGGAAGTTAAAAATAATAGATTTAAGTACACAATACTTAAAGTTTCACAGGCATAACAAATTGGAACACAGACAGACTTAGAAATCATTCTACAACCAAATGTAGAAATCATAGGATCACAAAACATTAGTGCTGAGAGGAATTTTAAAGAGCATTTAAATGTTCGTTTTGTAGATGTGGGAAATGGCATGAATCTGTTAGGTTTCTTCTGAATGGCCTACATGTTGAATGGAGAGCTTGCCTCCCATGACATATGGTATTTTAGTGGAGAAGAAAGAAAGAATATACAGTAAAGTGAAGAATCGTTTGTGGTTGACTTAGAATGTTTTACAAGAAATAAGAAGGGCATGTTTAAATTACTCATAAGAGAAAGTGTCCTAAAGGCAAGAGCAATTTAACAATGGAATAGCCACCTGAAGAGGTCATTGAGAAAACATCAATAAGACATTCAGAAAGAGATTAAATATAATTCTAAAGGGAATAATATAAGTGTCTGGCAATAACATGCACTAGGTACAGAGGTCTGAATACAATGACCTGTCATTTTCCCCATAGTCCCTGTGTCTATGATTCAAGTAAAATAATCATGAGAGCAAATAGAGGTAAGGTGAACATCAAAAGGGAAAAAATCATGAGACAAAATAAGATAAGACTACCAGAACTGACATGGTAGCACAGAGGAAAACAATTCTTTCCGAGACTAAAAGCTTTCTAAGTAGCATTCTGGTGGCAGTTTTGTCTGCTTTCATCTACAGGAGCAACGGCAAAAAACTCACTTGCCTTTCTGTCAAAACTCCCATTATTTTAAGTTGTTTTTCATAATCTGTAACAGAAGCACTGTATGACTTTAAGTTATTACGCCCTCATCATGGAAGAGATGGCCCAAAGAAAGGAACTTTTACAAAACCCCAAATTCGGTCAGAACTAACCTCCAATGCCCTTAGTAATTTATGAATGTTTATGCTGGTGGCAATAATGTTACTATGCAGAATCATAAAATTAGAAAAAGTGTTGTCTTTGTCTTTTCAGTCTGCTATAACAAAATACCATAGACTGGGTCATATAAACAACAGAAATTTATTTCTCACTACTTTGGAGACTGGGAAGTTGAAGATCAATCACTGGCAGACTCAGCGTCTGGTAAGAGCTGTCTTCCTGGTTTGAAGATAGCTATCTTCTAGCTGTGTCCTCACATGGCAGAAGGGATGAGGGATCTCTCTGGGGTCTCTTTTATAACTAATCCCATTTATGAGGGCTCCACCCTCATGACCTGATCACCCCCCAAAGGCCCATTGTCCTAATAGCATCACATAGGGGGTTAGGATTTCAACATATGAATTTGGGGGTGACAGAAATATGAAGACCATGCATCTCTCGACTGAAAGTAACTTTATACATCCATAGGCATAAAACTTCATGTAGGCCGGGCGCAGTGGCTCATGCCTGTAATCCCAGCACTTTGGGAGGCCAAGGAGAGTGGATCATGAGGTCAGGAGATCGAGACCATCCTGGCTAATACGGTGAAACCCCGTCTCTACTAAAAATACAAAAAAATTAGCCGGGTATGGTGGTGGGCGCCTGTAGTCCCAGCTACTCGGGAGGCTGAGGCAGGAGAATATCATGAACCCGGGAGGCGGAGCTTGCAGTGAGCCAAGATGGCGCCACTGCACTCCAGTCTGGGCAACAGAGAGAGACTCTGTCAAAAAAACAAAACAAATCAAAACAAAAATACCTCATGTAATTGGAAAGCAGTAGCATGGGCTTGTTTATGCTCAATACTAAGGCATGCATCTATATAAGAATATAATCACACACACCATTATCCACATTAGAATGGGCCAAACACACTCCAGGAAAATATAGGTGAACATTAACATTATCTCAATGTGCGAAAAATCTTTCTAAGCAGGAAATGAAACCCAGAAACTATATTTTTAAAAATGTTGATTTTTGATTACGTTAAAATCTTTAAATTTTGCATGTCAAAAATCAATATAAATAAGATTGAAAATCAAATCAGGTGAAAAAATGAATTTGAAAAATACACTAAAGGCAAAAGTTAACACATGTACTATATACAAAGCCTTTGAAATTCACGAGAGGTAAGCATTCAGTTTTTCCACGTTGAGAAAATTTTCAGATAATCACATATGTACCATTGCACAGATACAAATAACCAGTGAACATAATAAGCTTCATCACAAATCAAAAATGTGAATTAAATAAGATATATTTTTCAGTGATCAAGAGGTAAATATTCTTTAAAAATAACACATAATTTTGATCAGAATAGATAAAACAAATGGCCATATACCATTGAGGATATACAAAATGTATGAAAAGTTTCTGAAGAATAATTTGGGAACATAGATCAAAACCCTTGAATTTTGTATATGTTTTCACCCAAAATTCTAAATATTTTTCAAAAGAAATTATGAGCAAGAAAGGAATAGCATTACAAGGATATTTATCCCATCACTGTTCAAGGCAAAGCAAAATGAGATTAACTTTGATAAAGTTTTCCTGGTGACCCCTGTGTGGCTCCCAGTGCTTATTTTCTAATTCCACACAAATCATTTTCACTAAACAACATGTCTAGACTTTTATAAGCCTTCAGTATAAAAGTTCTTCTCTGAATTTTATGGGATTCATTTTATATTGCTAGACCCTTAGGTATCTTTGAGAAGTGACAGAAGAAAAAGTTTGCATGCAATGTAAATAAGTGCTGTACAATTAACCATAGAAAAATAATTTCTAAAGTGCTGTTTCCCAAGACATTTTAAGAAAATGTGTACATTAGATATCTACGTATCTGAGCTATTCCCTGAATGGTAATAATTTTAGGCATATTCTTAATGTTTCCTTGTGATTATATTTTTCAAAATAATTCAAGTTTAAGTTGCTTAAAAATAAGGCAGTATCAGAATTTCCTGAATATGAATTTGAAAGCCCTAACTGAAAGGATTATACAAAAGCCCCTTTGATGGCAATTAATTGAAAATGGCTTAGTGCTTTGGTATTTCCTTTTGGAAGGTTCTACGGTTAAATATAAAGTAGAAAAATTTATGTTCTTTTACCTTATATTCATGTTGTCACTTAACTCTAAGTGTTTAAATTATAAAACACTGACACAATATATCATGAAAGGAAGAATAATCAATATAATTTTTAAAAGAGTACAGGATTTTTTCAAACATTTTTAAAAGAATGATTGATTCCTTAATAAGTTTGTTTCTTTAATTTTCTTATCAAATGGGATCTTGAAACTATGGTGAACACTTTATTTACATAGCAGTGCATATTCCTGGGAAGGTATGTTATCATTCTTATTAAGGTATGATTACTTATTAGGTAGATGGCATATATAATGGGGTTTCATTGCCAAAATATCTGAAAAGAAAAGGGAACCTGTGGTCTTGTTTTTATATCAGTTATTAAGTATTAATTAAACAAATTTTATTGAGTTTCTAGTCTGATCTAGTCACCAGTTTAGGTAGGGAAGATATTGTTCCTGTCCAGAATGAGTTGAGTATAATATGAAGATACTAATGAAATATAAAATTGAATCATTTTAATTTGAGTAATTATTACTTGTATAATGGTATACACAACATGTATGGGACCCTCAAAGGATTGCTCTGGTTTATCTAGGGGTTTATTGAATAAATCACAGAGACAATTGCCTTTGATCCGAGACCTGACATAGCAAGCTGTGTTAATATGAAGGTGGGTAGGGTGCTAACATCACAGCTTGATTAAGGACACGGAGATTTAGAAGACCATGGTATGTTTTAGAAATGCCAGTAGCTTAATATTGTTGTGCCAAGAATGGCAGAAGACAGGACTGGACAAGTTAGGTGAAAAATATTTTTGATATGTAAAGGATTCCAATGCTCACAACCATGTTGTGGTGGTTGAGAGGAGGGCAGACAAGCAGCTTGGGCCAGGGACTGGCCACACCATCTCAAGAAGTCAGATATTCAAATCCTGTTCATCTCACCACATCTGTTTCATCTGAGGAATTGCCAGGCACTGTAGTTGGGAAGGTCTGCTGTGGATGATGAGAATTCACAGAGCAATAAGTAATAGAATTTATATAGAGATGTTTTCACTCATTTGTTTGATTATTACTGCTAGGCTGAAACAGAAACTTTGGAATTGTGACCCACCTCACAATGCTTTACCCCTATTCTTGTGATTCCATGGGTTCTGTGGTAACTTCAAGCCATAGAATCAGTACAGACTCTTGAGTGGCATTTCAGAGACAACTACTTGAGTTGGAATCATTGTAGCCCTTGAATGAAACAGTGCTATGTTCAAATCTTCACGCCACCATTATTCTCTGTGTCCTTTTATTTTTCCTCTCTGAAAGTAGCTAAAATAACTTACTTTAACAGAGTAATTGAGGGTTATAAAAAAATAGGAAAATGTGTCTGAGATTTAGTAGGAATTCAGTAAATGTTATTTTGATTATTCTGTTTATTACTGGAGGGTGATGATAGATTCAACGTAGTCTCTATGTTATTCTCCAGGAGCTAGCTGGAGACCGTGGAGTTTCAGAAACTGCCTTACAAAGTGTGGCTGAAGTCAAGAGTCCTCTACAGCTGCGTAGCACCTTGACATTTTATTTTAAACAAAGTGAAAATGAAATATATATTATGTACCCTGCTTCCTTAAGGAGCAGCCTTTAAGTTTTCTATCCTTACACACTAGCCTATGGATAAACAAAATAAAATAATGGTGCATTTTTAAATTTTTATATTGTGGTAGAAACATCTTCAAAATTATTTGAGTATATTTCTAAATATACCTCTGCATTACTGTTTCTTTCCATTGCAATGAAACTTACAGTAGAAAAAGCTATAGAAGCATATTTTCATCTATCTGTAAGATCAGATATATGTGACCATAATAGCCTATTTGGGTTGTTTCCCCCAATCTCTACATTTCTTTCTCTTTCAGAAAATATCTATTTTATGGGCAGAAATGTGAAAATTTCATTAGAGTCAAAATGTAATAGTAGAAACATCCAACTGTACAGAAACACCCAATAGCAGAATGAAGGGAAATCCTGACTCCAGAATCCTAACCACTGAAAAAGAGCACGGGTGTGGGATGCTGAGTGAGGCATGCAGGCAACAACAAAACTCTCACCTTAAATCACATCATCAAAATAATCTCAAACAGATTAGAGGATGTGAACAACTCCCAGAATAAGCAGCTTATATTTCTGTTTCTTCTCCTCCAGAGAATACTTACTTGGTGTTTAAAGTTTATTTCATAATATTACTGTTTTTGTCCTCCTTTTTCCAATGTATGGCCAAAGCATCTATGGACAGATACAAAATAAAGTACATGCCATTGAAACTACATTTCCCTTAAATAAATTGGCTCTTATGAAATAATAGGAGAAATTATCTAAAACGATTGTATTAATTCTTATAAAGAGAAGAGAAAACATAGATCAAGGGTGAAAAGCTATAGGGAGAATTTTAAGTTCAAAGACTTTTTTTTGTAAACTGTAGATCCCCTAAGTTATATAATTCATAGTTTCTTATTGTATTAAACAGAGACTTTGTAATTCTTTTGTACTTTCTTGCCACTAATAAAAAAATAGATAACAACAGAAAACAAATAATTATATGCTGTATTTATCAATTTATCATTTTATTCCATTTTATAGTACATCTCCTATTATGGGAACTACAGATTTTGCACCTGGTTCTGCTTAAGACTAAGCTTTATAAGTAATATATTTTCCCATTTTAATTAAAGGGAGCAGTTGTATTACTTGTGTGAGCTGAGGAATCAAAGAGGAAAGAATAGAATACATTCACAGAAAATGTTCTTACAATATGAAAGTTTAAGAGCTATTTTTAACCATCCTTGTTAACAGTGCATGTGTAGTTTATAAAGACTCATGTCTGGATATGACTAAAAAATAAAATTGCAAATTGGACACAAGTAGACAGAAAGAAACACTGTAAATTACTGTGTATGTACAGTAATTACTCCAAGAAAATAAATGTTACTGTGACATTCTGGCCATGATCCCAGAAAATTCACAAATATTCCATTGTATTTCATTCTTTAACTTTAAAGATTGTGTTAATACTTAATTATATATTAATCAACAACATTAAAATGTGGGTTATAAATATTTTGGAGCAATTCAAACAGTGAGCACTAAATGTGATAGAATTTCCATTTTCTTCCTCTCTGAAGATTCATGTACGGGCACACAGCTCATCTCCTTTGCGGTTAGGGCAGAGGAGTGCACTTTAGTGATCACTGATGCTCTGCTCTCTTTTCCCTTCGTTTTTCCCACAGGCATTAGAAAATATCACAAGATTTCTGATGACAGCACTTTGAGTCCATGTGTTTATCTTTTCCTTCACTCTAAATCCTATTGAAAAGTCTAGGGAAATATATAAATGAGAAAGGATTAATAGCGAACCATATTAGATATCATCATTGAAGCTGATTAAGGAAATTGTCAATTAATGGACAATAATCTGAAATTAACCCTGATGTTATGGGTTGTATTGTGAAGATTCATATATTGAAGTCCTAAAAGTCAGCATCTCAGAATGTGACTATATTTGGAGATAAGGTCTCAACAGAGGTAATTAGCTTATTAGGGTGAGCCCTAATCCAGTATGACTGGTGTCTTTATAAGTAGGAGAAATTAGACACAGACACACACACAGGAAAGACCATGGGAAGGCACAGGAGAAGACAGCTACATGCCAAAGAGAGAACCTCAGGAGAAACCAATCTGAAACCTTGATCTTGGACTCCTAGCCTCCAGATTCTGAAGAAATAAATTCCTGTTGTGTGATCTATCCCATCTCTGGTAATTTATTATGGCAGCCCTAGAAAACTAATTCACCTGTCAAAGGATTGACCTACTTCAAAACTAAGTGGAAGTGTTTCCCAAACAAAGCTCTAAAAACTCTGAAGCCTAATAGTGGCTGGGAAGATGCCCTATAACCTTAACTTGGGAGGAGCTAAAAGGTAGCAGGAAAAGGTGATGGAGTTGAATTTAGCTGAGCCTGAAGCAAATGAATGCAGCATTTGTGCCCAGATTTCATTTAATGTAAACATGATGGCTCCTAATATGAGAGATAAGGATAAAAGAACGTGAGCCCAGGACCTTAATAGATGACTTTGGGTTACCACAACAAAAATGAGTTAAAAGAAACAACAAAAAAGATTCAGGACTCCACTGAATTTCCATAGCATTCCTGGTTGTCTGGCTACAAGTTTCCTCTCTGACTTGATAGAAACGCCACTAAAATCCAACCAGCAGTGCTGGAGGAAACTTTGGGGAGCATGCCCAGCAGATAATACATTGAAAAGCCTTGAGAATTGTGTGAGAACTCTATGCCTTAAGTGATTTCTCTCAGTATTTTCTTGGTACAGGGAGATTGCATAGTGGAGTGGAGACTGAGTGTGTTGAGTACATCAGAATTCAGCATCTGATGTGACACACTCTACTCATCTACATGTCCAGCTGTAGATTAAGCACCAACAGGAAAAGGAAAAACCACAGAATCAGAGCTCCTAAGAGGGAGTCCATGATAAACAATGACCATAAATGTTCTTTTAGTTAATTTACATCAAAATAATAGTGAGTAGTAAATAAAAAAAATTTAAGGACAGTATATCTTAATGCTTTCTAATTTTAATTTCTAGATTCTAAGTCTTAGGTTCTAAACTCTTATTTCTAAAGTTCACTTTGAACTTTGCAAGTAGTCAATTGTAATTATTTTAAGAATTATTTAACTAGAAAATGTGTGACAGTGATATACTGAAATCGGTTTATCATAGCTCACAAGAATAAATTTATTAATAAATTATTATTAATAAATAATTATTACATTTAAATGATTAATAAATTATTATTTTAAAATGATAAATTAGGCATACTTTTCCTAATTCCACACTCAGTGTCATCAATGCTGGCATCTTGAAATTAGCCATTGAAAAAATATTTACACAGTGAAAAATCAACAAACTCTAAAAATCAGAGTTTAAAAAAAAAATTTTTCTCCAGAAAGTCAGCAGTTAAGAATTTGTCGGTGTGCCACTGTATGCATATCTGTGTTACATATAAATATATATAAAATTTCCTACAAAATTTGTAAATATGAAAATGGATAATCTAATTAGCTATAGTAATTATAAGATATCTAGGAATAAACATAATGAAAATTGTGCAAATATATATGAAGAAAGTCATAAAAAGTTACTGAAGGACAGAATGACATACCAGGTATTTGACTGGAATTCTAAATTTTATAAAAAAGTCAAATCTCCCCAAAAATAATTTTGTAAGTTTAATGTAATTCCAAAATAAAAAATCTATGATTTTGGAGGATTGATTAAAGTTTATGTTTTTCATTTGTATAAAAGATTTGCAAAAAAATAGACAAAAATATTTGGAGCAAAATAATGAATTTCTATGACCAGTAATTAAAATATTTTATAAACTAATTATATTAATGGGATTTATAATGCATAATAATGATTATATGCTTGGAACAGTATAGAATACAGGAACAAGTACATAGATATTTAAATTTAACATATAAATATGGTGGCATTTCAAATCCATGGATGAAATGGTATATCGCTATATAAATAATATTGAAAGAATTGGCTACTTTTGAGGGGAAAAAGCAGTTACAGCCTTGTCTCATACCACTGTAACTATTCTTTTGAAGAAGCAGAACTCGTAGGTTGCAATTATAAACCAACTTTGTTTTTTCTCCTTTAAATATAATCTGATGTCTGATATTATCTATTTACTCTTGTTGGTGGCCCTTCGAGACAAGACCCAAATGGTCCCATGTTGTGTGCTTTTGTGTTAAGGGGTATAATGGAGGAGCAAGTATCTGCATCTGATGCATGAGAAACAGTAAGGAACTTCTGTTTTGAGAAATTCTGAGAATGCAAATCAACAATTCAGCAGCAACGCACCCCTCATTCAAATATCAAAGAAGCTGGTGAGCTAAACATGCTCTTGAAGTTACATTTTCCATCATGCATCAGACACTGATCCACCACATCCTGAAATTTCAGAGGGCACTCTTTGTACTTGCTAAGTAATCTCTTTAAAGCAAAGGGAGATCCATCATACCATTCCTCGCCCAGAATGATAGTGAGACTCATAGTCTCACTAGTACAGTAAGAGCTTTAGTCTCACATAGTACAGTAAGAGCTTTATCCAAAGACCAGGCTCTCCTTTAGTCAGTGGCTCCTGACCCTCATGTATTCCTGATGTGGTTGAGAGGTCAAAGTCCTGCAACCATCACAATATATGATGACTGCATCATATGTGATGAGATTTGGGTGTGAGCTGCATATGTCTAGCTGCATATTTCTGGTTCTCTATATACTTAAGAAATAAGGGATCTTTTATATCTTGGTGTCTAAACACCAACTTAAATTTTAGTCTCACATTATATATATTTATGAAAGTAAATTAAAAATGGATTCAACATACCATGAAGTATTGAAAGTATATATATGAAGAATTTTTTATACTTGAGTAAGAAAAGTGTCTTCTTACTAAAAGGGTAGAAATCAGAAAAAGATAGATTTGATTATATAAAAGACTACAATGATGGATAAATAATATTTTAAAAAATTATAAACTTGAAAAAAATACTTGTAACATATGTAATAAGTAAATGGTTAATATCCTTACTGCACAAAGATTAGCACAATAATTAAAAATGGCAAAAAAAGGCATAAATAGGCAAGTCACTAAAGAAGAAATATGCGTGGCCTTTCAATATGTGAAGATATTAATCTCATTAATAAATGAATGCAAATTAAAACAGCAATGAGAATTTTTGTCTAACATGTTGGCAAATATAAATATTGGTATTTCTCAGCAATGTTAAGAATATGGGGCAACAAAAACTCTCACACATTGTGAAAGAAATTAGTATAATTTAGCAACTTTTTGGATGGTAATCTGGCACAATTTATCAATTATGTCACATGTATTGCCTTCGACCCAGTGCAGTGATGCACTGCCCAGCCCTGCCCCCTTCAGAAATGTGGAACTCATTCCCCCAGCTCCTGGGAGTGCTTCTACCAGATAGCCCTCAGCTGTCAA
Organism: Macaca fascicularis; assembly: GCF_037993035.2. Classification (NCBI taxonomy): domain Eukaryota; kingdom Metazoa; phylum Chordata; class Mammalia; order Primates; family Cercopithecidae; genus Macaca; species Macaca fascicularis. Next base: position 58,817,860 of record NC_088386.1, read on the forward strand.
TTGTCTTCAGAAATCACTCTGGATGGAGAGAGTCACCTGCTCAAAGGCAGAACAGCCCTTCTTTGGGCAGCCTGCAGCCAGTGACTAATCAATTCAGGGCCAATCTACCTCACTCCAACTTGAGGTGATTCTAAGAGGCCATTCCAGCTTAAAATTTCCCTGGGGGAAAAGCAGAGATTTCACCTTTCCTTGAGAGACTGTAAGGCAGTCAATATGTCACTAATCCTGCTTCCTCCCCTCCCTTATATCCCACAGGTGTTGACTTTACCAGCACTCCTAAATACAGCTCCTAAATACGATCTTCACCTTCACCTCCAAGTATGCTATTGGGAAACCCAATCTGAAATAACCAGCTATTGTATATCTAAGAATTTATCATAAGGAACTAAGTGCTAAGTGTATAAAGGTGTAAGAGGCAGAATGTGTCTTCACAAATTAGTATATAAAAGAAAAAAAAAGCAGCTAAATATCCAGTAATAGGAGAGTGATTAAATACATTATAGACATCAAATCATGAAGTTAATAAGCCAGTTATAGAAGAGTATACATTTGACAAAAATTTTAAATATCCCATATGTTTAGATTTATGTTTATAAGGTTTGGAAGAATACTTGAAATGCTCAACAGTGTTTATCCAGGTATTCACCTACTCATGTAGTTTGTATGTGTGCTCACACCCAAATCTCATGTTGAGATGTAATCCCCAATGTCAGAGGCGGGGCCTGGTGAGAGGTGATTGGATCATGGGGGCAGATTTATCATGAATAATTCAGCACCATGCTTTTGGTGCTGTAATATGGTTTGGCTGTGTCCTCACCTAAATCTCATCTTGAATTGTAGCTCCCATTATTCTGATGTGTTGTAGGAGTGAAAGACAACTGAATCATGGGAGCAGTTTTCCCCATACTGTTCTTGTGGTGGTGTATAAGTCTCACGAGATGGTTTTATCAGGGACTTCCCCTTTCTCTTGGCTCTCATTCTCTCTTGCCTGCCACCATGCAAGACATCCCTTTGCTCTTCTTTCATCTTCCACCATGATTGTGAGGCGTTTCCAGCCAGGTGGAACTGAGTCCATTAAATCTCTTTCCTTTTATAGATTACCCAGTCTTGGGTATGTCTTTACTAGCAGGGTGAGAACAGACTAATAACATGCTGTCTTCCAGATAAGTGAGTTCTTGTGAGATCTAGTCTTTTAAAGTGTGTGGCACCTCCCTCCTTTCTCTCTTGGTCCTGCTTTCACGTGATGTGCCTGCTCCACTTTGCCTTCCACCATGAATAAAAGCTCCCTAAGGCCTCCCAGAAGCAGATGCTGCCATACTTCCTGCACAGCCTGCAGAACTGTGAGCTAATTAACCTGTTTTCTTTATAAATTACCCAGTCTCAGTTATTTCTTTATAGCAATTCAAGAATGGCCTAATACAGAAAATTGGTACCAGGAGTGAGCCATTGCTATAAAGATAGCTGAAAATATGGAAGCAGCTTTGGAATTTGTTACCAGGCAAAGGTTGGAAGAGTGTGAAGGGCTCAGAAGACAGGAAGATGAGGGAAGATTCAGAACTTCTTAGAGACTGGTTAAATGGTTGTGACCAAAATGCTGATAGCAATATGGACAATTAAGTCCAGGCTGCTGAAGTCTCAGATGGAAAGGACAAACTTACTGGGAAATGGAGCAAAGGTCACCTTTGTTATGCGTTAGCAAAGAACATGGCTGCATTGTTCCCCTGCTTTAGGGCTCTGTGATAGTTTGAAATTGAGAGTAATGACCTAGGGCATCTGGCAGAAGAAATTTCTAAGCATCAAAACATTCAAGATGTGATCTAGATGCTTCTAACAACCTATGCTCATATGCACTAGCAGAGAAATTACATGAAGTTGGAACTTATATTTAAAAGGGAAATGAAGCGTATAACTTTGAAAAGTTTGCAGCCTGGCCCTGTGGCACAGAAAACAAATGAACAAACAACCAAAAAAATAAAAATAAAATAAAAATAAATAAATAAAAACATTTTCTGGAGAGAAGTTCAAGCAGGTTGTAGAGCTACTACTTCTAGATAAATTTGCATAATTAATACGAACCTAAGTGCTAATATCCAAAACAATGGGAAAAAGACCTCAAAGGCATTTCAGAGACCTTCACAGGGCCCCCTCCCATCACAGGACCAGAGACCTAGGAGGGAAGACTGGTTCCATGGGCCAGGGCCAGGCCCTGCTGCCTTACACAACCTTGGGTCACTGCTCCCTGCATCCTGGCTGCTCCAATCATGGTTCAAAGGGGTACAGCTCAGACCTCTCTTTAGACAGTGCAAGCTGTAAACCTTGGTGGTGTTAAGCCTGCAGGTGCACTGAGTGCAAGAGTTGAGCCTTGGGAGCCTCCCCCTAGATTTCAGCGGAGGTATGGAAAGGGCTGGGTATCCAGGCAGAAGCTTGCTGCGGGGGCAGAGCTCTCACAGAGGACTGCTACTAGGGCAGTGTGGAGGGGAAATGTGAGGCTGGAGCCCCTCAACAGAGTCCCCACTGGGGCATTGCCTAGTGGAGCTATGAGAAGTAGGCCACCATCCTCCAGACCCCAGAAAGGTAGATTCACCAACAGCTTGCACTGAGCACCTAGAAAAGCCACAGACTCTAAATGCCAGCCCATGAGAGCAGCTCCAGGGACTGAACCCTGCAAAGCCACAGGAATAGAACTGCCCATAGCCTTGAGAGCCCACCACTTACACCAGTGTGCCCTGGATTTGGGACATGGAGTCAAAGGAGATTATCTTGGAGGTTTAAGATTTAATGACTTCCCTGCTGGGTTTTGAACTTGAGTGGGGTCTACAGCCCTTCATTTTTTGGCCAATTTCTCCCTTTTGAAATGATAGTATTTACCCAACATGTATACTCCCATTGCATCTTGAATTCTCTAACTCTATTTTGATTTTGCAAGCTCATAGGCAAAAGGGACTAACCTTATTTCAGGTGAGACTTTGGACCTTGGACTTTTAAGTTAATGTTGGAATGAGTTAAGACTTTGGGGATTATTGGGAAGGCATGATTGTATTTTGAAATTTGAGAAGGACATGAGATTCAGGAGGGTCCAGAACAGAATGATATAGTTTGGATCTGTATCCCCACCCACTGAAATGTAATCTCAGTGTTGGAGGTGGGGCCTGGTGAAAGGTGACTGGATCATGAGGGCAGATTTCTCATGAATGGTTTAGCACCATCCCTCTTGGTACTGTCCTCATGAGAGTGAGTGAGTTCTTATGAAATCTGGTTGTTTAAAAGTGTGTAGTCCACACACCCCTATTGCTCTCTCCCTTGCTCCCATTCTGGCCATGTGATATAACTGCTTCCCCTTTACCTTTCACCATGATTCTAAGTTACCCGAGGCCTCCCCAGAAGCCCAGTAGATGCCAGCATCATGCTTCCTGTTCAGCCTGCAGTACTGTGACCCAATTAAGCTTCTTTTAATGTATCATCTGGTCTCAGATATTTCTTTATGGCAAAGCACGAATGGACTAATTCAGAAAATAGCACCTACTAAATGTATTTGTTTTATTTTGTTGTTGTTTTTGTTGTTTTCAGAAAAAAGCCATTAAGATATTTTCAATACTTGGTAAACAAAAACTAATGGAATCTTTTAATAAATACAAGTTGAATGTTTCTGCGTGAATCTCTCTTTGGATAAAGAATGCAACATGAAAGTGCCTTCATGACCTATAAAATATAGCTGCTGGCCTCTTCATGCTGCATGTTCATAAAATGTTTTGATTTCCTCAATAGAAAGGTACTCTGTTAGGACAATTGCTTACATTTCTAAATAAATGTAATCATTCTTCATTTCATATGCTCCTTATTCAGACATATTTGGAGGCATCAACAGAAGATGAAAGGACACAAGGCCATGACTTTAAACATTTAGGTTCAAATCCTGGTTCTATCTGCAATTCAGTATGTAACCCTAAAAACATCTCTGTGTCTCTTTCCTCATCACATGTGAGAGGAGATTTGTGAGAACTCATATCTTCCATATAGCTGCAACAGCATCTAGAAAGATTCTTTTCTAAGAAGAGTAAAGTGATATACTAATATAAAGATAAATGGTAGCCCATGAGGTTTAAATTGTTTTTGCAGTCTTGGAAATCTGTGTAATCCTGCCTGTCTCCTACACTTATCTATATTGGGAATCCTCATTCAACTCCAGTTCCCATATAACATCTGTGAGCTGGGTGGTTTTGTTGAGCCAAATAGAGGAGTAACTAGTGGGTCCAGGCAACAGAGAAGGGGTAATATTTCCAGGATGTAAAACACCATGGCTAGGAGACAGGATTCTAGTTTGGACTCTGCCAGGAATTCCTGATGTGGCCTTTACTAGTCACTTGCCTCTTAGGGCCTCATCACTGAAAATAGTAAATACACACATATGCACAGAGACTCATGGTTACATATATACATACATTCACATATAAATGGTTCAGAAAATAATAAAGGCATAAAACAACATAATCTCAACTTTTCTTACAGTTCAAGAACACTTGAATAAGTGAACAATATAAGTGAATAATATATCAACTTATACATAAATATTGTATATTATATTATGTTGTTTTATGTTCTCAGGCATACTGCTCATCTTGCTATTTGTATTTAATTTCCCTGAGCTTCAGCATCTTACTGAGTAATATATGGACCAGTAGTTAAAGAGAAGATCTCTGGGTTTTCTCGAGACTCTAAAATCTCAAACTCTGTTTATGGCACACATTTCAGACTATTTCCTGTGGTGTGTGCATGTGTATGTGTGTGTGTGTATCTCCCCTTGACATTTAGCACCAAAGTGATGGACTTCAAGTGGGGAGTCATTCATTCATTCATTCATATATTTAGTAATTTGACTGTTTATTTTCTGTAAGGTACTGTGGTGAATATAAAAGACAAATGTCTTGCTTCCCTAGACTAACATTTAATAGGTAATATACAAATAGTATATAAATAATGAATACATAAGGTAGAAAATAATATGTATGAGTAGTGAACAAGAAGTGTGAAGTGTTTTGGACGTTCAGAGTAGGGATAAAATGCTCCCATATGGGGGAGCTCACACATGGAAGGTTTCATCAAGAATACGGCCTTTGAACCAAGCCTTAAGGATGGAGAACAAATCATATCAAAATTATTTGTATGTGTACAAGATAACAGAAAAAAATCAAGAGCAGAAGCTCTTACATCCAGAATTTCTCCCTCCTACTGACAAGTCACATCCTAAGTAAGTTGATGTTTATTACAAGCTTCAGAAATTTCTCATCTTTTATTTGTAGTAAATCTAGTGAAAATGTAGTTTACTAGGTTTTTTCTTTGGGCTCACTTTTCAAAGAACACTATTTTACAGCCTAATTGATTAGTATAGAAAATCTAAATATCAATATTACTTTAAAGGTGACCCCAGGGTCTCTGAATAGGTGCACTTATGCTTTATTGATAAGACTCTCAATAATAAAACTATTTGAATGTGAAACACATCAAACATGTTAGCTTCTTTCCTGTTTTATTGCCTCAATAGCCAAAGTCTCTATACTCAATAAAACAAATCTGCTCTTGTTTTTATTGCCTTGTCTTTGAAATTGTGGACCTTTGTTTTACAGCCAATGATGGAGCGGTAACATATGAAGAAAAGAAATGGTCGTACTGGAGTACAATGCTTGCTTGCTAGAAATAAACAAGCCAATTTTAGTAAAATAAAACTGACCTAACTCTGTGCTAATATCTTCAGACTTAATAGCCATTCCAATTCTCTCTGACATTTAAAAATTATAAGGCACAGCAAAAAGAAATTCTTAAATGTCAGAATCCTCATAATTTCTTCAACTTTTGCCACTGAATTCTTAATTCCTCCCCCCACCCCCACGCTGCCTCCAGCCTGTGAGTATAGTGGGGTAGAAGAGAAGTTAGAAGAGGTACCATGTGTATAGTTCTGCTGGTAGCAAGGCTTGTTCAGACTGACACATACCACCCAGTGCAATCCTCAGGCCAGGTCCCCTGACAGGCTCCTTCAGAGTCATTTCACTGCATCATTGGGCCTATTTTATTTTATTTTATTTTATTTATTTATTTTTTCCTATTTATTTATTTATTTTAATTTATTTATTATTATTATACTTTAAGTTGTAGGGTACATGTGCATAACGTGCAGGTTTGTTACATATGTATACTTGTGCCATGTTGGTGTGCTGCACCCATCAACTCGTCATTTACATCAGGTATAACTCCCAATGCAACCCCTCCCCCCTTCCCCCTCCCCCCTCCCCATGATAGGCCCTGGTGTGTGATGTTCCCCTTCCTGAGTCCAAGTGATCTCATTGTTCAGTTCCCACCTATGAGTGAGAACATGCGGTGTTTGGTTTTCTGTTCTTGTGATAGTTTGCTAAGAATGATGGTTTCCAGCTGCATCCATGTCCCTACAAAGGACACAAACTCATCCTTTTTTATGGCTGCATAGTATTCCATGGTGTATATGTGCCACATTTTCTTAATCCAATCTGTCACTGATGGACATTTGGGCTGATTCCAAGTCTTTGCTATTGTGAATAGTGCTGCAATAAACATACGTGTGCATGTGTCTTTATAGCAGCATAATTTATAATCCTTTGGGTATATACCCAGTAATGGGATGGCTGGGTCATATGGTACATCTAGTTCTAGATCCTTGAGCAATCGCCATACTGTTTTCCATAATGGTTGAACTAGTTTACAATCCCACCAACAGTGTAAAAGTGTTCCTATTTCTCCACATCCTCTCCAGCACCTGTTGTTTCCTGACTTTTTAATGATCGCATTGGGCCTATTTTAAAGGTGGAGTCAATGGAAGGAGAAAGTCTGAGAAACTGAGATACCACTATTCTCTTTCCTACGTTTCTTTTTCATTAATCCATTAAGGTGACTATTTTTAGCTACTGCTGTGGTGCCACATTTGTCTTTAATCTAGTGAATTTTGATTCAAAAGGGACCAGAAATCATATGGTGATTCTAAATGAGATGTTAGAAGCAAGGAATGTAATAGTAATAATAGGAAGACAGAGGAAGGAAATTAAAAGTAGAAAGAAGAAAAGAAGGATGAAGAAAAGGAGAAAGAGAAAGAGAGCAAAGAAGAGATACAAGGTTTACTACACACTTAGTAAAGGAAAGACACACTGGTATCTTGTATAAATTGTGACCATAATGCAGTGAGGATGGCATTGGTACACATTTTACATACAAATAACCAGTGATTGAGGCTCAAATTTATAAAGAGCTTACCTTCCATCATACAGCTAACAAGTGGTAGAACTGTGATTCAAAATCCCACACTCTGTTTCTCTAAGACAGTTTTAATCACTGAGGGTATCCGCTTCTCAAAAGCTGTGGGAGGAAAGTAGCATCTCTAATGAAATTGTATTATGTTTAGAAAAATTTGTGTAAGTATTCTATGGTCTAAAGATACTAACTCATTCCACAAGATACATTGAGTATCTATCAATATGATAATACCTCTTAATCAATACTTGCCAGTGTCATTGTCAAAGCACTGAAATAAAGGTAGAGACATTCTCATCTGCTTAATATTTTATGTGAACTCCTTTCTTATAAATTCCTATTTTTAAAACCAGAAAATAAAGGAGGCCCCTATTCCTTTTTTTCTTCTATCGAATTTTCATTTACATTCTTGGAGCTGGTGTGTGTGTGTGTGTGTGTAATATGTATGAAACAACAGTGCACTTTATCAGTTATTATTGTTGGTTAACATCTCAGTCAATCTCATTTTCTCAGTTCTACCTTCTGAGGGATCCTGCTTCTGTTTTCAGGGTTGTTGCAGTTTTTAATTTTTATTTTTTTCAACATTTATTGACTGTCAACAAAAAAGGCTTTATTTTCTACCAGTTTCCTCAATTTAGAAATATAATAATTATCGTGATGAAGAGTATTGGTTAATGTTCTACAAAAAGGAGATTTTAAAAAGGAATCCTTATTTTCTGTCAATAAAACTATCCTATTATTATAATAATATTTTATCGTAATTTTTGAAATATTATCTAATCAAACAATCTAGAGAACCCTGATTTGAGGGTGACCCTTTATGGTAATGGAGAAATTTTATATTGGCTTGTCAGAGGTAGATGAACTGTGTGCTCTGTAAATTCTACTGTAATTGTGTCCATTCTCTGATTTTGTTTCACTTTGGTTGTTAGCTATAAAATTACTGGTAAGTAATAAAACTCAGGTCAAAAGTATTAAACCCTTGTTGCAAATATTACCAAATCATAACAAGGAAATATCATCTCAAAGCCACAATTCCTAGCATTTACCTGTAAAATATGGTTTAAATAACAGGCCTCTTTTTTTTTTTCTTTCTTGGTTTGGCTTATTAAGATTTTACCTTTCTCCTATAACTTGCTATCCAAATGAAAGGGACTGTTTCTGGAACCCACTTTGGTAGATTCTACTTGATAATAAATCGTCTTTAATTATTAAATATTCATAGAGGGTTTTAGCCATTTTATTTTTGTCTGGCAAGGAATTGCATACCATATAACCATGTGTCTCTAAAGTATAATGAAAGAAGATGAATGCTTATAATACTCCCTGTAGCTAATTCTTCCTAATCCATTGCCCTTCTTTAAAAAAGAACAGTTGTGATCTTATTTATAATGTTTTAAGGCTCCATAGAGCTCTTACAAATGTTCACTGACTTACAGTTCTATATGAGGCTATAGTGCTCATGCATTGGTCAAAACAAACAGGAGCAAAACAGTACAGCACAGAGTGGGGCTTGGTCAAAACAGGGAAGAGCAAAGGCAAAAACCTGTATTATAGTGATTATATTGCCTTTTCTTCTCATTACATGATATTTCCCATTAGTAAAAGCTTACTCGACCAAATATTTGTTCCACCCTCCTCCTGTGATCTGACATCTCAGTAAATTTATGGCCAGCATTTCTCAACATGCATTTCTAAAGAACAGTTGGTTCAAAGAAATGCTAGCAGATGTTACTTGAAAAAGAGTTCTGAGATCAAATAAGTTTGGGAAATACTAAACTATAGAAAGTTAAACAGGTTTCTTTTCTCAAGGGCTTCTTAGAGTTTTTAGTATGATAATATTCACTGTGAATCCCCACAAAAAGCATATACATTTGCAAAACTTCCAGAATGCATTTGTCCTTTGAAACATTTTTTCACAGAATATGCTTAGGAGAATCATGTTCCACAGAACCTACTTTAGGAAATACTGAACTAAGTAACTACAATGTGACTGCTGAGTGCATCTTTAAATATGGGAGGCAAGTAGAGGAGTAGGTAATTGGAAAGGCTAACTCTTCTTCTAAAACAATTGACCAAAATACAAAACGAACTTGAAACTGTCAAAGGAGAAACAATTGATACAAAAATGGATACTTTTCATGTGAATACTTACTCCAAAGTGGTATAACACTCTCTTCACATCGATAGAATTAGCTTTATGCTAGCCTTATGAGGTCAAACTGGTCACAAAAATCATGGTTTCTGTCTAAACTACCTCCAAAGGTAAAGTTCTGTCATTGCAGATATCTAAAAATAAACGGAATGGTCAGCTTATAGCAAGGTGGATGACATTGGTATTTTGGTTAGATCAAATACTTAAAATACCCCTTCCAACTTTGACAGTCTATGGTTCTAAGGGTATAGCTTATAATAGTCTATCCCTACAGAGAATGACCAAGTCACAACCGGTAGTACATGTTTTTCTCAGGGATGATTAAGACAGTGCCAAAACAGGTTATTTTGTTTCTTCAAAATGGTTTAGTGGTATTAATGGACTGAATGCTTGTGTCCCCCAAAAATTCATATGCTGAAATTCTTTCCCCTAGTGTGATGGTTAGAAGGTAGGGCCTTTGAAAAGTAATTAGCATGAAGGTGGTGCCCTCATGAATGGGATTAGTGCCTTTCTGAGAAGAGATGCAAAAGAGATTATCTTTCTCTCTGCAATGTGAGGATACAAGAAGACAGCCATCTATAAACCAGGAAAAGGGCCTTCACCAAGGATGAATTATGCTAGCACCCTGATCTCAAACACTCAGCCTCCAGAAGTATATGTTTGTTGTTTAAGCCACCCAATCTATGGTGTAGGTATTCTGTTATAGCAGACTAAAGTAACACAAGTGGCCATCACAGTGGTAGATGCTAGAAATTCAGGACGCATTCACCGAATGCATCTACCCACACATATTAGCAAGGGAAAAAGGTTTATGTATATTTCCCACATCATGTATAAAAGCTCAATAATTCTTTGCTCTAGAAATCTGAAAAGGCTTCATTTTCCTCCACAAATTATAGAATTGAGTAAGTGTTCTCAATTCATGTACTACAAATATAGAATTTTATAATAATATATCACATGACAACACAAACACTAGTTTTTGAAGGAGAAATAACTATCATCATTTGTAATAGTCTCATGAATGGTTACTATTTATTTATTTAATATTCATAAATTTTCAATGTAAAAATTATCGTTCTAAATTATCTGGTAGGGAAAACCACTTAATCTGGCAGCATCTTCAGTTCTTCAACCATTTCCTGTTTTCTATAACCAGGTTCTAATGTTAAAGCATCCCACAGTCCACACACTCTACCCAGAGGTTAACCAGGAAAACAAGTTCAATGTTATGTGTATGCTTTAACTGTAGAACAGTATTTCTGTCCATCCAAAAGTCTACAGCATGGCTGGAAGAAATTATTAGGTCATCTCAACCAAACCAATGATGCCTTTCTTCTTTTATATTTTTTATTCAAGCCCTACAAATATCCTAATTACCTATATGAGGAGGATTACATCTCCCTAGTTTATCAGTCTTCCACAGTGTCCCTCATTCCAGAATCTTGTCTTAAAATTCAGTCTCAGAGTATTTTCTCCTCAAGTCCTGGATAACCTTTATCATCCTGTCACATTATTTAATGACATAATAAGATTTAAAAACATACCATATGGGTGTACGTGTGTGCATATACACACCTACTGGAACTCTCCTATTATCCATGTTAGTGCTAGTAAGGGTGGATTCCTACCAATTTTCTTATCCAATGGATGCATGCCATTGCAAAAGAACCTGCAACTAAGAGTTAAAGGACATAAATGAGACCATTTATCCTCTGTGACTTTCAGCCTCTTCATCCATGACTAATGCATGTGAGCCAGGAGCCATAGCTTGCATTAAACACTTGCTTAAAAATCTAGTACATTTTTTTCCTCTTGGATTTGTCCAATTATTTTATTCCTGCAAATATACCCTAGGCACTCTTCTAGACACTTAGGAAGGCCCACGCTCATTGATATAACAAAATAAAGATGAATGAGAAATAGAAGCTCAGGAGCCAGTGTGTCTTCCAGAATAACAAGTCATCTTTTTTTGGTCAGGGAAGAAAGAGAACTTCTAGCAACAGTTCCTAGCACAAGTAGTAGTATCAGCATGCCAGAACCAAGTTGTGTTATGTCAGGCTATCACATCAGACATTGTACTTTATTTCTTTTTTAAAAGACTGACTGAATAGGTCTTATCACTCTCCATCAGAAATGTCCACAGTCCATGCCACCTCTCTGCTCCATCCTAACCAAACATACAGTCTGTATCCAAGTCAATGGTTCCATGATCATAACAATTTTAAGCCCATAAGCTTAACATAGTAATTAGTGACTATTTAAAGGGAGTTTTGTTATATGGTGCATTAAATCAGGGAAAGCCAGGTACACGAGGGATTCCCAGAAGTTTCCTCTATGTACACGTATTTACCTCAAAATGCTGTAATTAAATTCAGTGAAATACATGTGTGAAAATGCTTTGAAAACTACAAAGAACTATATAACACTCAAAACTACCTGACCCTCATTATCCACAAACGTTTGGCGCCGAGTCATTTTTCCATAATTTCTTAGTAGATATTTTTAGATCTATTTGAAAGTGCACTAATTCCTTTCGATACTAGATTATAAGTCTTTTGCATTCATTATATGCAAAATATAACTCATATATCCATATAGTTGATGCAGGATTTTTTGCTCCATAGTTCAGCTAAATCCAGGTTTTTGTCTCACGACCAGGAAAAATTAGGCATGCAGACACATTGAAAGCAAAAGCAAAGCTCTCAACAAAAAGAATGATCCTGCATGCAGGTTTGCCACCTGACAAATTGAATACCAGGCCACCACACACCAGTTGAAGAGGCCAGGCTCCTCCCCTGCATAAGGCACAAATTCCTAGTGGCTCCACCCCATTCTTCCAGTGCACATGCAGCCCTTAGTCTGAGCCACTCCACATTGATTTATTTGAGCTTACTGTGCATGTGTTAAGGGATGGAAGTTTTCACTGTAGGCATGGTTAGGCAAGCCCCCTATGCACAATGACCTGGGCAGGTCAGAAGTTCCCTGGGGATCCTTCCCTGTTTGCCTAGGCATTTGGCTGTCTCTTGTCTCTGTTATAATGATATACTTATCTTCAAGATATGCTGCTAAAATTTTAACAAATTCCTCTAGTCATGAACTGCAAACTTAAAAAGTTGCCAATAAAACCCACTTCCTAAACAATTGTTTTTAAATAATATTTTAAAAATTTTTTTAAATGTGTTTGATGTGGATTGCATTCTTTACAAAATAGGTAATGATTTTCCATCTATATCTGAGTTTTATATTGAATACATTTGAAGTAAAAGAAAATATAAGGAATGGGTTATATACTTGCTTCCAAATTTGTCATTGTAAATCTGGCTATAGAAAGTTCACAAGGTCCATTTATTTTCCTTAATAGCTAGGAAATGTCACAAGATATGTATCATGTCATATTTGTAATTAAACATCTTTCCAGTCAAAAAATAAAACTATTGTGTGACTTTTTTTTTCTTTTTTTTTTTTTTGAGACGGAGTTTTGCTCTTGTTGCCCAGGCTGGAGTGCAATGGTGCGATCTCGGTTCACTGCAACCTCCACCTCCTGGGTTCAAGAGATTCTCCTGCCTCAGTCTCCCAAGTAGCTGGGATTACAGTCATGTACTACCATGCCTGGCTAATTTTGCGTTTTTTTTCAGTAGAGACAGGGTTTCTCCATGTCGGTCAGGCTAGTCCTGAACTCCCAACCTCAAGTGATCTGCCTGCCTTGGCCTCCCAAAGTGCTGGGATCACAGGCATGAGTCACCGTGCTCGGCCCATTTGTGTGACTTTTTTAATGAGTCATGGAAGAGTACTGCTTTACAGTCACAGAGCTTTATGAATGATTGTATTGTTTGGTATTAGATATAGGTAATTGTCATCATTTTCACAGAAATACACAAAAACATTTTTATGCCCTATTTAATTACTTGATTTATCAGTGGACATTTAATAAGTGCCAGTCTAGATGCTGCCATGGGAACTATATCTCCCAGAGTGTACAGCATCCAAAAAAGATTGGCAGTGCACAAGAAATAAGAGTAATGATGGGTGTTAGGAATGAGAAGCTCAGGAAGCTTTTCATCTGAGTTACCACTATGAACATAACACTCCCAAACTCCCTCTTACATTCTCTCACTCTTTAGTTGTCTGGTTTGTATGAAAGAGAGGTGGCACCATCTACTTTTTGTGTGGAAATCCAAAAATGTCCTAAGGGCATGGGAGTATATGTCAGTCAGAGTCAGGTCAGAAAAACAGAAACAGCATTTCAATAGGGAATTGGTTACCTGGGTGCTAGAGGACTGGACTCTTAACAAAAATACATGGAGGTAACACAGACATAGTAACTTCCGGGAGAAGCTAACTCCCTAGGGATGGGGAAACAGAGAGAAGAAGTTGAAGGAACCAGATTTATAAGTTTGGAGGGTGAATTCTATAAAGCTGGGTCCCCTCTGAGGAAGAAATGCTGTCCATGTAGTGCTGATGATTCTGTGTGAAAGTAACAATGCTAGTTGTAGGAATACAGGGGGAAAGCTGGAAACTCTAGCCAGTTTCCAATACTCAAGGTGACGGGTCATTGCTAGGGTGCTGGTCATAGGAAGATCATGTAAAACATGTCAGAGCAAGTTCCTTCTCCACCCCCCAGTTTTATAGTATCACGTTAGTGTCCCCTACTAGCATAACTTAGAAGAGAAATAGCTGGGAAACAAGAAGTGAAATTTGCATGTCTTAGTCCCAATATCACAAAGCATAATAGAGAAAAGTAGGTTTTGAGCTAATCAGCACTGGGAACCTGAGAGTATAGATCTGTAAATACATCAGCCCACTTGGAGTGCTGTTGGTGCCCCTAGCTCTTCCCTCTGTCCCCTACCCCTAATCCCTAGGGAAGTTTGTGCCCCTTGCTGTTACTATCTCTGTGTTACTTCTGTATCTTCCTGTTACCTTTTCTGCCCTGCAATACCAGTTTAAACAATTGTCTCCTTGAAATTTTCATTGTTACGTTTTCCTGACAAAGACAGACTGCTTGACCTTCTCTTGCTCTCCTAACCTTACAAATCCCATGGGGTCTACCACGGGGTGGTGCCAGCCATAGTCAAATGCTGTGACTTATGCTGACCTGTTTGCCTTAAAACCTCCCCTCCGCCTGGGCCGGGATACTGCTCAATTCTTTTAAGCAGTGCCTGATGCAGACTTCATCATCTCTTAACTATTCTGACTAGGTAATCCACCTCAATTTATATCCTGTGTTTCCATTGAAAGCCATATTACTTCTAGCTTGATGGATTTTGTTACTGATCAAGGCCTCACTTAAACAAGTGACATGTCTCATGGGAACTTCCAAAGACATTCATCAGAGAATTGCACTGTAGCCCTTCCTAGCTGGCTCCTTACCATACTATTTGGAAAGCTGTATGTGGGTGGGTATGTCCTTGCACAGTGGGAGGATAAGTTAAGATAAAATATTAATAATTAACAAATATATATATATAAAAATAACCTGGTTGTTACTTAGCTCATTAGTTCAAATGCATTATTAGCCCATTTAATTTTCAAAATAACCTGTGAATTAGGCAATATTTTTACTGTACAGAAGAAGTGCAGCAAAGTAAAGGATTACACTCAAAGCTGAGCCCAGATTCAAACCCAGCCCTTTGTGGTTACAAAATCTTTTCATCTGCTGACTTCTTGCTTTTCAGTGGAGTACCAGGGTCACACTTCAGCCTGCCTGGAAACTCACTAGCATAATTCAACTGATGTGAAGATGAAATATTGTCCCCATATCCTAACTGACTGCTACTTTCCTATATAATGATTGGGAATTCAATATTGATCCAATTCAACAAAGATTTTTTGAGCCTTGTCTATGAGGCAGGCAAGTGGTAATAATAGCTAACAAACTTATTGAGGGCTTATTGTGTTTGGGGCATTGTTTCAAGAACATGTATGTCTCATTTATGAACAACTCTAGGATAGATCCATTATTAACAACCCCATTTTACAGAGGATGCAATTGAAGCCCAGAGAGGCTAAATGATGTGACTACGATGTCACAGGAACTGGCCTAGCCAAGATAAGAACGCAGGCAGCATGACTCTGAAGTCAATGGTCTTAACCTCTGTGCTATATTTCCTCTTGTGTAAGAGGCTGAAGAGGAAAAAAATGACTAAAACGTAGGCAAGAAGACCAAACACATCTAGAAACATAAGTAATGTGATAATCACCCTTGCAAAGGAATACAGACTGTAGAGAAATCAGTAATTCATTTTAGAGAATCAAAGACAATAACTTTTGAGCTAGTTCTTAAGTATAGATTTCAGAGTTTTAGGAGAAGAGTCAATAAGTCCTGGTGATGGGACACAGAAGACAGACAGATGTCCAGGATGGATCTGTGGAGGAGCACATCTGAGAAGGTAGATGTGGAGATTCACTTTAGACAATGTAAGTTTAAGTGAGTGATAAGAATTAGGCAGCACCCCCACCTCCCCACCCCCACAAATTAAGGCCTAGATTTGAAGATAGGAATCAAAACTATATTATGGATTTTGAAATTTCCATTACACAAGTAATACGTGTCCATAGATGTGATAAGTTGTCCTAGAAAGAGTAGTAGAAACAAAGAAATAAGATTTTTCTCACTTTTTCTTCTGAGCAGTTACCTACTATGATCAGCAGCAGAGTCAAGACAAAAAGACATAGAACAGAAAGGAGAAAGCGGCCTCTGACATCAGGAACTGATGGCCTGATACTAGCATCTGGGCCCTGGTGTGTTGCTATGAGCTGGCCTAGTACCATCAGCCAAGGCTTAGTTCTCCTGTTGAATACAAAGGGTTTCACAGAACATCAGTATCAGACAAGGCCACTCTGTGATCATGACAGAACTAGGCAATAAGACCACTCTGTAGTCATACCTGAAAACAAATCATGAACATTTTCCAAACCATAAAAATGACCAAATATCTCACTATCCTAGCTAATACCAGTTACTACTGCTTCTTTACCAAGTACAGTTCTAGTCTACCCTGCAGTTAAATAAGAATTATGGAAACACTCAGCCATGGAATTGTACCCACCTATTGACAGTACCCAATCCAGAGCAAACCTTCCCTTACTTGAACCCACCCCCAGATCATGCAACTAAACTCTGAATCTCATAAATCCTTTCTAACAACGGCTTACTAGACACCCAACAGTTCCTGTGGGCATATTTTCCTTCATGACAAAGAGTAATAGTCACAACTTAGTCAAGTACAGGTGTTTTCCTGGTAGTCTTTTACTGGAGGTCATTGAGAGTAAGGAGAATTCCTAGATATATTTTCCCATTTGATCTGCTTTAAGTAAGAAATTAAAGTATTAAACACTTTGCATTGCTACTCTTTTTGACTTGACTTAAAATTGTCAATATGCACTTAGCTAAACAACCTATTTATTGACACAGTATCTGTTTGGATGATTATTTCACAGTGAAAGAAAACTCAAAACAGTGGAAGCAATAGAAAATCTTACTGTAAATATGAAATAATTTCTCTAAATGCTTGTTTAAATTAATACATGAAGGCCGTGCATGGTGGCTTACGCCTGTAATCCCAGCATTTTGGGAGGCCAAGGCAGACAGACGGACCACGAGGTCAGGAGATTGAGATAATCCTGGCTAACACGGTGAAACCCTGTCTCTACTAAAAATACAAAAAAATTAGCTGGGCATGGTGGCGGGCGCCTGTAGTCCCAGCTACTCAGGAGGCTGAGGCAGGAGAATGGCGTGAACCAAGGAGGTGGAGGTTACAGTGAGCCGAGATCGTGCCACTGCACTCCAGCCTGGGTGACAGAGCGAGACGTCATCTCAAAAAAAAAAAAAAAAAAAAAAATTAATACATAAAATTGATATTTAGTCATTACTAATTTCAAACACTCAAACCTTAATAATTTTCAAAGTAATAAATTCTTAATAGGTCTGTACACAATAGAGCTTTAAATTTTTTGTCAGACAAGTAAAATAAAATTAGTTACAATTAGCATGTCTTGTTGAAATTGTCAGCCATTATTGGTTTCCCTCTGCTAATATTTTACTACTCTATTTTTGTTTCTATCATTATCTATGAAAAGGAATATTTATGTAAGAAATCTGGGCCAGGCATGGTGGCTCACGCCTGTAATCCCAGCACTTCGGGAGGCAGTGGTGGGTGGATTGCTTGAGGTCAGGAGTTCAAGACCAGCCTGACCAATATGATGAAATCTGGTCTCTACTAAAAATGCAAAAATTAGTCAGGCGTGGTGGTGGGCACCTGTAATCCAAGCTACTCTGGAGGCTGAGGCAGGAGAATGAACTTGGGAGGTGGAGGTTGCAGTTGCAAGATCACGTCATTGCACTCCAGCCTGGGCGACAGAGTGAGACTCCATCTCAAAAAAAAAGAAAGAAAAGAAAAAAACAAAGAAATCTGGCAGACGATGAATCCTCCTTCTTTCAGTAAAGAGTTAGAAAAATCCCTTATTTTTCATTGTTCTTTGACATGATATAATGTAATCAAATGTGACTGATGCAATCTGACAAATTCAGATACAATATGAAATGTCACAGGAAAACAAGGGAAAGCTACTATATTTATCCAGGCTGAAGAGAAACAAAACTTATCATGAAACATAAAAACAAAGCCTTTGGAAAACGAGCAAATAATACACTTCATGGAGTTTGTTCAAATATCTTATTTGAGCTTTTTTGAGATATACTCTATCATGGATATTATATGAAGTTTAGAATTTTTTTTTTCCCACTCGAGAGTAGCACAAGATGGGGCCTTTTCAGTTTTTAAACCTGTTTAAATACAATGGGAACCAGTGCTTTTCAAAAGACCTCTCTTCTGTGGTGTTCATGACTCGAAACCTGTGATTTCTCATAGGTTCCAAGGTAATTCTAAATGGACTACACTTCAGCTAAGCTGTTTTTCTGAGACTGTACCCTGCCTCTGAACTGTGCTAAAATAACCTTGCATTATCCTAATTAGGATTATTCACAATACACACATATTGCAAAGGGCCATTTTCATTTTCAATTAGTTGAAAAGGATTAGTTGCAGTCATACACATATGGTCCTGAATGCTATTATTATTAAACTCAATATTTTTTATTGCTGTTAAAATTATACTCCTTACAAATATAACTTAGCTAATGGAGTAAAAAGATGCTCTCTTCCTGACAAATCACTCTCTTCTAAAGAAAATTGTGAAGGTAACAATACATAAACGGAAGAAAATATATGTGTGGTAAAGAGGCTGTTTAATCACAAGTAATGGCAAACCTAAAATTAGTTCCAATTAAAAGAGAAATACATGGAAACCAATCTGAACGTAGCAGATAAAGGGTGGCATGAAGGAGAGATTATTAAGCAGCAGCATATAACAGGACCCCAGGTGCAGCACTTCCTCATTATACCTATTCTTGAGCAGCAATGTCCTGAGTGTATGGTAAACCACAGCACCACCGTCCCCCGCCACGAAAAAAAAAGAAAAAGAAAAAGAAAAAAAATACTCCAAGGAATAATTTTACACGGTTGCTACACTTGAGATGAACAAGTACATGTTTTTTGGAAGAAAGACCATAACAACTTGGTTTTTACTTCCAAAATACAGCGGCATGTTAATTGCTTGATCAGCCAAATGAAACTAAATGTAATTAAGACTAGTGTGGGGTTAATTTGATCCATAATTATGTTATATAAAGTAAATGAAAATTGTTTCTTTCCTTAATTGCAATTCATTAAAATTACAGATATTAAAATAAGATACTATAAAATTACATGAAGCATGTACACATTAATAGCCATTAGTAATAGCTTGATATTTCTATCTAAGCAACAGTTTATTAAAATGCCAAAAGGTGATATTTGACCACTCACATGACTGATTTTTTTACTCTGTTTTTCTGTACTTCTAAGAAATATTTCTTTTCTTTTTCTTTTTTTTTTTTTTTTTTTTTTGGCTAATGAAGCAAAGTGTTCCAGTCTTAGTTTGTTTTTACCATTTTTTAAATGTTTATAATCTGCTAAAAAAGGTACAGATCAATTCTCATTGAACCTTTATTAAAATAAAAACAGGTATTTCATATTCAAAATGACTTACAGGTATGTACATTTCATAAGATGTCAAATGCATACAGTATAAGTAAAGTATTTGGGAGATTTTTGTTTTCAAAACCAAATTCTGAATCACTGATTAAAATTATAGTCACACTATATGTTATATTTATATAACATTTTGGTTTTAAGCTGATAAAACAGAATTGGGCATAAGAACATTAACTTAAGAAAAATGAAAGGAGGTAACATTTATTGCATGCTGTTTTGAGCATTGTGCTATGCACTATAAATAACCTATTTTTACCCCCTCGTAAAGTTGGTGTTATTGTCTCCCATTAACAGATGAGAGAACTGAGGCTCAAGAGATGTAAGGAACTTGCCTGAAGTCATGGAGCTACTTGTGCCATTTACTGTGAGGTGGGGGAGGAGTTCTTTTCTCTTACACATGATGTCAAAACATAGAGAAGCCAATTAATTTGCCTGATACAGCAACATAGTATTTTAATTCCAACCTTATATTCTTATTCATTGAAGATGATGTGTTTATTTCTGTGAGACTAAAAAACAGAATGTGATAGCATATTATCTCTGTGCCCATTCACATGACATTAAATACAAGTTAGCCAAATAATCCTATTATTCTGAGTCCCTAAACATCTACAGGGCCTACTTAGTGGTGGAGAAAGAAATACAGATGGCAAGTGGAACTATCTTATTGAATAGTAATAAACACCTTACATGGGATTCCACCAAGTACACATAGAAAAGCCCTATGTTTTAGAGTAAGAACAGAAAGAATAGGCTGATTATTATACTGTTGAATTGGAGGGAAAAGAATGAGTGAGGCTGCGAGGAAGGAGTGCAAAACAGTAGAAAGTATTTCTAGATTCTGTTGAGGAGCACTGGCCTCCCTGCATGTGATAATGCTTTTTACCTTTACTCACTTCAGGCTTGAGGAAAAAAGCGATGACTTGAAAACTTGATGTTATTGTAAAGAAAAAGCATTTGTAATAGAATTTAGGTACAACACTCAGCAATAGCAGTCTATCAGTTACAGAACCAGAGACATTCAAACCAAGTCTAACTGAAACTTCAGTGTACCGCAATATATTTATTTATTGCTATGAATCAATTTATCTGCACATTCTTGAGAATCTTATGTACTTCCTTTGCATAATAAACTGTCACTATATTACTATTAAAAATAGTATGCAAACATTAACAAACAATTCTCTGTAATTGATTGTACTGCACTAATGACAACCATCCTTAAATTTTTTGGAAATCACCTGCATTGCTCTTTCAGTCGAAGCCATGTTTCATAAAAGAAAAAATAAAACAAAAAAAACCCATACTTAAGAAGTTGCCAGAATATATTATTTACAGTAAGCATGTATGCTTAACAAACCAAATATTTAATATTTCATGCATGAAAAATGGGCAGACATCACAGTCATTAGTATTCCAGGTGAGGCAGAACATGCAAATTTACTCAGCCATTAAAGAATGAGTCATATGCTATTTAATATAACAAAATAGTTTATGTATATTAGAGTAAACAGTGAAATCACAATAGAAAAAAAATGGATTTGATTCAGATGTTGAGCTGCTATGTAAACCAATTATCTATCCGGAGGGAAACAGCTCTGTCTACAACTACTTAGGCTCTAGGGCCTATTACAAACCGTGGAGTGGGCTGTTGTTTCTGTTCTCTAGGGGATTTACCACGTCACACTAGAAATAGCTGACAATAATTAGAAAGCCTGCTTCTGCCAGTATTGCACACATTTTTAATACGTTCCTAAGTATTATGGGAGATAATACACAAGGTCTTTAGAATTCTAGTCATGCCACCCAAGCCATGGAAAGGACAACTAGACAATAGCCCCAAACTGGACTGTGACAGGCTAATTATTGTGGCTTCATCATAAAACCTCCTTTTACATAGGTCACCTGGGAAGTGTAATTAAAAATGCATTATTGGGGTATTTTTTATTGAAGCAATTAAATTAAAAAGCCAAAAAAATAATTATATGAGGAGCAAATAATAATGTTGGTCAACAGCGTTTATCTAAGAAAGAGAGAACACGTCAGTGGTTCATTAGCAGTAAATGTGTTAACGGGAATCTGTTTGAAAAATGAGCCATAGAATGGCTTTTAAATACGCAGATTAAAGGATTTATAATGTCAAGTTTAACACAGAAATTATAGATAGTATTACATAACTATGAGTAATAGCACCTTTAATATGACTTAGTAGAATGATTTACATCATACTTTGTGCTGCTTCAATTGTATGAGTATTACATGTGCTACATCTCAGCTAGATAAGTTGCCTTATATTTTTTAACACACTTACCGGTCTCTTCTTCTAATTATATGGTACATCTAAATAATTAGATGTTAAAATATGTATCTTCCAGAGCAGAATTTTTGTCTTGGATATCCATTCTATGTAAAGATACCAAAACATGACACCAATTATTTAGGAAAAAATTTATAAAGCTGTAAATATATCACATTGAGCTATTCCTCCCTGTCTCAAAATTCTATTGGTACTTCTCTGCATCATCATTGTTATTATCACCATCACCACTATAATGATCGTAATCACTAATAATTAATGAATGTTTATTACTTGCAAGGAACTAAACATTGCATATTGTATAGACTTTTACTTTTGATTCTCTAACCTTAAGGGATTAATATTTTATCTCTGTTTTTTAAATAAAGCTAATCAATTATATATAAATATATATAATTAAACATATAATTGATATATAATATAAGTAGGTAATGTATTATCTATTTATTCATAAAATGCAAACTCTTCTTCAATAGACTATCCTACGGTAGTGATAATTTTTACTTTTATGCTACTGGAAATCTTCCATACTTTAAGCCTACTTATTTTTACTGAATATTTTTCAGATAAATAAAAGAGAGACAAACAGCTACTAAGTCAGAATTTCACATGGTATTGTTTTGTTCACTTAGGAGAAGAAAATCAAATTCAGAGAGGTAGAGGAACATCAATTATGGAAAGCTGTGAATGCCAGAGTGAATAAATAAGTGGATGAATAGGTAAAAGACAGAACTTGAAAACATAAGTTTATTGATATATATGGAAATCTTGATTCAAGAAAAATGGTTTATGGTTGACAGAAAAAAGTGTTCTATTTATTTTCTATCTTAAGATTGAGTGTTGGTCATGAACTAAGTATTGGTTAGTGAGTCTACATTGTATCTTGGCATATTATGATTAATTTAATTAATAGTTTCAGTATCATAATGCTGGATTAGAATTTTTATTAGTGTTAATATTTTTCATATCAGTAGTTTCCATTCTTGAATATCTACTGTAAACCAGGCCTTGTGCTAAAGACTTTACATGCATTATCTCTAAGCGTCCACACATCACTGAATGAAATTATTCTCATTTTAGAGATGAGAAACTTGTAGTTCAAGAGGTCAAGTGACTTCCAAAGTCACGTTGCTGACAAATTGAGAAGCTCAGATTTGAGCCCAGTCTATCTAATTTCAAATGCATGCGTTTTCCAGTATTACACTTTCATTAGGGAAGAGTTTACAGAAGACATTAACATAATTTTGGATTGTTTTCTTTTTCACATGTTGTAAATCTTCCTTAACCCAAAATTTAAATTCATTCAAAATTTATAAAGCTCAAGTAACCAAAACCATTTTCTGAATATTGTGTATTGATAATTGAGACTTACCATGATAGCTATAACACATGATTTTGAGTTCTTAAAGAAAAAAATAAGTTCTTAAATAAAAAAAAAAAGATTAAGAATCACTGTGCATTCAGATTGAAGAATGTCTTTACAGTATAGTTGTTTAAATTAGACATTGAAAATCTATGCGTGATGTGCATATGTTACCTTGGCTATTCATGCAAATCAGTACTCTATGTTCTCAATATTGAATACGTGGAAAGATGCTAATTTATGGAAAGATGCTAATTTATCATTTGTCAACTATTACATCATAAACACAGAACTTTTACTGTGAGTACATATTTTAAACATGTTAGCTTTTTATTGTACTATGTTCTAATAGTACATTTATTATTTATTATAGTAGCTGCTCTGAAGTTTATAGAACAAATTGCATATATTGGATGTCGGAACATTACATGCTAATTGTATCAAAAGAGGAAACTACCATTCACTAAAAAGGTCCTCTTTAGAGTTTTTCTCTGGAAACCTCAAACTAATATCTATGTCTTGGAGTAGGATGATCTATAAATTAGATCAGGGTCTAGGAAAGTAAATAGAGCAATGTTAGACTTTTGAAATATATGGTAAAACATTTTTTAGATTATAATGAAGGAGAATTAAAAAGCTTGTTCCCCTTAAGATAAATAGCTGGTATTTTTAAAATCAGGTAGCTGAATAAACTTTGGATCAGTACATTCTCTAACTCCTCTTTACTAGACTGTTCTAGCCTCCTGTAAACCACCTGGGAAAAATATACATTTTAGCTTTAGGTAGTCACAGATTGCACGGATGTGCAAAGAAGAGTACTCAATGCATGAAGCACTATAGAAAGCTCAAAATTAATTGTAGAAAACGATTAATTTTCAAGGATTTACACCCAAACCAGAAATATACAAACATCAAGGTGATGTGTTTATAACATCTATCATCCCTCTGTATGCCAATGTTTCATAAACATGTCCCAGGACCTACTCAGTACACCAAACTGTGCATAAAAGGAACTGAAGTTAGTGTAACATTTTTTTAAACAACCATTAACACCTTATCCCATTTATTTACTGTATTTATTTTTCTTTGAAGTAGGGGATCATTTCTGATCACTCCTTTAACACCTCAACTTTATTTCTGCAGCTTTTCTCTTTGACCTTCAAATTTTACCAATTGTCAAAATTATTTGTTATATACTGGCTCTGCTTCCCAGACTTACATAAATAGAAAAAAAAAAGCTAGCACTTCCTACATTCCCGATAATACATGCAATGTGTTTTATATATTTAATTTAGTCTTCACAATAAGTTATGAGATAGGTACAACTATTATCTCTAGTTTCCAAATGAAAACAAAACAAAACAAAAAAAACTAAGGCTCAGAAAGGTTAAGGAATTTGGATAGGACCATACAGTTCATAAGAAGTAGAGCTGGGATAAAACTAGGTTTACTTGAGTTTAAACCCTTGTTCTTTTTCATTATGTCTTACTGCCTCAACTAGACTTCAGAGAAACCATCTCCTTTCTAACACTTTTAGGCAGACATACTAGTAACTGATCCCATTTCTTAGAAGCCATTTTATAGCCAATACTGATTAGGAGAGGTTGCCATGCTCCCCAAACTCAATTTTCTGTCCGGAAGGTAAACTAAACTAATTCACTTCATGAGTCTTACTGAATTCCACAGCAATATTTGAGATGTCCAGGCTGAATCTAGGACTCTATGATTCTTGCAACTTTGGTGGGTCAAAGTTAAGAAAGCATTCAATAAAACAAAACCAAACAAAACTATCATTTTAAAGCAGCAAAAAGTTTTTATCTGACAAGAGACAGAGATTTCAGGGCATATTAGTTCTGAGAAACCCACCCAAATGGTCCTGTAAAGATGAAATAGGATCCAAAGACCTTCTTTGGAAATGGAAACTAGAACTCCTCCAGCTGCTAGATTATAAATACTAACTATGCGTGAGACCCAGAGAGCTTTGGAGGAAATAAGTCTTCTCAGTGAGGCACAAAGGTGTTGAAGAGATGTCATGATATTTACTGAACAGGATTTACAAATTATAAATGTTAGAAGTTGTGGACATTTTCTCATAAGAGAATCTATGAGACCTCAGACAGAAGTGGAACTTCATCAAAGTTCAGTCTGTAAAGTGAGGCACAAAATTAAGACAAGAAAAAAACAGTTTTCCCTCCTCTAGTGCAGCACCTCGATGTTGGAAGTCCATTTTAAAGTGCCTTTTTTTTCCCCCAACACATGTCCTATAGAAAAGCAATTAACTGAAAGTTTTTAAAATATGAATTATTCGTTTTAGGTTTTCTTGGTATAAATTGTATAATCTACAAATGATGAATACACTTGCTTCTTACACTTAGTTTATATATTTTTCCTTGTGTTATTACATTTGCTGTAATGGCGAGTCATTTAAAATTACATGAAACAATGAAAACAGTGAATTTGAGCACCTTCTAGAAGAAAGGACTTGAGAAAGGGAGGCCACAAGGAAAGTGAACAGCTAAAATGTGATTATGTACTGTGATGATGATGGCTAGGACTAGGGTAACATCTACAGCAATCAAAAAGAAAGAATATTTCTGAGAGGTTAAAGAATTGTTTGGTCTCAGTGATGTGAGAAAATAATGTTAAACTTGTCAAAAAACGAATCTGCATTATAACATCAGAATAACCAGAAAATTTATCACATTTTAAAAGTAAATAATATTACACTTAATTAACGTAAAAGAAATTGACTACAATTATTAGTTTATAAAGAGTTTCTAAAGATTAATGAGAATATTAAAGAGAAATTAACAGATATTAATATTTAAATGTTATTCTGAATCTCCAGGTACTGATATTTAACTTAATATAATCAAAATAATTCTTAATATTTAATATGTTCATATTACTTTTCCAGTTTCAAAGTGACTTTACATATATTGCCACACTTGATTCTCACAATGACTCTGTGAAATAAATAATAGCAGAGATATTCAGCATTCCTAGCTTTATAGATTGTACAACACCATCACTTACATTATTGATGTTCATATTTTCATCAATCATTTTATTGCTCAGTTCTGTGGTTTCTACGTGAACTTAAATATATTTTCAATACCAGCACATCAGATTTATTTTACTGAATGTGCTCTACTATCTACAATACACAGATATTAAATGTCACTCCATTAAGTTACATTATTTTTTATCTATGAATTTTTTTGACATTGATGTTCTGTATGATGGTTACAGTCTATTCCTAAAAACTGATATGGATGTTTATGATATGACATGATATGATATGATATGATATGATATGATATGATATGATGCTGCCAAACTGTTTTCCAGAGTGACTATAAAATTTTACATTTTCACAAGCAATGTATCAGTAATCCATCTTTTCTGCATCCTTGCCAGCTTTTGATGTTGTCACTATTTTTTATTTTAGCCATTCTGACAGGTGTGTAGCCAGTTCTCATTGTAATTTTAATTGACATTTCCCTAGCGATTAATTTTGTGAAACATATTTTTCTTGGGCTTACTTGCCATCTGTGTATCCTCTTAGGTGAAATATCTGTTCATGCCTTGTGCCCATCTTCTAATTGGATTGTTTGATATTTAATATTCAATTTTGAAAGTTTCTTATATATTTTACACACTAGTTATTTGTCCAATATGTGATTCCAAATATTTTCTCCCAGTCTCTAGCTTCTCATTTCATCATCTTTACTTGGGATTTGGCAAAGCAAAAGTTCTCTAATTTTGATAAGGTCCAATTTATCAATTTTTTCTTTTGTACTCTTGGGCATTTATCTGAGAAAAATGAAAATATATGCTTACATAAAAACCTGTACACACATTTTCATAGATTGACTTGTATTTATTTATTTGATCTTAATGCAAGTCATAAATTAAAATAGATTTTTTGTTCCAGAGCCTAAGTTTAAGAACAATCTCACTCATTTCTCATATTGCTTTTCATCATTTCCATAACAGTTATCTATCACATGAAATTTAGTAATTTCCCAATATATTTAACAAAAGATTTTGTATAAGTAATGCATGGTTTCTGGTTATAGGGACAATTACTTTTATTTATAGCATTTCTTTCAAATATAACAACTATATTTATCAGTTCAATAATAGTAAGCATCTACCATATTATCAATGATTGAGAAAAGTTCAATATATGATTTCCTTTAGCTGTTTAGTTCATTTCAGAGTAGAGATGTAAGTGAATCACTGCAATATAGTGTGATAAGTGTTTTGGTAGTAGTGAATCTGGCAAGGTGACAAGAGATAGCATTACAAACCAAGAGTTACTTGCATCTGGTTCAGGTGGTACACAAGTTTGGGTGGAAAAGAGTATTTCAGTCCCAGAAAAAAGTGTATAAAAATGTAGAGGCACCAAGTAATATGAAACATTTGGGAAAATGCAAGTCATTGGCTCTGCCTGTAACATACAGAATGAGTTGGGGAGCTGTGGGAGATGAGGTCTGTTAAAAAGTTATGCCAGGTATAATGTTAGCTTATTTGAGATCTTTCTTCTTTTAAAAATGATAAATATTTGAGGTGATGAATATGTTTACTAGCCTGATTTGATCATTTCACAATGTACATATGTATCAAAACATCACTTTGTACACTACAAATATATGCAATTATTACTTGTTAATGAAAAATAAAGCTTTTTAAAAAGTTACACATGATCAAATTTTATTCTGTAATAAAAGAAATCATGAAAATATTTTTGAGTGTGGCAAAGCTAACATCAGATTTAACTTAAAAAAAACCCTACCATTAACATGGAGATGGAATTAGAGAAAAGTGAGATTAGAAGCAGAGAGAATAGCTAAAAGACTATGGTCAAGACCATGTGAGAAATATGGGGTGTATGGACGTGACAGTTGTGAGGATGTGTTGAGGAAATATTTAAAAGCTATTTAGAAAATAGAAATGACAAGATTGGTGACATATTTAACATGTGTAGTGAGGAAGAGAAAGGGATCGAGAAAGACTCACTGGTTTTCTGACTTGAGTTTCCAATGAATCCATGGTTCTTCACTTGGATAGAGAATGCAGGGAAAGGGACAGTCTTACCTAAGGAGAAGGAGAGTGTGGACAGTGGATTTGTTTGAGACTTGTGGAGTTTGAAATATCTCTTGGACATGTAGGTGCTCTAGCCAACACCTCTTAAATTTGAATGTGCATATGAATCATCTGGGGATCTTGCTAAAAGGCAGATCTTGATTTAGAAGCTCTGTAGTGGATCTCAAGGTTTTTCATTTTTAATAAGCTCCCAGGTGATGTCAATGTCATTGATTCTGCAGAGCATACTTTGTAGGCAACATCTTTAACCCTAAGTGCCAACAGGATATCTGCTGATGATAAGGTAACATTTGCAGAAGGAAAAAAGAAAAGAACGAAAAAGAAAACAAGAGGGTGAATTGGGGCAGGTAGAGCAGAGAGAATGAAGATGCTGTGAAAAAGTTGAGAAGAAAGATAAAGTAAGGCAAAAAGAGGTGCTAATAAGTATCAGTGTGTCAGCGAAAATCACCTTTGTTGTATTTTAGTAACACCTATACCAAAGGGTGCCTAGCCCTCCTCTGTCTAGAAAATATTATCAAGTTATTTTAAAAACTTGTTAAAGCCTGCCAGAGCATAGGTATCAAAGAGCCAATATGAACAGGAGAGATGTGAAGCCAATTTTTCAGAACTCAAAGGTCTTATTTTATTTACCCAATGAAATGAATGGTATAGAAGGATATACTTGGTACATTTACAACAAGATAGTCAATGCCTAATAAAGAGTAATATTAAAACAAAAATACATTTTTTAATTGCCAGGATAAAATAAGGGAAATTGAAGACACCCAAAGCTATTTCTCATACCAGAGAATTTTAGTTTATAGCTTAGTTTGTTTTGTTTTGTTTTGTTTTCAACACCAGGCTACGTTCTCACTGGCTTAGTAGTTTTCAGTGTGGTCCTGCCAGAAAGGTGGTAACCTTCATGACCTCTCCAGGTCTTTCCAACCCTTGAATTATTTGGCTGTTTGCTCCTCTGTTTCTCCTTTTATCTGTCCAGGCTTAACTTGTCTTTTCCTATTGCATTCAACTAAATAAATACTAAGTATACTACACTTTTGTAAGTTAATAACTATTATTCATTTTCATTTAATTATTTTTATCAAATTGTTTCAAAGTGTTTTTAAGTATATCTTTTAAGGACAGAATATCCAAATGCCCACAAATATGTCTCATTTTAAGACGCACTCACTGATCTATATAATTCCTGTCTAATCATCTAATCACAATCATAGACAAGGAAATTACTAGGTTAATAGGAGAAAATGATCATCTATCAGGAGGTAATCAATAGTATGTTACTTTTGGCATTGTCTTATTCAGTTAATTTTGTTCTATGAAATATTTTTTCTGGTGCCAAATTATGCCACAAGCTTAATTTTTACTAGGAAAAATATATATAAGGTAACTAACTTATAAAAGAATTCCATACTAAAATGTAATTATGATTACTGAGACATTCTAGCAAAGCCATAACTAACTATTCTAATTTTTTATTCAGATATCTATCAAAGTGTTTTAATATTTCACAATAATTAACTCATTAATCCTTATATTCTCTCTGTGGTACAGGTAAATAATCTGATTAATTTTATTTTGCTGATGTTATTTTCTTTTAAAAAAGAAAAATGATTATCATAAAATGACTTGCTACACTGTTGTGTTTGAGGGAGGGGAACTAACAATTCTTGACGCTTTAGTTATCACCAAGATCATTTTACTATGAAGATTCAGTGAATAAATTTCTGAGAAGTGAAATTGACTGACAGGTTTTTGTTGTTCTTATTGTTTAAGCAGACCATACTGTCAACAATATTTCTTTTTCTTTCCTTTTCTTTTGTGTGTGCCTTTCCTTTCTTTTTTTAAAATTATACTTTAAGTTCTAGAGTACATGTGCACAATGTGCAGGTTTGTTACATGTGTATACATGTGCCATGTTGGTGTGCTGCACCTATTAACTAATCATTTACATTAGATATATCTCCTAATGCTATCCCTCCCCGACCCACCACGACAGGCCCCCGTGTGTGATGCTCCCCACCCTGTGTCCAACTGTTCGCATTGTTCAGTTCCCACCTATGAGTGAGAACATGCAGTGTTTGGTTTCCTGTCCTTGCTATAGTTTGCTCAGAATGATGGTTTCCAGATTCATCCAGGTCCCTACAAAGGACATGAATTCATCCTTTTTTATGGTTGCATAGTATTTCATGATGTATATGTGCCACATTTTTTTAATCCAGTCTATCATTGATGGCCATTTGGGTTGGTTCCAAGTCCTTGCTATCGTGAAGAGTGCCACAATAAACATATGTGTCATGTGTCTTTACTGCATAATCCTTTGGGTATATACCCAGTAATGGGATGGCTGGGTCAAATGGTATTTCTAGTCCTAGATCCTTGAGGAATCGTCACACTGTCTTCCACAATAGTTGAACTAATTTACCATCCCACCAACAGTGTAAAAGTGTTCCTATTTCTCCACATCCTCTCCAGCACCTGTGATTTCCTGATTTTTTAATGATCGCCATTCTAACTGGTGTGAGATGGTATCTCATTGTGGTTTTGATTTGCATTTCTCTGATGGCAAGTGATGATAAGCATTTTTTCATGTGTCTGTTAGCTGTATGAATATCTTCTTTTGAGAAGTGTCTGTTCATATCCTTCACCCACTTTTTGATGGGGTTATTTAATTTTTTCTTGTAAATTTGTTTAAGTTCTTTGTAGATTCTGGATATTAGCCCTTTGTCAGATGGGTAGACTGTAAAAATTTTCTCCCATTCTGTAGATTGCCTGTTCACTCTGATGGTAGTTTCTTTTGCTGTGCAGAAGTTCTTTAATTAGATCCTTTGTGTCAATTTTGGCTTTTGTTGCCATTGCTTTTGGTGTTTTAGACATGAAGTCCTTGCCCATGCCTATGTCCTGAATGACAATGCCTAGGTTTCCTTCTAGGGTTTTTATGGTTTTAGGTCTAACATTTAAGTCTTTAATCCATCTTGAATTAATTTTTGTATAAGGTGTAAGGAAGAGATCCAGTTTCAGGTTTCTACATATGGCTAGCCAGTTTTCCCTGCACCATTTATTAAATAGGGAATCCTTTCCCCATTTCTTGTTTTTGTCAGGTTTGTCAAAGATCAGATGGTTGTAGATGTGTGGTATTATTTCTGAGGGCTCTGTCCTGTTCCATTGGTCTATATCTCTGTTTTTGTACCATTACCATGCTGTTTTGCCTTGTAGTATAGTTTGAAGTCAGGTAGCATGATGTCTCCAGCTTTGTTCTTTTGACTTAGGATTGTGTTGGTAATGTGGGCTCTTTTTTGGTTCCATATGAACTTTAAAGTACTTTTTTTCCAATTCTGTGAAGAAAGTCATTGGTAGCTTGATGGGGATGACATTGAATCTATAAATTACCTTGGGCAGTATGGCCATTTTCACGATATTGATTCTTGCTATCCATGAGCATGGAATGTTCTTCCATTTGTTTGTGTCCTCTTTTATTTTGTTGAGCAGTGGTTTGTAGTACCTGGAAAATCGGGACACTCCCACCCTAATACTGTGCTTTTCCAACAGTCTTAGCAAATGGCACACTGGGAGATTATATCCTGCACCTGGCTCGGATCGGAGGGTCCCATGCCCATGGAGCCTCGCTCACTGCTAGCACAGCAGTCTGACATGGAACTGCAAGGTGGCAGTGAGGCTGGGGGAGGGGCATCTGCCATTGCTGAGGCTTGAATTGGTAAACAAAGCGGCTGGTAAGCTCGAACTGGGTGCAGCCCACTGCAGCTCAAGGATGCCTGCCTGCCTCTGTAGACTCCATCTCTGGGGGCAGGGCATAGCTGAACAAAAGGCAGCAGAAACTTCTGCAGACTTAAACGTCCCTGTCTGACAGCTTTGAAGAGAGTAGTGGTTCTCTCAGCACAGAGTTTGAGATCTGAGAAAGGACAGACTGCCTCCTCAAGTGGGTCCCTGACCCCCGAGTAGCCTAACTGTGAGACACCTCCCAGTAGGGGCCGACTGACACCTCATACAGCTGGGTACCCCTCTGAGACAAAGCTTCCAGAGAAAGGATCAGGCAGCAACATTTACCGTTCTGGCATATTTGCTGTTCTGCAGCCTCCACTGGTGATACCCAGGCAAATGGTCTGGAGTGGATCTCCAGCAAACTCCAACAAACCTGAAGCTGAGGGTCCTGACTGTTAGAAGGAAAACAAACAAACAGAAAGGACATCCACACACCAAAACTCCATCTGTATGTCACCATCATCAAAGACCAAAGGTAGATAAAACCACAAAGATGGGGAGAAACCAGAGCAGAAAAGCTGAAAATTCTAAAACTCAGAGCGCCTCTTCTCCTCCAAAGGAACGCAGCTCCTCACCAGCAATGGAACAAAGCTGGACGGAGAATGACTTTGATGAGTTGAGAGAAGAATGCTTCAGGTGATTTGTAATAACAAACTTCTCCAAGCTAAAGGAGGATGTTAGAACCCATCATAAAGAAGCTAAAAACCTTGAAAAAATATTAGACAAATGGCTAACTAGAATAAACAGTGTAGAGAAGACCTTAAATGACCTGATGGAGCTGAAAACCATGGCATGAGAACTACATGATGCATGCACAAGCTTCAGTAGCTGATTCGATCAAGTGGAAGAAAGGGTATCAGTGATTGAAGATCAAATAAATGAAATGAAGTGATAAGAGAAGTTTAGAGAAAAAAGAGTAAAAAGAAATGAACAAAGCCTCCAAGAAATATGGGATTATGTGAAAAGACCAAATCTACATCTGATTAGTGTACTTGAAAGTGATGCAGAGAATGGAACTAAGTTGGAAACACTCTTCAGGATATTATCCAGGAGAACTCCAACCTAGCAAGGCAGGCCAACATTCTAATTCAGGAATTACAGAGAACACCACAAAGATACTCCTCGAGAAGAGCAACTCCAAGACACATAATTGTCAGATTTGCCACAGTTGAAATGAAGGAAAAAGTGTTAAGGGCAGCCAGAGAGAAAGGTCGAGTTACCCACAAAGGGAAACCCATCTGACTAATAGTGGATTTCTCAGCAGAAACTCTACAAGCCAGAAGAGAATGGGGACCAATATTCAACATTCTTAAAGAAAAGAATTTTCGGCCGGGCGTGGTGGCTCAAGCCTGTAATCCTAGCACTTTGGGAGGCCGAGACGGGCAGATCACGAGGTCAGGAGATCGAGACCATCCTGGCTAAAATGGTGAAACCCCGTCTCTACTAAAAAATACAAAAAACTAGCCGGGTGAGGCGGCGGGCGCCTGTAGTCCCAGCTACTCGGGAGGCTGAGGCAGGAGAATGGCCTGAACCCGGGAGGCGGAGCTTGCAGTGAGCTGAGATCCGGCCACTGCGCTCCAGCCTGGGGGACAGAGCAAGACTCCGTCTCAAAAAAAAAAAAAAAAAAAAAAAAGAAAAGAATTTTCAACCAGAATTTCATATCCAGCCAAACTAAGCTTCATAAGTGAAGGAGAGATAAAATCCTTTACAGACAAGCAAATGCTAAGAGATTTTGTCACCACCAGGCCTGCGTTACAAGAGCTCCTGAAAGAAGCACTAAACATGGAAAGGAACAACTGGTACCAGCCACTGCAAAAACATGCCAAATTGTAAAGACCTTCGATGCTAGGAAGAAGCTGCATCAACTAACGAGCAAAATAACCAGCTAACATCATAATGACAGGATCAAATTCACACATAACAATACTAACCTTAAATGTAAATGGGCTAAATACTCCAATTAAAAGACACAGACTGGCAACTTGGATAAAGAGTCAAGACCCATCAGTGTGCTGTATTCAGGAGACCCATCTCACATGCAGAGACACACGCTCAAAATAAAAGGATAGAGGAAGATCTACCAAGCAAATGGAAAGCGAAAAAAAAGCAGGGGTTGCAATCCTAGTCTCTGATAAAACAGACTTCAAACCAACAAAGATAAAAAGAGACAAAGAAGGCCATTACATAATGGTAAAGGGATCAATTCAACAAGAAGAGCTAACTATCCTAAATATATATGCACCCAATTCAGGGGAACCCAGATTCATAAAGCAAGTCCTTAGAGACCCTACAAAGAGACTTAGACTCCCACACAATACTAATGGGAGACTTTAACACCCCACTGTCAACATTAGACAGATCAAGAAGACAGAAGGTTAACAAGGATATCCAGGAATTGAATTCAGCTCTGCACCAAGCAGACCTAATAGACATCTACAGAACTCTCCACCGTAAATCAACAGAATATACATTCTTCTCAGAACATTTTCCCTTAGTATGATCACAAATTGAATGCTTTCTTCAAGGATGCATATCTTATTGTGTAATATCAAATTTTGTTCCATATTGGCAAATTTTACTTTAAAGGTAAATTGTTTGTTTTGCCCAGAGGTCACTATATTGAATACTACCATTTGTATTGCCTTTCTGCTCTGTGTGTGTGTGTGTGTGTGTGTGTGTGTGTGTGTGTGTGAAAATAATTCTAGTTAGATTTAAGAAGGAATGATCTACCCCAAACCGCTTGTTTATAAGATGTATCTCTAGAGCTTAATCTACTAACAATGCTAATTTGGATTTTTAAAGTTGTAATAATCTAATTACTTCTTCATATGCAAAATTCACTCTCTACTTTTCTTAGGTTTTCTAAATGTGGTGACTAAAGAAGAATATCAATGAATTTAACTTTTAGCCAAGTAAGTCTTTTTTTTTCTGTTGTCAGAGCAAGCCATTCTAAAGCTTTAGCTATTAAGTGTAATGATTAATTACGCCTAAAAATTCAACTGTGAAGATAAAGAAATTTAGAAAGTAATGAAAATATGGAAGAGAAAGTTTGTGTGTGTATATATAGGGATTGAATTCAATTAAGTAAGGAAAGATAATCAGAAGATATGATGAAAAAAGCAATAAAAATGTGGCATTTCTAATTACCATGGATTGGAATACTGGAAAGCCCATGTGAAATATCTTTTTCCGCCTCTCCACGTCACAGAGAATGTATAAAATTATCAGAAGAGAGAATCTAGTTGCTTCCTTTTGGGAGGTGGGATGAGATGGTGGGAGTATATAGTAGGTTCCTATTATTCTGTATTATATTTTTTAAAGTAAGTTTAAAAGTGCTATTTATATTGGGCTTAACCTGTTGTTGTATCAATTACTCCAGCTATTAGAAGTCATGTCTTAATGAACTACAGTTATGGATAGTTAGAGAGAACAGACTCCCACCAATCATGTTTCTATAGTTCTTTCTAATAAGTATTCAACTATACACATACCTGTGTGTGAGTGTATACAAATATGGTTGTTCATCAATGCCAAACAGCAAGTCATTTCTTGCCTATACTGTTACGTGTTGTGATGTTTAATTTCATGTGTCAGGTTGGCTAGGTTGTGATATCCAGTTGTCTGGTCAAACATCAGTCTAGATGTTACTGTGAAGGTATTTTTTAGATATGATTAACATTTAAGTAAGTGGACTTTGAGTAAAACAGATTGTTCTCCATAACATGGGCAGGCCTCATCCAATCAGTTGAAGACCTTCACAGCAAAAGAGAATTTCCAGCTTGCCATCTTGGGGAATTCAGAATTCAAGGCTGCAACATCAGCCCATACCTTAGTCTCCAACCTGTCAGTCTGCCCTGCGGATTTCAGACTTGCCAGCCACTACAACTGTGTGAGCCAGTTTTTAAAAATCAGTCTCTTTCTCTCTCCCTCTCTCTTCATTTTCTTCCCTGTTTCTATGGAGAATCCTCACTAATACACATAATCAAAGGATGATTTTAATGTCACAATGCAATTGATACTCACCTTTGGATTTTTTGACTCTAGATGAGAAGAGGAATAATAGTCTATGTTCATTGCTCTATATCAGATAACATGAATGGAATCATTTCAAAATAATTTGTACACAGATTCTGTTCTTACTGGCATCCTCTAAGACTAGATCTTTATCTAATGTCTAAATTACATATCTATCTTATTCTCCCTTCTACTACATATATCAACAGGTTATCCTAATATTGACATAAATCCAAAAGCTCTATAGTAGCTAAATAAAATAAGTTCTGACCTGCCCAGTGCCTAGTACCAAAAGCTCTTCAGAATTTGATCTGCACGATTTGATATCTTCTAAATTCCCAGCATCAATTTTACAATCTAGTAAGGCCAAATTCTTCATTGTTTCCAAAGATGCCAAGCTCATTTGTGCCTTCTCTTTTTTCCTCTATTTTTTTTTCTTACTTTCTCACTATAATGGTCTTACACTGCTCCTCCGCCTACCTAAATCCTACCTGTTATTGAAAACCTAGCCTATGGTTCCTATCTGCCTGAGAATTCCCAAACTATTCTAGTTCACAATGAAGACCCCCTTATTTGAATGTCATAGCATGTCATTGACTGTCATAATCTCATGAAGTCACAGATTTTTTAAGGATATCAGAAGTCATCAATTCTAGCCATTATCAAAACCATGAAATATCTTTACAACATTCTCAGCAGTGGTCTTTCACTCCCTCCTCTACACCTCCAGTGACGAAGAATTCACTACCTCCTGCCCATTCTATTTTTATGAACAGCTCTAAATACTAGAAAAGTATTCCCATAAACCATATTTCTGCATTGAGAGAAACATCCAGGGAATGAAATGTTTTCAATGAGACAGAATTTACAATATAGTATGTCAACCTATAAACCACCGTAGTATATAAAAATTATTATCTGAGAGTAAATAGTAAATTTTGTCCAAAGAATACCAATTGGAACAATTTATGTAGTTAGGCATTTGTCTCCTTTTTACTATTTTAATATTACATAATGACTTCTAACTATACTGCAGTCTGGCCACAATAATATGCTCATCTGGACAGATTTTTTTTTTTTTTTTTTTTTATACTTTAAGTTCTGAGATCACTTGGACTCGGGAAGGGGGACATCACACACCTGGACAGATTTTTTAAAATTAATCACATGCTACTTTACATCTCCCCTTGTCTTCATTGTCTACCAAACTAGATTAAATCTCCTTCAGGTCAGACACTGTCTTAGAGCCCTCGTTTTTCCATTTGCACCTAGGTCAGTGTGAGGAACATCAGTTATTCTGTTATAATTACTGAATTAAATTTAAAAACTGACTTAAGTGAGCAAAATGTACACAGCAGAAAGCATATTAAAGTCCTCTGTAGAATTCAATTTTAAGATCAAGCATAGATAAAATATCCCTTGCCATTTGTTTTGCTGTATCCCCCCTTAAAAATATATACCTATCAATAAATGGTGCAGTTCTTTATTCAAGAAAAAAATTTGATGGCCTTTTCCTCTTGACTGAAAATGTGTTTTTGGAATGAAACTGACATGCAGAAAACAGTAAAAATATTGTATCAAAATCTTGAAATAAAATTATGAAACAAGTCTACTTAGTTATCTATTTTCAAATTAAGAGGCAGCTAGAACTGAATCCTTGGTCCCAATCTGTAACCTTAAATATAAGTGGTTCCTGTGTAGTAACCTTTTGATTCCGTCCTCTGCTTTACAGCATTGTCTTATAAATAAACCTGAATCGAGTGCTTCTGGTTTTGGAGAACATTGTATAGCGTGCACATTTAAGGTTTTTGCTTGTTGTTTGTTTTTATCCTCTTTTGTGTATCAGAAGGGAATTGAGGGAGTCATTCTTTGTACATCTTCTTTTCCTTCTGATAATCTTGCAGGCTGATTGGTTAAAAAGAGAAAGATATAGAATATATAGAAAATTGTTTTAAAATCGTCTAGTTGAAAAATATTCTAAAAGAATGAAACTAGTTTAACTGTACCAGACAAGGAAGAGAATAATTAAAATGAATAATAGCCAGGATGATTGACAAGATGACCTACTAGGTTATTGTTCCCATCTCTAATTTTAGTTTATCAAGGAGATTTTTCATACTGCAATTAAAACAGATCTCCTATGTGTTAAGCATTTCTTCTTTTATATACAGCTGATACGTAAATATTTCTCAAAATGTCCACTGACAATATTTCTGCCAATATAGCCAATCAAGTTTCA
Organism: Macaca fascicularis; assembly: GCF_037993035.2. Lineage (NCBI taxonomy): Eukaryota > Metazoa > Chordata > Mammalia > Primates > Cercopithecidae > Macaca > Macaca fascicularis. The sequence continues at coordinate 58,856,197 of NC_088386.1, forward strand.
TTCTTTAATAGTCTCCAAGGAAACCACTACAGTTTCAGCAATAGACAGCACAGAATGGAAAGAAAACAGAAAGGGTAACCAACCCCCCATATCTCAATGTTTTAAAAAATGGACTTCTGTCATTATTTAATTTAATCAAGAAAGCTGGATATGTGCAATTTTATTATATGAGGACTAACTCAAAACTCACTAGGTTTCCTATAGGGGAGAACACTACTTAACTTTATAAGTTTTTATTTTCATAGAAAAGAGATATTGCAGAAAAGTCTTAGCCTGGTTGCTCAGATATGAAAAATGATGGCCTTTCATTTTTTTAAAAGCATATTTTGGCAGTTTTGCTTATGCCCGCCTCTTCTCAGCCACATTCTTTTTTCAATTCCACTATTCAGCAGCATAACCACTGGTTTTTTTTCTAGAGAAATCATTACTTTGTAATTGTGTCTCCTATACAGACACTTTAGATCTGCTAGCACATCCAAAGTCTTACGTTTTTATTCTCCTATTTGACTCTAAGTCCATAATCCTATCTTTCAGTAGTTTCCCTAAGTTCTCAGTGGGGAGAAAAGCATTTGCCCAGCATTTCCAAAGACAAAAATGACTATCTTCCCACTAAAATTTCAAGTACATACACAGGAAGATGAGAAAGTAGATCCTCCTAGACATCCTGTCAGGAAGTACAAGCAGGCCTTGTGTACTCTTGCTACCATCCAGTGTTCAGTTGTTCCTATGTTACGTTTGTGTATATGTGTATGTGTGTGTGTATTTGTGTTAGTGTGTACCTGTGCTGTGAAGCATAGAATGTGACATAAGCAGATAGAGGACAAGTGCAAAGAGACTTCATATGAGATAATCATAGCATCTTTCCATATTCTCACTGGCCTGTAATTGTGGTAGCTGCAGTGGCAATCCCTTTTGACTTTCGCTGCCCTATACCAGGTGAGAACTAACAACAGAGCAGCCATAAAGCAGCACCACTTTCCTTTCCACAAGTGCAGTAAGGAAGAGGCAGCACTCCTCATTCCCACCCTATGATAGCAGTACCTGAGGAGTAAAGTTTTTTTTTTTTTTTTTTTTTTACTCTCTGAGCCCTCCTCCAGGTGAGAGCCAAGAACAAAAATAACCTGCAGCAGCAGCAGCAGCAGGGGCAACTCAGGAGGCTCTCAACCTCTTTGTCTTGCAGCTTTACCACTAAGCCAGCCAAGTAATGGAAAGTGGGCAATAGCATAGAAATCTAAAACCTTGGCTTTCTTTCCAGAGCACCAGAAGGAGAAATCCTTAGAAAGAGAGACTGGAGACAGGATCACTGAAAGGATGCAGCTGGAGAAAGGAATTTTTTGGATCTGTGTATTAAATTCTGAGATTACCCCCAAGCTGAGCTGTACATGAATGAAAGAAAAGGGCATCAATGCAGCAATGACTTAAAAACTGAATTACAGAGTAAATCACTGCACAGGTTCCAGACTCAACCCTGGGTGATGGATGTATAATCAGGGAAGACCAGAAACAGGTTTTGGAAAGCAATCTGATATTGGAACCAGAGCCCATAAAAGAAAAATCATGGACTTGAAGTCTATACCTCACTGAATTGACTGCTTACTTAAAAGAGAGAGAGAGAAAGAAAGAAAAGGTAACATTCTCTAGATGTTAACAAGACCAAGAGCCTTATAATGAGATAGATTTCCCTGTTTAAAATTTTCAAATTTTTTAGGATACAATCCAAAATTACCCAATGTACATAAAACCAGGAAAACCTAAACAATTTTTAAGAAAAAACACAAACAACAAATGTCAACCCCAAGACAACTCATACGTTGAAATTATCAGACACAGAATTTAGAGCACCCTTTGTAACAATGATGTAAGAAACAAGAGAAAATACTCTTGAAGCAAATAGAAAAAATAAAAGTTCTCAGCAAGGAAATAGAAGCTGTTTAACAAAACCGAATAGAAATTTTAGAAGTAGAAAATATGATTTAAAAAATTACAAATTCACTGAGGAGTTCAATAGTAGAATTGAAAGAATTAGTGCACTCAAAGATAGAGCAATAAAAATTATCTATTTTGAAACATATAAAGAAAAAGTTTTAAAAAGTTTAAAAAAGAGTTTATAAATGTGACCAGAGCCTTAGGGACCAGACCATATCAAAGTCTCACTTTCATATCAGAAATGTCTCAGATGGAGAGGAGAAATATATTCGTATAGAAAATATATATAAAGAAATCATGACTAAAACTTTCCCAAATTTGGTGAAAGATAAATTTACAAATCGTATAAGCTTAATAAACTCTAAACCCCAAACAGGATAAGTTAAAAAAAGTCAAAAACAAACAAACAAAACTTAATTCAGCCAGAAGGGGAAAGAAAAACACACAATACCAAAAAATGAAAGTACAAATAGCTGCAGATGTCTCACTGGAAACCATGGAGGCCATAAGAAAATGAAATAGCATTTAGAAAGTGATGAACCGAAAAAAAACCAAAAAACTGTCAATTCAGTCTTATATCCAATTAAAATATCCTTCACAAAGTAAAACAAAATAAGATCATTTTAGGATGAAGGAAAACTAAAATAATTTGTCACCAGTAGAGCTGCTTTAAAAGAAATGCTAAAACAAGTTCTTCAAATGGAAATGAAATAATTAGAAAGAAACCTAAAACATAAGGATTGTAGCAAGAGAGACAGAAAGGGCAAATATCTGGTTGAATAAAATGTACAGGATAGTCAGAGTATATTTCCTCAAGCCAGTGATATTTGGGGAAAACCTTGAATGAAGCAAAGATGTGAACTATATAGATACCGGGATGAAGCACTCTCCAAGCAGATAGAATAATCAGAGCAATGGGACTAGTTGAAATGCTTTTCTGGAAATACAAAGAGGCCAGTGGGAAAAGTGGGAGAGTGGTCAGAAATAAATTAGAAGTAAGCACGAGTTTTTCTCATTAATTTAGATTATTTGTTCAATAGACAGAAACTTTTGAGTCCACATAAGAACTTTGGATTTGATTCTAAGTAGAAGCAGCATTTGAAAGGTATTATGTAGAGAGGAATATGATTTAATTTATATTTTAAGTATACCCCTCTGGTTGCTTTATGATGCACAGACTGCAGAGGGACAAGACTGAAAGCAGGGACACCCCCCAGGAGTATTATAGAAGTTGAGGCAAGGGTGATGGAGGAGTGGACTAGGTGTGTAGCATCAATGTGTCTGGTTTGGGATACATTTTGAAATTTGAACTGACAGGATTTACTTAAAGATTAGATTAAATTATGAGTGTAAAAAACATCTAAGAATTGGCTGTACATGTTTGGCCTACATAATTAAGCCAAAGAAAGTTTAGAGGGAGAAGATTTTGGGGGAAGTATCAAGAATTTAGACTTAGCGATAAATTTGGGATGCTCCTTGGACATCCAAGTGGAGATGTCATGTAGGCTGTTGGATATATGAGTTTGAAGTTTAGGAAATAGATCAGATAAGGGACATAAATTTGGAAATTATTATCATATAGGAAGAATTTAGAGCAAAGGGTAAGATCTCCTAGCAAGTGATTATAAATTGAAAATACTGAGGCCTTGCCCTCTCTAATTTAGAAGTTTAAGTTAGAGGAAATAACAGCCAACTTGCTACTTGGTTACTGATGTTTTCAGTATGTGAGAAAGTTGTCAATTAAAAATCAGACAACAACAATAATAGGACAGCAAACACTATAGGAATAGCTGAAATGCGAAGTCTAAAATAACAATGTAGTAGAACAGAATAAGTCATTTACGTAGAATGAACCCTCGATATCATTATACCAACCTCAAATTAGCTTAGAAGCTGTCTGCAGGTTTTGTCCACGGATCCCAGGAAGACCGATCTTCATAAGGCACTCACCAATCACACCACTAGGTAAAAGGAATGAAGTGAAGCACTTTTAAATATATTAATCACAACAGTTCTTCAAGTAGAGTTATTCCTACCTAGGTAACAAAGCCAGACTCATTGAAGCTAAGTGACTTGCCCAGCATCACATAAAAATGATTTTTTAAATGGCAGAGGTCAGTAGAAGGAGAGATTTTAAAACAAAAAAAAAGGAAATGGAAAGGCAACTGGATGAAAATCTAGCCTATTGAAGCAAGAAAGCACAGAGAAGAAAGGAAAAGGAGGGGGGAATGTGAATACTTACACAGCTGGCATTTCCTGATGTTCAGAATTATAGATTTATGTGTGGTTTGGCTCTAGATAAAGAACTCCTTTCCCAGACAAGCTAGGGTTTGTGCCGTGGTGAATCAGGGCTAGCGGAGAGAGGAGACTGAAGTGGCCCCACATTCAGGTTTCTCAGAGCTGGGTCTGGAGATGTAAGAGTGGTTGGAGCAAAGTTGGGCCTAGCTCTTAAGAAATCATATTCAGCATCAATTCCAACGTGCCCAGGTGGACAGTCCAGAACAGAATTGAAACAAAACCAAACAAAAAAGATCTTTCCTATGAATTAGTTACAAGCAAGTAGTCATAAAATGATTGCCTGAAGGTGTAGCCTCAATTGATCTCTGAGGCAGTGGTTTGTGAAACGAATCACTCTAATAATCTTGCCTGCTTTACTCCCGGGCAAGGAAAAGTTTCAGGTAGAAAGCAGTACTAATCAGTGCCTGGAAGAGTATCTAAGTAGGTATTCAATAAATACTTGTCAAAAACTAAATAAATAAGTGAGTAAATTAAAAATTGCCAGGCTGTGAGTCTCAAGATGTGAGCTTTAAGCCTACTGAATCTCCTAATATGTGGGTTATCTTGGGCTGATCATTAAACCTCATTTTTGAATAAGTCAAACAAATTTACCAATCAAAACGAAGCACCTTTTGATTAACAGAAGCAAGTGAAACTTTAATTATGAAAATACTGAATCTGACTCAGTACACAAATAGAAGACACTATATTTATTATTTGGAATCCATTGAAAAAAATATACAATGCCAGATCAAGGAAGGATAATGGTTTGTGAGAAAAATCTTGGCTTTAGTAACAATTCCTCCTGGAAGAAAAAAGTAATGGGAATTAATTATAGTTGATGAAGGATTCATAAATATGGTTTATGTTATGAATATCAGAATGTTTAGATAATAGTATAAAAAGGAAAACAAAACACACTTTAGACATTTTTATTTCCAAATTTTTTCTCTGCTTTTTCCCCTGTAAAGGAAGTGAGGCATAAAATAATACTGTGGTAATTGACTTATCTCAAAAAGTATAATATAAAACATAATAAAGTAATATATACCAAGTGATCTCTGATAGTTACATTATACCTCTCATATTAAATTTATATATCACCCACAACTTAGCCTTTTCCAACCTTTACCATTTATAATTTATCATATTTCTAATGAATTGAATCTCTTCAGTTATACATGGTTTCCAGAAATGCTTGGTAACAATGCAGTTGTTTTCTGCAGAAGTAGTTTTTGAAAAACAGTCAGAAATTCCTAAACATGCTTCTAATAAGTGTCTTGCACCCTCAGAGATGTCTCCTGAGCTGTTGCCTAAGTTAACACTGAGGAAGAAGATTTAATGATCTGTCCCTTGAGATTTTTCTGTTGGTTCTCAGGAATGAAGAAAGTCTACAATAATGCCTTTATTAAATGCTTGTGTCATGCTTTGTTACGGTTGATGTTTTAAAGAAAGACAGTTTTCCACAATTCATACTTTCTTGTATCTGTAACAATTATCTTAAGAAAAAGAGGAATTTCATTGAACATCTTCTCAAGTTGTAAGCAGACTGTTATTTACGCAGATACATAAACATATAGATTCCAAACATGTTCCCTCCATTATTAAAAACACTAAATTTCACTTCCTCCTGGAAAGATATTTCTTGCACTAAACTGCATAACATTTGACACCTACATATACTACAGATATCTCATGCTGTCATAATAATTTCATTTTCTAAAATTATTTTAACTCCATTATATACATCTTTTTTTAATCTAAATCAACATTCCTAATATTAGATTGCAAGGATGAAGAAGATAGGAATTTATGTCAACCATGCTAAACATAAAACCCAGCAGATCATGAGATTGGGGGTGATTAATCCGTACTTCAGTGTAATGCTGCGGCCACCAGGAGGCTTAAAACTATATCCCACTCTATGGCTCAAGCTTGTTACTTGGCTTGGGCCAAGGACCTGATTGAACAAAGCTCCCATCCTTCGAAATTAAAATTTGTGAAATTTCTGTAAATGTCACCTATGAATCTACAAATTGCCCCCTGAAAAAGACACTGCATTATGTCAGTTAGATTTATTAGATTGCAAACAAAAGAAAATGACAACCTAGCTTAAGCAGAAATGAAATTTATCAAAAGGATATTGTGTAGCACACAGCAAGTATGAGATAGTTGGACAAGCACAGTCAAAAAAAAAAGCAGTGACCATGTTCCAGGTAATAGGAAATAAAGAGCAGTCTCTCCTGGAAGGCAATGTTGTTGCTTTTTAAATCATTACAACATTTAACTCAAAATTCATATTCCCAAAGGAAAGAGTCCCATGGGCCCGGTTTGGCACATCATTGGTTAGAGGACATCAAGTCCCTTGATTTAACGTTTTCCTAAGCGAACTCATGATGAGGAAGAGTTCTTAGACCCAAGAACAAGGGTCTATTATTAGATATATTAGATTACATTAATTATAAATTAGATAAACTGAATTTAGAAGAGTTGATTCTGAAAAACAAAGGAAATATAAACATAGAGCCTTTCGTTGACCATCTAATACACTGTATCATTAGACTTTTAGTAATGTGGGCACATTTTTATTAAATTTAGGATTAATACTACAAATGAAAGTTCGTTTTCAAGGAGTGGAAAATAATTGTGCACTGATTAAGGGAACTCATGATTCAGAAGAAATTAGGTTCATTGTGTTTATTGATTTGACCTAAAGTACTGAAAACAGCCAGAGGAAATATTTAGGTATACTGGATGTGCTATATTTTTCAAACAATTAAGACTGGCATGCTCTTTGTGACAGTAAAGCCAACCCTAAACTTCAATGGCATATAATTTATTTTATCCAACAACTTTCTCCTCCAAATTGCCTCTAAATTCCACCACCAGAGAACCACTGCTTTGGGCTGAATTTTGCCTCTCTCTTTCCTTTATATGTTCATTTGTTTGTTTCTCAGCATACAAAAGCCCCTGCTAGTTACAACCATCTATCAGGAAGGCATTAATGTTGAGTGTTAGTTGAATGCCCTTCTTCCTCACAGAAGGCAGCAAGGACATCTAGGGTGGGGCAAAGTTCATAGTCAACCAGAGGAACTGAAGAGGAACAGAGAAGAAAAGTACTGGAAACAGGGAGGCCCTCCCCACCTAACAGTCACTGCTAAAATTCTCTCAAGTTGTAAATAGATTGTTATTTATGCAGATACATAAACATATAGATTCCAAACATGCTCCATTATTTGTGTTTATTTAAAACACTAAATTTCACTTCCTCTAGGAAAGATATTTCTTGCACTAAACTGTATAAAATTTGACATCTACATATAATACAAATCTACATATAATACAAATCTACATATAATACAAATCTACATATAATACAAATATGTAGGTGTCAAATTTTATACAGTTTAGTGCAAGAAATATCTTACATATTTGTATTATATGTAGGTGGCAATTCAATCAATTTAATAGATTTCAGTCAATTAAACTGAAAACTTGCTTCAATATTTATTTGATATAAAATCTATAGCCCTTGATTTTTATACAAAATCCCTCCCCAAGTTATATAAATCTTTATTTTGCTTTTGCTTAAAATACAGACCAACTATTTCCTGGAGCTAATTAACCAAGACCTGTTACACAAGTTGGATACTTGACAAATCATTTCCTTTTCCATACCTCAATTATGTCAGAACCTCTTTAATTTGACTTCAAATTGTTGACATTATTATAAAAATTATCAATTCAATCAGAAGTCTCTCATTGTTAATATATTACAATATATTAACATTATATCAACATATATCCATTTAATAACATATTATGGTTTTTAAAATGATAAAACATAGTAAACATTTCTAAAATTTTTCACCTATATGAATCACAAAACTTAAATTTCATTACTTTTCAGTATGTTACAAAATACAATTTAACATTGTGAAATAGCCTGAATTTCTTATGGCAAAATTTTCTTTGGGTCACTGAATTTAATTAAAAGATGGTAACATGCTTGCACCTAAACACACAGATCATGTTTAAGACTGTCTTCATAATGCTTAAACACCTTTTTAATGAACAAAATACGCAACACCTTATTTGTGTACATGATCTTTTAAAACTTTTCACACACTGAATCAACTGATTATTTAGCTTTGTCATTGTAATGATAAATATTTTCTTTCTTTAGATATATATATAAAAAATCCAAAATAAAAATAAAAATATTGTATATGTGTATATATATACACATAAAGAACCTCTAAATAATACTTCTCAAGAGTAAAGACATCTGGGTATGCATAGTTTTGAAGTTTAGTCTGGTAGTCCACAATATGCATTGTTCGAGTCTTTACAGTAAACCATATGTTGACACCAAAGTAAAATTTCATTGTAAAAGCAAGGCTAAGAAAATAAAAGTTTAGCAATAGTTATAAAGTTCCAAATAATTTTAATGTAACTTTTAAGTTGGAAGGGGAGCGTAACTATTTACTGATGGAACATTCCAAACTGCATCGCCCCAGGGCTGAGCGGCAGCGCCATTACCTATTGTAGTTTTCTTCTGTCTGTGTCTCACTGTCTAGATTTTGATTTCAGATTTGTCATTTTCTCTTCCTGAGCAGTACACTTTTTTGACAGTAGAGGGCACTTTGAATTTAGACAAAGCTCAAGAAATCTCTTCCTGAATCTTCGTTCAGAGAGCTTTTGTTTGACTATACAGAAATAAAATACAATTTTAGTCTACATTTTAAATGATGCATATTTTTAAACTATGTGATGCAAAAGTTTTATATGAATCACTTTTTCATTTTGTGTTATTTTATAAAAATACTGTAATATGAATTTCATGCAATATTGCTGTATCTAGAAAAGATTAGTGATTTAATAATATAACAAATTATCAATTCATAAGTCAATAAATCTTTGATTTTTCTCTAATGAAAAGAGACAATAAGGAATAAAACCCTATGTATACGTTAAGTGAAACCTCAAAAAAAACCACCAAAATCCTAAAATCAAATAAAAATATAAAATATCTAAATGAAATCAGAGACACAAAAATTATATTAACCCAGCTCACCACAGAAATATAAATGTTTTATTCTTCTTCTTTGATTGAAAAAAATATTCTTAATGAAATATAAATTTGTATGTAATCTTATATATCATTTAATAAAAATTCCTTAATGGCACATTGGAAAAAATATTACAATGATCTATCTGACAATCAATTCACTTGTCTTTAAGAAATTTTTTCAAATTTTTATAAAATGCTTCAAAGTGTTGCTGAAATTTATGTAAAACAATTTATCTAAATGTAGTATGTTTTTCTAATATAAATTCATAACGATCACATTTATTAATGTGACTGTACAATCTTACCTGTAAATATTCCACTCTATTTCAAATAACCAAAATATAAAATCAATGCATTTTGAAATTTCAAAATAAGCTGTTACTTCTTTAATATTCTTTTGTTACCACATCAAATAATTGTCTCTTCAAATTTAAGGCACTAAGTTCTTTCACCCTAAAAAAAAAAATGTATTTCCCCATTTAATTGAAACCAGTTACCCTATGTGTACAAATTAAAAATTTGAAGTTTAACTTATTTGTTTGGTCCAACCAAAAATGCATCGACATAAGGATCATTGTGAATCTGGTAGTTTCTGGCCTATGGAGAAACCCCCAGTTTTGCCTTTAAAGAGTTTATACTTAAAAACAGCAAAGGAAAAACATAAATCAATTTAATTTTCCAGCAAGTGAATAATGTGCCTAAAATCCTCATGAAAAGCCCAAGTACATAAAGAAATACATAATTTAATGGGAGAGCTACAGTTAATGTATGTGAAATATTATAAGCTTTTAGGTAGAATTTAGTAATCATTATAAGATAACCTTACTGGAAGTAAATAAGATGGCTATAAATGCCAAAAAAAAAAAAAAAAAAAAAAAGTACAATCAGTTTTGCCTAAGTGTTTAATAGAAAGAAAGCTATACTTTTAAGAAAGGTTGGTTGATATTTGCTTATCTAAATAAGGAAAATAAGGTTGAAGGCTTCCACTCACCCTGACTTTCAAAAATACGAGAAAAAATAATATAAAGACGTATGTCTCACATATGACCTTGCCCTGTGTAATTTTCATAAGTGAAAAGCAAATAAACAGCAATTGTCGCTATTCTAAACACACAGCAGCGTTCCATAATATTTATCCTTACTCATTCCCTCATTTATTATTGCCGGTAAACTATGTATTTGTCACTAACACTAGCTAAATAGATTTGAAACAGTAAGTGTAACAGGCTCAAATGGACAGTGCCTATTATCTTTTCCCTTTTCTCTCCTGCCCTTTTATGGCCTATAACTTCATTCAATCTGTAGCTACATTTATGTTCCTTTTACAACAAAAAGGGTCATAATGCTGTCTCTGATAATACTGAAATGGCCTAATTTGTTCGTCTTCTTTCAACGCCTTGGAAGTGGTCACCCTCTCCAGTTATGCCTGGGTTTGTCCCATCAGCTTTGAAAATTAAGGTCCTGTTTAGTCACTGGCAATCGCACCACCAAAATGCCTTCGGGCATTTTGTTCAGCCAACAGGGGGATAGAGGCCGAAGAGGCCCAGATCTGGCTGGCTCAGGAAACGCACTCCTGAAGCCGCAGGCCCACCTACCACTACTAGAACAACCCCGGGTGTCATTCGCGTGTCTCTCGGTGCGGTGGGGGCGGACAGTTGGGCCAATCCCCGAAGCAAGGGAGGGAGCAGCGGGTCAGCTGACGCTGAGAAGGCGCTAGTGAAGGAATGAGAAGAATTTGCTTGCTCAGAAGATGGGAGCGATAGGGACTCCCTACTCTGACTCCTGGCGCGGACAGGCGTGGGGAAGAAGCCGAGCCTCCCCACAGCTGTTGCCACTCGGGCTGTCACCGCGGCGGCCGCTGGTGGCTGCCGCGCCGCTGGGACTGAGATGACTGTGGCTGGGCCGGCCACGGCAGCTGCTGCTGCCTTGACTATTGCCCCTGACCCTTCTGCTGTTTCTTCCTTGATTTTAGCATCAGCTTTTTTTTTTTTATTCTTCTTCTTTTTTTCCCCCCTGGCAGCACCTCTTGTAAAAAGCAGAAAATAGCCTCTACATTTGGCAGAGAGCGTGGGTGCAGGGAGGGGAGGCTAAGGGTGGAGTCGTTAGGGTCTCTAACAAGGCTTGGTTCCTGGGGCCCCTCCTGTCTTTTCTCCCGCTCCGGTTAGCATTTTCCTTCCTGTGGTAGCAATGCTTTGTCAGCCTCCTGCTGGGAAGAACTCCCGCGTAGTCTCCTCCTCCTTTCCCACTTTCAAGGAGGCTTCACCCCCTCATCCCCTCCAAGGAGGAGAACAGTATCAAAGGTATAAAAGGGAAGAAAATTCTCAAAGATAACTTTATGTTTTGCAACCCAAATTTGAACTGGGTTTCACGTAATAGAAAACAGATCTTTTCAAGTCCTGGGACAATAAAATAAAATTCAAATGGATGGATATGGCGGGTTGGAGAACAATCAACAGCTAATTTGGAAGAGGACTTCTTGAGGATTTTCCTGACCTGCCCATGCATGTGACTTCCCTTTTCTAAGATCCTCTTCCCCTTTCAAGGCTAAAAGCTGGGTATGATTCAGCTCATAAAAATATGTCACAGCAATTGGAATTTACCCTTTGACCTTCTACTCCCTCACTGCCACCTCCTCTACACACACACACACACACACACACACACACACAGAGGCACATACAGTCTGCAATTCACTAACTAGCTCTATTTTCACTAAACAGATGGCTGCGTTGCTGATGAAAACTGCCTTTTTGTATAAGATAAAGCTTCTAAAAATCTTTATGATAGGACCTATTTGCAAAAAGAGCCGAAAGCCACATTTTCGGTGATGCATATGTGAATTCTGAGATCGTTTGATAAACAGATAAACAAAGCGATAAATAGATTTTAGATGCATAGGCACAAAACGAAAACTGTCAGTAAATAGTCATCTTCCTTTAACACCATTCTTCTTTCTGAAATTTGTTTTTGTGGGCCAGCCGTGAATGATCATATTCAGTATTTAACATTAAGGAGCATAATTATTTCAGGGATCCTAGTGGCTAGATTTAAAACATGCAGGAAAGGGGCAGAAAGCTGAGTCTAAAATGTATGAGGAGTGTTTTCTAGTTTTTCTAAAAGCCTGTTCACCTTTCCAAATAATTTTTCCTTGCCTTTGTGCGATGAAAGCCCCATTACCAGCTATGAAAAAAAAAAATAGTGCTAAGTGTTTTGTACAATTTCTTGTGTGTGCGAAACTCGAAAAGCCAAGAAAATGGGCAAAACATTGAATCAGGCCACAAGGGCCAGTTCAAATGCACAGAGAGACATTTTTACTGCATTATTTGAACTATTACTAAATAAAATGCTTTCTTCCTTGGAGCTTAGCTAAGTACTAATTTTCCAAAACATGAATACGACTTCTGGTGAAAAGTTACAAATAATTTAAATGCCTGACTACAATATTGTGCCCTCTCAAATTAACTGTGTTCCCTTGACCCTACCCTACATACTGAAAATAGTGCAGGCCCTCAAATCACGTTTGGAAAACTTAAGATGTCCAGGAAGTTTTTAAATCCAGAACTTTGAGAACATCATGGACAAATTTAAACACAGCTTTCTCCATGAATATGGTGACTAGAAATGATGAATTGAAACCGTTTCTGGCAATTCATTAACAGATGCCTAAGAAATGACTAACTGTCACATTAAAAAAGAAATTGCCAGCCAGGAATTAAGTCATTTTCAACACTAATATGATTGTGATTTTTGTAAGACAATTATTTCTCCCCTCTATGTTTGAACATGCTGATAATGCTGACATAGTTAAATTCAGAGCAAAGAACGTATAATAAAAATAACAATATATAAAGCTTAATGGAAGGTGTCTTCTAAGTTCGCACCATTTTCTCCATATCTAGAGAAAAACTTCAAGTTTCCTTCAGCAATTATTAACATTTGATAATAATATTTTCATTTGGCACAGCATAGAACGTGACCATTTAACAATATCCAGTCAGTCTTTAGGTAACATTTTCTCTCTGTTGCTTCTTTATGATGATCAAATTTCTTTGAGGTTCTTCTTTTTTACACTTTCAGTTTTGTTTAAAATTAATGGAGCTAAAAACTTGCAGATAAATTCTGCAAATATACCTAGACACGCTTTATCATTGTAAATAGCTTAGTGGTGATCTGTCATTTTTCATGATAACTGGGCACCAACTGCTGGTTAGAAATATTTTTCATGGAATTCTTTGTACTTTAAATAAACTACTACTTCAAGATCTGCCATGTGTCCCTCATTCATCTTTAGGGCACAAGGTTACATGTACCTTTTTGTGAGCTTTGATTTTGAAATATTTGTCTCATAGATGCAATCTCTAGCAATTTTTTCAGTGCAAGTTTATTAATGACCTTCAGAAAGTTAAGGCAGAAATGTATATTTTAAAGGTTTATTTTATGATTCATGTTATGCAAAAAATTAATTTTGAAAAATTGAATCTACATTTATTTTCTGCTCTTTTGATCCAGTATTAAAAAGTCTCTATGTGCATTTCACATAATGAACATCACAGAAAGGGAAAAATTGTTGTTTCCTTTGGCATTTCTCAACTGAGGTGGCAAAAAAAAAAAAAACGCATCTGCTTTTCCCGTGGAGAGGGAGATAATACGATAACCTTCTGATTATATACATAAGCAAAAACTGATCAGTTTCTCTTGTGGTTCATTTTTTAAGGGCAAGTTCCAGTTGGATTGTGCTAATGCACATATTCATGAATCTCTCCAAACAGGATTCACTGCTCTCCAGGGAACCCTTGAAGTATGCATCATTGTTTCAATGAAGTATCTTCATTATAAAACATAGAGCCTATAAAAGGTGAATACCATTTGCCACTGCTTAATATAATCTCTGGTCTGACTTTCTTCCACTGAATTTTTTTCCTTCCTTTCTTCCTTTCATTCATCCTTTCTTCCCTCTTTCATTATTTCCTTTTATGTTTTCTTTCTCTTTCTTGTAACAAATAGAAAAAATGACAAAGAATCATTAGAAATATTAAAAATTAGATCAAATAAGGAAATGCTTTTGTTTTCAAAATCAAACTTAATTTCTTTCAAAATGTTATATAGATGGGGTATGAAACTTAACTAAAAACCCCCTTCAAAATCCTTGTATTTGTAGATATGTTTTATTTGAAATGAAGGAGCTTATGGAAATTTTTGGTCTCTGCATATGCATAAGTTTCTTGTGTTGAAAAAGTGAGGCCAAAGGTGAAAGGTATATAGTAAGTAGGTAAACATTTTTAAGGCAGGCAGTGAAAGGCACTATAGTCAGAACAATGTGATGAAAACAAGCACACAAATGTTTCATCTCATTGGGATTATTGCAAATGGAACAACATCTTGAACTGGTCAGCCTTTTATTTATGTATGTTTGCACCAAATATACATCCTAACATTTCTCCTTTTCTTCTCTTTAGATTCCTTCCAGACAACCTGAGATTTAGGGAGTTCTCCTAAAGTGCATGTTACAAAGAGGCCTTTATGAGAGAGGGCATGAATGGAGTTCTGAGAAAGACTACAAAAGCCCGACACTGCAATCGGGTATAATGGGGTGCTTTATAGGGAAGGAACACTGTCTTTTGGGTATGAAGGACAGTTTAATATGACATCTATTGCAAGGAAACAAAGGAGTTATGTAGCTCACAAATTAGGGTATTCACATCTAGATATACTAGTGATGGAGTATAGAGAACTTGGAATTCAGTGTAAAATGATCTTATCTTCTAACATAGTACTCAGTGGAATGTGGCATTCCTTGGATGTAAGTTGTATAGTCATCAAAATAGATTGTGCAAGTCACAAATAACTGTCACTCTGTGACTCTAGAGCAATTAACAACCAAAGATAGTAATTCTTAGTGGCACTAAAAATAAGATGAGACATCTATGATTAAGCAGGAAGTGACAAATGCAATTCAAGACACTGTATATTCCAGTTTTCTTAAGTCTCTCACAGAAAATTAATTGAGGATAATATTTGTAAGAGGAATAAGGGGCATAGCACATACAACATGGAGCCAGCGGTTTATTGTCGAAGTTTAAGTCATCACTTCAGACAGTAAAATCTCAAATCTTGATTGTCTGATATGCCATGAAGTGGAGGAGGGAGTGGAAATTGAACAAAGATTCAAGAACACAGCAGCATGCTATAGGAACTCTTTATCTAGTGGACAAGCCAACAGGCAAACTATAGTAATATTCTCCCCCCTTCCTATTGAAATTAGCTAGTTCTATGTTGCTAAATCTACTGAATTACGTTCCATCCTTGATTTACTGTGGTGGTTGCTAACACTTGATACTGTTGACCACACACTCTCATTTCTTGGCTTTCTTATCTTTTACCTTCATAATTTTGCCCCAACTCCTTTTAGCCACCTTTACATCCTGCTTCTTAGACTCCTTTTCCTCTTCCTACTCATTAAATAGAGATATTCCTCTAAGTTCTGTCCTCAACCCTTTGCTTGTCCCATTCTAAACTTTTCTGGCTGGCTGACCTCAGCTTCTCTTGTGGCTTTAATTATCTATCCTCTGATGAACCTGGCTTTCCAACGCTAGCCCTGATCTCTCCTCTGAGCCCACAGTTAAGGAAGCCCACACTTCCCTGAAAACCACCCGGATACCCCACAAGCACTCTAAATTCGGTGGGTCCAAAGCTGAATGCATGTTATCTTCCCCCATCTCCCACATTGAACCTATTATCTTTCTCCTGTGTTTCCTTATCTTAAAGTGGTATCATCACCCAAACTGTTGCTTAAGTCTGAAAGGTATGAACCATTCTTTTCTTTCATGTCTTACTACCAATCAGTCACTAATTCTCATCCTGAATCTACAGATTTATCTCCATCTCCATTACTACTCCTTTGGTTCAAACCACCATGATCTATCATTAGGATTGTTGCAATACCCTTCTAGCAGATCTGCTTGTCTCTAGTCATACTTTCTTCAAATACTATCTCCTCAGTGTTCTTTCTAAAATACAGGTCTGGCTACAAATACAGAGGCATAATGTGTTATTTAGGGTGAAGGAGAAAGCTGAAAAGATACATAACATTACGCCTAGTATGATCTTGTGCATATTCATCCAATCCATGAGCAAATCCTGCTGGGTTAAATAATATTTTCTGCATGAATTATTGCAATAGTTTCTGAATGATCTCATATGTTAGCCCTTATTATCCTAGAGTCTATTCTATGAGAACAGAGAAATACTGTTAATACTTAAGTCAGAGTTTGTTGACCATCTACTCACAAGCCTCTAGTGCATTCCATTTCAGTAAAAGTAAAATCAAACTCATAATGGCCTAAAAGGACCTACATGATGTAGCCCCCTGTGGTGACCTATCTTAATTCATCCTCTACCATTCTTCTTCTAGTTCATGAGACACTCAACACTTAGCAACATAAATGAGGAGAGTTGTGTAGGTTAATGTCAGGGTGATCCTGGGACCACTTCCAGGCTCTGCAGCTAGCTGTCTGGCTTGGAACTTTGAGCAAATTATTTTATCTCTCTGAGCATCAGTTTTTTCATGTGTAAAACTAGAATAGAATGCCCATTTCAAAGGGCTGTCTATGGTATGTAATAAGATATATGCCTGCTATGTAAAGGTGATGTAAAATTTTCTTCTTTTTCTTTATTAAATCACCTGCAAAACCAATTCAAGAAGGAGCTCTTACTTTGAACTAATATACGTTCTTCTTGAAAACAAAGAGTCATAATTAATTTATAAAGCTATTGATTTGTATTACAATCTATAATAGAGATCGGATTTCAAAATAAATCTTTGTAGTTTATTTTATCCTCAGAAAATTAATTGAATTGCCTTCATTTATTACAATTGTATTACAATTATAATTTTAAAATGAATAGAATTCTGTTATTACTTATAATCTTGTGATACTTTTACCTTTTAAAAAATTTTCTAAAAAATTTTAATAAAAACAAAATTCAGACATAGCATATTGAATACATATGAATTATACTGGAACTTCTTCAATAGGTTACTAAAATATATTCATCATACCCTGGAATAACTCAATTATTTAGGTTAAGGAATTTGTAGCAATGTCATGAGTTTCATGCCATACATTTAGAGGGAAAGAAGGTAGGGCTGTGTTCAAATCATAACACCAGCCTTTACCAGCCTTGTAACCTTGGGAACATTATTTAACCAATCTGAATCTTAATTTCCTATCTATAAAATGGAGTTAATAAATACTACCCACTTCCTAGGAGAATTTTAAGGATTAAACAAGATATACAAGTAAGAGAACACAATAATGGTAGTTAACATAGCAGAGGTAATGGTAATAGTCATGGTGGTTGTAGTAATATTAATCTCCCTTATAAGACTAGGATTCTTGAAAATAATGTTGAATGATCTTGAAAACACTGTATTATTGCTCAATCCATTCTCTTATGGGAAAACACTAATATTTCTTTATCCTCTAACTTTTATAATTTTCCTAACAGAAAAAAAAAATGGTAGTAATAGGCTGCCAAAGATTTCACAAAAAAAAAATATAGGGATAGATTTAGAGCATTCTGTTATGGAGTGTAAACTGTGAAACATTGTTTATTTGGTATATACTGGAGAAAAATGATAGATAAATCAAACTATAAAAACCTGTGCTATGAGCAGCAGTAGTTTCTCCCAGGAGACAGTAAGAATATAAAACAGAGGAAATAAATATTAAATTAAGCCTCAGATGAGATAACTATGGAAAAAGTCTAATCAAGGAAGTTACACTTTCACTGCTCAATTTCTTTCTGTGTGTGCCTGTGTGTGCACATGCATGCATGTGTGCATACAGTTCTCCATATCTCAACTTTTCATGAGGATAAGTGTTACGTGAAAAATATTCTCGCAGCAAATCTGACCATCAGCAAATCAAAACAATCGTGGGAAAGGGGATGGAGTGGTCAGAAAAATACCTGGAACAGGAGGTTGGCACACATTTTCATGACACTGCCAGCCAAAAATGCATTTCCCCTCCCCCAAAGAGGACACATAATTATTAATGTGGCAAAAACCTGTACTATGTATCAAAAATGTACTCTGTATTTTGCTTGAATTTCACCACATGCATTGCGATATTTTACTACCAGATCACACAGTTCTTACATATGAATCAAGCATCAAATATACTTTTGATAGAGTCAAGAAATCATCATGAATGAGATAGTGTTATTTAAAAGTCAAAGGATAGCACTCAAGCCTCTTCAGCCAGATTCTTCTGAGGCTGAGATTCATTGTCTTATCAAGGAGGCAGACATAGAGAGACTTGGTTTTTAACGATATAGGTTCCATTGTTAGCTCTGACACTCACTAGTTGTGTGTACCAAAAACAACAACAACAAAAAAATGAGGCAATAAAGAATTCACAAACAAGTAAACAAAAATCCATTCACTGCATACCTGTTATGTGTCCTGGTGTCCAGTGGTGGTAAGATATACACCATGTATTCTCTGACCTCCACATCACAATGCAGTGGAGGAGATACACATTAAGTAAATGCATCCCTTCACTTATTTATTTTACACATATTTATTAAGAGCCTCTTATACATCAGGAACTATCCTAGGCAACAGGGCAGAACACTGAACGGAACAGATCACCCACAAAACAAAAACAAAAACTTGACCTCATTGAACATATATCCTAGTGACCAGAAAACAGACCAGAAAAAAATACATATCAAGATATGTGATATGTTAAAGACTTATAAATTCTATAGAATATAATACAGGGAAGGAGAATGGAGATTCAACTTTTAAATATGTTTGTCTCAGAAGGTCTACCTGAGAAGATGACACACCAAGAAAGACGTGAAGAAGGTGAAAGAAAACCCAGACAGGTGTGTGCAAGAAGAGAATTCCAGAAAGAAATAACAAACACAAAGGCCCTGGGGGAGGAGCATGTGTAATGTATGTGTAAAACAGCAAGAAGGTCATGGTGTCCAGAGCAGAGAAAGCAAGGGGACAAGCAAGAGAAGATGAGAGCAGAAAAATGGAAGAGGGGCCAGATTGTTCAGCATAGTTTATGTAAGTCTGTGAACAAAATATGACACAGTCTCACTTGGTATTACAGGGACTCAATGTGTTAAGGATCGAGTTTAGAGAAAGAAGGACAGAAACTGGGAGATCAGCAAGGAACAATTGCAGCAATCCATGAGGGAAGTGATGATGGCTCGACCCCTGTTGTTGGAAATTAAGTTATTAGAAGTTATCTGACTCCGGATGGATTGTGAAGATAGAGTTGACTGCATATACTGATGGATAGGAGGAATTGCTCTAATACCACTTTATGAAACATGCAACAAGAGTCTGAGTCTCTTTTTTTTCTTTCCTTTTACCCCTTCTAAATATGTATGTACCACATATTAATTTTGTGTGAGAGGTTAGGAAAGACTGCAGGAAAATGACATTTGACATTGAAGAGTCACTAGAGTAACTAGAAATTTTTTATCTGGGAGAAAGGAAAAAGACAATGCAGGGTTCTGCAATTAGTAAATCATTGGAAATTTTAATGAAAGCAGCGTCAATGGAAGGTGGAAAAATTATGTTTATGAAACATGTGAGGGTGTTGGTTCATGACCTGATAGGGAAAGTGTGAGTGGTTACATGTATATATATGGGCTTGGGCCAGGAACTTTTGTTACCCAATACAGAAACTGAATTAAATGATTTTGGTTGGAAAAAAAAAAAAAAAGAGAAGAGGGATGCAAACATGGATGCATTCAAGATCAAAAGAAAAGAGATGTATTTAGAGCTTGTTCTATTAGTTTCTATTTCTCAGCTCTTCTTTCCTCTGTATATTGTCTTTATTCTGCTGATAGGCTCTTTTCAGGAGGCAAGCAAAATGATTGACAAGAACTTCAGCAATAAAAGGAATTTGTATCTCCTGTATTTCAGTCTTTTCCACTAATGGCAGAATTCTCGTTGCAAGGGAAAAGGGTAACCTGTTTTGTTCACTCTGCATCCCATGCTCATCACTGTGCCTCACACAGATGCTATAGAATGGTAAAGAAGTGATTTCCTACAGGAAAATGCAAATTCTGGGCAGATAAAGCAATACATAAACACTATAGTTGGAAAAGTAGATTAGGGCAGATAAAGAGTCTGGTAAGCCAAGTGAAGAAGTCTGTATTTTATTCAAAAAGCAACCAACCGGGTATTGACATGATTAAGTTTACCTTTCAAAGTCAATGGAAATAAGGAGAAGACAATGGGTTGGGAAGGGGCTAGACTCAGTGTTATAAATTGCATTGCTGGTCATAATTCTTAATTCATCCCTGCACCTCTACCCTTTGCCACATGATGGAAGAGGCAGAATATCTTTCCCCACTCTTTGGCTTGGCATACACATCAACACGACTTGCCTTAGCAATAATATAGTCAAAAATGATATTGAATAATTTCCTCATTTAGGATTCAAAAGGCCTGTAGAGTTGTGTCTCTTGCTAATATGACCCTACCTTTCCCATGCCAGGACTGTATGCTTGTTCTAGGAAGAGAAAGCCATGTGGAGCAGAGTGAAACTACCTCAGCTTATCCTAACAGATCAACCAAACAAAAGATGAACAAGGAAGCCCAGCCAAGATCAGCAAAGCCCTCAAGCCAAGCCCAGCTTAGACAGCTGACCCACTGACTCATGAAAATAAATTATTGATGTTTTAAATACTTAGATGTTGAGTGACTTGTTTTAACAAAAGTGTAAGTTTGGTCAGAGTTAATTGGATATCTTCAGGGCCCTGATACTGGGGGCTGTAACAATAATGGACAAGAAATTACAAGAACTTAAATAAAAACTGCTGCAGAGGAGCTGGGGAGGGGGAATCTAAGACCTAATAGATATTTAGGAAGTATCTATGGATGATGAATAAGTCTCCAATTTAGTATGAGGGCAGAAATTTTCAAAATCGTTTAGGAAAATATAGAATTGGAGATAACAATGCTGAGTTGGGCCTTAGAACTGGGGACTTCAATTAAGCAAGAGGACAGGAAGCAAATGAAGCTGTGGAAGTTGATAATATCACTAAGAAGAATATGTAGAATGTGAGAGAGTCAAGATCCTGGAGAGCACCAATAATAAGAAATCATAAAGATAAGAGAAACAGCAAAGAGTTCCCTCACTGAAGCCAATGGAGGAAGCCAATGGAGAAAGCATTGGAATAATGAAATTTTGAATACCAGGATTAATTGTTACAGGGAAATTAAGTTACACGAGTGGTGAAAAAATCGTTGCTAGTTTGGCAATTGAGAGGTTATCAGCAGCCTTGATGAGATAAACTTCAACACAATGGCAAAGGGAAACCAGATTGGGAAGAGTTGAGTATCAGTAGGAAAAGGCAGCAAGTAGTAGAAATGTTCATGAAGTTCAGTGGTAACAGAAACAGAGAATCAGTTTGATGTGATATCAAGTCCAAGGAGAGAATAGTGCAGCCTAAAGAGCAGGCCAGAGGAAAAAAAATTAACAGGATAACCTGAGAATAAAATTCAAAAGTTTGTAAGGCCTAAATTAGACAATAATGATACTAATAATAACTATAATTTACTTACTGAATATAAGTAGGGAAGTAATAATAATACATAAGATACTGAGAACTTTACATTTTTACATGTGTTATCACATTTAAAATCCTGTAATGGCCTATGAGGTACAAAAAGTTATTACAGATGAGAAAACTGAGACTTAGAGATATTAAATAGCCTTATTAAAATCATATAGATTGTAAGAAACAGAGCAGATTTTTGACTCAAGGACACTAATTCTTTTTAATTACTCTAAAATATTTGGTAATTTGTAAAACACTATAGAAATGAATGTGTGCACGCATTGTGTATACACATACATTCACATACACATACATAGAGGGGAAAGGCAGGCTAATTTCACTTTACTGAAACAGCAGCCCCTAAATAATTTCCCATAAGTTAATGAAGAAATTCGAAGGTAAGAATTGTGAATCAACTGGAGGTTGGAGATACCATATAGCATTTCTCTGCAGATGACTAAATGGAAGTATTGCCTTTTTCTTTTGTGTTTGTTTGTTTGTTTTGAGAGAGAATCTCACTCTGACACTCAGGCTGGAGTGCAATAGCGCAATCTTGGCTCACTGCCACCTCCGGCTCCCGGGTTCAAGCAATTCTTCTGCCACAGCCTGCTGAGTAGCTGGGATTATAGGTGTGTACCACCACACCTGGCTAATTTTTGTATTTTTAGTAGAGCAAGGTCTCACCATGTTGGCAGGGCTGTTCTTGAACTCCTGACCTCAGATGATCCACCCACCTCAGCCTCTCAAAGTGCTGAGAATACAGGCATGAGCCACTGCACCCAGCCACCTTTTTCTGTAATAACTAGGGACATTGCCAGTTCAACTCTGAGAACACTAGATCTAGGGAAGTTCACGTCATTAGCACTATAGTCATTTAATTATAGTAGTTGAGCAATTGAAAATGGATTACTCCAGTTTATTTTGTATAACACTCTGAATTTTTGAAAACCAATAACTATTCATCTACAAATGTGACATGTAGAAAATAATAATTTTAAAATATTTGTCTGTAAGCCGATACACTTACCACAAACTATAATGAAGAGAAATGAATTTTCTTTTCTTGTAGCGAATGTGATATTGGATATTGTAGGATCCAGAATCATTACTTACTGTCTCAGACAAATAAATGTTGCAGATGTTGTGATTGATTTAGATGTCTATTGACTCCATGGTGTACCCTGAAAGTTGCTTTTTAAAATATGACTTTATTTTTTTTGAGTAATTTCAGATTCCTGGTAAAATTAAGCAGAAGGTGTAGAGATTTTTCAATATACCCTCTACTCTTACATATGCACAGTTTTCCCTACTATCAAAATCCCACACCATAGTTGTACATTTGTTTCATGAATGAATCTATCATACATTGACATTATTATCACCCAAAGTCCATAGTTTACATTAAGGTTTACTCTTGCAGTTGTACATTCTAGGGGTTTTGATTTTGTAATCAAATCAACTTATAAACTTTATAATAGCATGCGTCCAACAGAACAGAATGATACAGAGTAATATCCCTGCCCTAAAAATCCTCTGTCCTCCTCCTCTCTATGCCCCTCTCATTAACCCCTGGCACTCACTTGCTCTTCTACTATCTCCATAGTTTTGCCCTTTCCAGAATTTCATGTAGTTGAAATTATACAGCATATAGCCTTACCAGGTTGACTTATTTCACCAGTAATATTCATTTAAGATTTCTCCATGACTTCACATAGCTTGATAGCTCACTTCTTTTTAATGCGGAATAATATTTCATTGTCTGGATATACCATAGTTTATCCACTCACCTACTGAAGGACGTCTTGGTTGCCTCAAAATTCTGGTAGTGATGAATAAAGCTGCTATAACATCTATGTGCATGTTTTTGTGTGTACGTAAGTTTTCAACTCCTTTGGGTAAATATAAAGGAGTGCAGTTGCTGGATCGTACGGCAAAGAGCATGTTCAGTTTTGCCAAATTGTCTTCCCAAGTGGTTTCCACTAATAGTTAATGAAAGCTGCAATTGCTCCACATCCTTGTCAGCTTTTTTGTATTGTCAGTGTTTTGGGTTTTGGTCATTCAAATAGGAGTATTCTTTTTTGTTGTTGTTGTTGCTTTTTATTATTATTATTATTATTATTATACTTTAAGTTCTAGGGTACATGTGCACAACATGCAGGTTTGTTACATATGTATACATGTGCCGTGTTGATGTGCTGCACCCATTAACTCGTCATTTACATCAGGTATATCTCCTAATGCTATCCCTCCCATCTCCCGCCACCCCACAACAGGTCCCAGTGTGTGATGTTCCCCTTCCTGTGTCCAAGTGTTCTCATTGTTCAGTTCCCACGTATGAGTGAGAACATGCGGTGTTTGGTTTTTTGTCCTTGCATAGTTTCCTGGGAATGATGGTTTCCGGCTTCCTCCATGTCCCTACAAAGGACATGAACTCATCCTTTTTTTATAGCTGCATAGTATTCCATGGTGTATATATGCCACATTTTCTTAATCCAATCTATCATTGATGGACATTTGGGTTGATTCCAAGTCTTTGCTATTGTGAATAGTGTTGCAGTAAACATACGTGTGCATGTGTCTTTATAGCAGCATGATTTATAAGCCTTTGGGTATATACCCAGTAAAGGGATGGCTGGATCAAATGGTATTTCTAGTTCTAGATCCTTGAGGAGATAGAGACACAAAGAACCCTTCAAAAAAAATCAATGAATCCAGGAGCTGGTTTTTGAAAAGATCAACAAAATTGATAGACCACTAGCAAGACTTGTAAAGAAAAAAAGAGAGAAGAATCAAATAGACGCAATAAAAAGTGATAAAGGGGATATCACCACCGGCCCCACAGAAATACAAACTACCATCAGAGAATACTATAAACACCTCTACGCAAATAAACTAGAAAACCTAGAAGAAATGGATAAATTCTGGGACACATACACCCTCCCAAGACTAAACCAGGAAGAATTTGAATCTCTGAATGGACCAATAACAGGCTCTGAAATTGAGGCAATAATTAATAGCTTACCAACCATAAAAAATCCAGGACCAGATGGATTCACAGCCAAATTCTACCAGAGATACAAGGAGGATCTGGTACCATTCATTCTGAAAATATTCCCATCAATAGAAAAAGAGGGAATCCTCCCTAACTCATTTTATGAGGCCAGCATCATCCTGATACCAAAGCCTGGCAGAGACACAATAAAAAAAAAAGAGAATTTTAGACCAATATCCCTGATGAACATCGATGCAAAAATCCTCGATAAGATACTGGCAAACTGAATCCAGCAGCACATCTAAAAGCTTATCCACCATGATCAAGTGGGCTTCATCCCTGGGATGCAAGACTGATTCAACATATGCAAATCAAGAAACGTAATCCAGCATATAAACAGAACCAAAGACAAAAACCACATGATTATCTCAATAGATGCAGAAAAGGCCTTTGACAAAATTCAACGGCCCTTCATGCTAAAAACTCTCAATAAATTCGGTATTGATGGGACATATCTCAAAATAATAAGAGCTATTTATGACAAACCCACAGCCAATATCATACTGAATGGGCAAAAATTGGAAGCATTCCCTTTGAAAAATGGCACAAGACAGGGATGCCCTCTCTCACTACTCCTATTCAACATAGTGTTGGAAGTTCTGGCCAGGGCAATCAGGCAGGAGAAAGAAATAAAGGATATTCAATTAGGAAAAGAGGAAGTCAAATTGTCCCTGTATGCAGATGACATGATTGTATATCTAGAAAACCCCATTGTCTTAGCCCAAAATCTCCTTAAGCTGATAAGCAACTTCAGCAAAGTCTCAGGATACAAAATTAATGTGCAAAAATCACAAGCATTCTTATACACCAATAACAGAGATCCAAATCATGAGTGAACTCCCATTCACAACTGCTTCAAAGGGAACAAAATACTTAGGAATCCAACTTACAATGGATGTGAAGGACCTTTTCAAGGAGAACTACAAACCACTGCTCAATGAAATAAAAGAGGACATAAACAAATGGAAGAACATTTTATGCTCATGGATAGGAAGAATCAATATCGTGAAAATAGCCATACTGCCCAAGGTAATTTATAGATTCAGTGCCGTCCCCATCAAGCTACTAATGACTTTCTTCACAGAATTGAAAAAAGTACTTTAAAGTTCATATGGAACCAAAAAAGAGCCTGCATTGCCAACACAATCGTAACCCAAAAGAACAAAGCTGGAGGCGTCACACTACCTGACTTCAAACTATACTACAAGGCTACAGTAACCAAAACAGCATGGTACTTGTACCAAAACAGAGATATAGACCAGTGGAACAGAACAGAGCCCTCAGAAATAATACCACACATCTACAACCACCTGATCTTGACAAACCTGACAAAAACAAATGGGGAAAGGATTCCATATTTAATAAACGGTGCTGGGAAAACTGGCTAGCCATATGTAGAAATCTGAAACTGGATCTCTTCCTTATACCTTATACAAAAATTAATTTAAGATGGATTAAAGACTTAAATGTTAGACCTAAAACCATAAAAACCCTAGAAGGAAACCTAGGCATTGTCATTCAGGACATAGGCATGGGCAAGGACTTCATGTCTAAAACACCAAAAGCAATGGCAACAAAAGCCAAAATTGACACAAAGGATCTAATTAAAGAACTTCTGCACAGCAAAAGAAACTACCATCAGAGTGAACAGGCAATCTACAGAATGGGAGAAAATTTTTACAGTCTACCTATCTGACAAAGGGCTAATATCCAGAATCTACAAAGAACTTAAACAAATTTACAAGAAAAAATTAAATAACCCCATCAAAAAGTGGGTGAAGGATATGAACAGACACTTCTCAAAAGAAGATATTCATACAGCTAACAGACACATGAAAAAATGCTTATCATCACTTGCCATCAGAGAAATGCAAATCAAAACCACAATGAGATACCATCTCACACCAGTTAGAATGGCGATCATTAAAAAATCAGGAAATCACAGGTGCTGGAGAGGATGTGGAGAAATAGGAATACTTTTACACTGTTGGTGGGACTGTAAACTAGTTCAACTAATAGGAGTATTCTTATCTCATAGTTTTACTTTATATTTCCCTAGTGACATATAATATTGACCATCTTTTGATATGCTTATTTGCCTTCTGTATACCTTCTTCACTGAGGTGTCTGTTTCGTAAGTAGGTTGCTAGTTTTCTTATTGTTAAGTTTTAAGAAGTTTCTGTATATTTTGAATAACATTCCCCAGATATATCTTTTGCAAATATATTCTCCCCATTGTGACTTGTCTTTTCATTCTCTTGGTAGTGTCTTTTAGAGCATAAGTTTTTCATTTTAATAAAGTATAGTTATCAATTTATTATTTCCTGGGTTGTGACTTTGGTGTTCTGTATAGAAAGGCATTGCCATATTCAAGGGCATCGGACTTTTTTCCAATGATATCTTCTAAGAGTTTTATAGTTTTTCATTTTATATTTAGTTATATGGTCTCCTTTGAGTTAATTGTTGTGAAGAGTATAAAGTCTGAATCTAGATTCATTTTTTTCTTGCATGTGGATGTCCAGTTGTTCCAGCACTATCTGCTGAAAAACTGTATTTGCTCCATTCTGTTCAATTTATCTATTTGTCTTCCCTTTTGCCACACTGTCTTGATTTCTGTAGCTTTATATTGTTTTGAAGTGAAGCAGTGGAAATCCTCTGATGCTGCTCTTTTCCTTTAATATTGTATTGGCTATTCTGAGTCTTTTGATTATCTGAATTAACATTAGAATCGGTTTGTTAATATCCACAGAATGACTCGCTGAAATTTTTATTGAGATTACACTGAATCTACAGATGATGCTGAAAAAGCAATGACATCTTGACAATGATTTTCTATCCATGAAAATGGAATATCTCTCCATTTACTTAGTTATTTTGTGATTTTATTCATCACAGCTGTGTAGTTTTTCTCATATTGATCTTATGCATATTCGTTAGATTTATACCTAAGTACTTCTTTTGGGGGGTGTTAATGTAAATGGCATTGTGTTTTTAATTTTAAACTTCACTTGATCATGGCTCATCTATAAGAAAGCAATTGGCCTTTGTATATGACCCTTCTATCTAGCAATCTTGCTACAATAGCTTATATGTTCCAGGATTTTTTTGTTTGTTTATTGATTTGGATTTTCTGTGTCAAGGATCATGTCATCTGTGAACAAAGACAGTTTTATTTATCCTTCTTTTCTTTACTTCCTTGTCTTGTCTTATTGCATCAGCTAAGACTTACAACATGATGTTGAAAAGAAATGGTGAGAGGGGACATTCTTGACTTGATTCAGAATATAGCAGTAAAACTTCTACTTTCTCACCATTAAATATGATGTAAGCTGAAGGTTTTTTGTAGATGGTCTTTATCAGGTTTACCAAGTTTCCCTCCATTCCTAGTTTGCCGAGAGATTTTTATTATCGGTGTTGGATTTTGTCAAATACTTTTTCCACATCTATTGATATGATCATGTGATTTTTCTTTAGCCTAATGTGATGAATTACAATAGTTGATTTTCAAATGTTCAACCAACCTTGCATACCTGGGATAAATCCCTCTTGGTCATGATGTTTAATTATTTTTTTATATTGTTAGATATGATTTGCTTCAACAAAACATTTGCATCTATGTCCATGAGAGACATTGGTCTTAAGTTGTTGTTTTTTTTTTCCTTGCAATGTCTTTGGTTTTGATATTAGGGTAATACGGGCCTCATAAAATGAGTTAGGAAGTATTTCCTCTGCTTCTATCTTCTGGAAGATATTATAGAGAAATAAAATAATTTCTTCCATAAATGTTCCATAGAATTCACCAGTAAACCCATCTGGGTCCAATGCTTACTCTTTTGGAAGGTTAACTATTGATTCAATTTTTGTAATAGATATAGGCCTATTCAGATTGTCAACTTCTTGTGTGAGTTTTGGCAGATTATGTTTTATAAGGAATTGGTCTATTTCAACTAAGTTATCAAACTCGTGGCCATACAGATATTCATAATATACCTTTGTTACCTTTTTAATGGTCAGTGGATCTGTAGTGATGTCTCCTCTTTCATTTCTAATATTCTTAGCTCATATTTCCTGTCCCCACCACCAACGTTTTTTTTTTCTGTAGTCTGGCTAGAGGTTTATCAATTTTATGAATCTTTTCAAATAGTAACTTTTTGGTTGCATGGATTTTCTCTATTGATTTTCTGTTTTTAATTTATTTATTTATGCTCTAATTTTTATTATTTCTTTTCTTCTTGTTAGTTTAGATTTTATTTGTTTATATTCTTCAAGTTTTCTAAGGTAGAAACTTAGATTATTGGCTTTAGATATTTCTTCTCTTTATATATATGTATATATACATGTATATTCAATGTTTAAATCTAAGCAGTGCTTTCTCTGTATACTACACATTTTGATAAGTTATGTTTTCATTTTCATTTATTTCAAAACATTGTTTCTCTTGAGATTTCTCCTTTGACCCATTTGTTATCTTGAAGTATGTTGTTTAATCTCCAAGTGTTTGGGGTTTAAAAAAAATTTTTTTTCATTGATTTTTTGTTTAACTCCATTGTAATCTGAGAGAAGACATTATATGATTATATTCTACTCTTTTAAATTTGTTAAAGTGTGTTTTATGGCCCAGAATAATCCATCTTGATGAGTGTTCTATGTAAGATTGAGAAGAATGTGTATTCTACCATTCTTGGATTAATTAGTGAATTGATGTCAATTATATCCAGTTGATTAATGATGCTGTTGAGTTCAATTATGTCCTCACTGATTTTCTGCCTCCTAGATCAGTTTATTTCTAATAAAGGGGTGCTGAAGAACCCAACTACAATGATGGATTTATTTATTTCTTCTTGTAGTTCTATCAATTTTTACCTACATATTTTGATGCTCTGTTAGGCATAGACAAGTTAATGATTGTTATGTCTTCTTGGAGAATTGATCCCTTTATTGTTATGTAGTGCCACTTTCTATCCCTGATAAGTTCTTTGCTCTAAAGTCGACTCTATTTGAAGTTAATATAGCCACTCCCACTTTCTTTTGATTAGTGTTAGCATGGTATGTTTTTCTATCTCTTTTTACTTTTAATCTCTCTGTATCTTTATATTTAAAGTAGGTTTCTTGTAAACAACAGGTGGTTGGGTCTTGTGCTTTGATTTACCCTGACAATCTCTGTCTTTTAATTGATGTATTTAGACCATTGAGGTTTTTCCTTAACATCAGCTATA
This sequence comes from Macaca fascicularis, assembly GCF_037993035.2. NCBI lineage: Eukaryota > Metazoa > Chordata > Mammalia > Primates > Cercopithecidae > Macaca > Macaca fascicularis. The sequence goes on from NC_088386.1 coordinate 58,886,336, forward strand.
CTCTTTTTTAAAAAACATTTTTAGTGGTTGCCATAGAGTTTGCCTTATACATTTACAACTAACCCAAATCCACTTTCAAATAACACTATACTGCTTCACTGATAGTAAAAACACACTATAATAACAAAACAATTTTAATTCCTCCATCCTGTTTTTGTATAACTGTCATTCATTCCACTTATACATAAATATATAGAGATATATAACCATGTATAATTAAATACATTTTGCTATTATTATTTTGAACAAACTTATTCTTGGATCAATTAAGAATAAGAAATATAAATGTTTTTGTTTTACCTTCACTTATTTTCTGATGCTCTTCTTTTATTTATGTAGTACAAGTTTCTGGCATACATTGCTTTTCTTCTCTCTGAAGTCTCTTTTAACATTTCTTGCACTCCAGGTCTATTGGCAGCAAATTCTCTCATATTTTTTTATCTGAGAAAGTCTTCATTTCTCCTTCGCTCTTGAAGGATGACTTTACAGGGTAAAGAATTCTAGATGGATGTGTTATGTTGTTTTTCTCTCACAATACTAAATATTTCACTACACTCTCTCCTTGCTTGCATGGTTTCTGAGGAGAAGTCTGATGTAATTGTTATATTTGCTCTTCTCTAGGTAAGGTATTTTATCTTCTGGCTTCCTTAAATCCAATCTTCTTTATCTTTGATGTGATATACCTAGTTCTAGGTTTTGGGTTGTATTGTTTTGTCTTGTTCTTGTCATTTATTCTGCTTGATGTTTCTTTGAGTGCCCTGGATCTGTGGTTTGTTGTGTGATATGAATTTGGGAAAATTCTCAGTAATTATTGCTTTACATATTTCCTCTGTTCATTTCTCTTCTCCTTTTGTTATTACCATTATAGATACGTTATATCTGTTGTAGCTGTCCCATAGTTCTTGGATATACTCTTTTGGGCTTTTCCCATCTGTTTTCTTCATGCTTTTCCATATTGGAAGTTTATATTAATATTTCCTCAAGCTCAGACATTTTTCCTCAGTCATATCCACTCTCCTAATGAGCCCATCAAAGACATTCTTCATTTCTGTTACAATGGATTTTGTTGTTGTTGTTGTTTTTCTTTTAGAGACAGGGTCTCACTCTGTCACCCAGACTGGAGTGCAGTGGTGCAATCATAGTCCTCTGATACCTTGAACTCCTGGGCCCGAGTGATCTTCCTGCCTCAGCCTCCCAAAGTCCTGGGATTACAGGCATGAGCCACCACACCTGGCCTTTTATCGTGATTTTTGTCTTTGGTATTTCTTTTTGGTTCTGTCTTAGAATTTCTGTCTCTCTGCCTACATTGCCCATCTATTCTTACATGTGTCTGCTTTATCCATTAGAGTCCTTGGTCTATAAGTCATAGTTTTAAAATTCTCAGTCTGATAATTTCAATATCCCTGCCATATCTGAGTCTGGTTCTGATACTCTTTCTATTCTTTCAAACTATATTTTTTGCCTTTTAATATGCCTTGTAAGTTTTTGTTTGTTTGTTTGTTTACAGCCAGACTTCTGATACTGGGTGAAAGGAACTGTGGTACATAGGCATTTAGTGATATGTTGGTAAGGTGTGGAGTGGGAGGGGGGGGGTTTCTATAGTTCTATGACTATGTCTCAGTCCTTTAATGGACCTGTGCCCCTGAACTGTGAACTTCACAGGTACTTCTGAGTCAGCCCCAACTTAGATGGGGCAGGATAACTAGAGTGGGTAGGAATTGGGTCTTTCCCTTTCTCCTAGTCATTTAGACTCTGACAAAATCCCAATAGTTTCTGCTCTGGGAAAATAGTTTCTCTTGAGGGAAGTCCTTATTAAGAAGAACAGAATGTCCTGTCATATTTCAAAATGATTCCTTTTCTCTTTTCTTGTCTGAAGCATGAGGAAATTTTTCTCCAATATTCACTGTGAGAACCTGGTTAAGCTCCTGGAGGTAAACTCACTGAAGTGTAGTGCCTCCTCTATGACTGGAGTCCCCTGGATTGTTTTACCTCTCAGGAGTGTCTAATCTGCACCTCTGGCCATTCATCAATTACAGTTCAGGTTCTCCTGTCTCCAAAACTAGTTCTTAAGGAGGTTTCTGCTGGGGGGCTTCTGCCCTAGTAGTTGTGATTGTGTGTATCTGCCTGTCTGCCTCCAATTTTGGGGGCAGCAGTTTGCCTTGTGACTTCACCTCCCTGATGGACCTGTGAAGAGCTGTTCTTCCATTTGTTTAGTTTTTTTACTTGTTGTTAGGATGGAGTGATGATTTCTCTACTCCTTACATGCTAGCCTTGAAACAAACATCACAGCTGTTTTTCAGATAAACTTCTGGAAACATTTGTTCAAACATTTGTCTCTGTCACCCACACTGGAGTGTAGTGGCACAATCTTGGCTCACTGCAACCTCCACCTACCGGGTCCAAGTGATTCTCCTGCCTCAGCCTCCCAAATAGCTGAGATTACAGATGTGGGCCACCACATTTGGCTAATTTATGTATTTTTAGTAAAGACAGAGTTTCGCCATGTTGGCCAGGCTGGTCTCAAACTCCTGGCCTCAAGTGATCTATCTGTCTTGGCCTCCCAAAGTGCTGGAATTACAGTCACGAGTCACCGTGCCTGGCCTCAATTACATCTCATAAAGAAATTTTAGAAGAAAAAATGTGCTATTGAGTTGTATTTTATTTTAATTTTACCTAGTTATTGTTTTAATATTTATTGAATAATGATTATAGACAATTTAAATTGATATTTATAACTTTATAATACCAATCTCAGATATAAAGCAAGTCGTATCATCATGCCATCATATTCCTTTACTATTGTCATTTCTTTACTGTTTTGGATGAAAACAAAAGAAACTTTCTCTCATTATCTTAAACAGACAAGGAATTTATTGGAAGGCTGTAAACACAAATAATATCCAGAAAGACTGGGATATAAGGCCTGGCAAGAATCCAAGAGAGGAAAGGCACAGCCCAAATTTTCTATTTCTGTTTAGAATGTCACCTAAGGACACCTAAAAATTACAGAGGATAACACTGCTAAATCCTTAAGTCCACCAGATTTTCTATAAAATAACCCTGATCAGACTGATTGCCTTTTTTACGTGCTCACAAGATTCAAACTCTCAGGTAAAAACACCTGACTAAGCACACATAGTTCACTTGTCCTCCTCTCTGGAAGAGGGTAGAGGTGAATTATTTGCCAACACTTCTACCATTACCATTGGGTTTCCATGCATTTGATTATGCCTTCCTGTCCCATTTATAAAGACCAGAACTAAGCAGCACAACCAAAACAACAAAGGCCTCTGTACCTTTTTATTTGACCATGCGGAAATAAGTTGGCATTTCTAGTCTAAATAAATAAGATGCTGAAGTGTATAGAGTCCACTCTTGGCATAGGATTTGACGTACACAGTATGCATTAAATAAATGTTTGTTGAATTGAATTCTATATAAATAGAGGCAGTATTACACATAATGAAAAATGTTGCAAACTGTGAGCATCATTTACGTTTGCCATTGGAATGTACTATGTGATTTTTATGACAAATTTACCCCTAATTGTACTTAAACTCGTAAAAAAATAAATCTATATTTGTAATAAAAATAAAACTAGCAATTCCTTGAGCTTATACCACCCAGTCATCATGGAGGAAGGTAGCTCCGAAGCCTACTGAGTGGCATTAACCATTTACACTAAGCTTGTTCAACCCATGGCCTGCAGGCTGCGTGTGGCCTAGAACGGCTTTGAATGTGGCCCAACAAAAATTTATAAAGTTTATTAAAACATTATGAGGTATTTCTGCAATTTTTTTAGCTCATCTGCTATGGTTAATGTTCGTGTATTTTATGTGTGGTCCAACACAATTCTCCTTCTTCCAATGTGGCCCAGAGAAGCCAAAAGATTTTATACCCCGATCTACACAGAGATAATCAAAGGCTGGTTAACCAAAGATTAAGACATTTCCAAGAGTTTATTGTGGTTTGGAAGGACCTCTAGAGTCAGAGGTTTTGGCACAACTTTGAAGTTGCTTATCATAAGCTTTTTAGAAAATATCTGAACCTGTTCGGTCAGAAAATTGGGCTGTAAGCCCCATGATACTAAATATTTCTTATAAGGTATCAAGAATGGATAGGTTTAAATTAGGTTGAAAATTCTGCAAAAATGGCACTTTTTACAGTATTGCAGTATTTCCAGCTGCCACCTATTCTAATCCCAGGCCATGCATGTATAGCTTCATGAAATGTGCAGCATCAAATAAATTACCAGGCTTTTTGAAAGTTGAAAAGTGACAAAAAAAAAAAAAAAAAAAAAAAAAGAAAAGAAAACTCTTGATTTGAGAGAGTTAAAGTTTAGAGATTCCTTTAGAGTTAAGCCAAATTGCCCAATCCTTATCACAGTGTAACTACCCAGTGTGAAAGCCTTAAATAAATAAGTTATCTATGTAAGCTTGTCGCTTCCATTTTTATAAGTGTTCTTTTTGTCTCTGGGCCCATATACCATATCACACTTACATCTTTGTCTTTCTACGCTACAAGCTACAAACTGTATTACATTAGAGTTTCAAAACTGCCAGGCATCATGAGAAAGGTAATATGCACATAAGGGAAAACCACAGGACCTTATATCTTTCCCTTGTAGCTCATTTTCACTGGTTCTTCAAGTTGTCCTGTTTGTACACCCAGCCTATGCCATAGGGCAGCATCCTGATGTCTGTCTAAAGAGTCACTTGAAGAACAAATAGCTAAAAGCTAGTTTGGACTATAAATCAATATGTCCCTGCACTAGCAAGGTCTTTTTTGCATCCATTTTTAACTGGGATTGAAATTCAAAATAATTTCCATGACAGTAAGAATTAGAAGCTCTCATTGTTGATCAAATACATTTAATTATAGGATAATGATTGCTTCCAATAAAAGAAAAATATGAAAATATTTGAACATTAGAGGAGGATGAGTTGGGAATAATCTATCAAAAGAAGAAAATAAGGATTAATGAATCTAAGAAAAGCTAAATTTCAAAAAGAAGAGAAATTGCAGTTATTCCTTTCTTGCAAACTTTCTAGTTATTTGTAATGGTGCAAGTAAAAATAAACTCATGTAAGAAGCATTCAGTAATTTGTATCGAGCATCTATTTTGTGCCAGGAGTTTGTGTTCTGTGCTGATGATATTCAAATAAAAAACAGTCTCCACTTTCAAGAGTTTGCCTTTTACTGTAGAGAGACAAAGATAAATACTCAAATAAATAAAACACACGTCATTTAAAAGAATATTATCTTTATAGGAGGTGTTAATTTTTTTAAAGCTGATATTATTCAGAATTACATATTTTAATGTTTCCAGAAAATTAACTGAGTATGATTTTATTCAATTTAACTTTAGAGAAAAAAAAATCTCGAACTCTATAAATCTGAGAGTCATACCATGTTGCATAATCAGGGCTTGGGGGTTTGTTTGTTTTGGTTTTTACCTGGAAACCAAAAGAGAAATTACATGTCTCCTTACATTTGAGAAATCTTTTGAGTAACAACAAGATTGTATTTTCATATCTTTCAAGAACAACAATGGTTTTGTTAGTAATAGACAGTTGACTTAGATACAATCCGGTCCTTGCCTGGGAGATTCTATCAATAAAGAGAAAATGAAAGACTCTAAGAAAAGGTGTATGACTCACATTTTGGGAAAGTAGCTGTTGTTAGTTTCAATTTTCTTCAATTAGGATGGATGTTAGTAAGGATGTTAACCCTGTCATTCTGGCTTAAGTCCAACTTGGGTAATTACATTCTGCCTACTTAGATTTTCTTTGGGTCCAAAGACATTCTTCATTCCCACTTCACACTGTTTTGTGATATTGCTGCACATAGCTAAATAGATGCCACATTTAACCCTGGGGATGGTGGCATCTCTGTGGTGAAAACTTGATCCTTCTTCAAGGTATCAGTATAAATTCACTTTTAGGGTAAAGGTTTTAGAACATGTAATGTAATAAAGTAAAAGAAGCCATATGGCATTCTTAACTGAAGATACAGGGGGAAAAATCCAATAGAATGAATTGTCTCTGACAGGGTCTCTGCAGTAATGGAAGATACTTTTAGCTGGGCCTGGCTGCAAATGTAAGATCATTATCATTAGATCTTTAAAATACCAAAAGCAAAATATGAAGAGATTTACAGTCACCTTTAAAATCATCGCAAAAGTTCAGTCTCAATTATCTACAATCAATGTCTTTCTCCTTGACTAGAAATTGGTACCAAAGAATAAATTCTAAAAGGAGGAAATTTTAAAAGTACAATTGATGCCGACAGTTTATCAATGGAAGTGCATTGCTAAACCATGCTCATCTATGCACCAAGCCTCTGTTTATTTCTCTGCTTCACCTGCTATGCACTTTTGCCACATTTTTGTAGGGACACCAGACATTGCTCAAGAGTAACCTTTACTACAAATACTTAAACCCTTCCTTCAAGATTACATTTAGAGATATGCAGTGAGCTCCATGTACTATAAGATGACAAACATTTTTTACAAACATTTAAAATTCCCAAGGAAAACAAGCTTCTCTCTGTAATATCTATGAATAAAGCCACTGAGGATTTACATTCTTTAAATTTAAACAACTCCATTTTCATGATAATAAATATATGTACACTGTTATACAGTTACTCATATAACATGATTACCGATTTTAATACATATTAAGTAAAGTATTGACAAACTGACAAAAAAACATAAAACACCAATAAATAATTGGACAAAGGATCAACACAGGTGACTTATAAAAATAAAAAGAGGCCTGGCGCGGTGGCTCACGCTTGTAATCCCAGCACTTTGGGAGGCTGAGGTGGACAGATTGCCTGAAGCCAGGAGTTTGAGACCAGCCTGGCCAACATAGTGAAACCCCGTCTCTACTAAAAATACAAAAACAAAAGAACAAAAAAACATAGCTGTGCATGGTGGCATGCACCTGTAATCCCAGCTACCTGGGAGGCTGAGGCAGGGGAATTGCTTCAACCAGGGAGGTGGAGATTGCAGTAAGCCAAGATCGTGCCGCTACACTCCAGCCTGGGTGATGGAGCGAGACTTGGTCCCCAAAAAAATTAAAAATAAAAATAAAAAAAAGCACAGAACATTTATAAAAGTAGAAAAGGATACATATTTAATGTCAGGAATTACAGGTAAATAATTAGCATATAGTATTTTTTGGCAGTTAAACTGTCAAACAATGGCAACACTCAATATTGAGGATGCAATGAAGTAAATAAACACTAATACATTGTTGGTTAGATTGTGAATTGGTACAATCCTTTTGGAAAACAATTTGATAACCTTTAATGAGAGCCTGAAAATGTCTTTTTCCTAGTAATCCCATCTCTGGGAATCCATTTTAGAAAAATAATCCCTTAACCAGATAAAGTTTTATAGAGAAAGATGTTTATTGTATCAAAACATACAATTGCAATCAATCAATCAATAAGTAAAAGGAACATTAAATGTCCAACAATAGCATCCAGAGAACTTATATTTATTTGAGGAGATAAACAATAAATAATAAATGCAATATATTTTATTTATATAGTATGTTAGATGATTATAAGTGCTAAAGAAGGAAAAAGCAAAAGTAGGGCAGGGTAGGAGGGAATGGAGTTGCTAAGGAGTGGCAGGTTGTGGTAATCAGTAGGGTAGTCAAAGTGAGCCTCATTCAAAAGGTGATATTTGAGCAAAGCTTGAAGAATGTAAGAAAGATAGCACCACACACATCCATGGAAAGAGAATTCCAGGCTAGAGGTAGAGCCATAGCAAAGGCCCTTACATGAGAACGTGCCTGTGATGTTCAAGGAATGGCACAAAAGTCAATATTGTCGATGCAGAGTGAGCAAAGGGTAAGAGGAGATTAGTAAGGCAAAAGATAGGCAGAGCATGGAGCATCTGGGGCATTGTAATGGCTACACTTACACTTGGAGTGACATGGGGAGCCAGAGATGTGTTTTGGGCAGAAGAATGCCATGTTATAACAGTGTTGATCTAGCTGCTGTGTTGAAAATAAAATGTTTGTGGCAAGAAGAGAAACAGAGAGGCCTGTTAAATAAGCTATTATGGCTGTGCAGGCAAGAGATGATGGTGGGTTGTATCAGTGTGATAGCAGAGGAAGTGATGAGAAGTGATCCAATTATTAAAATGTTTTACTATTTACAATTTTACAATTATACCCCAAACCTCAGCATCATGCAGTAGACCCATGGAACAAACCTATATGTGTACTCCCTAAATCTAAAATGAAGGTTGAAATTATTATTTAAAAAATTTGAGACAAGAGTCAACAGAATTTTTTAATGAATTGGATTGGGGGAATGGGATTAAAGGAATAGGAAAAGTGATACTCATAGATGACTCCAATGGTTTTGGCCTGAGCAACTGGGAAATCAAAGTTGAGACCCATCATGGATGGGAAGGCAGAAGGAACAGCATTCAGAATGAGAGAGATCAGGAATTCTGTTTTAGGCATGTGATATGAAATGTCTATTAGATATGGACAGGGAGGTGTTGAACAGGTAGTCAAATATATTAGTCTACAGTCCACAGCAGAGGCCTAGGCTGGAGATACAAATCTAAGAATCATCAGCTTACGGTAAGATTATGAAGTAACAATTCTGGATGAGATCACCAGGAAAGTGGGTGTACACAGAAAGGAGAAGTGATCCAATAAGAGAACCCTGGGGTTCTCCAGTATTAAGAGTTAGAGCAGAAGACGAAGAATCAGAAAGCAGCAATCAATGAGGTAGGAAATAATGCATGATGTTCCTGAATTCCAATGAAGACAGTATATGAAAAAAGCAGTGATCAACTATATTAAATGATGGTGATAATTAAGATGAAGCCTGAATTGATAATGGGGTTTAGTAATGTAGAGGTCACTGGTAACAGATTAAAGCAGTGTTTGTGAAGTGGTGGGAATGAAATCTTGTTTAGACCGGGTTTAAGACAGTATGGTAAAAGAAGTCAGCCATCGATATCAAAGGCAATCACTTCAAGAATAAAGTATTTTATTGTCTATGAATAGCCCTGTTAGTTACTATCTTTCATTCTATTTTCTTCTGCTTCAGCTAGATTTAGAAAATGTATGCCTAAGTTGCATAATGGTTCTAACACAATTTTGTTTAGCTCCAGCATGGAAGTATGTAAAAAAACTTCTGCCTAAATTTCATGCCCTCATGATTAGTAGTTGAATTTACTGCAGTGTCACTCATATGATCTTAATCAGTATTATTATTAGAAGAAAAACAAATGTACAATTGGCTTTGCCCATTCATAAAGCTTGAAGCATTTAACTATTCTAATTTAAATATGCTGGAATCCCATTTCAACATTGAGCCCTATGTGGAGCATTAGCTTTGGTATTAGGACTCACTTCTTAGGTTTCACATCCATAGAGGAAGTGTGGCAGAGGAAGGTAAACCCTGTTCTGCAGAGGCTGCCCTGAATACCCAGGTATCATTAAGCCAACATAGATGGAGTAGGGGAAATTCTTTGCCAATTCTAAAAAAATAGCATTCTAGGCCAGGTGCGGCGGTTCATGCCTGTAATCCCAGCACTTTGGGAGGCCGAGGTGTGCGGATCACCTGAGTTCAGGAGTTCAGGACTGCCTGACCAACATAGTGAAACCCCGTCTCTACTAAAAATACAAAAATTAGCCAGGCGTGGTGGCGGGTGCTTGTAATCCCAGCTACTTGGGAGGCTGGGGCAGGAGAATCGTTTGAACCCAGGAGGCAGAGAGGCTGCAGTGAGCTGAGACTGCACCATTGCACTCCAGCCTGGGCAACAAGAGCAAAACTCCGTTAACAATAAAAAGAAAAAAAAAATAGCATTCTTAGGTATGGCATTCTTACCTCAAACTTACCCCACCTAGCGTCCCACCAAATACTTTAACACTTCAGCAGAGATCAACACTTCAGCCTCTAACACTTCAGCAGAGATCAAAAGGAGGCCATTGATTCAGTTCTTAAAAGCAGTGGGGGTATTGCTGGGAATGGGTGGGACAAAGTAGCAAAAAACAAAAAACAATCATAAAAGGAAGAAATTTAAAAGAGCAAACTAAGGATACTAAAACATTTAAAAAATATTCACCTACTTAACAGCATGGCATGTGACCAATCCTTCCAAAACTGGCTTATACACCATCACTAGAATTCCCATTCTCCTTAGAGCCTCCAGCTCACTTCCTTAAGTTGCTAGGAAGAATTTCACAGGTATGATATGATCTTTATTTACTTATGTTCAACTTTATTCTAAAAGGTATTTGAGGTACCTAAAGTAACATGACAACATCAAGATGGAAATCAAAATAAGGCACAAAACAAACGAAAACACAAAAATAAAGGTATCAGGGCAAAAGGAAAATCATATAAATCATAATTATTCATTGATAGGTGTTTCATGTACCATGCACTGTTAGACACTATAAATAAATCATCTTATTTAATCTCAGCTACTCTGTAAGGAAGGTATTTTTAGTTTCTTATTTTCAGATGAGAAAACGAAAACTTAAAAAATTCAACTCACTGGCCTAAGGTCACAGGGCCAGTAAACATCAAGAGTTGAGATTCCAGTCTCTGGCTGGCTGACTCCAAAGTTGATACTCATAACCATCTAGTGGTTGGGTGGCCTAAAATGCCCATCATAAAGTCATGTGCTATAAGAGGGTTGGGGTGATGTTTGGACTAACATTCCCAGTGGCCAGAGCTAGAGGAAAACAGAACAGCTACAAGATGCAAATTAAGATTAAACAAACAAAACTTTAACTTAGCAAAAGCAAAATCTCCACTCCTGTCCCCCCATACATCTCTTCCTGTATTCATGAAAAGGGTATGTAGAATGTAGTAGAGTCTATAGTTGACAACATCCTGTAACAAATACAGGATCAGGTTCTGTACATTTGTTCATCGGGTGTCGTGATGTAAGCCAATGCAAAAATTCAAAAAGAATTCCTTAATATCATTTGTTTCAGGTTGAAGCAGCAGCAAGGAGATAATACAAGTTGGTTATGGAGATCTCTGATGCTCTGGCTGGGTCCAAAGGGAACATTTAGAACAGCAGGATGTCCCAAGAAGTGAGTCTCAACTGGTAGCACACTCCTCACCTGCCTGCCCAACCCACTACAACCAGATAGAATAATCTCAGGAGGGGAGCATGAATCATGAAGAAGCATATTCAGAATTAAAATATTATTTATATTCATAAAATATAAAGTACATTCTCATATGCTTATAAAACAATACCTATAGAATGTAAAGCTAACTTTTTAATTGATAGGAATATGCACAAAATAGTTATGCTCAATAGAAAAGATTTTGAGACTCTGGGAATGTAAAGATTGTTATGTTTATTAATGAGAGCTTAGATTTTTAAAACATTGTGAAACACTGATTTTGATTAATAGACCACATAATCTTTGTCTGGTACTCATTGCAGCAAATATGAGAGTATATTTCTGGTAGGAAGTTGAAATGCTGAAATGTTATGTTGCTGATTAAGGGCAGATATGTATGCTTTAATAATTAGACAAGCTGAAAATAAAGCTTGAACATTATTAAGCCTCAGTTGGGCTTGAATATAAATAATTTTTCACCCATATTCACATAAAATTGGGCAACAAAAATGCCTATGAACAAGACAAAAATTACTTTTAAACAGTCCGGGGTCTTCTCTAAAGACAAGTGAACATTTGCACTCTTGCATATTTCCTTTTTCCAGATTAACATCTTGAGAAGAATAGTCATATTTAGATAGCAGTTCTGTTGATCAGCATTTGGGAGCATGACTATTTAAAGAATGCTCTGATTTTATAAGACTTCATTGTCACATACAAATACATTTTCTTCCCTAACTTTTCTTTAAACAGAAATTATTCTAAACTTTAATGTCTTCATCCTATTTTGCAGACAGTGTAGTTTTCCATTCTGTACAGTTCATGGAAATAAATCTGGCAAACCTGGGGGAAAATAAGGTAATTTTAAAGAATTTTTAAATGTTTTCTCACAGACATGGACAACTTGAAGTAAAGAGAAAGTTCATGGAAGAGAATAACATTACCTTAATCTGCCAAGATCTAGGCCAATAGATTTGTTTCTTGATTGTGGTAGTAGTAAACAGACAGTGGCCATGTACCCACAAATTCTTGTGTCTATTTTGTTTGAAGAATCAAACCAAAAAAATGCTTGGAAGTTTGGTAATTTCAGCACTAACTCTCTTTCCATAGACCATATATTTCCAACCCAGAATCCAAAGGCCAATTTTCTTGCTATACACACTATTCTTGTTTTGAATCTTCGTCCATAGTGCCTAAGCCTGAATCTGAGCCTGGTTCCCTGGTCAGAAGCTACAGTTTTACTTCCTTTGGTGAATATTACACAAGAAAACCACCAGGGTGGATGGTTAGATGTTATTACTGAGCAAAAAGTCTCCTGGATCTTACATTTTCTCAGTGGCTCCCTCAGCCATTAGCAGTTGCTCCCACTACACATACGTCCACAGCTTCCCATGCTTCTCCAAACAATGGCAGCCTTTACAGAATTCTATCTCCAGGAATCCTTCACTAAGTGAAATAGACTCCAGGGCCTTCAATACGTAACAATTCAGAAGTAAATCTCAGATTTTATTTAATGAACAAAATGTATTAAACATTTATGCTTTACTAAGAACTCTGGGGCAATGCCAGTGTCATATAGTTTTTTGAAGAAGTCATCACATTACATTTGATTTATACATAAGAACCAAATTTCTGTCAACCACAGTGACACATTTCTAGTCATTCTCCAGTATCTGTTTGGAGACTAAACTGCCATTTCCATATCTCCTTCCTGGCACTGATCAAATACAAGTATGTAAACCAGACTTTTTTCTTCATCATGCCAATAGTAGCTTGAGACTGTGAAATACCTCTGAGCCAATTATAGTTCACCAACCTAGATTAAAGCTAAATTCATAGTTAACTACACACACACACACACACACACACACACACACACACACACACAATTCCCTTCCTATATACAATTGTTCCTTCTTGTGGCACATGAATTTTTAACATAAGTTTAATTCTAACATCAATATCAAAATTTGTTCTCCCTGTGTTTTTGTCCCAATGCCATATTTTCTCTCTCTCTCTCTTTCTTTTTTTTTTTTTTTAATTTTTACTTTAAGTTCTGGGATACATGTGCAGAATGTGCAGGCTTGTCACATAGGTATATGTATGCCATGGTGTTTGCTGCACCTATTGACCCATCCTCTAAGTTCCCTCCCCTTGCCCCCAACCCCCTGACAGGCCCCAGAGTGTGTTGTTCCTCTTCCTGTGTCCATGTGTTCTCATTGTTCAACTTCCAGTTATGAGTGAGAACAGGCAATGTTTGGTTTTCTGTTCCTGTGTTAATTTGCTGAGGATGATGGTTTCCAGCTTCATCCATGTCCCTGCAAAGGACATGATCTCATTCCTTTTTACGGCTGCATAGTATTCCATGGTGTATATGTGCCACATTTTCTTTATCCAGTCTATCATTGATGGGTATTTGGGTTGGTTCCATAACTTTGCTATTGTAAATAGTGCTGCAATAAGCATATTTGTGCACATGTCTTTATAGTAGAATGATTTATATTCCTTTGGCTATATACCCAGTAATGGGATTGCTGGGTCAAATGGTATTTCTGGTTCTAGATCCTTGAGGAACTGCAAAACTGTCTTCCACAATGGTTGAACTAATTTACATTCCCACCAACAGTGTAAAAGCGGTCCTATTTCTCCACAGCCTTGCCAGCATCTATTGTTTCTTACTTTCTAATAACTGCCATTCTGACTGGTGTGAGATGGTATCTCATTGTGATTTTGATTTGCATTTCTCTAATGGCCAGTAACAAGGAGCTTTTTTTCATGTTTGTTGGCCGCATAAATATCTTCTTTTGAGAAGTGTCTGTTCATATCCTTTGCCCACTTTTTGAGGGGGTTGTTTTTTTCTTGTAGATTTGTTAAAGTTCCTTGTAGATTCTGGATATTAGCCCTTTGTCAGATGTGTAGGTTGCAAAAATTTTCTCCTATTCTGTAGATTGCCTGTTCACTCTGATGATAGTTTCTTTTGCTGTTCAGAAGCTCTTTAATTTAATTAAATTCCATTTGTCAATTTTGGCTTTTGTTGCAATTGTTTTTGGCATTTTTGTCATGAGGTCTTTGCCCATGTCTTTGTCCTGAATGGTATTGCCTAGGTTTTCTTCTAGGGTTTTTATGGTTTGGGGTTTTACATTTAAGTCTTTAATCCATCTTGAGTTAATTTTCGTATAAGGTGTAAGGAAGGCGTCCAGTTTCAGTTTTCTGCATATGGCTGGCCAGTTTTCCCAGCACCATTTATTAAATGGGGAATCCTTTCCCCATTGCTTGTTTTTGTCAGGTTTGTCAAAGATCAGATGGTTGTAGATGTGTGGTGTTATTTCTGAAGTCTCTGTTCTGTTCCATTGGTCTATATGTCTCTTTTGGTATCAGTACCATGCTGTTTTGGTTACTGTAGCCTTGTAGTATAGTTTGAAGTCAGGCAGTGTGATGCCTCCAACTGTGTTCTTTTTGCCTAGGATTGCCTTGCCAATTCTGTATTCTTGAGATCTATCAACAGTTTGCATTATCTTACGATCTAGGAACATGCTTCAGAAATATATTATATATCAACATTTGCCCACCTCCTAGACTTTAGGAGAACCTAAACCATGTAAAGATTTAGTGTACCATGGTCTGATGACACTGAAATCAGAGGCAGACTGCAGAAACAATTGAGAAAATATAATTTTTTGTGGAATTTGTTATAACAATATTGTTGTCTGATGATAATCCTTTCTCCTCATTCCAGACTCTAATGATTTGCTTGTTTCAGTGGGAAAAAGTAAAGACCCATTATGTGGATCAAGGTGTCAATAAACCTCTGCAGTAAGCACCAGTATGCAGTCATGCATCACTTAATTATGGGGATATGTTTTGAGAAATGTGTCCTCAGGTGATTTCTTCATTCTGTGAATGTCAGAGTGTACTTGCATAAACCTAGATAGCATAGCCTACTATACATCTAGGCTATATAGTATGGACTATTTGCCTTTATGCTACAAACCTGTAGAGCATGTTACTCTACTGAATACTGTAGGCAACTGTAATGCAATGGAAAGTATTTGTATATCTAAACATATCAAAACATAGAACAGGGACAGTCAAAAGATGGTATTGTAGTCTTGTGGAACCACCATGATAGATTCAGTCTGTCACTGACTGAAATGTCATATTGCAACAGTGCATGTCTATATTTGGCTTTTCAATGCATTTCATCTATGACCAGACACCTCTGCCATCATGTGCCATCTTCTTCACACCTTGCTGAGTATCTTCCAGGAATGATCTAACTCATCTTAGGGTTCGGCTGAAATGATTTCTCTATTCAGCAGCTTTCCTTAAAGGCCAATTCTCCCACAGCTCCTTAAACAAAATTAACTGCTTCTTCTGTATTCAGACAATACATTACATGGAACTCTATTTAGAGCACTTTTTACACTATGTTATGTCCCGCAACCAACACATTAACATTCCCATGTTCAGGAAGCTCCATGCTGTTGTAATGTGTCTGAACGTAAGCAGATTTTTTGTTTTTTCCTAGTAGACCATGAGGACAGTACTATGTCTTGTTATCCTGGATTCTTCATTGCCAAGCATCATGCTTACTATAGGCTAGGAGCTCAGTAAACATTTGTTTCTACATTCTCCCTTGCTGGTTTTGCTTACAAGAAAAACAACTGTCTTGTCTGACCTGTATTATTTATTCAGCATCCTCCAAAACTATGATGCTATATAAACGGAGCAGAGACAGGGTCCAAAATGTAGGAATAATGGAGAAAAAATAGTTATTTCCCAAAATGTAATGGATTATTTAAAAGACCCATGAAAACAACATATGTGCTTTGTTATTCGTTCTGCATTGTGCAGACTTTCTAGAGCTTCATTTAATTATTTTATAAGAAATATTAGCAAATAACAATTTATAAAAGGAAGAAGTTAATGAATTTCAGATCCAAAAAAAAATGAACCGAATTAATTTATATGCTGGCATTCTGTCTTTAAATAAATATTAATTATTGACACCAACCTCTATATTACTGATCTATTACATAACAATGATTACATATATGTGTATGTGCCCACCAGAGATGTAAATAATGCTGATGAACCAGGAGATATGGAACATTTACTAAGGTATAAAACTGAAATTGCTATGATATTAAAGCCAGAGGTAAAGACACACATGAGTAGCCACTTAGAATATTTTTTGTCAGGATTGTTCTACATAAAAACTTTCCCACTGGATTCATTTCTGAGTGTTCTTTTAGTCAGTAAAAAAGGGAGTAAGAGATCAAAGTTCTTATAAAATACCAAGAATTATCTGTGGCATATATGCCCCCATTAGATTCTGCAAGGTGACTAGATTAGTTATTAACATAGTTCGAGGTGGTGAACCGAGTAGGAGAGGAAGTTCTTTTGCCAATGTAACATGAGCTGAAGCTTTGAAGTCTATATTCTGAAATTCTTCAGTCTACAAATTATAAAGTGGTCCTCAAGATATAACTCTACCTATGTGCAGATACATTAGAGTAGAATTCAAGACTAACTTTGTCTACGGACTTCAAATATTATAGTTTTATTGTACTTATTTTATGGTAATGAGTATATGTAAATGTTTATAGTGTGTGTGTGTGTATATATATATATAACAGGTACATGATGATAGTATATTTTAATATGCTAATCTTTTTTTGTCCAATTCACCAGCCCACAATACTTGTAAAAATTTTCAAACTCTACCAACTTATCAACATCTACGTGCAGATTAGTTTTTAAAAATATTTTCTTTTTTTATATTTTACTTTTCTCTTTTTATTTTAGTTTTAAATTCAATTTTTATTTTAAATATAGGTGGTACACGTACAGGTTTGTTATATGGGTATATTGCAGCCAGGTAATGAGCATAGTATCCAATAGGTAGTTTTTCAACCCACACCCTTCCTTCCTTACCCCCTCTAGTCGCCTACAGTGTCTATTGTTCCCATGTTTATGTCCACATATGCTCAATATTTAGGTCTCATTTATAAGTGAGAACATGCAGTATTCTGTGTTTATTCCTGCATTAATTCACTTAGAATAATGGCCTTCAGCTCCAGCCATGTTGCTGTCAAGGACGATTTCATCCATTTTTATGGCTGCATAGGGTTCCTTGGTGCATATATATCATGTTTGCTTTATCCAGTCCACCACTGATGAGCATCTACATTGATTCCATGTCTTTGCTACTGGGAATAGTGCAGCGATGAACATACAAATATATTTTTTGGTGTAATTATCTATTTTCCTTTGAATACATACCTAAAATGGGATTGCTGGGTCAAATGGTAGCTCTGTTTCAGTTCTTTAAGAAATCTCCAAACTACTTTCCACAGAGGCCGAACTAATTTACATTCCCACCAACAGTGCATAAGCATTCCTTTTTCTCTGCAGCCTCACTAGCATCTGTTGTTATTTTGACTTATTAGTAATAGCCATTCTGACTGGTGTGAGATGGTCTCTCATTGTGGTTTTTATTTGCATTTCTCTGATGATTAGTGATGATGAACACTTTTTCATGTGTTTATTGGTCGCTTGTATGTCGTCTTTGGAAAAGTGTCTGTTCATATCCTTTGCTCATTTTTTAATGGGGTTGTTTTGTTTTTGTTTTTCTTGTTGATTTGTTTAAGTTCCTTTTAGATTCTCAATATTAGATCTTTGTCAGATGCATAGTTTGCAAATATTTTCTCCCATTCTATAGGTTGTATGTTTACTCTTTTGTTGTTTCCTTTGCTGTAGGGAAGCTCATTAGTTTAATTAGGTCCCAGTTGTCAATTTTTGTTTTTGTTGCAATTGCTTCTGGAGACTTAGCCAAAAATTCTTTGCCAAGGCCAGTGTCAAGAAGGGTATTTCCTAGGTTTTCTTCTACAATTTTTATCCTTTGAGGCCTTACATTTAAATCTGTAATACATCTTAAGTTTTGCATGTGGCATAAGGAAGGGATCCAGTTTCAATCTTCTGCATATGGCTAGCCAGTTATCCCATCACTATTTATGAATAGGGAGTCCTTTCCCCAATGCTTGTTTTTGTTGGCCTTCTCAAAGATCAGATGGTTGGAGGTATGTGCCTTTATTTCTGAGTTTTTTATTCTGTTCCACTGGTCTATATGTCTGTTTTTGTACCAATAACATGTTGTTTTGGTAACTATAGACTTACAGCATAGTTTGAAGTCAGGCAGTGTGATGCCTCTAATTTGTTCTTTCTGCTTTGGATTGCCTTGACCACTGGGTTTATTTGTTTGTTTGTTTCATATGAATTTTAGGATAGGTTTCTTCTAATTCAGTAAAAAGTAATGTTGGCAGTTTCATAGGAATAGCATTGTATATGTAAATTTCTTTGGGCAGTGTGGCCATTTAAACAATATTGATACTTCTAATTCATGAGCATGGAACATTTTCCATTTATTTGTGCTGTCTCTGACTTCTTTCAGCAGTCTTTTATAGTTTTCCCTGTAGAGATCTTTTACCTCACTGTTTAGCATATTCTTAGGTATTTCATTTTATCTGTGGCTATTGTAAATGGGATTGTGTTCTTGATTTGACTCTTGGCCTGGTCACTATTGGTGTATAGAAATACTACTGATTTTTTGTACCTTGATTTAGTATCCTGATACCTTACCAAAATTATCAATTCTAGTAGCCTTTTGGTGGAGTGTTTAGGGTTTTCTAGGTATAGAATCATATGGCCATCAGAGATAGTTTGACTTCTTCTTTTCCTTTTTGTATGCTTTTTCTTTCTTTATCTTGCCTGATTACTCTGGATAAAACTTCCTAAAATATGTTCAGTTATAGAAATAATATAGCATTACTAAAAGTTTTAAATGTGTATGTAAATGATTACTGTTAATCCTACCAATTCAAATACAATTATCATTTTTGTTCAAGTCCCTCAGGTCTTTTCATCTTATACATGTTGGCATAGTTATAATCATTTTATGACTATGCCATTTTTCATTCTTTTCCTCCACTTCAGTATTTCCCATCTTGCAGTACAGTTTGTAACAATATTTTTTTTTCTGCTACAGTCCTTTTTTTTTTCTCATTTTCTGTTTACTACGAAAGTGCATGGTAGTTGTAAAATGAATAATTAAATAAGAAAATATTTAAAGAAGGAAGTAAAAATCCTTTTAAATTCCACAACCTGGAAACAAACAACCACAGACAAAACTTTGTTGAATATCTATAATATCTTATGATTTTTAAAGAATGCAGGTGGGATACTGACTTTCTCAGGTTGATTAATTCAAATGCAGCCTTTAAGGATTTTTTACTTATTACTTGGAATTATGCTGCAAGTATACATGTGGAGGGATCCCACCAGGCCCACCACCTCAATGAAGAAAGCAAGGGAAGGAAGTGAGTCTTTTTACAGAGAGTTGCTGTGACTCTTACTATATGCATTAAGTAAAACTAAACTTGCTACCCAGGCCCACATAAATGTAAAATGGATTCATGCACAAACCAAAAGGAGGAACTTGGGAACTGGGTCTGGGAAAAGACAACAAAGTTTGTTAAACCTTAGAAGGAAAATAAAGTGATGAAAAAGCGAGCACCTGGAATAAAACACTTTATATGGGTTGGTCAGAAAAGGCCTTGCTGAGGAGATGACATTGGACCAAGGCCACAATCCGCCATAGGGAAAACCAAGTAATGTCTACTACAGGGCAAGTATAAGGCACACATCTGCAAAGTTCTGGAGCTGAGAAGAAGCTTGAGCTCAGTGAGTATGAGGTGACTTGCATGATACGAAGTGAGAGATGGGTTCACAGAAAGAAATTTAGATTTCATTCTCAACGTGGATAGCAATTGAATGAATTTAAGTAGAGGGGTGTGTGTGTGTGTGTGTGTGTGTGTGTGTGTGTCAAAATCAGATTTACAATTTTACAAATTCACTTTGTCTACTTTATGGAAAATGTTTTGTGGTGAACAAAAATAAAAGCAGGGAGACAATTTAGGAAGTCCTACTTGTCAAGAGATGTGGTTTAGACTAGGGTTGTAGCAGTGAAGATGTAGGGAAGAGAGCCTGACTTCTACAAGATTTTCTAAGTGATCATAGATTTTTATCCCCCTAACGGTTTTGAAACTCACAAACCGCAGAATGGTACCATTAAAGAAATAACCGAGAAGCTAAGGTTTCTTACAGAAGGTATCAGAGGCTTGGAACATCAAGGAAAGCCCAGATACTATCATGATCATGCATAGAAAGATTTCTAGACTAACTCATGAAAAGTAAATGAGGCTGCCATGTGGGAGAAATGCAAGGAAATTTTCATGTTTGAAGGCCATGAAATAAAATAAGTAACACTTTTTAGTTCTCAAAAAAATATTGCACGTGTGTTTGTGATATTATCCACTGTAGTATTCCCTCAACACCATTTTTTCAGCCCAAATCATTACTGTTATCAATGTGTCCTCTAAAATAGGACATTGTCACTACTGTGCATTACTTATTGCTTAACAATTGCACTTGCTACAGAGAAAAACTAGGATCCTAATCATGGTGACTCCAATCATTTAAAGCAATGGGCTAAGAATGTCACTCAAAAGTGTGACCTCATTACTCGAGACTTTGCTCCTAAGTTCAAGGGAAGTTGGGCCTGTGTAGACTAATTTCAAATTAACAAGCAGAATGACAGGGCATCTTTCTAGAGGTTTTAGATTGGCAGTGTGGAAGAAAGTTAATATTATTTAGCTCTATTTCAGAAGGTATATTGAACTTGGTTTTTCGAAGCTGATTATACAGTCAAATAACCAGTGTCTTGGCTTCTCTCTTTTCATAATACTAAAATTAAAGCATTCCACTTTTCTTTAAAAGCCTGATCTGGACTTCATATTTATGTGTGATAGCTCTCTTGGTTGAAATGAATATAGCTCACTCTATTCACTTAAATATGTTAGTAATTTGTTTTAAGAATACATACAGAAATAGCAAGAAGTTCCACCATATTGCCAGGCCTTAGGGAGACAGGAATGGTTTCACGATCCAAATGTAACTCTAGTTGTCTGAAATCTCTAGTAGTTCAGAAGAACTTTACAATGGTCCTCAAAAGTAGGCACTTATTGATCTGTATTTCAATGGCAGTATTACTTTTACATCCCTTCGTTATGCTTATGTCTCTACCCACTGCCAACTGATTATTTTCCTATATACCTGGCTCAGATATCTGAAAAAGAGAAAATGACTGGGCTTGCTAATTACCATAGCACTTGTCTCGGTAGAGCTTGCATTAAAGGACAAATCATAGCCACTAGCTAGTTCATTCTTGGGATGAGAGGTCTACTCTATCCCGGTCAGCTATATGGTTAGGTCCATGGGATCAAGTACAAAGGTAGCTACAAAGTCTGTTTTTCAGCCAAGGATTTTTGCGGAATGATGACTATTAAACTGTAGCATACCTAAAAATCACCTAAAGAGTTTAATTTTGATGTCAATTCCTATGACTAAATGGCAGGCATTCCTCTTCAGTAGTTTTGTGGGAACCCAAGAGTCTGATTTCCTGATACAGCCTTTTCCCTTCAGCTCAAATAAGAAAAATTATAATAAATGATATTAAATAGTTGTGTTTCTAGGTCAAAGTAATTAAATCATAACAATTGCATAGGGTTCAACTTAATCAGAGGGTACTACCCACATAAGATTCTTCCTCAGCTGTTCCCTCACCACCCACTTATCTTATTCTGCAATGTTTTCAAAACCATTTGTGCCATACTATTACTTCTAGATATTTTCCCCTTATCTTCAATGCTGTAACCCTACACACATACTCACACACTTAACAATGTTCCTGCCCATTTACTTTGCTGAAAATTTAATCCCTCCAAGAATTATTTCAAGAATATTTTTCCTAATTCTAAGCACTTATATGTTATTTGTCATCATGAATGCATTTTTGATGTGTGTTCATTGTATACAATTTCATGGTCTTCAGTTATTTTCTTTGCATGCAATCTGTGTTTCTGATCATACTTTAAACCTTTTTAAAGGTGTGAATACATTTTCTATTCCTTTGCCGAAATGTAATGCTTCTCACTTCTTGCCATTAGCAGTGTGCCTGTTCAAGAAATGCCATTATTGAGTTGACTTAGGGCCAGAGAACCAAAAAGCAATTGCATATTCAAACTTATAGCTTTTGTAATTTGTAAACATTTATACATTATACTACTGATTAGAAATGATTATGAGAGTTGTAGAGAGAGAAGAGGCTGGAAACACATACCTGTGTTTTTCTTACTATAATTACTGTGATTTTATATAGTCTTACGATAGTGCAACATGGATTGGCTATATTAATAGATTTGTTACTTATCATTAGCCTTTCAAATGCTATTTGAAAATCATTAGGGTTCAGTACTTGGTGAAGCTTTCAAAACTTCACCTATTTCAGATGATATTGAATTTCTAAATACAGATAATGATTTACTGCTTAAAAATACAATTAGCCTGTAGTTAAATCATGTAGTTCTGGACATTTTCAGTATTCCCTAACTGGGAATTTTCCAATAATATTTTCTAAAGCTGATTTTTTAGCAAATTTTGCCTAATCTTTTATGACTAAAGATTATATTATAGAAAATTTTGAGGGTGAATATTTTGGGTTCATGATCACTCCATTTTGCAGACTAGTGCCTAAGGGAAAACATACAGTTAAGTAAACTGTATGAGTCTGATTGGGAAAAAAAAATACTTCTGTTCAAATATGGGTTATCTCCTTTTAAGAGAAGCTCAGCTTCCTTATCAACATTTTAGGTAAATAATGATTATGTTAATGCAAATGCATTTAAGAGCACTCTAAGCATTTGGCAAAACGAGGCTCCCATGTGAAAACAAGCCATTGGGAATATATTGTGCCTTCAGTTAACAGAGCTTCATTTTCCCAAAAGAAAATTCTTGATAAAGAGAATCTGTTGCTCATGATTTATGAAGTCAACGATATGTGGAATTTTAAAAACAACAGCAATTCTTATCTCATGGCCATGAAACGCTGCATGTTTCATTTAGAACTGGGCATTAGTTCTGTGATTCTTTGATGCTTCATTCCCCTTCTTGACCTCAGCTTAATTTTAACACTGTGGATCTTGCTAATATTTTTAACACTGAGTTTCAGATATATTAAAAAAACTGAAAGCATATAGCCAAGGGGTAAAAGGGGCTACTGTTTAAACAAAGGAATGAACTGTTTCCATATTATGTTAGGAAGCAGACCAAGGAAAAAGAGTGGATGTAACAAGGAAGCAGATTTCAGCTAGAGAGAGAAGAGAAACTTAAATAATTCAGGATAATGAACAACAGACCAGATTACCTATCCA
This sequence comes from Macaca fascicularis, assembly GCF_037993035.2. Lineage (NCBI taxonomy): Eukaryota > Metazoa > Chordata > Mammalia > Primates > Cercopithecidae > Macaca > Macaca fascicularis. The sequence goes on from NC_088386.1 coordinate 58,909,794, forward strand.
TGCACGTTATCCCTTCACTTGAATGTTCCATGAAAAGATGAGATGGCTTTTGCTCAAGGATGGTATAAAAAGGAGCTTTGCATTGGGAAGGAGCATGGACCACTGGATAATCCCTAAAGTTTCTTCTAACTGATAATCTACAATTTTGTGAGACACCAGGCACAGTCATGTACTTATTCATAAAAACATCTCTTGATACATTTATTGTTTCCTTCCAAATCTTCCCCTTAATCTTCAACCTAAATTCATAAAACTGGCACAATTTTAGTACTCTGTTTGATTTGTTTTGTTTTGTTTTCCTAAGGTCAAACATAAAAAGTATCCAAGTTGTTCAAATTATTTCTTCATAATGGTTTTTAATTTACAACTTTTATCCATTTCTACAGTAACTTCAGAAGTTATTTCAATTAAATTCAACACATTCTTTATAAACTCCTAGGGAGTAAATACTGTGCTAGACATTGGGGTTGTGGGGTAGGGAAAACATGATTCAAGTTGCAAAGTATGCCTGACCACACCTAACTAACCAAACTCTAAAGTAGTAACTCTCTGCCTGAGCATCCTATCACCTTTCTTGTTTTCTTATAAACATAAAACAGATTCTTCTTGCTGGTTTCTGCCGTAGCTTCTCTTTTCATTTTTGTAACTTCTTTAGCACAAAGCTGTTTGATATGTGAATCCGGAAGCATAAGAATGTTATGAAATAAATTCTGTAGATACCAAGTAGCATTTTTTAAATAAACTAAAATAAGGTAGAAATATAAATTGAAATAAAATAGAGTAAACAAGGAAAGAAAAGAAAATATTGGAGTCCAGTGAACATGGTATTTCTGTGAAACTTCTATGTTAGTCGTGTTTGTGCATTCGTGTGTGTGAGATGGTTACTATACAAATATATTTATGTGGAATATGTAAATATATCATGGTGCAAAATATACTTCTTAGTGTGCATTTCAAAAAGAAAGGTCACAGGGGAAAATATATGTTTTATGGGTGGTTGGAAACATTTGATATTTTCAAATTCTTGCCACTTTGGAATATGTACATCCATATAACAAAAAAATCCAACCTCTGTGCCCATAAATGGGATCATGGAGCCAAATAATAAGCATCCGGCTAATTTAGAGAGAAACTTGTTGCAGTACCTGGAGCCATGTCCTTGATTCTGTTATTGTAGAAAACAGAGACAATCCCATTCCCTGCCCAGAGTTGTCCACGGGGTATCTCAGCTGGGTGGAGAAGCCTGGTTCCTGCTGCTTATGGACGTTTGGGAGTTTACTGAACATAGTCATAATGTATGCACACAGTCAGTGATTTTCTATAAGCTCTTCCAGTTGTGAACTCAGCTTTTTCTTCTTTAATTCTTCCCACATTGCCTGGTATAGAGTCCTGAATACAGAAAATGTGCAATAAATGCTTTCTGAAAATAAAGATCACACGACATTAAAAAGTTTTATGGCCTTAATATTGGCTTTACACCAAAGGTTGATATGTAAAAGGCTTTATATGTCTATGCTTCTAGGATGTTCACAATAAAATGAGTAGCACCAAGGTGCCACCATTTTTCCAAAAATGGAATTATACTTCAAATGTTCTCTCCCTCACAAAACTCTCAAAAGACATGCGGAGACAATACAAATTACTATTTTGATTTAATTTCTTGTTTCCAAAGAAATAATTAAACTCCAATTTCAGAATATCCTAAGGAGCCACTGCAAAGGAAATCATGGAGACCACTTACCAATATGCCCTCACTATGCTTTCCTACAGGCAGACGTGCATGCTGTTTTCATGGTGTTTACACATCACTTAGCCTCCTGCAGTACCTTCACCTGGTCCAAGCACGCTACACATCTAGGACAATACAGCTCAGCAGATCTATCATTCGGATCAGCCTCCACATGAACATAAGCTTGCTCAGGGAAAATTACTGTATCTTCTGTTGAATACAACATTAGTCTCTTGAAATTAAGACGTGAATGAAAACCTTTGGTTTGTGAGTCAGAAACTCACAATTCCTAATTATTGCTCAGTTATCAAGGTATGTAGTCTCTCGGAGCTTTGATTTTATCAAGGAAATGGGAATAAAATGTCTAATAAATGCATCTGAAGGGACATACATTATATATGTATATATATATGTGTATAATGTGTGTTATGTGTATTATGTGTTTATATTTGTGTATATATACACATATATAATATAAAACATATACATAATATCTAACATATATAACATATAACATATATGTATTAGTTGGTACATGATATCCTAGATACTTAACAGTGCCATAGAATATCATTAAATACAGAAGCAAGGCTAAGATGCTTTAGGGACACAAATACAAGACTTTAAGATTTGTCATGACTTGGAATTTAGCAATGTCTCGAATATTTTTTCATCCTTTTAAAGATTTTGGTCATGTAAAACACAAAGGTTAGGGGTAGGTGATAAAGAAACCAAGAAAAATAACATATAATTGCCTTTCCAGTCTCCTTCAAGCACCTTAAAGATCCAAATCTTCATGATATAAATTTGGGCTTTAGGCCGGGTACATATGACATTAAAATTCAAACTAATTCAGTATGCTAGTATTCACAGCATGTCCGTATTATTTTTGACTCATTTTTATAGTATCATTTAATATTGTCTGTCATTGGTTTCTTTTTTTTTTTTTTTTGAGACAGAGTCTCACTCTGTCACCCAGGCTGGAGTGCAGTGGTATGATCTCAGCTCACTGTAACCTCTGCCTCCCAGTTTCAAGCTATTCTCATGCCTCAGCCTCCCAAGTAGCTGGGATTACAAGCTCACGCCACTATACCTGGCTTGTGTGTGTGTGTGTGTGTGTGTGTGTGTGTGTGTGTGTGTTCAGTAGAGATGGGGTTTTGCCATATTGGCCAGGCTGGTCTCAAACTCATCACCTCAAGAGATCCACCTGTCTCGGCCTCCCAAAGTGCTAGGATTACAGGCATGAATCCCCGCACCTGGCCTGTCTGTCACTAGTTTCTCTAAACAAAAGTGAATATTTCCTCCAGGAGGATGTTAGTTTTTTTTTTTTTCTCTTTGGAAATCATGTCACCCAAGTCTTTCAAATAAGTCTCCAGTGTCTGAGGAACCCCTCAAGACTTATGCTTTTATCCTTTACCTTGAGCACCAACCATTATCAGAGGTGCTATAGGAACTGTGCTCCAAAAACAGTCTCACTGATATCTACTAGATCCGAAATGTGTTCCAGACTTTCAAGATCAGTAATGAACTGTTAGCTTGGACCTGTGCAAGGCAGCTGTATGGCAGCTCTGGGACTCAGACCTCCAGAGGTAGGTTTCATATGGTTCTGGCCCACTTTGGTGGCAGGGCAAATGCTAACACCACACTTAGACACAATACCTTCCTGAGAGTGGACCTTTGGGAATCAGTCAAAATTCCTCAGGTAGAAGGACTTTTAAAAGTTTTAGAAGTATAGGCCAGTGCGGTGGCTCACGCCTGTAATCCCAGCACTTTGGGAGGGCGAGGCAGGCAGATCACGAGGTCAGGAGATCGAGACCATCCTGGCTAACACGGTGAAACCCCGTCTCTACTAAAAATGCAAAAAATTAGCCGGGCGTGGTGGCAGGCGCCTGTAGTCCCAGCTACTTGGGAGGCTGAGGCAGGAGAATGGTGTGAACCCAGGAGGCAGAGCTTGCAGTGAACCGAGATCGCGCCACTGCACTCCAGCCTGGGTGAATGAGCACAGACTCCGTCTCAAAAAAAAAAAAAAAAAAAAGGTCATTAGCCATGTCTGACCCCTAAAATAAAATATAATTACACATACAAAAAGCCACTACCTGTATTTGTGAAATGTATCTTACGTGTTTTGAGTAACTGACTAGTAAAAAGAATTTAGGGTCAAGTCAAAATTGACAATTTTTGGAGCCTAAAACCTATCATCTTACCAATCTATATTTTGCTTGTTTATATTCTTTTCTTGCACTATGCCATGAAGCCCTCCAGTGGAGACAAAATATTCATGTTTTATTTTTAATCCTCTGTAACTGTCAAATTCCAGAGATTCAAAGGAGCTTTGACAGGGTGCTAATGCAACAAAAAGAGTAATACAAAATAAAACTTGGAAGATAGCTTCTGCTTGTGATGGTTTCATGAAAATTATTATAAGCAACTTTTAATGTTAAGCATATTTCATTATATTTATTTGTTCACTTAAAACATGTTGTCAGTTTTAAATTTTTGATTAATCAGTATATATTAATGAATTTAATAAATGACCAGGAAGCCTGACTCTAGAGATAACTCATGAATTGCACAATTAAAGGAAAATTGAATTTAGAGTTGGGAACCCAAGATCTGATGCCAGTTATGCCATCTACTCATTGCATAACAATGGAAAGTAATATCTGCTCTCTGAATCTCAATTTTCACATCTGTAAAATAGAGAAAATTATATATTTCCTTGTTTATGACATAGGGAAGCTGTATCAGGTGAGATAACAAATGAGAAATCAAGCTTAATTCACCAATAATTACCTATATCAAACCCTAAAGTAAAAATCATGATTTGCAATTAAAGTAAGCTACTTCTTTCACAGTGCCAACAGTCATGTCACAGTATTTTAAGGAATGTTAACTCTCCTCATTTATAATAGAAAATAGTTATGTTTGCAATAGTGACTAATTGAAATAAAAATAATAAAAGTGTTAAGGAAATGCTTCTATATCCCCCAGCCCCAGGAAAAGCAAAATGTTAGAACCTGTCATTGTCTTACTGCCTATATCACTTTGGCTTCCTCAATAAACATATTGCATGCACTGAAGTAATGCTTTACTTGTAGAAATTTTAGAGAACAAACATAGACACAATGCCTTCATTGGAGATATACAATGATCAAAATAGCTATAAAAACCACTGATTGACAAGCTGATCAGGAACTTATATAATGGACAGATTAGACAGATAATATAGAAACCCAGAGGAAATCTAAATATGACATAAAAAGTAATAACAAATAATATGTATCCCTAAGGGTGATGCAGTAGAAAATATACACCACCACTTTTACAACTTCCTTGCAAAAATTTGAACCATAATCTAATCAAATCTGGACAAAGAATCATGTTGAACAATACTACAAGGATACAATCAGCAAAATCCAGTATGTACGAACTTCTTATTTCCTCCATAAATAAATTGCAATGAAAACGGATATCAAACTATTGATTTAATGTGCTTTCAGTAACATATGAACCAAGTGCAATATTTAGAACTTGTTTGGATTCAGATTTTAACAAGCAAACTGAGAAAGAAAATGTATGCAACAATAAATGAAATTGATATACTGATAGGATATTTATTGATACAAAGAATTATCTTAATTCTTTTAGATGTGATAGTGCTATTATGTTAAAGAGTTCTTACACTTTAAGAATATAGACTGAAGTATTTACAGATGAAATGACATGATGGAGATTGTGTGAAAATAATCCAATATCAATTGCAGAAAAGTGAGTAGGGACAGTTGAAAGAAGATTGTTCATGTGTTGATAATTTTCAAATCTGGGTGATGGAAGTTTATTATGTCATTCGGTTTGTCTGCTTATATATATTTTTTCAATAATTAAATTTATAAAAATAGAATTAACACAAATTTAAGAAGAATTTCACCCTAGAACTAGAACTAGTTCTAGAACTTCAACTAGAACTAGAATCACTTAAGATTTGCACAAACAAAAATACATATTTTACATACCCTCAAGCACACAATGAAGGAGAGCTATACATATGGTATGGTTGAATTCTCAATTATAGAATGAGGAAAAAATGCCCAAATATAGAGAAACTCCAGACCCTAGAAACCTGTTAAAATGACAGTGAGTAACAAATTTATTTTCCACTGCTATAAGGGCCATGTATAAAACAATGCTGTTGTTGGATGATACAATAATAGAAAAGAGCTAATAAATTGAGATAGAGGGCTTAAAGGGGTCATTCATGTGGGCAGGCTGCACTGCAGCTTTTGTCTGATGGAAAATCTTTCCCACTGCTAAATCTGAACACTCCCAAATGGCACCACTCAGGTTTAAAGGACTTGTGTGCATGCATAGTTGATTATAGGCTATTATATTCCATACATTTTAATCTGAAGGAGATTTAACAAACTACCTGCTTCCAAATGGACAAGAATTTCAAAACTGGAAGACAGTTTATAATGTCAGGGTAACAAAGAACACAAATATCAGGTATGGCTGACTGTCAAATAGTGTTTCTCTCTGTTGCACTTAAACATTTTTTAGCATGTACCTTTGAATCTATCATTATTGCTGCTAGAGTTTTAGGGGGAAAATTAAAAGAGTTGTTCTTTAAAAAGTGAAAGTCTTCACTTAGAATATGACAGAAGAAAAGTAATGATATCTCAACAAGCCATCTGCTGCTCATGTTGACCAAGGAGGTATTAAGAGTCAGTGACTAACAACTACAGCAGGGAAGTATGTTCTCAAATATTCTATGGTAAAGTACTCTCCTTCATATTATGTGAAATAGTTTTAAAAAAAATGTTTGTTTGACTGTCTAACACACACATACACACACCTCCCTACACCCCTGGCTAATCAATGACTATTTTAAAATCACAAGGTAAACACCAAATGCTAGGTAGGGATCACCGATGCTCAGGTGTGGTTTGCAATCCATATGTACCTTATGGTAGAAGCACGTGGTATACATTAAAAGTCTGAGTTGATCCTTATGAAGCTATAATTACTTTCTTCTTAGAACTTTCCAGCCATCACAATATTATAATTGGAGAAAATGATATGTCCTCTATAGAACACATGTTAACAGTAAGCATAAAAAGTCATTCTACAAAATTTGTCTTTGGGAATGTTCCAATTTTTCACATCTCAGAAAGCAAAGTAGATTCTGGATTCTCACCACAACCAGGCTCTAGTGATACCAAAGGAATCTATGACTTGAACTGGCTTTATGTGTACAGAGACCATTTAATCTTCTGAAACTCTTTCTAGGTTATCAACTTCTTGTCAACACTAAACAGTGGCCAAAGTGTATATAATACAACCCGAAATGTTGCTCTACTTGAACGCTTACTTAATAACACTATTTCTTCCTTTCTTGTACCTCTGCAAATGTAGTCTTCTATTTCTAATAAAACAGAAAATTACACTACAAAAAAATGGGTTGAAAATCTGAATTTCATGACATTTTTTAAAATCAGAGCAAAACCAAAGGCATCTGTTTTTTATTATTTTACAACATAAAATTAATTGGATTAAATGCTTATAACAAGAAAGTGTTTATTATACAATAGGATTCTAAACCACAATACAGAGGGGATACATTCTGAGTTTGACATTTACAACTTTTATGTTCAATTTATGTAATTATCTAAAATGCTAAATGTAGTATATTAATGCTCAACAATTTTTTGGTAGAATTTAGTCAGTTACTAAATATAATTAATGGTCAGCTTCCTTAAAGATACATGCCATAGGAAAAGAGGGAAACCAATGCCAGAATCTCAAGATAGACAAGCAAGGCCTTCCTTTGATTACAGTATTTGAGTGTGGTCACAAGCATGACATTCAGAGACTGAAGTGGCCTTCTCTCAGAACACAGTATTTTAAAACGAAGCTTGATCTGAGACAGCTAAGCTGACACATAGCTTACAGATGCTAAATCCTTCAGTTCCTAAATGTTCAGTTATTACAATGGAAGAAAAGCGTGTGCTTCTGTGAACTGTAACTGACACTAATTGTATGTGTCTGTATTTTATCTTCACTGGGTTTTCTGGGAGGGAGTGAGGGGGGCACCTGTCAGAATATAAAAATTGAAAAGGGGGAAATATTTACTGTATTATTTCATGGTAGCCTATTACACTTTCAGAACGTTACAAAGCAGACAAAAACTAGTCTTTGCTCAGAGATCACATGGTAACAGAGGGGAACATATCTTCCAGAAAGTATCAATATTTTATAAGTTGTTTGTTACATGTAAATCGAAAGAAGAAAAGTAATTCAAGTTTCAAATTCTCAAAACTTAGTATAGTTTAAACTACCAAGATGGTCTAGGGAGAAGACTTATCTGGGCAAAAAATAAGTAAATTAAAATGTCCTACATCTGAATCAGAAGAAAATAAGTTCATTTTTCACTTCTACTTAGAAAATATTAATTTCAACAACCCCATTTGCTATGCTTTTTCAGCCAATGTGGATTTATATTGGAAAATTAATCAAAGAATTAGGCTCTCCAAATATCCAGTGAACATTTTCTTTAAAGGAAGTGTGTGTGAACTGCACTTATTAAAATAAGACACACATAGGGCTAGAAGTGGTCTCAGAATTTGTCTAATCTCATTCCTTACTCCACTCCACTCCCAGTTTCACAGCTGATGAAACACAAACCCAGAGAATGTTTATGACTGACCCAAGGTCTCAAAGCTAGTACAAAGGCATTATTAAAATTGAACTGTGCAAATGTGCATACTCCAAGAAGTCTACCCTTTTAATGAGAACAATACAATATTGCCAACACTTTATTAAAATTTTAAAGCATCTCTTAAATTTAGCTGAAAACTTAGTAAATTATTTCCAAATGCTCTTATAATTTCCCACAGCTGCCCTTTCCCATCTGTGGACCACTACAAGAAACTTCAGATGTTGGAGGATGGAAATGATACCCAATCTCAGAAAACATGAATAGATAGCAAGATAGAATTATAGAAGTCTTTCTTCTTCCTTATGAAAATTGTGCTGTTTCTATACATACATGACCATGAACATGACTGAACCTTTAACAAATATTGTCCAGAATATCTGAAATTGTATTACTATAAAGCTGAAACCTTCACAATAAAGCTTTGCTGATTTTTTAAATTACTGTGAGATTTCCCCCCTAGTTACAGCATATCCACTTCCAAGGTTAAGAAACCACATTGCTTTTAATCAAAATTCACAAAAGGAAGATAGACCTCACATCAAAGTAGCATGCTTTGTAAACCTGGGATATATACAATTTATTTTTCCAAAGGGCATTGACCTCATTGAAAGAGGGTTAAACCAGACTTTAAGATAATATGTTTATGTATAAATAGTAGAACTGTATATTTTCAGGCCTTATTCATGTTGGGATTTAATGAGAATCTAGAGAAGATTAAGGAAATTTTCATATGTAGATCTGAAAATTGACTAAGCATTACTCTCTCCAAATTTCAGGAGGACCATAAGTGGTGGCATTATTTAGCCTAAACAAAGGAATAAAATATCATTCTACATGGGCCTTAACAGCCACATGAAGGTCTTCATTATTAGGAAGACATAACCTTTTAAACTCACTATATCTAATGACGACCAAACTAAATAAAAGAGATTAGATTTGTGAATAGAATTCTTTAATTAGACATGGGGAGATTGTAGAATTCTGTGTCAGTGCAGTTTCTCTAAGAAGCAAACAATGTGACAGAATTAGATATGCAAGAGATTTATTGGGGAAAATGCATACAAATGACAAAGAGGGAACCGAGCAGGAGCAGGCATAGAGAGCTTTCAAGCTGTGGTGCAGTTCTGACATCTACATATAAAAGGAAGGAGGACTGGGTAGCAGAAGCACAGTTCTGAGAGAGTTTCACCCAGGCTGATGAGTCTCAGAGAAATTATTGTTATCAAGGGGGTCCCACATGGCAGGAATGGGCTGGCGCTCATACTCTGCCATGCTTAGTCATTGGCTGGGAGCACCCTTGAAGGATATAGCTTTGGCATGAACACTGAAGCAGATATGAAGGTGTGGCCACTGGAGGTTGTCTGCCCACTATGTCCCTTGCAACAACTTCTCTTGAAGGAAGATCTAAGCAGTGCCGCTCCATAGCTGCAGCTCTGACTTTTCAGATTTTAAAAAATGTTTTAAATGTGTAGTGATTTAGTTTTAAAAGTGGCAGGGACTCAGGAAGTGAAAGCAATACCTTTGGTGATCCCTTCCATCACATTCATTTTGGTTTTCAACTTTTATTTGGCAATATGTTTAAACAAAGAAGATCCATTTTTAAATTCAATCTCAGTCTTCTTATTTTTTATAAATTAAAAACGTTTTGTTCATTCTGTGTTAAGTAAGCATTTCATGACAGCCAGTGGATTAAATTAAAATAAATTTGAACTCTTATTTGAAGACGGATCATCAGCAGAATGCCTTTTATTCTTCTAGATTGATTTAAAGCAAATTGCTCTATGTATTACAGCAATTTTAAATGTATTTAAAGTTTTGTAAAATTGAGAATTATGTGAAATAGTCTAACATTTTAAGTTTAAACGAGGCAATTAGCTGGTTACAACTGGAACTACCAGGCCCTATTTAAAATAATGAGGTCTGACAGTTATGGAATCTGAATTATTCATTGATAACTAGCTTTTCCTCATCTGCAAACCATGGCTAGCATTAATAACAGAGGTGTAAGTGTGATAACCAAAGAGTCTGACATTAAGAACACACACACAAAAGTGCTAAATTCTTATTTAATTAAAAAGGATCATGATAGCAATATTTTTCCTGAGAGAAAATCATTAGGCAAAATGTGTTTTCTCATATGTTTTATCTTTCCCTTTCTCTAAGGTAGATTTTGCATAAGGAAATAATTGGTTTTGGTTGCATACAACAAAATAATTTATATTTTAAATGTAAAGAAATATGTTTTTAAATTGTTGAATCTTTAAGATGCAATCTGTTTAGAGTTCTAGGGCCTCAATTTGTAATCCCTAGAAACAAGCAAATTATATACTTCAACTTTTTAATTGAAAGAGAAAAGTAGACCATAATAAATTACATGCAAAAAGGCAAATAACTCAATTGATGATCATTTAATTGAAGTGAATACTGTGATTACCATGAGCCAATTTACTTATTGGCAGCACAGTTCAAAAATAATAAAATAAATCAAATTGTTGCTCCCCATAATTTTGCAGCAAAGAAAGAAAACTTGCAAGAGGTCACTAGGCATAAATCCATATTGTCCTTTACAGTCAGAAATGGTGCAACTAAAGGAGGGCCTATCCTTGTATGCATGTGGGCATGGCCACAGCTAAGAGGCATGATTATAAACTGTTCCTTTCTACATTGAAACATCTTTTTAAAAAGGAAAGTAAGCAAAAACAAAAACAAAAAAGTCCCTTAGTTTTTTACTCTGGTCACTATATGTTCCTCTCAACACTGGATCAGAATGAGTAATTCAATATCTAATTTTCCCACACCAATACTGAGATAGTCTACTACCTATAATAATCAGGTTGACTATATATCCCACTCTACCTAGGAAAGTCCTGGCTTATGCCTGTTGTTTCACTGTAATTATTTTAAAATATACAGTGAACTCGTTCATTCTCCAAATTATACTGATTCGGCCATCCTAATATTAATAATAATAATTTGGCCACCCTAATAATCCCAAATATCCTAATTTTATAATAATAAAAATGCCCACTAATTGAGGACTTACTATGGGAGGTATGTCCTGAACTAGAAGCAAGCCCAAGCATTCATCTTATTATTATATCCATTTCATAGTCGGAAAAACTGAGCTTTCGAGAGGTCAAATAACTAGCCCAGAGTAACACATTTAGGTCAAGAGCCAGGATTCATACTGTGGTCAGCCTGAATGTAAATCTATGCTTTTAATAATTATACTATATTCCTACTGCTCTGCAACTTATTCATGCCGTACAATAGAAAACTGTAAACTGATAGTCACTAACACTCTTCAGATACACGCTGACATCATATAGTTAGCAAACTGTATAGAGTAGCAAAATAATTTTAAGTTGAGGAATTTCCATAAATAAATATATACACCAAAATAAGATGAAGTAAAAGAGCGCAGCTAGATAATAGGGTCAGAAAATCTTATGTTTCAACTTTTCTCCCTGGTATTCATCAGCAGCACAACCTAGAAAAAGAATAAGTGACTCTAGTTAAACCTGGAGTTTCCCAAGAGTCCAAGTAAAGAATGTTCCAAAATGGGCTTTTAGATATGTCTCTGCTACTGGATTTATGGCTCAGTGCCTATGCATTTGTAACACAGTGGTCTCTTTAGTAAGACTTACAAAAGAAGGATTTGAAAGATGGCTTTTTTTATTAGTGCAGATATATATGCCATAACCTGATTTTTTTTTTTTTCCGGTACAGATGTCAGTTACAGTATACCTATCATGCTCTGCAGATTGTGTCATTGGTCAAGAAAGAGAGAAACCCCAATATAATGATTAATAATCAATGTGTCTGGCCTTTAAGTCTACCCAGAGGAGAAATGAAACACTGATATAGAATCTCTCCCTGAAGGAAGAAAAACACTGAGGGTGGAAAAAGAGGGCAGGATGAGCTACCCTTGGAGGAATATAAATAGTGGAGCTGTCTAGTGTGGGGTTCTGCTTGGTTTGGTATAAAATGTTGTAAGTGAATGATACATGAAGTTTACATCATAGTTTCTTTTTGTAATAAAACCATTAATATAAAAGAAAATAAGTAAAATATAAGAATATAGTTTTAGTAGGTTTTTTTTTTCTTTTTTGACAGCTGCCCTTCTGCCCCCCTTTGTCTCCCAACTGAGCGACACAGCTTGAAGCAGATGAAGGAAGATTTCACCATTGTATGTATTGCTAATGATATCTGGGCAGGGAATTATTATGGTTTATTCCCGTGCTAGAGTCTAGATAGACTATCTTTTAAAACATTAATCTATATATTTGTTGTTGCCTATCTCCCTAATTTTTAATTCTTTTCTCCCTTCTCTCTCTCTCTCTATTTCTTCTGTTGACCGCATTTGTCCTCTAAAAGAAAATCTGGCAGAGGTATTTAAAACCCCAATACACAATCCCACTGATTATTTTATGCTAATGAATGAACTATCTAGCAATATAATATTTCACTTTTTGTGCCCTCCTGGTGGTAGCGTAAGATAAATTCTAGAGTATCTTTAATTAACTAAAGGAAGCAGAAAGAAATCTCTGTGGATTAATAATATTTATGGCCCTAAAATGAAAAAAATAACAGAGGAAGGTGGGAGGGGTCAACTAAATGGTAGACAAATCTTAGAGAGTTAATTAAAACAAAACTCATGCTTATTTTGGCCTTCTTATCTGCATACAGTATTGATGCCAGGGAACAATGAACAAGAAATTTTTAACTGTTCTCATTCTTCCTCCCAGCCTATGTAGTCTAAATATGTCACCCTCCTCCTTCCTTCTACCCTCCATACCAACGCACATATTTCTATACATAAGCAACCAGTCTTAGTCTCAATGCCTTCTTACAAAACTCCAGACTTTCTTCACAATGATGGTGACAAAGCTCCTCAGGTAGGGGTCCTCAAGATTTGCTTGGGTTTGTAGATTGAAATGAATTACCTATTTGAAATAAATGAAGCTGTGTGCATACCAGATGCTTGATTTCCTTGTTTCTGAGGGTTGAGGGAGGACGTCATTGAAGATTCTTACAGAAAATAAATCAAAGCAATTCATAGAAAGAATTTGGCTCTAGTTATTTTTCTAAAGTCATAGTAAAAATCAAGCTGTCATTAACAAACTGGTTATTAGAAGTAACTGTTGCAAAGATGAGTCAGAATTCACAGATGGCAGGGGCCCAAGAAATCTGAGGCTGCATAAAAGAAGGAATAGCAAACTGGTTAAAGACTCACTGACGGGATCAGCTATTTGGTCTGTAGTAGCTGTCTTGGTCTTAAGATCAAACAGACAGCATCTATTTAGTTTTTGACTTCGACTAAATAGGGACAAAGACAATGACAGATACAAAGCAAGTCAATACAAGTCTAGGATAAGACTTATACCCCTCAGTGGAATTGTAAATTAATTTCTATTTTTCTTTCAGTGTTTTTGCATTTTCAGAATTTCATATAATAAAATATATTTTATAGTTATTTGTGCTGCTAAAGATGTAAAAAGAGTAATATATCAATATCAAAAATTATTAACAAGTTAAAGAACTATCCAAATCTGGTGCTCATAATAAAACGTGGAGCTCTATATTGGAAAATTAAAATAATGCCATCTTTCAAAAGAGTTGAAATCTTTGCCACCTGCTGTAGTTGTCCCTGGAGGCAGGTTAAAATTCCACAATAATTGATTCCCCTTTGGTGAATAACAAAGAACACCTAGATTCTTTCCTAGGTTAAACATTAGAGAGGAAAACATCTTTAAATAACCATGATTCTGCCTGGAATAAATTCCGTGTTTTCCACATTAGGCCCAATTCCTAACCTGCAGGGTGGAGCCTCAGTGAGCAACCAGCAGTATGAAGTTGCTACAGCTTCTTGCTCCTAGAATCCCCCAAAGACAAGAGTCATTTAAGCTCAGCCTTAAATAAATTTGATTCTCAGTTCTATAATAAACATAATTTTCTTCCCCTTTGTAGGGCCCGATGAACTCATGCAATCCAGTGGTTCTCCAGAAAAACTAAGGCTTCCAAGAAAGGTTGTGCAAGTTGTACACAAAGGTACTCAGCCCAGGGGGAATTTATGGGGCTAACATCGAGTTCACACTTCCCCCCATGAATTTTTGTGCCCTAGCTTGAAGCTACATCATCCTGGGGGAAAGGATGCCTTACTGTAATTCATCTACCTAGAATGGGTGCTTTTTTGTAATTCATCCTTGGAAAGAGAACTTTTTTTAATTCACAAACAGGTGCTACATGTGCTAGTAGTGATCATGAGATAAATTCATTTGATGCCCTCTTAGTTATTCACGTTTAGGCATCCCCCAATCTGTACATCTTTCAATTCATTATTTCAGTTCCTCAGACCTATGTTCTATGCCCTTGGGGCTCTATCTGGAGACAAGATCTGAAAAATAATTCAGACTAAAGTATTAATGGTTAAGAATTTAATGTGTTTGTCTTTCTAGGGGGCACTTTTGCATTTTAATTGAGGACTTTGACCCAGTTCAAAAACACCTAAAGCCATAGGAAATTTAACTACTGGGATGGCTGGTGAGGAGGATGTCTGCCCTTTAGCCTTCAAATATTACCAACATGAAGACCTGGTCCCTCCAAGTGTTCTTTGTAATACAACAATATATTTGATTCCTTCCTAAATATCATTCAGTGGCTAGGTGCTCCAAAATGTTTGGGTTCTGCAATACCATCAGCTGAAGATATTAAAAATGAATTAGCGAATGTGTAACTATATAGAAAAAGACTTTTAAAATATTTCAGTTAAAATTCTGAGCAATTATAACTTACATGATTTTAGCCAAGTCACCTTTCTTACTTAAACAGTATAGGATTATTCTGAGCAATAAATTAGACATTTGTAGTAAACCCTAGCAAAATGGCAGAAAAATAGCAGGCACATAATAGGATGTATGAAATTGGAAGCAGAAAAGTTCATAGTTCTGATGGATCCAGTACTACATATATTACTACTAATAATACAAATAACCAAAAAAAAATGTGTCATCAGGTGGGATAATTTTAATGGGAAAAAAAAAACAGAATTAGTAATACAACAGCAGCCATTTTTAAGTTCTGCTCCTAAATCTATTTCTAGTTCTACTAAGTTAAGATGAAAATCAAAGAATGTAGGTATAGGTATGTTTGGAAGCATCACCAACCATTGTAATAGGCCTACCATAGGAAAGTATTTCTTTAACATTAGAATTCCTTCTTGGCATCTTCCCTCATGGGACTTGTTCTTTCCCTGAATTACTCATTTTAATTGAGAATTATAAAACCACGCAGGGGGTGTCATCATGCTGAGATCAAAATGACTGAAGTTTTCATAGACTTCTTTTTCTGTGTGGTAGGTTGATGACAGCATGCTCCAGCTTAATTTAATAGATACAACAGTTCTGTTTCTTAACTACAGAAAAATAGATGAAATAGCATTTGCTTTTCATAGCCAAGGTCTAAATAATTTTATTTCTGATTTTCATTTTCCACTAAAATAGTCACAGAACCTTTCATCAATAAAGTGAGCTATTTCTTAACATTATTGTTAGAGTCTAAATTTTAAATTGCATCTATTAAATCAAGAAAAACACACTCCCACTCATATTTCCTATGGATGTCTTCATATCCTAAAATTTTCCATGATCCCATTGCCAAATTATACTGTGAAAACTTCATCCTATAAACAGAACAGAAAGTCAATAAAATGTGTAGAGAGAAAAGTTAATGGTATAACAAGATCAGTTTATATCAAAATATTTAACTTTGACTCAGAATTAACACCTACTATACGGAATACAAACATAAACATTTGTATCTTAAAACTAATCTCGCACACAGCATGAGGTTGCCCAAAAATGAGATAGCAAATGAAACTTTAAAAAAAATTACTAGGTATTAAGATCTTGGAATTTCAGATGTTTTGAAGAATGATAAATCAGTAACAACTAGAGAAATGATGTGGTTCATACTTTTTCTTCTTAAAGGTAAGGAACCTGAGGCCCAAGAGTCTTAAGTATCTTGCCCCAGATCAAAAAGGGGTGAGTGTCAGAGCCAGAAGACCCCTGGTTCCCTGATTCTTGTTTGAAGCTTTTTGCAGTACATTGTGAAGCTACTTTAGATCTGGCTTCTACTTGAGGAAAGTATATGAAAGGACGTGTTGATGGAAAGTTGAAGTTAAAGGACAGTAGGCAGAAGCCTATCAGAAGGTAGGAAGGAACAAACAAGCCAGCACAAAAATCCTTCTTCCCTGTTCAATCACTGCACTTTTCCCGGACTCTTTTGATTCCTTTTTCTAGTCTTTGCATTTGTAACTCTTTAAAAAAGCCTTCTCATGACTTTCGAAGAAGTCCCATTCACATTAATTTCCCATTTGTCAAATGGCCTAACTCCTTTAAAATATTTTTCAAAATGTTATCTTTTATTGGAAACTTACTACAATAATACAAAAATTCCTGACATTTATTGAATGGTCTGCCTGTGCTCCCAAGTGAAGACTGCAGATTGATGGCCACCTATCACCATCACATAGCTACTCCTCCCTCACAAGCCAGATATGCACTGTGACTGTATTCTTCCTGTGGCACTGACCGTTCTAAAGAGTGTGGAGTTTGAAGTTAGTCTAAGCTCAAGTCCTGGCTCCACATCTTACTAGTCATGCCTCATTGGGCATGACTGTTGACTTTGTTTAGTTTCCATCTGTGAAATGGAAATAGTAATACTAAGGATTTCATTAAGGAAGTTAATTCCTGTAAAGCATTTAGAATTGTCACTGTTTAGTTTAACTATTACCATTAGTTTATATTTAGTTATTCAACTAAATTCCACATCTAGACAGAAAGTTCACTGAAAACAGGAACCATGTTTGACTTACTTTGGTATGTTTAGTTCCTAGCATACTGCTTTACTTAAAAGAGAGTGTGATTTGTAATGCACTCTTACTGGCATGCTTACTGAACATATTTCCTCTTCCTGGGCATTCAGCTAAATTATAGTTCCTGGCCCTTTGCAGCAGGACGAAGCCATGTGACCAGTTCTCATCAATGCAATGTGAACTGAAATGTCACTTGTGACTTCTCAGCTACAGCAGTTAAGAATGAGTATGCCGGCTGGGCGCCGGTGGCTCACGCCTGTAATCCCAGCACTTCGGGAGGCCGAGGCGGGCAGATCACGAGGTCAGGAGATCGAGACCATCCTGGATAACACGGTGAAACCCCGTCTCTACTAAAAATACAAAAAATAAGCCAGGCGTGGTAGCGGGCGCCTGTAGTCCCAGCTACTCGGGAGGCTGAGGCAGGAGAATGGCGTGAACCCGGGAGGCGGAGCTTGCAGTGAGCTGAGATCGCACCACTGCAGTCCGGCCTGGGCAACAGAGCGAGACTCCATCTCAAAAAAAAAAAAAAAAAAAGAATGAGTATGCCTTCTTCATGTTTGTTTCCTTTCTTTCCAACTTGCTGGTTAGATGTTAAATTCCATGTATTGGAAATGGTAGGGCCTTCATCAGCTTGGCTCTCCAAATAACTTTGTGCCCCCTCCACTCTGCAACCTGCATTGAACTATAAGATGACGAAGGAGAAAAAGCCTTTGATATGTTGAGCCACTTAAAATTTGCAATTGTTCATTATAGCAATTAGCCTTCCCTGGCTAGTGAAGTCCCTGTGAGCCAGGTATACCATGTAAAAGAAGAAAAAGGTAAATAGCCATTGAGAAAGGGGCTCTTGTTTTCAGTCTTTCTGGCAGCACTTCTTCCAGAAACTACTTTTTCTTCCCAGAATCACAGGTATAAAGTATTTGAAGCCTCTTAATATATTTTACAAGTGTCTGTAGAAAATTTTGTTTGAGCAAAGGTTTTTAAGGTGAGTTTTAAAGCCATTGCATTATAGCATAAAATCTGTTATTTTCTTTATAATCATAGCATCGTTTACACATTAAATCAATATTAAATAAACAATGCATCAAGCTATAAAGACACCACAATTTTTCTGTCTGCCTTATTTGAACCCTAAAAAAGATAGACTTTTTTAATGTAAAAGATTTCATCCTAGTATTTTATTATGTAAAAGCATACAAGATTTCTCAGCTGACAACCTAATGACCTGGCATTCAAAGCTCCTCATATTCTGCTCCACCTTATGTCAATCTTGAAGATAGTATGGTGTCATGATTTAGAACCCAAAGTCTAGCACTCAATTTCTCAGATCTGAATCCTAACCCTGCCGCTAGATCTTTGCATAAACCTGAACAAGTTATATAGCCTCTCAAGCCTCAGTTTCCTCATCTGCAAAGATATAAATGTCTAATAAAGTTTTTAAGAGGCTTAAATGGATTAAGACATTGAATGTTCTTACAACAATGTCTGACACAGTATGATCGGTAATGTGATTACACAACATTCTCTACTCAAATTTTGTATTATAATTTATGCTTGAGGGACTATGCAGGGTATATAGGAAAAACAATTAAATATAAGACATAAGTTTTGCCCACAAGAACTCATCAGGTCAGGCAGAAAGTCTTAAACTGGGAAAACCTCCATTTCAGTGGGTGCACGATATATGCTTAATTTAATTGAAATTTTAATAGGAAGGCTTATATTATGTTTTAAATATATCCTTTGAAAGCAAGCCTCATACCAAACCCTTTACATAAAATGTTTATGAAGTTAGATTTTTTTAACTACATATTCAGCATTTTACCTGAAGGGAAAAAAGAACTTTTATCTTCAGATATTTAAAAATGTTTAGTATCGGAAGCCGCATTTCAGATAGTAAAAGTAAATATCAATTAGCCATATCCTAAATGTGAATCTTGCTAATGCTTGTTAATCTTGCTAAGTGTACTCGTTAGATATGCAAACAAGAAATAAACTACATGGTATTTTTCTCCACAAAGATTTTCAATCGTAAATTTTTAGAGCTTTATTCACTGTAGAACTGAATATGCAAAAGAAGAGCTTTCCCCCATATTTTATTTCTTTAGAATATTTTAATAAAAGATTGTCTTCTGCTATGAACATTTTCATGTTTTTTAACTTCCAATATCTTTCTCTTGATTTTACCTTACTACTTCTGGTTCTATCACCTTGAATCAGAACCTTCTTGTGCTGTTTTTTCAACCTTTCAAATGCTTGTAGACAATGATGGAGGTAGGGAGAAAGCCAGCAAACACAGTTCCAAGACCTCTTTGCCCCACCAGCACGCAACTCATTTAACAGTATACAAATGATTTAACAGTAATCCCAGCTGAGTTCCCAGAGGAAATCATTTCCATTCCCACCACTGCTTGCAGATGGAGGTCATGTTTCCCTCTCTCTTTAGTCACTGCTCAGCCAAACTATTCTATTTACATAATTCTCCCAGTAGTGTTAGGTAAACTTTTTGAAATCAGAGCAGTTTATAGAGTTGCACATCCGGAAATGGCTGTGGAACGGGAGGATGGAGGAGATCCTGGGCCAGGGTATGGATGATTGTTTTGTATTTGCCCTGTCCTGGATATTCTCTATTTCCCTTACAGATTCTGCCTGTGTCCTTGGTGGCTGACTTTAAAAACCTTATTCTCCTACTTTTTCTTGGGTTCAGTGAAACTGAGAATACCTGAGGGCGGGAAGGAATTGGAGTTGGGATATTCATTCTCCAGCTCCCTCCCTCCTGTGCCTCAAGTTGGCTATTATTATATGTACAATTACATCTTTTTTGAGAATTGTCTCATATGTACTGATATTCCCTTCAGATTCCAGCAACAGTTCCTTCTTCTTCCCTATTTAGTATTAGGTCACAAACATCTCTCCTACCATTGTGAACCCCAATGTGGTTCACCATAGCTTGTTAGTTTCCCTTACTCTTACCCACTTCATTGTAAAGAGTCCCTTCACTAAAGTATCTTCAATTGCCCCTTACGCATGTGTTCTCATTTTCTTGCAGGAATCCTGGCTGATGTTGGCCTAAAAATGGATTATACTGAGAATATCAGATAGCCTGTGCCAGGTCAAAACTGGTGGGCATTCTAAATTATATCTAAATAAAGAAGAATGGGTTTTTATTTCTGAGTGCTCAATGATGTTTGCATCACTGGGAATCCAGAAATAAGTACAAATTTAAGACAAGATTGGTCAGAAAGAAAGCAATTACAAGCCTGTATTAATCAAGGTTCCACAGGGCAGTAGAACCAATAAGATATATATATATATAAGATATATATATAGAGAGAGAGAGATAAGAGGGGATTTATTGGGGAAACTGACTCACACAGCCATGGAGGCTGAGAAGTCTCATTATAGGTCACCTAAAAGTTGAGAACCAGGTAGGCCAGTAGCATGACTTAGTCCAAGTCCAAAGGCCTCAGAACCAGGGAAGCTGATGGTCTAACTCTCAGTCTAAAGCCAAATGCCTGAGAACATGGGGGTCAGAGGGATCGGGGAGGGGTGCAAGTCCCAGAGTTCAAAGGATGAAGAACTCAGAGTTCTGATGTACAAGGGCAGCGGACAAAGGGTATCCTTACTCTAGAAGAGAGAGAACAAATTCACATTTTCTCTGTTTTTTATTCTATCTGAGCCTTCAGTTGACTGAATTGAGGATGAATCTTGTCCACTCAGTCCACTGACTCCATAACAATCTCCTTTAGAAACACCCTCACAGACACACCCAGAAATCATGCCAGTCAAGTTGAGACCCAAAATTAACCATCACAAAGTCTATTAACTTCAAAGCTCCTCAGAGAACTTATCATTTATTTTCAACATAGGTTGAGATTCTTAGTCCCCTCAAATGCCAGCAAATACCTCCATTTGATAAGAACAGCACATGGACAATGGAAGTGATACTGGGCTGAGAGCCAGAAACCCTGGTTCCAGCACCAACTCTTTCACTAATAAGTTATATGACCTTGATTGGTCAAGTCACCTCATATTGTGGACGTCAGCTTCTTTTTGTCTAATAGGACAAAGCTATGATTCATAGTCTGCCACATTCAATGTAGGCACAGTCCTTTCTCTTAAACAGTAAAATCTGGTGAAGTACCAGTCTGATCATAGGTGCCAAATTCCAAAGACCACCTTTTCATATAGCCCATAAACCATTCTATGTTTTCTTGAATTATAGTAAACAAGGGAAGAGGGGGCCTGCCCTGCAAAATGGTCACTGGTGTCTGCTCAGCTTATACAGGCAGTGACTGTGTTTTACCTCTGACTCTTCAAAACACTATGATGAGGTGGTGTTTTTGAACTGGGAGTCATGTGTGGACTGGGTCTCTCCTGGCCTGGGAAGGGTGGACCAACACTAAAGTACTATTATCTGATGCCTGCTCTGTGGATCAACCACCTTAGTAACTGATCTAATCACATTCAGTTCCTTTCCTAATAAGCTAAGCCTTTTCACAACTCTGTTTTTCAGTGTACTATTCCCAATGTCTAAAATGCCTATGTTCATGTTGGCTAACTCATCCTCTATCTTTAAGCCCCATTCAAGTACCACTCCCTCTGTAAAACATTTTCCTGCACCCCCACTTCCTTCCCTCATCTCCTACAGCACTGCCCTCCTCCGCTTCTCCTATTTCTACTATCATCCTATCACATTGCTTTGTCTTTATCCACTTACCTATAGCACCCTGCCACCAGTCCCAATGGAACATGAGTTCTTTTGTCTCACCTGTAGTCCACAACACAGAGTCTAGCATAAAAATCTGTACCATAAATGTTAAAAATATTAATTAATAAATGTAATAAATGAAATCACCTTTCCAAAGATAGAACTGAAAAATGTACTTGCTTTGGCTTTTTAAGAAATCAATGACTCTGCCTTAGAATGGATCCACCTTAAAAGGAGAGGTACAGCTTGCCTGGCCAGGAGCAACAGCAGCAATAAAACAATAAACTACAAATGGTAAGATGATCTAAAATGCTCCATGGCAGAAGAAAGCTAATATTTTTTAAATAATGCTTTCCTGTGTGTAGACATACAGCTGGGAATAAGAAAACTATAAGGGGAGAGACATGAACTACATTTAGGAAGATCCTATTTGGTGGTGGCGGTGGTGGTGGAGGTAGTGGTTACTGTTTTTGTTCTCTCAAAGCCTTCCAAAAGTTGAAGAGAATGAACTGAGCTAGCATGGAAATGAAGTCTGCAGACATCTGTCATTACCTCTGCAAATTTTTTACTAGACCTAGGGTATGCTGCTGCAACTATTCTAGTACAAAACACCCACAAGTAAATAAATTTTTATTGTGGACTTACATGTTCTTAGCTCTAGGAATAAAAACATTATTAAGACATAGTCACTGTCCTTGTCTTTGAGGATCACATAGTCTAGCTTGGGAAACACACTCATAAATAACTTACTATAGTTCAATGTGATAAATATTACAAGAGCAGTATGAAGAATTAGAAACAGATGAAGAAATGATTAATTCTCAGTGGTGGCCTTGGTCATGAACATTTTCAGGGGAATGTGAGTTTAGAGCTGGTTGTTGAAGGATAAATACACATTTGCAGGAAGAGAAGGAAACAAAAACAAGATGTGTCAGGGACAGAACAAACCCATAGAAGGAGATATAAAAGGGCACACTGTAAGGTGTAGAAAGAAATATGGCTAGGGATGAGGTTTAGAAAAGTGAGGTTGGAATGATGTTGGTGGTCTTTGAACCATGCAAGAATCATTGACAAAAGCCTTTCTCTATATCAGGTATTTTGTGTTCAAATATGAAAAATACTCTCTCATGCATGAATTAGGATAAAGCAAAAAGTAAATGATTGTTATTTTTCTTGTTTCTGTTTTACCTGTGGTTTCTCTGATTCCTTCAACTCTCCACTAACTGTAGTCTTAATTCCAATCTTTCTCCTTGTCAGTGCATCCTCTTACCACAATCCAATTCACCACCTTAATTCTTCATCTGTTAACTATATAAACACAATTTTTAAGATGAAATAAATTGTACATGTGTATGAGTCCTCTGCTCCCTTGGTGACGCTACTTTATGTTTTGGGGGTATAAATCCAAACTGTTTTAGTGACAATTTATTTGCTTTCAAGGTTCTTAAGGGTAGGAAGTCAAGTGTTTTGTTTAATAACAAAACTTCCTATGGAAATTCTAAAACCTAATCTAAGAATTTTTCATGTGGCTAAATATTGTTTGCTAAGGTCAAAAGGAAGTTTAGAGTTGGATTATTTAAATATTAAATATTTTCAGTAAAGAATATGCTAGGTCTATTAATAATTTCAAAATGAATTTGTTATTGATATATCTTCAAGTTTTTAAAAAGGGGTCCTCCATTCTTTTAAAACATTTGCTTTCATTTCTTTTGTTTTATCACTGTTATTGCCATTATGTATTTGTAAAGGAGCAGAATAACATTTTATCCCTACTGGTGCCCCTCTTCAAACTACATAGAGTCATAATAAAATATAAGAAATACTGCTCAGTAGCCTTTTTTATTTTTGTGTGGTTGTTTTTACTTTTCTGGAATATTTTAAGACTATCAGGAAAAAAGTAAGCTGATACTCTGCTCAAATCTTTGCTTTACATTTTATTTTAATGTATTTACTGCATGACTTGAAGAAGCAAGCTAAAAATTGTCAGAGTATTGTCAGGGGCAATGCTAGCAAAAACCAATCTAGTTTCACCACCCCTATTAGCTTTTCCACTTTCCATGAAAAAATTATTTCTGTCAATATTTTAATTTCAACTAGACAGGGTGGAAGGAGTGAGTGACATCTAAGCAGATGGTTGTCAGAAAACTGATGACTGCATACAGTCGTGTGATTAAGAATTACAGAATAAATATATGCAGCTAGCTGTAAATACGTGGCATATATACATATATATATATATATTCCCCATGGAACTCAATCTTACAGATTATATTATAATTAATAAAATACTTCTGTTTGGATAGTATATTTTAATAAGTCACTAAACTATTACATAAGTATTGGCTATGTCTATTAGGTCAATGAAAAAGGTGAATATAAATATTACCTTAAAAATCATTATTCAGCATCCTTATTAACTTTCAAAACACCTTGAAAGATGTGGTCAGCTGCTTAAATAAAAAGAAGTGTGATTAGAATCATACGAATTATTTGCTTGTGGTTGTTAGGGTCAGAGAGGACTCCCCCAAATCAGTACTCTATGCCATGTTGCATCATCAAATCAATATAAAATTTTGCCCTTTTTGAACAGCTTGGTTTTAGGGGTCAAACATTGGTGTGGGCAAGGAATGTCTATGCATAAGTCCTCAAACTTTTTGTCTATGACCCGTGTTGTGGGTTGAACAATATAATCTTAAAAAGATGTTGAAGTCCTGACTCCCAGTGTCTGTGACTGTGGCCTTATTTAGAAATAGGATCTTTGCAGATGATCAAGTTAAAGTGATGTCATTAGGGTGGGCCTTAATCTGTGTCCTGCGTCCTGATAAAAAGGAAATACTGAGACACAGAAAGACATGCACACAGGGAGAATGCCATGTGAATATGAAGGCAGAATTTCGGGTGATGCATCTATAAACCAAGAAATACCAATGATTGCCAGCAAACTACCAGGCAGTAGGAAAGAGGCATGGAATATATCCTCCCTCACAGTCTCAGAACCCAGTCCTGATGATACCTGGATCTCAAACTTCTAACCACCAGAACTATTCAATTCTGATGCTTAAGCCACCCAGGTTTTGGTACTTTGTTATGGGACCCCTAACAAATGAATACAACCCACAATCAGAAATGCATTGGAATCCACAATATCCACATATGTAAAACATACATCGAGCAAAGTTTTTACAAAACAGTATTTGCCATTACTACATGTGATATACTCTGACATTTTCTATTCTACATATTTTTAAAATTTTGCTGACCACAACTCATAAAATTTATTTTTAAGAGATCAAGATCCACAATTTGGAAAATATTAGCCTAATAGGAAAACAATACTTAGCTGCCTTTAGTTTTATTTAGGTCCCTGTTATTTGCTGTGACTAAAACAGATCTGAGAAGAGAGGAAGTTTTAATAGAGCATGATATGCATGGCTAATGAAAAACATGAAACCTACAAAACATTCATATGTCAAAACTATTTACCAGAGTCCTTTAAAATCAGCACTAAAAATCTGGGCCCAAATTGATAAGCAGGATTCTAAGTAGTCCTCAAGTTGTATATTGTTCTGACGTCAGCAGGTACAGTCCAAAGAATAATTCTTACCCCAATCATTTTGGCTGCAGTTTACCTTGAACAGTGTTGAGCAGGTTTAAGTAGGTTAAAGTCTGTGAACAGTGGTTAAATCACTAATCAAGTTTTAGTAATCTCTTGATCAAAAGCGATCTTACTTTTTAGTTCATAACTGAAAAGGTGTGGCCTCATTGGAGCCTCTATTTCTGAATTTCAAGTCCTCTGTATCCTTCTATCTAGCTCTTTCCTCTCTCAATTCTTTATACTTTACAATTATTTTTACTCCTTTCTAGGGTAAGTTAAATATTGCTGCATAATAAAAACAAAAAATATTAGCGGCATACATTAATAATAAGCATTTATTCTCACACATCTTCATGGAGGCTAGGGTATTTCAGCTGGGCTTACTCACATGTCTGCAGATTGTTGAGGGGTCTGTTGAAGTAGGCTGAACTAGACTGAATAGCTTTAAGCTGTGAGGCTAGTTGACCAAGGTCTACTCCATGTGGGTCCAATCTAGGGCTCATACTCCAGCCCATTCTGAAGCAGCAGCTCCCCAGGGGATGGTCTTCTTATGGTGATGGTAGAAACACAAGGGGGTACACCTAACCACACAAACACATTTTATGTCCCTTCTTGCATTGCCTCTGCTGACATCCTATAGCCAAAGTAGATGATTTAGCTGATCCAAAAGTCAAGGATGGGAGAAACTGCATAGTCACATGGTTCAAAATGTGAGAACTATGAGTGATGAAGTACGCAAACAATTCAACCTACCACAACCCCTTTCCCTATAGGCTTATTTTAGAGAAAAATATTAATTTTTCCAGACTCCTAAGAAAACAAATATGTGTATAAACCCAAGTGTGAGAAACAATGACATAAGTGACTTTCTCAGTGACTTTTTCCTGCTGATACATTGTCGTGGGATATAGAAGGTTTGTGTTGGCAAGGATGTTGGAATTTAGCCTAAGAATATTTTTAACTACATTTTTTATTTGAGATTTTTCTAGAGGGTGAGTTACAGTGTTGCACGTGTCCCACATGTACACCTTAGTGAAAATTTCTTAAATCTGAATAATGTTCCAAACTCCTCTTTATGGATTGCTTTCTGAGACATCAGATAATGGTTTATTTAATTAGGATTTTAGAAGAGAGGGTAATTGAGCAGTAGAACAGGCCTTGGTAAATTTGCAGTGTTTGGGCCTTGGGGAAGGCAATACAAGAGTACCAAGTTTAGGGAATCAGAAGACTGAAGGCTGTAGGTAAGTAAATTGTTCTGAAAGGTGTAAAAGAAACACAGTGAGCAATTTTGCCTGGCAAAATTTTAATTTACTTAGCTACCATGATCATGCTTTTGATAACAAAAACTAAAGTGTCTCCTATAGCGGACCTTTATATTTAAAAATATTTGAAGATACTTTATGCATGTCTTTTAAAAATGTATGAGAATCACATTTTAGAAATCAAATCCAATTTAGGGGAACTTTAATTAAACTATCAAGGATGTTCATCCATTTCTTATTGATTTTGATTGCCATCAATTCTCATTATGTTAGTTTTAAAGTTCTCTGAAACTCCTCTTCCCTGCCAAATAAACAAATACTGTATAAAGCAGCACTTTAAAACCACAGAAGGGAGGGCTTGCTGTTTAAAGGAGATATGATAATCTTTTTTCTCCCTCTCAAGAGTGTCTGGCCATTGGGGGAAATAAATTAAGAGTACATCACAAAAAGCAAGAATTTACATTTAAAACATGTATTAGGGAAAAAATTAAGATATTCAAGAAATATGATTATAATTAAAATAAAAGTTTTTAATTTTAGTCCATTATCTAAAACTCACAAAACTCAATTATATGTCAATATGAGTTAAAGGAGAGAAGAATAAATAATAACAGCTAAAACAGAGACAGATGAGGAAAGAAAGACCAAAAACATAGTCAAGAACAGGAAAGGAAGCAGGCACAGAAGAGATGAGAGTGGGGTACACTCAAAATGAGGAAAGAATGAAAAAAATTAAAATCTTGGCCATAATTGACGAGAAGAGAATCTATAAGGAATAGAGAAAGAGAGTAAAGGGAACTTAAGGGTGTTAAGGACCTACCAGTGTCTAGGAAGTGATAAAGGTATTAATTTACATTAGATGCTGTAAAATAAATATGTATGTTTTCATTTCCAAGTAACGAATATTAGTAAAAGAATAAATGACAAGTTAATGGGTTGGGAATAGATTAACACATATATGATTAATTAAAATAAGCAAGAAAAAAAGAATAAAGAACAGATGGACAAATAGAAAATGGTAGGTATTAAACCCCAATGTAACAGCAATTAAATGTAAGCAAACTAAAAAATTCAATTAGAAGACTAATTGTCTGACTAAATTAAAAAATGAAACTCAAACTTGGAGTACTTAACCAAAAACTGAACTTTAGTAAGGATGCAGAAAAATATAAAAGGATAGGGAAAAGATGTATCATGTTCACACTGACTGAATGCAAGCTGGTGATGATACACTGTTATCATATGGGATAAATTTTAAGATAAAAATAATGTTAGGAATAAATAGAAATGTTTATTAAAGATAAAGAACCCAACCCATCAGGACAATATAAATATTCTAAAGTTGTATGCCTCTAATAACATGCCTTCAAAACATATAAAGCAAGAATTGACTGAATTAAAAGAAGAAACAGGAAAAGGCACATTCATCATCGAATATAAGCACATTTAAATTCATGAAATAAACATATGAAAATACAGCATGAATATAGAAGATGTGAACAAGATTAACAACATTGACTTAATTGGCATATGTAGAACACTCAACCCAACAACAATAGATATGTGTTATTTTCAAGTGAACTTTTAAAAAATGTATCCCCTTCTGGGCCATTAAGCAAGTCTTAACAAATGTTAAGAACTAAGTCATTAGAATATATTATCTGACTAAGCTTAAAATCATTAATAATAAAAGATAAATAGAAAAATTTCAACTGCCTGAAAATTATGCAAAATAATTCTAAATTATATGTATGCCAAAAAAGAAACAGTGAAATTTCAAAATATTTTGAAATAAAACATATGAAAATATGATACAACAAATGTAAAATATTGGTAAATCTCACTTTATATAAATGGATAACCTTGACTACATACATAAGAAAAGAAGAAATGCTGAAAAACAATGATTTAAGAATTCATCTCAAGAATGTTTTTTGAGAAAACATAAGACCAGGACCGGGCATGGTGGCTCACTCCTGTAATCCCAGCACTTTGGGAGGCTGAGGCAGGTGGATCACGAGGTCAGGAGATCGAGACCATCCTGGCCAATGTGGTGAAACCCTGTCTCTACTAAAAATACAAAAAATTAGCCGGGCGTGGTGGTGGGCGCCTATAATCCCAGCTACTTGGCAGGGTGAGGCAGGAGAATGTGTTGAACCAGGGAGTTGGAAGTTGCAGTGAGCTGAGATCACACCACTGCACTCCAGCCTGGTGACAGAGTGAGACTCTGTCTCCAGAAAAAAAAAAAAAAAAAAGGCCAAAGAGAGTAAGAAGAAGTTAAAAAAAATTATAGAAAATATGTGCAATATTTGAAAATATTGTGCAATATTGTGAAAATCAATAAAGCCAAAAGTGTATTCTCCAAAATATAAATAAAATTAGTAAAATTCTAGCAACACTGGTTAAGAAAAACAGAAAAGGCACAGAATATTAATATCAATAATCAAAAAGGAGACATCATTTTGGATCCTACAAACATTTAAAAGAGAAAAATACATCATAAGCAATGTCATGTCAAAAATTTTAAAATGTTGATGAAATAACAAACTCCTTGAAAACTACAATTTACTGAAACGGATGCAATTAGAAAAATAAACCTTGAATTGATCTATACCTTCCAGAAACACTTCTAGAGAAAAGAAAGAAAGAAAGAAAGAGAAAGAGAGAGGGAAGGAAGGAAGGGAGGGAGGGAGGGAGGGAAAGAAAGAGAGAGGAAGGAAGGAAGGGAGGGAGGGAGGGAGGGAGGGAGAGAGGCAGAGAGGGAGGGAGGGACGGTACTTCCCAAGTCATTTTGTAATGCCTGCAAAATCTTGACAAGGCATGATGCAGTAGGCAGAATATGACCTACTAAAAATGCCCATGCTCTAATCCCTGGAACCTGTGAATATGCTGCAGTACATGGTGAAAGCATCTTTGCAGATGTGATTAAGGTTAAGGATGTTGAGATGAGGAGATTATCCTGGATTATCCCGGTAGGCACATTCTAATCTCATGAATCTTTGAAAGTGAAAGAAAGCCAGGCATAGTGGCTCCTGTATTCTTGAGAGGCTGAGGAGAGAGGATTGCTTGAGCTCAGTAGTTCAAGGCTGCAGTCAGTTATGATCATGCCACTGTACCCCCGCCTGTGCAAGAGAGCCAGACCCCATCTCTAAAAGTAAATATTTTAAAAAATTAATGAATAGAAGAGGGAGGCAGAAGAGTGAGTCAGAGAGATGAGACCAGGACAAGAACTTGACGTGCTTTGAAGATGAGGAAGTGGGCCATTATCTAAGGAATATGGTGACCTCTAGAAGCTGAGATAAACTCTGATTTTACAGACACCAGAAAGTGAGGACATCGGTCTCATAGCTGCATGAAACTGAATTCTGCCAACAACCCAAATGAGCGGGAAACAGATTCCCCATTAGAGCCTCTAAAACACAGATTGTTGATGTCTGGATTTTAGTCTGGAGATACTGTACTAATCTTTTCCCCCACACCTTGGTTTCATTGAGGTATAATTTACAAAGAAATCTTGCATGTATTTAAGAGGTACAATGTGATCATTTGACAAGTGTAGACATTGTGAAATAAACATCCCCACAATCAAGTTATCATATCCATCACCTCGCATAGTTACATGTGTATGTGTGTTATAGGGGCGGGGGTAACACTTAAGATCTACTCTCTCAACAAATTTCAAGTATACAATACACCATGTTGTATATTATGCCCCCCAGAACGTATTCATCTTTTCATTGAAAATTTGTACCCTTTGACAAGCATCTCTCCATTTCTCCCCCCATATTACAGCCCCTGGCAAATACCATAATACTCTCTGCTTTTATGAGCTAGACTTTTTTAGCTTTCACATATAAGTGAGATCATATAGTATTTGACTTTCTATGTCTGGTATATTTCATTTAGCCTAATGTCCTCTATGTTCATCTAAGTTGTCACAAATGGCAGTATTTCCTTATTTCCTATGGCTGAATTAAATATTTATAGACACCACATATTCTTTATTCATCCATCATTGCTTCCATATCTTGGCTATTATAAATAGTGCTGCAACGAACATGGGGATATAGATATCTTTTTGAGATACTAATTTCATACCCTTTGGATATATATCCAGAAGTGAGTGTGCTGAACTTCTGACCTACAGACTTAATGAAGATTTCTAGAATATCTTCATTAAATGTGATGCATGAAATATATGTTATGAAGGCAGATGTATAAAGAACTATAAGATAGTAAAATTTGTGTGGTTTCAGGCCTCCGCATTGGTGGTAAATTTATTCCAATAGCAATAGGAAATTAATACATATGACAAGAAAGGCAAGTTACAAACCAATCTTTGTCACAACATAGATGCAAAAATCCTAAAGAAAACATTTTCCAATCAGGCTGGGCACAATGTCTCATGCCTGTAATCCTAGCAATTTGAGAGGCCAAGGTATGAGGAGGTCAGGAGTTCCAGACCAGCCTGGCCAACATGGAGAAATCCTGTCTCTACTAAAAATATAAAAATTAGCTGGGCGTGGTGGTGGTCGCCTATTATCCCAGCTACTCTGGAGGCTGAGGTAGGAGAATTGCTTGAAGCTGGGGGACAGAGGTTGCATTGTGCCATTGCACTCTGGTCTGGGCCAAACACTGAAAGTCCATCAAGAAAAGAAAGAGAGAGAGAGAAAGAGAGAGAGAGAGAGAGAGAAAGGGAGAGAGAGAGGAAAGAAGAAAGGAAGGAAGGAAGGAAGGAAGGAAGGAAGGAAGGAAGGAAGGAAGGAAGGAAGGAAGGAAGGAAGGAAGGAAGGAAGGAAGGAAGGAAGGAAGGGAGGGAGGGAGGGAGGGAGGGAGGGAGGGAAAGAAAAAGAAAAGAAAAGAAAGAAAAGAAAAGAAAGAAGAGAGAGAGATAGAGAGGGAGGGAGGGAGGGACGAAAAATATTTGCCAATCAAACCGGTGATACATAAGAAGATAGTATAGCACAACCAATTTGAGTTATGGGATGCAAAAATAATTTAATATACTATACAACATTGATAGAATAAGGGAAAAATCATGTGACTATTTAAATATACTATATAATAACATATTAAAGAGGAAAATTAGATGGTTATTTCAATATACGTTCATGACAAAACTCAACTATATATTGACAGGGGAAAAGAAATCCTGACCTTCACTTCATATCATACTCCAAAATTATTTCCACATAAATTGCAAACTCAAAAGTGAAAGGAAAAACAATATAGCAATCTAGAAGATGACACAGGAGAAAATCTTCATACCTTTGGGGTAGACAAATAAATCTAAGTCAGCACAACAAAATATACTAGCCATAAGAGAAGAGATAAACACATTTCACTTTGTTAAAAGTAGAGACTTCTAGAATGTCTTCATTAAATGTGATGGATGAAATATGTTATGAAGACACATGTATGAAAGATGTTTCCAAGAAGACTCAAAACAAATCAATAAAATTAGGAAATTTTGTTTATGAATAGATATAAAAAGAATAAAAGAGAAGTCACACTTTTATCTGCTTGTACTTCAAAATATATAACTTATAAAATCAATAGACAAATAACCCCATAGAAAATAGAAATATGGGCAAAAAATTCAACAGATACTTTCCAAAACAGGAAATTCATTTGACCAATGAAATATGAAGAAAAAAAATCTACTAAAACCAGCCCTTAGCTTCTTTAGAGAAATGAAAATAAAATCTACCACATACCACTACACACTCAACAGTCGAACAGTTAAAATTGTGAAGATTAAAAATATGAAAATAATAGTAAATGTTTGTAATTCCCACATTCTGCCAGTAGGAGTGAAAATTTTAAAAATTGTTTAGTAGTATCTATTAATGCTGAGCATACACATTAACAACCCAAGAATTCCACCTTGGATTTACATCCAACAGAAAGACATACTTATGAGAGCTAAATACATGTACAAGAATGTTCACAGCAGATTTATTCATAATAAAACAACTGAAAACAACCCAGAGGTCCATCCCCTTTAGAATGGATAAATAATTTGTGGTATTTTCGGGCAATGAGAATGGGCATACACTGAGAGACTTTGCAATATGAGTCAATCTCATAAACACAAATCAGACACAACTTCCAGTCATAGAAATTCCAATCAGAAAGTTCCAAAACAGCAAACTAATCAATGGTGAGACATGTCACGATAGTGATTACTATTATTGGGAGAGTAGTGAACAAGAAAGTAGGAGAGATTGCATAACTTCTCTTCTATTTCTTGATCTAGGTGGTTAGTTACAAGGCTGTTTATTTTGTGAAAAATCTGAATGTGATTCACTTTTCTGCATATTTATTATAATTCAATAAAACATTTACTTAAAAATTAAAACTGTTAAAGGAACCTGTATATTATTGCTTTATGAGAAGCACTAAAATATAAATTAAGAAATCACCCATCTTCACTTCTACCCACACACATTTACCACCCACAATGTAGTAAATCTAACAGCAGTGCTTAATATATGTGACAGTTTCTATGTGTTGGGATAAATGCATTCCATGAATTAGTACATTGCTTTCCTCAAGCTATCCTATGAATAAATATCATTACTATCCTCATTATACCTATGGTCAAACTCAGATTTAAAGCAACTATGTAATTTGCTCACGGGACAAAGCCCAAGTTATATTAATACACTTCTACCAACTTTGCTCAGTGCTCAAGCTGTTGGTTCTAACAAACTGTTCACAGTGAGAGCAACTGGCTAGGAGTGAAACACTGTGGAATATAAAAGTCCTTGGTCCTAAAAAGAGATGGAGAAAGGGGATACGTTTTGCTTCCGTTCTAATTGCATCTAGAGTCTTGGGCATAAAAATTACCATGTTTGGTGTTTCAAATGTGAGATAAATTTTTCAAATAAACCCCATTTATTTGCCTCCTGGGTTTTGCATATTGATGAGGACTGGAGGCACAATTTAGTCTCTCTGAATAACTAAATCATATCTAAGATACACATCTGTCTGTTCTAGCACTCCATGGTTTTTCAATTCTCAGAAATGACACACATGTGAGAGATACTATAATTTTTTTTTCTAAGCAAGAGAGCAAACAACCACTACGATGAAAATGTTGAAATTCAGTATTTTCTGGTTTCCCCTGTGGTGAAGAAATGATGTGCCTTGAATGGCAAAATAGTTTCAGGGCTGTGTTTTGTATGCTACCTTAACCCCAAGATTCCAGGATTTGCACATGCTGATTCATAGACAACTTTGCTAAGGATTTTGTAACAGCAGTATAGTCTTGGAACACATTCATAAGGTGATATCATGAAATATGACTGATGAGAAAAAATGGACTGCCATTTCTTCAATAGAGTAAGTCCTTAATATCACAAGGGATGCCATAATCCCTGAAATATCATCTCATTGTAGGCCAAAATCTAATTTCCTTCCTATTTTCAAATTATAGACAGTAATGAAATAAAATGAGCAAGAGAGTACAAGACAGAGAATTTAATTTACTTAGAATAAAAGAGAATTAAAATAATCTCAACAATTTTAATCTACAAAAGTTCTCTAACAGTGTGGAAGGGGTTTGCCAAGAAAAAGAATGTCATATAGAACCAATTCACGTTTGACACCATTCTGGGAGCTCTTTCAAAGAAACAAATTTCTTTGAAAAAAAAAAATAAGGTTGGATTGAAGAAGAAATGATTAGGAATTAGCACAATCATTTTGAAGGCAGAAAATAAAATGGAAGCATAGCGTCCAGTCTTGACAAAATCATAGTGTCCAGTCTTGACAAAATGTATACAAGAGTCTAGGATTACTTTTTGGCATTTTCAAATCCTTACTATGATAGTAATTTTAAGGCTTGATATTTTAAAATGATAAATAATTTTAAATTCTTAAATGTAGATAATGCTAACGCTGTTGCTGTTTATTACACAGAACTGAAAACCAAACTGAAACAGGTGTAGAATTCACCTTGTTAGAACTGAAGCTGAAGTTGTGATATTAAAAAAAAATTGCAGAGTTTTTTTTTAGAAGAAAGCATCAGATATTAAAACATGTTTCCAATGACAAATAAGGCTCCACATCCACACATGATGTTGAAAAAAAAAAAAAAACTAATTCTGTGAAACTACTGAATGATTCACTTACATTATGACACGATTATGGTATGATAACTACATAACTTTTTTAGTTAAATGAAAACAATTCATTTTGAGAAACAGAGCAGCTTTTCAGGTTCTTCACAGACAGTACTTATTAGACTGATAAGAGGGTTAAATGAGATCATCCCTGTAAAGTGCTTAACATCTTGCAAGCCACATAGTAAGCACTAAATAAACTTTAAGTTCATTCTTAAGGTTTTACTTGTTTCCTCATAGCAAGGATTTAAGAGCAAACAAGTAAAACACACACGGTAGTGTATATTTAGCTGCTTTTAATATACTAACACAAATCCATTAGGGAAAAATTCATGCTTTTATTCGATAGAATTAAATATGCTAGAGCTAAAATTAGATTCTATGAAGTACATTGTTAAAGAACATGTTCGATCACTGAAGGAAGACATTTATTGAGAACCTACTATGAGAAGAATTTTCTTCCACGTGCTGCTTTAGCAACTCAAAACTCAGAATCTGAAAGTCATCACTTTTTGGAACATTACATAACTCTGAGAATTTTGAGACCCTCCAAGAAAGAAAACATATTTCTTAACCACCACCACCATCACCTTTTATGATGGCTGAATTTAAAAAGGAAATTCTCATTTTAAACACTGTGCTTTTGTAGCAACTTATCAAACAGTGTCCTTTAGCTGTTGTTCTGTGACAGCCACTCTATTAAAATCCTGATGTAAACAAGTGAGGAAGGTGAACTAGAAGTGCAGGTATTTGCACGGCATTACTGTCAGGTAAAATTTTAAAAATAGGTTTTATGAACCCATTATTTGCAGTCAAGGCTTTTGACTACAGCATCTGAAATCATTTAAGGAGACAAAATGTTTTGTCAAAACATACTGCTGGGAGTCAGTGTGTAGCTTCTTTTTATGTAATTCAATTTAGTTCTGTTGTTTGCATGAAAGAGAAATTCTAGCTGGGCAGCCACAGTGAGCCAGTAAAAAGTGACAATATGGTGAGTATCAGAGGCAATTAAAATTAAATGCTTTTTGTCTTCATTTTCTGTCTTAATAAATGGGTAATTGTATTGTGGTGTACCTGGTGACAGGCTAAATTAAGAAGATACTGGGCATCTTCGCTAGCTTCTGTCTATCAAATTTAAATGCATATTTGAATTCTGCATCACGTGGAGGGAAATCCTAGGCAAATTTTCTTTGCAAAATATTTTTCTGAGAAATTAGGTCGCCAAGATCTCAGACAGAGCTATTCTGACAAAGGAGGGAGGACCTACTTTAGAAACAGCAAATGATGGGTTATGATAAAGAGGCACTGCTCTGAATAAAGAAGTATCTAGAGCTGAGTCTTAAAGAGCTGGTGCTAGTGGTAGTGTT
This sequence comes from Macaca fascicularis, assembly GCF_037993035.2. Taxonomy (NCBI): domain Eukaryota; kingdom Metazoa; phylum Chordata; class Mammalia; order Primates; family Cercopithecidae; genus Macaca; species Macaca fascicularis. Next base: position 58,946,171 of record NC_088386.1, read on the forward strand.
AAACATCATCAGCATAAATGATCTGGTAGATAAAGAACTCAGAATTCTCTGAGTTTACAGTGAAAAATTCCTCTGTCTAGCATAGCATCCAATTTTGAGAACAGATAACATCTCACGAATTAATACGAACAGAAAAAAGTATGAGGAAATGAGTAACTCTGATATTTGGATACCAATTTATTAAATAATTCATACAAGGCTTTATCAAATGCCTACTATATGGGAAAGACTTTACAAGAATGTGTGAATAAATGCAAAATTAAATGCGAGATCCCTGCTTTCAAGCAATGTACAGTGTGGCAGAAAAGAGAGACTCATAAATAAATTATTGTTAAGGGAAGGTTAAGGGATTACAGTAACAGCATGAAAGTTTGCAGTGGGAACTCAAAAGTTTCTCGATCTATCTTAAAACGATTTTAGAAGTGACTTAAAAGGTGAGGACATGCTCACCATATCACATCACAGCTATAGAAGACATTGCTCGCAAAGCTTTGTTCCAAGAAGAAGACATGGGAGGTAGACATGGAATTTGGGGAAAAAAAATAAGTAACATGGGAATGGGGCTGGGGGAAACTACAGTGTTTGAGGCTGGGAATTTATTAGGGATAATTCAGGAGGTTACAACAAAGCCCAGATCAAGCTAAAAAGTTTGGAACTGAACTCCTAAATAATGTGCAGCCATTGATTAAAGCAGAGGATAAAAATCAGATTAACGTATTAGAAACATTACTCTGGCAATACATAATGTCGAGAATTAAAGGAAAACCAGCCATAAACTACTGTAATTAGAGATAGAAAACCTACACTAAAAAAGTAGAAAGTAGGGATAGACAGGAAGATATAGGAAGGAGAGACATTTCAACACAGAATTTATAGCACTGGTGGAAGGTAATATTGAAGAGTTACATTGGTAGTGATTGCTAAGCTTGGGACCTGAGTGACCAAGTAGATGGTGCCATTTTTTACTAAAATTGCATGAATAATAAAAATAATAATAGCTAGCATGGAAAGCTTAGCCATCTATTAACTCATTCAATTTTCATGACATCTAAGTAAAGTAGGCACCACTGGTATTTGTCTAAGTGTGAAAAAAAAAAATAAGAGTCTTGGACTGGTTAAATAAATTGCCGAAAAGTCTGTCAGGTAGTATGTAATAAAACCTGCACTCAAACCCAGAAATGCTTGATGAAAAGTAAATGATTTTAAGTATTATTATACATCTAAGAAAATGAAGAGGAGTTATCTTTGACATACTGAGTTTGAGACGTCTGTTGAGATATTTTGTAGACAGGTGAATAGAAAGGGTCGGAGTTTTCAGCATGAGACTGGTAACTGAAGGCACAAGGTAATTATAGAGAACAAAAAGAAAAGAATCACAGGCAGAAGGCAATAATTGTATATTTAAAAGGCAGGCAGTTGATGATGAGCACCTAAAGGTGTCTGAAAGATATAAAGAGAATCAGCAGAAAGTGAAACCACAGAGGTCAATTCTATTTCCATGTTCCCAATTCCTACCAGTTGTTCAAAACTTAAGTCAAATGCTACCACCCCCAGGAAGTCCTCTCTGATATTCCCATTCAAAATTAATCTTTCTCCTGGTCTCTTTACCCATTGGTCTATGTGTCTCACAATTTTCACCACTTTCTCTCCTTGTACTATATTAATATATATGTACATTATATACATATATATGTAATAGAATATTTTATTTCTATTCAACCCATAGTTTTATTGAAGGCAGAATCAATCTTTCTCAGCTTTTATCTCCTCATAATATACATAGGAGATTAATGACAATTTGTTGCGTGTATGGATTAATGGATAGTCTTGACAAAATGCTAATGAAATTTGGGGCATCAAGGAAAGTATTAAAGAAACAAAATAGCCAGCCCATGTGAGTTCCATATAATGAAACCATAATGCTTATACAACAAAACTCAATGGAAAATTTCTATTACAGTATTTCACACAGGATATTATTGGATCAGAAAAAGTCTACAGGAGGAAAGATGGAGAATAGAAATACTTAAAACTTTTTCACCATGGGTGATGTAGAGGCAGTAGAGAGCAGTTGATAATAACTCAGGATTTTGCATCAGAAAATCTTAAATTTGAACTTTGCCATATGCCAACTTTCTAACTTTCGTCATTATTTAACTCTCTGAAGTTTTCCTATTCTGCAAAATGGGGGTAAAAAGATGTAATGTATAGAGATGTAGTAAGGACTAAATTAGGTAATATATGTCAAACACTCAGCATTATGCCTGACTCATTCAATAAACCTAGTCACATTGTTGTTACTGCTGCTACTGCAGTTGTTGATAAATATTTAATAAGAAACAATTAGAATAAATAGAAGAATGCTTTTACTTTATCCATCAGATAATAGGCTTCTACAATTCATTATCACTAATATGTGGTGTTAAAAGCAGGAAATAAAAAATGATTTTAGAAAAGACATGACTGATCATAATCCAGAGACTAAGTGGGTCTCATGGCCTTACTGGAATACCAGACTATTCCAATTAATATAAACTTAACCCTAAAATTCTGGGCTATCAGGGCATCTGTTCCATTATTTCTAATAAATAATTTTGTGCAAGTGCTATGCTACTTGACTAATTGTTTGTTTTTAATGTGAATGTAAATAAATAGGAAGAAAGAGGCAAATCTCCCATGCAGAAGAATTACAAATAATTTATGTAGATACTCCGCACTTAAGAAGGTGGATCATGATTCCCTACTGCTTAAGTGCAGTCTGTGCATAGTGACTTTCTTCCAAAAAATATAGTGTGAAAGAAGAAGAGCAAAAAGGAGTAACCATAAAGTGAAGAAACCTGAGAAATGCTACCCCAGCCATGTGATCAAGTTTGCATCCACACTGATAAGTCATATTTATGGTATGTGTCCTTGATATGATGCGAATAGCACTCTGCCTCTGTGGTCTTTCTCCCCAAAACTCAAAGGTCCACTCTAACCATGAGAAAAACATTAAAAACTCCCAGCTGAGAGACATTCTACAAAACACCTGACCAACAATCCTCAAAACTGTCAGGGTCACTAAAAAAAAAAATGTCTGAGAAACCGTCACAACCAAGTGGAACCTAAGGAGACATGGAGACTGAATGTAATGTTGAATCCTGGTCGGGACACTAGAACAGAAAACGGACATTAGGCATAACTAAGGACATCGGAATAAAGTATGGACTTTAGTTCATAATATTGCATCAGTATTGGCTCATTAATTGTGACAAATGTACCATACTAATGTAGGAGTTCAATAACAGGAAAAACTCACTGTGGGCGATATGGGAACTTGCTGTACTATTTCACATTATGTATATATTGAAGTGTTCTATATATATGTTTATTTTTAAAAAACTAAGGAAATCTGTATAAAACATGCACTTCAGTTAATAATAAAATGTCAATATTAGTTTATTAAGCATCACAAATGTACCATGGTCAAAGAAGATGTTAATGATTTGGGAAACTGGGTGTAAAGATGGAACTCTCTGTATCATCTTTGCAGTTTTCCTGTAAGTTTAAAACTTTCCTAAAATAAAGTTTATTTTAAAAAATACGGCCGGGCGCGGTGGCTCAAGCCTGTAATCCCAGCACTTTGGGAGGCCGAGACGGGCGGATCACGAGGTCAGAAGATCGAGACCATCCTGGCTAACACGGTGAAACCCCGTCTCTACTAAAAAATACAAAAAACTAGCCGGGCGAGGTGGCGGGCGCCTGTAGTCCCAGCTACTCGGGAGGCTGAGGCAGGAGAATGGCGTGAACCCGGGAGGCGGAGCTTGCAGTGAGCTGAGATCCGGCCACTGCACTCCAGCCTGGGCGACAGAGCGAGACTCCGTCTCAAAAAAAAAAAAAAAAAAAAAAAAAACCACAAATGGAAGAAAAGCATTTTATTTAAAATGTTTTTCTTTTCATTTTTCTCAATTGCTATTTCAAAAGATATATCCCACTTGGCGATTTCAGATTTTGTGGCTTTTTATATCTCTACATTTTATATACAGGTGGAGAAAATAAAAATATTAAGTGATTCACATGCATATTCAAGGAAGAATTTTTATTTCCTGTTGTATAAATCTGTAAAACACTCCAGTTTATTCAAGTAAATCACCACAACTGATTTGAAATACAAACATCAGACATAAAGGAAATAGTCTTTCTCCATAATTATAGGAAGGCCATTTTCTCTTTTACAATTTTTAGGTTCAACAAGACTGTCTCTGTCAGATACCATAACATTGAGATGGGTGAATGACAATTTCAGTTTAGGATGCTGTGAACATGCAGCATTACCAAAGAAGTCACTTACTTTTTTCTCACTTCCACTTGCATGTTTACTACTGTACTTTGTAAATGTTTTAGCCTTGACATGAGAATTCAGAGGTGGGTTTTCTTCCTCTTTTTAATTAATTTATTTATTTATTGAGCATAGAAGAACGTGAAGCACGTATATTTCCTTTGGACAAGAATTTCATTCCTCCATGTTACAAGCTGCCAATATAACCTTGGCATTGAAATTTGTCAGACTACAGTCATTGTGAGCTCTATATCTCAGAGAAGTGTTTATTTCCTAAAAGTGTATGAAAAAAAGCAAAACTGTTACCTAAGAAAAAATGATTCATAAAACTATAGATAACAATATCAATTTGTGAAATTTGAACAATAATTTTAAATAGAATCTTATTTTCTCTACTTTACTCAGTGCTCCAAGTGTCCACACAATCAAATGTGCTGGGTAAATCTTGGTTCCAATGGTCATTACTACTTACACGGCAGCCTTAGGGTAGATACTCGTAACATCGCTTCTTTCCCCCAAAGTGTCATTTTGTATAGCATTTGGCTCAGTTCAAGAATTAACTATCATGAAAAGGTACCAGAGAGAAAGACAGAGAGAATATAAGATTATATATTATTTATATATATAGTACTTAGGAAATGGCTCTCTTAACACAAACATTTGAATGTAGAAATACCATATTCTGTTTACACTTGTAGGATGCCTTTAGAGTATCCATTTTCTCTTTCAATCAGATACGCATTTGGGGATTCTGCAGTTTCAGGGAAGCACATGTGATCCAGCCTAAGCCAACAAGAGTATTGCATCTCGTTGACCACAGTGATTGATTCAGGGGCACACATCAACTTAAACTGGTTCGTTCAAAACGCTTCTCAAAACTTTCACAAAAAGTACTGAGACCAAGACAGTCTTTCTCTTGTGGATTGTGAATAAGGAAGCATTTTCCTCTGATGTTGCTGGCATCTATCTAAGGAAAACAGAGCATTGAGACTGAAGGAAATTGGGTTCTTGGTGACATCATTGAACCAACAAATCAAGCCTTCCCTGAAGCAAGTACTATTTCTAGTCTTTTTAATTATGTGAGCCAGTAAATTCTTTTTATTGTTTCTACCAGTTTAGGTTAGGGTGACACTTGCAACAAAAAGCATACTAAATAATACAACACTCTTGAATTTTTTAAGAAATGGTGTTAGTATCCCTTAACTGTCAAGAACCCAGAGTCGGTAGCCAAATGAACTGGGTTCAAATCTCCACTTTCTCACTTATTAATTGTCTAAACTAGGTTGCTTTACACCACCTTTACGAATCAATTTCCCCATGTGAATAAAGGTGGTAATACAGATTGCTTCTTCATAGAATGATTGAGAGGTTTAAAGGTCAGTACACACAGAATACAGTACTTGACACAAAGTATGTGCTCAGTAAGTGTTTGCTATTATTAAATTCTAAGCTAATGCTGTTTGACAAAAATAAAACAGGTTTATTATATAGTCTGTGAGATCTAAATTTACAGATGGTCTGATGTAAGAAATGGTTGGCATTAACAAATAATAGACATGACTTAACTTCATTCTCTAGAAAATCATGTAAGTAAATACAAAATAAACCAAACCCTCCGGAGATATAACCCATTATTCTACTCTTTAACTTACAAAATACCGCATTAATTATTTCAAAGTACACAATTACATTTTAGATATTTATATTTTAGTCAACTGTCTAAAATACTGATTTCTAACAGCCTGGATGAATTAATTATTATAGTTTCCAAGGAGTCTTAAGTTACATTGGTGTTCACACTTGTTTGCATGACAGAAAGGACACTTGGTGATTATGATGTTGTTTTCAGAACAGCATACAATAAAAATGTATTATACCCAAATAAATCATAAGTTTGAAATTATTGAAAAAATAAGCTACAAGTGTAAACAAGCAGTATCAGGCATTAAACATTTAAGGAAAATAAGCTGGAAAAAAATAAAAGTGACAAAATTCTAAGCACTAACTTAATTATTTTCTAGAAACTGGGAAACATTGCCTTTATTTTATTTCAGTGCAAGACCCACTCAGCGCTGCTTAACACACACGCCAGGAACATAGTTTAAGAATAATGCAGAGACAAAGCTGTGCACTTAATACAGTTCTTTGCACACAGAGGGCACATAATAGATGTTTTTGATTGGATGACTAGGAGAATCTAGTTTAACATTTATTCTTCATCTAACAACTGCAACTTGCAAAGTACCCACAGAGATGATGTACTTTCAGATATTACACATGGCCCACTGAGTACAATTGTAGTGGTGCCCTTTCATAATATCTTCCATTATAATCTTCTATCAATGCTGAATGAAATATTAAAGTGAAGTACGCATGCGGTGATTAGCGATCTAGCCTTTCATTTCCTGAAGATTTGGGAGTGATTTGACTATTTGTACCAATCCAAAAGGGGGGATTAGATATTGCAGCCTGAGACAAATCACTGTACAATATTCTTGAGCATTTTCAACATGTCTTCTGAATAGGAAAAATCCCAAATTATGTATTTGTAGAAGATAATATTTCCTGATGTGGTACATTTAGATTTCTTACATCCTGTGCTTAATATTATAATAAAACCTGTGAGCAATGAGTTCAGAATCTTCAGTGTGTTTGTTTCTGACAGATGATGCTCAGCCTCATGATAATTGTTGATGCACTAAAGTGTAACTGAGATAAGTTTCCAGTAAAATGTGTAGAAGTTTGCAGATTTAAAAATAAAATTACAACATAACCTTTTGCATTTGTTGTTTTACATTATTATAGGAAACTGAAATCAGATCTACCTGATTAAAAGATAATTGCTCTTTTATCAATATCAATAAAAATCAGAGTGCAAATTTCATGTTCAAATTCCAAATTAAATTGTTTAACAACATACACTAACACAGATAATTGACAGATATTTTACCAGCAGACAGGATAACTACAAAGGCATGAGGAAGCAAAACATCTATGGTTGAATTGTGAATCACTAACACCATAAATTAACTGAAAATCTTAAGTGTAGCTGCCAGTGGTTACCAAAATAGAGATTGTAGGAAGGTATTCGTTCCCAAAGACTCCTATATAGGCACTCAACTATTAAATCTAAAATTAAGACTAAAAGGCCAGGCATGGTGGCTCACGCCTGTAATCCCAGCACTGTGGGAGGCCAAGGTGGGAGGATCACAAGGTCAGAAGATCGAGACCATCCTGGCTAACACGGTGAAACCCCGTCTCTACTAAAAATACAAAAAATTAGCCAGGCGTGGTAGCACTGGCCTGTAGTCCCAGCTACTTGGGAGGCTGAGGCAGGAGAATCACCTGAACTCGGGAGGTGGAGGTTGCAGTGAGCCAAGATCAGGCCACTGCACTCCAGCCTGGGCAACAGAGCAAGAGTTTGTCTCAAAATAAATAAAAAAATAAATCAGACTAAAATATTTATTTTATCTTTGGTCTCTAATAAGCAATAAAATCAGTAACAAAATAAATTTGTAATTTTTTTTAAATGACTGTGCTCAAGAATTACATTGTGAAAGTACACAATGTTAAATGGTATCACATGTCTCCAAGGTCACACTGGATGTAGATTTCATTTTATCTATTCAGTGAATAAACCTGGAAGCATCTACTTATTGGGTGAAAATTATCTGTGTTAATTTTGAACTGTTGACAATGACAGCGATAGATAAAAAGAACTGTGTGTTTGCTGGAGTGATTGATTCACTTAATCTTTACTATACAATATGTAACATTATGCATGTGTCACTTATGAATTTAATACCATGCTTAAAGGTATTTAGAAGAATTGTTTAAATAACTTAATACAAGTAAAGTACTTAGAACAATGGTCCCCAGCCCTGAGAGCATATTAGAATCACTGGGAGCTTTTTAAAAACACTGATGCCTAGGCCCTACCCAAAATCAATTGAATCAGAATTTCTGAAGGTCATCCCTCATACCCAGTCACCAGCCTTCAAAAGCTCTACACTTTTACTTCATATCTCACTTTCCCATGACTTCTAATGTCCTTTTACTCTGGGCTTTCTGGAACTTACGGTTCATCATCAACAAAATCTCTTATCCTCAACTTCTTCTAATAAGCCCTTATAGCACTATTTGGTGAGTTAGAAAATGGTGCTTCTCCTTAAGACACTTTACTTCCAGCTGATGGAAAATTGCCAGACTAAATATACAAAGTGTTCAGTGAATTCCACACTATGAATGAAGCCTCCTTAGATGTGGCACTCCTATGCAGTACAGAGCCCTTTCCTTTAAAGCTTCACAGAAGACTTACTCTGTAGAGGACTCTTTTTCACCCCTGGCCCTTTCATGTTTTCTCCCCACCTCTCTCACACCTTTGAGCCTAAAGGTAGAGTAGTAAGTGCTTTCCGTGATCTTTATTACCTCTTTCTGACCAATCTCTCCTCTCTAAAGAGCCCAAATTTTGAATCTCCTATGAGACTATACCACTTACTACCAGTCCTTGTTGCTTTGTGTCATGCATCATTCCTGGAAGATTTTCTCTGCCAGTTTTTCTCTGGTACTTTCTTACACTATTCCTGCAGTGATGTCAATGATCACATATCTTGATCATTCCAGAATTCAGAATTCCATGTCCCATGACATCTTCCTTTCCAGTGGTCTTGTCATCTACTTTTCCTTACTTCCTAGAATAAATTCTAGACTTTGTCATCACAATAACTGCAACCTTCCTCACTGTGTCTTATTCCCTGAGATTCTCACATCTCCTCCTTTTCCAGTTTAAATCCATAGTCAAGTTTCATAATTACTCACTTGCATACACATTCAACCTCCTTGCCCCTCTCTTCTCCCATTGTACCACCATGTCAAAAGTTCATCCCTGGCCAAATAAAATATCCTCTTACCCTGTACCTGCACCCGTACAGCCAAATGTGGTTGAAAAAAAAAATACCATAATGGTAAGCATTTTATGACAATTAACCTCAAGTGTAACCCTTTTTTGACACAGGGTCTCACTCTCTTGCCCAGGCTGGAGTAGAGTGGCATGACCACAGCTCACTGTGGCCTCGACCTCCCAGGCTTAAGTGATCCTCCCACCTCAGCCTTCTGAGTAGCTGGGACTTCAGGCACACGCCACCATGCCTGGATAACTGTACCCTTAATGCTACCTGCAGTCATAACACATTCTCTTAATCAATTCATTGTCCTACTCTAATAGATAACTAATACTTTCCTTTTCCTCCTCAAACCTTTATTCCTCCTCCTCCTTCAATTTCAGCTTTTTAGTTCCCTAAGTGGACACAAGTAACAAAGGAGAACCATCCAAATCTCCATCAAAAAACAAATCAAGTCAATTTGTATCTGTGCCTGCATATCTTGCCTAGTCTCACAACTAAGGTTATCCCCATGATATGTGTCTAATCAGCATCTCTTCTTGCTTATTCAAGGACATGCTCTCGCAATTTTCTCATTCCTCTCTTGTATCCTCTCAACCTTTCCCAGCAAAATACAAATTAGCTATAAAGTACATTTAATTTGAATTTGGACTATAGATGATATAATTATATCAATATTAAATTTCCTGATATGGTCATTATATTATGGTTATGTAAAAGAATATCTTTGTTCTTTGAAAATATGCAATGAAGTATTCAGAAAGGGGGACATGGTAGCCTTAACTAATATTCAATTTGCTCAGAAAAAAAATGGAGAAAAAGAAAGGGAGGGAGAGAGAAAGAAAAGAGAAGGAGAATTAAAAAATTGGTGAATAAGAAAAGGGTATTATATTAGGGGTCTCCAGAGAAACAGAACTAATATGATATATAGAGATATAAACAAAGAGATTTATTATGAAATATTGACTCACATGATTATGGAGGCTGAAAAGTCCCATGATGTAGCATCTGCAGGCTAGAGGCCCAGGAACAACAGTGGTGCACCTCCAGTCTAAATTTGAAGGCCTGAGATCAAGGGTAGTCAATAGTGTAAGTTTCATTCTGAGTCCAAAGGTAGCCAAGAACCAGGAGCACTGATATTCAAGGGCAGGAGAAGATGGATGGCCTAGCTCAAGCAGAGAGTGCAAATTTGTTCTTCCTCTGCCATTTTGTTCATTTAGGCACTCAACAGATTGGATGGCACCCACCACATTATTGAGGGTGATCTTGTTTACTTAGTCTGTTGATTCAAATACTCATCTCTTCCAGAAATATCCTCACAGACACACCCAGAAATAAGGTTTTAGCAGGTATCTGAGCATCCCTTAGCCCAGTCAAGTTGACATATAATATTAACCATCCAAAGTATACGGAGTTCGGAGTTTCTTGAACCCTTCTTGTGATTGTTATATCAGTTTAAAATTATATGAAATAAGAAGATTTAAAATAAAAATCTTCCAAAATAAGCAAAAAAAAAAATGCAAAAATCTCAACAGATTACTTGACTTGTATTGCTTCATAACATTTGGCTATAATTATCTGCACAATACAATAGATTATACCACATTACTGAATGGGTTGATACATATTTTAAACTCTTTTGTATGTAAGTGTTTCTGAGAACTGTCTGTTATCCAAATCTCCAAGTGGTTCAGAGAATAGAAATAGAAAATATCTAAAACTTCCTACCATATTTTTACCACTAGAACAAGAATATAAATTCTATAATTCTTAATGTTCACTTTCTTTAGATTATAATACAATAGAGGCTGGCCTGCTTGAACCTTTCAACAGCAAGAGTCAGGAAGCATGTAAGGTGACTAGTTTATATTGCAAGTATTCCAGATGTATTTTATTTGAGTCAAACACTGGTCCAAGAAATGGCCTTTTGATACTAAACCAAATCTTAATGTAGAGTTGTTTAAGGTATAAGGATTTCAGTAGGTGGGTTACTAGGGAGGCTCCCTAAAATGTTGTATGAAGAAGAATAAATGCCCTGAAATTCCTACATTATTTAATGAAACACCGTCCATTTTGTGAATGTGTTCATGAGGACCATAAGAATTACTTCAAGCATTTCTTGAAGTAATAATAAGTCCAGAACTGACATATATTATAAACTTGTAAATTTGTAAGGACCTCAACTTTGATTGCCATCTCTATATCAAAATACTTATAAAAGCCTTGTTATGCCTTATGTTTCATTCCATTCAGGTTGATTTTTGCTAAGGTCTACCAATAGTGTAATTTTACACAATTTTGACAATGAGGGAGTTCAGGGATGACAAAACAATGATAGGTACATCCCACCTACCTTTTCCTCACTGATGAAAGACATTGCCCAGAATTCACAGCACTCTCTGGACCCAGCTTCACAACCCTTCCCAGTAGAGGACTCTAGACAGCCACCCATGATGAGCTGATAGCTACTTACCCTCTTAAGAGTGGGTGGACATCTGCTCTTATGAAAACTTATTTAGTCAGATTAGTTGAACTATATTGGTACAATTAAAGTAATCCTTTGCCAGTTTTCTGGACCAAAATTAAGAGAAGATGAGCATCTCTCTGTAGAATTTGTCATTGTAAAAGAGTAATTACTAATATTCTAAAGAAGCATGCTCAGGACAGGTTCAAACCTAGAAGAGACCTCAAATCTCATCAAGTGCAACCTCCTTATTTCCAAATAAGGATAACTGAAGACTAGAGAAGTGAAGTAACTTACAGAATGAAACACACAGGCATAGGGAGATAGAATACAGGATTCTTCCCTTTTTTTGACTCCCAGCCTAGTATTTTAGCCCTTATTATTTATTCTTCCTGATGTGTGTGTGTGAGAGAGCGAGGGAAAGGGCAAGATAGAGGGAGGGAAAGTGAGGGGAGGAGAGAAGAAAAACAGGAAGGGAGGAAGTGAGGGAGAAAGGAGAAAAGGAGAGACAAGAAACAAAAGAGGAAAAAAAGAAAAGAGGAAGAAATAGAAATTATTTACTTGATTCTTTGTTTGATGTATTCAACTATCCACCCATCAGCTGAATTCACATTGGTAGCACTCAATCATTTAAGAAGAACAGGAAAAAAAGGAGTAAAGACTATAGCCAATAATATACCCAATCCTCTTGACCTCTAAAGTTTCCTTAGCTAAGGGGTAACAACCCCGAATGTCATAGGAGGTGGTGACTGCATTTGAGTAATGCTTAAGATCTAATGTAATACTCCTCCATAGAACAGTGGAAAGAGTTAAAATATAGACATTTCAAGATAAGTTTCTCTCTCAAGCAGACTCAAAAAGTCAGAAGATTTGAAAGCTATTAGGACTATGATAGATGATCCTCTTTCAGACACCTTTCTTTTTCACTGACAAGTTGCTGTTAAAAATTAAAGTAAAAAGAAGCCTCCTTTTTTTTGCTGCACATTTTTAATGGACCTGAAGCCAAAATAAGTCAGACTAAATTATGGGAGTAAATGACCTCCCGGGAAGTATTATACCAAATTCCAAAGTACTGTAAAGACTTTCCTTTGATCTTTTTAGCTTCACAGCCTGAAATTCAAAATCTGTATTTAATTTTAGATTGCACGTACCAGCTTTTAAATTTTCTTTCCAAAATGATATATCATTTTAAATGATAGAACACCTTTAACTTGTATTACTTAAAACTGCTGACTGTCACTTCTTTATTCTTTTACTCTATAAAAACAGATATAGATATAATTAATTGCTAGAAGTATTTGGGGTTGGGTGCTATAATGGATAAACCACTGACCTTCACTTAAGAGACAGCACTTTAAACTCAACCTTAGTTCCTACATGATATGACTGATCCAAAATGAAGTTTTTAGTTCACACCTGAGGAAGATGCTGAATACAGAAAAAAGAATGCTAGAAAGAGATAAATCTTTCTAATTCCTGCTTTTAGGACTATTTTTGGGTAACTGCATCTTATCCTTAATACATCTTTTAGCAGGTTGTAAACAGGTGTACTCATTTTCAACACAGACCTTTCTGTAGTTCCACAGATGCCTTAACTGAGCACCATTTCAACAATAATACATGTCCATTAACACCTGTAAATCATTCCGTATTCTTAAACAGAAATGTTGCTCTCTGGTAGTGAGAATCTCTTATACTTTTCTTGTACATGCTGACTGCAAATATCTTTATTACCACCTTTGTAGAGATTAGCGTGGCATCTGCTGAGCTTGAGAAAAAGAAAAAAGAGTATACAATAATAGTTTGATTTCATAACGAAGGCTTGTTAAGCTAAGGACAGAATTTAAGTGTCATCCATTAATTTAAGTTTAAGCCTGATGGGTATGGTAGAGGTTAACAATAGCAAGCAATAAAGTCAATATGTACCACCCAAAAACAAACAAACAAAAAATATTCTTTCAGGTCATGGAGTGTGCTGGGTATATGAGAAATGATCTTGTGAAATTTACTTTTACTGTCACTGCTCTAAAGTACTCACAGGGCTTTGATTTGAGTTTTACTAGCATTGACTATGGTTTTCTGATACTATCCTGCTGGAAACTATATTTTTGACCAAAAATATAGTGCATCCTACCTATAATTATCAACACTATTCTCCTTTTTTGTTAGTCTTCTAGGTTTCAATGTGGCTTTAGGGAAATTACGTTATCTTTCTATGACTGTTACCACAAATCATAAGAGTAAATTTGTTCTGCACACTTCATAGGTAGGGCTTAAAGTAAGATGAGTAAGGCAGTTTAGTGCACAAAATTTAAGGAGACACTGACTCCCAGGATTATACAAGTGCAGGGGTTGACAATTATACAACTTTGAGAGTGAGGACTTCCACATGTAGCACAAACTCAGAATTGAGTGCATCACTTACCTCATTCAAAAATGTTCATTGAACACTAGCTATGAAGCAGGAATAGGGCTGGTTTTCTGATTTAGTTCATTCCAATTTTTTTATCTTCCTGAGTTGAAGTGTAAACGCTGGGCAAAACGCACACACACAGAGGGAGAGAAAGAGACAGAGAGAACGCACTACTTGAGAGCACTGGGAAATAACCAAGTAGTAGGGATTTGAAGAGCCTATTTACTAAGAAAAATGAAAATTCATAGGGAAATTTCCTAACATTTACTAATACATTTTCTTCTTAAGACATTCACGGCTGTGCACGGTGGCTCTTGTAATCCTAGCACTTTGAGAGGCTGAGGCAGGTGGATCGCGAGGTCAGGAGTTCGAGACCAGCCTGACCAACATGGTGAAGCCCTGTCTCCACTCAAAATACAAAAATTAGCCAGGCATGGTGGCGCACACCTGCAATCCCAGCTACTCAGGAGGCTGAGACAGGAGAATCACTTGAACTCAGCAGGTGAAGTTTGTAGTGAGCCAAGATCATGCCACTGCATTCCAGCCTGGGCAACAGAGTAAGACTCCATCTCAAAAAAGAAAGAGACATTCAAAATTCACATCAAGGAGAATGGAGGCCAATTATACTTTTATTAGTAGATATAAAATATAATATGATAAAAAGATGGAGAATTCCATCATAGATTATAAAATCATAATAAGGTAAAAAATAAAAATTGTAAAACAAAAAATACAACTAAAATTAAGAAACCTATATACGGATGTAACAGCCAATTAGTCACAGCAATAGAAATAAGAAAATCCAGAATGAAGCACTGAAGGGAAAAAGGATGAGACAGATAGAAAAGAACAAAAGAGGCATTATGTCATGGATAAAAGGCCTGAATATATGCAGCTAGAATCCAAGGAGGAGAAAAGCAATAAAAGAGTAGAAGTCATATTTCAAGAAAAACTGGGTAAAAATTACCCAAACAGATACAAGAAGGTCTACTAACTCCAAGAAGAATAATTACAAAGAAAATCACACCTAGTAACATCATGTTAAACTTAAGAATGACGGACAACAAGAAATTATTAAAGTAGGTGAGAGAAAAAGCCATTACCTGCAAAGGAACAGTAATAAAAATATTTGACTTTTCAACACAAACAATACAATCCAGCAGAGAAGAAATGACAACTTAATTTAAAACATCAAAATAGAATTGCTGCCAATCTGCAATTACTTATTCTGTACTTGTCTAATAATTGAGCTGCTCAAAAAATTATTTTGGCTGGAAACTCATTTTCATGTTTTATATGTGTGAAGAAATTCTTGTTTAAGGAGATATTTCATTTTAAATTTCCTAATTTTTCTTACTGCTGCTTTCTTGTAACTTGTGAGTATTGTGATGAATGCTTAGTCTTGTAATGCTCATGTACACTGTATTATTTTAGCACAGCTACTGTGTCACTGTTATAAGCCACAATGCTTTGCCATCTAATTAGATTTTAAAATAATAGTCTGCACTTCACTGTGCATTAAAAGCATGACATTCAAAGTCCACCTTTCTCTTTTTTTTCCTTTTGCCATGGTGGCTAAAGAATTTAAATGCTTTAAAAAATTGTTTCGATGTTGCAGTATGGCAATATATGTGGCACCTGAAACCCTGTTGAGTTAAAACTGTATCACTACAATTTATAGTACACCGAGCAGTAGTGCAGTGATAAGCGCACCATATATGGTCTCCATGGCAATGACTGACTCTACTATTGCACTGGGAAAACAGCCATGGAAAATACATAGTTGAGTGAGCATGGCCTTTTTTTTAAATTAAACTTTATGGACAGCAAAATTTAAATTCCTTATTATTTTTAAATGTCTTAAAACATTGTCTCTTTTGATTGTTTTTCAGCCATTCACAAATGTAAAAACCAATCTCAGCTCGCTCACGTGTCATAAAAAAACAAAACAAACAAACAAAAAAACAGGTAGTGAGACTACCAGTTTAGAGTGATGATAGGTGGAGTGGCAGTTCTCAAGCTAACTCACAATCTTTAAACTTTTAAAATTCAAAAAGTTGGAGCTTCAAAATGGAACTATCCATTATTTCATGAATTAACAGCATTTTATATTTCAAGGATCATCTGGAATGTGTAACCTGTGAGGCATATTTGATCTCATTAGTCAATGTGAAAAAAGGGTTTTCTCACCTAAAAATAAAGTGTAAAAGAAAACTTCCATTGTTTTTCCTATTCTTTTGTACTTTTGACAAAACGTGCATATGGGAGGGGCATAAATTAATAGACCTTTACCTTTTCTCCATTTAAATATGATGAGGATGCATATACTATATGGATCTTGCAAACGGATTTATAAAAATTTCACACACATTTATAGGTGACTTATTTTGCCAGATTTTTATCACATTAAAGATAAAATGCTTGGTATTATGAAGCAGTTACTTGAATTTCTGTATTTCTTTCCTAATGCTGTCTTGGAATTCTTTACTATTTTCTTATACTATTTTCTTTAATAGACATTCTGTGTTTTAGCTTTGGGGCTTAAAATAAACAATCTATTAAAATGAGCAGTGTTCAATGATACACTGCAATATATCACTGCAAGCAGTGTATCATTGAACTCTTATGGGATCTTCCTAATCTGGTTCTGAACTACTGGGATTATTATCAGCAGGAAAAAAAAAAAACAGTAAATATGATTTAACAGAAAGAAAGAGGAGGGGAAAGGGCAAGAGGGAAGAAGAGTAGGAGGAAGAATAGAGAGGAGGGGAGGGGAAAAAGAGAAGGAAAGGGAGAACGAGAAAGGAAAAAAGGAAGGGAAAAAGGAAGAAGGAAACAAACTTTTATTGAAAGACAGGAAATTGAAAATCATACTAAACATCTGTCATGCAAATAATGTACACTACCCATAGCACTTCTTTCTGGTCTTCCCTGCTTCTGACTGACCAGATTCACTTCACCATCTTCCATTAATATAGATATTTTGACCTACCTTTGCCTATGTCTCTCTCATGTTCCATCATAGTATTTTCTGAATGCTTATCTATGTAATAGAGGGCATATTCACTTGGATAGATGAATACCACCTCAAACTCAACAGGTCTGCAGACAAAGCCATCTTTACATTTTAAACTATCACTTCTATACCATCCAATCAATTAGAAGCCAGATCACTCTTTTTTTCCTCCCAGTTTTATTGAAGTATAATTGGTATACCAAAAATATATATAGTTTAATATGTATACTTAATTAATATACACAATTTTATGAGTTTAGATATATGTATACATTTGTATTACCATCACCACAATGAAGGTAATAAATGTATCCATCACCGCCAAAAGTTTCCTTGAGTTCCCTAGTTTTTGGTTTGTTTTTTGTGGCAAGAACAGAACACTTACAGTTGTCCAAAGTCAAAATCTGGAAGTCCTCTTTTAGCCTTTGCTATCCTAATTTTATCAAATTTGTTATTATTGAAAATTTTTTTTTCTACATTTCTTATGGACTTGTCCTTTTATCTCCATCTTTGTTCCCATGCTTTCATCATGTTCTCACTGTCAATTATATCAGCCTCTTGGCTGGCCTTTCACTTTACCACTGTCGTAGCCAGTGTGTAAGTTGGCCTCTAATGATCTTCAACTGGCATTCACACCCTTGTATAGTTCTCTTCCACATATTATGAGTTGGTCTTGTGACCAGTAAAATATGGGAGAAGTGAGGTATATAACTTCCAGTATTACACTGTGAAAATACTTCAGCTTCCATCTTGGTTTTTTGCTCTCTCTTTCCTTCTATAAGATCATTCACACTTGGATGACTGGCTCTGGTGAAAACCAGTTGCCATACTGGAAAAACTTTCAGGCAGTCTATGTAGACATCTAAGTGGCAAGGACTGGAGGCCTCTGGCCAACAACAGCCAGTGAGAACCTAAGGCCTGTCCACAAATACATGACTGAGCTTAGAAGTAGATTTTTCAGTCCTGGCAAACCTACAGCCTGGCTGACTACAGCCTTATGAAATAATCTGAGCTAGAACCTTCAGAAACTGTGATATAATAAATGTATGTTGTTCTAAGCTGCTAAATTTATTACACAGCAATACATAACTAATACAACAACCATATGGCAGCCATTTACTCATATTATTATCCTACTTAAAGATCTCCAAAGACTCATCATTACCTGTTACTTCATGTCCAGATTTCTCTGAGTATATTACAGACATCATATTATCTGATACCACTCTATTTAACATAAGACCTGTGAATAATTACAACTTCTGTGAATCTAACTGCTTTTCCCAATATTATCCTTTGTTTATATGGCTCCACCCTCCTGAACATCTTCTTTTTTTAATCTCTCTTTATCCAGTATCTTCAAGTACCAGGTCATGAACAATTACATCCACAAAGCCTATTCCAATGGCTCTGTCCCAGGCACTGAGTTTTTCCATAGGTTTGACTCAATTTTGCTAGAATTATTTCATATAATTTGGTTCATCAGAGTTCATTTCCCTAAATCCATTCTCCAACCTCCACCAATTTCACAATGTTTATCTTGTCTCACCCAGTTTCCAGAAAACCACTAGTTAATTGGATATTTAATCCTGCCATCATTCATCCTTGTAAGGCATTTTCTCCAAGAATGTTAAATCAGTGTCATTTTGAAACCAATGCTTGTTTCAGTGATCCTGATGCTGCTGTTATTATTATCTCATCTAATTGTTCAAATGCTTAAAAATGTTATTAATATCTTATAATGAAGAAAAGTAGTCAGTAGATTAAAAGCACACCAGTGGAAGTCTGCAGAAGATACAGTCTAGTGGCCTTCTTAACAACACAGGCAATTTGAAATAATGACAAATGGAAAATACTTTAAAAGAAATGTTGATAGATACAGTTATGTTTTAATACTTAATTCATATAAAATCTAGAAGAAAAGTTTAAAAATTCAGGTAAACCAATAAGATAACTGTATTGAAGTGACTAGATGATATTATCTGAATCCTACAAAGTTCTTACACTGAAATTAGTAGACATTCACCGCATTAAAATAGTACATTGCCATTTAAACATTTTTTTTTTCCATTTTAACCCACAGTATAGTTTCTAAGGGGTGGGGGTCCTTGGGATTATGTAGCAGGAAGGTAACTGCAGGTTCTTTTTAATGGAACTGCTTTGTTAATTTGGGGTTGGTTTTTTTGGGTCAGTGTTAACGATCTTTTTATCTGCTTCATCTGATAGTGCAATATCATATTCATACTCCTGTATTTGTATATTGAAGCTAGGAAATCCCAAAATAATCTTAAAAAGGAAGAGGTTTGTATCTCTCTGAATTTGTAGAAGGACTCTTGGAAGTGAATTTAAAAAATGTCTACAAAACAAATGAAACCTGGAGCAAAATAAATTTAGCTCTAAAATCTGGTCCAAACTGTTCTGTCCTAAAATCATTCCTTAGATAAAGAAATCTACCAGAGAACAATGATTTGAGACTGTTGAGACCTAGCTAAGCTTCTTTTCCCACCAATCCTTTGTAAATAAAATTGTATTAAAGGAAGACCCATTTTAAGATAACTATCAATGTGTCTTTATCCTAAATAGAAATAACCAATGTCATTATACAGGGGTATTTTCTAAATCCATAAAGAGTTTTGAAATTCTAAATAAATAAATAAATAAACGGAAATTCCAGATGAATTTAGGAAAAACTAGAAGCAACTAAAAAATCTCAGATCCAATGTGAAATGTCACCTTTTCAAAGTGGAATGTTTTCTTAGGATGCTGGGAGATTTCATGCTCAATGGTGAGGCAGGGATGTTTTTGGTAAAATGAAAGTCCAAGGAGACAAAATAGACTTAGGATTGGCTTTATAAAGGCTAGATGTTTGCTGGAAAGGCTCATTTGCTATTCATTTATTAATTCAAAAAAATTATAAAGAGCCGATAATGTCCCCAACACACACAATCATCCAGGCACACACACACACACACACACACACACACACACAGAGAAAATATATATACATATTTTTTTAAAATGGCAAAAACCACAGTTACCTTTGTACCAACCTAATACATATATAAAATCTCACAGTAGTACATTCAAGGTATGAGTAAAGTACCACAGGTGCAGAGAGGGCCTGGTATTTAACCCAATCTGAAGATATGGAAGGAAGAAGAATGGAAGCCTGATGAAAAAGATAAAAAAAAAAAATTGAGCTGAGTAATGAGGAATGAGTAAGAATTTCCCAGGTAGGCAAGAGGCAAGGAAGGCACTGAAGCAAGCAATAGCATGGTTCCTCCCAGGGAATGAGAACAATTATTCTAGATTGGGGCACAGAGTGCCAATGTGGATAATGCAGGGGATAGGGCTGGAGAGACAGCCAGGGGCTAATCATCAAGGGAAGTATTTCCCATACTGAGACTTCTAAACCTAAGAGTGATGGAAAGCCTCTAAAGAATTTTAGCAGGGGGAACAATGAGGTTTGCACTGTGAAAATGCAACTCTAGCTGCGAAGATAAATTGGAGTGGGGGTGGCCTGTGAAAACAAATGAGAGAAGTAAAGATAATCCTAGTAAGAAATTACAAAGTCCTGACCTGATTAAGTAGAATGGTGAAGGGGAAAGATTCGAATTAGAAACTTTTTAAGGAGGTGTAATGGCACTTAGTGACCAATTAGATATATCGACTTAGTAATTCTAGGATGACTCCCATATTTCTGAATTGGGTGTCCAGGTAAATGTTACTATTCTGAACCAGATTATGGTTGACAGAGACAAGGAGCCAGCAGCACACTGTTATTTTGATCTGATTATGGTACAATTTGGTGAAAATAGCTGGTAGACAATTCGATATTTAGCTCAGACTGGCAAGAAAGAGGCCTCAGTTCAAGCTATAGGTTTGAGTGACACCAACACAGCTAATAGTTAGGTAAGATGCCCATGGGACACTTACTAGAACATACTTGCCATTTTTAAAATCAACAGGGATAATTTTTCAAACTCTACATATCCAGGTCTCTATGCTATGCACTTTCATATATCCTTCAGGAACTATCATAGAGCCTTCAGACAGAAATGATACTTGAGATGGAACTGATCATTTAACCAAATGACTGAGCTGACTGGGCTGGAGATGGGGGCACTGATGAAGGTAGAATTTGGTCAATAATAGATCATGAGAAGTTTCAGTGGAGGGATGGGAAGAAGGCAAGAAAGTCTGTAGTGCTTTAGGAGC